>NC_050449.1:84271841-85471841 GCF_903995425.1 Onychomys torridus
TTTAATTTTTGATATTATAATCTAATTACAACTCTCCCGTTTCCTCCCTCCAAACCCTCCACTATAACTTCTCACTCCTCCCCACTCGCCTTCAAATTGATGGCCTCTTTTTATTTCACTACTTGTTGTTGTTGAATACATATTTGTATATACATATTTATTCTTAGATATAATCTCCCCATCTATTTAATGTTACTTGTATGTATGTTTTTATGGCTGACCATTTGGTCCTGGACAGCCAAGTAGTGTGCTCTTTCTTGGGGAAAACTACCTTTTCTACTTCTAGCTTTTCTCAGTCACTGACAGTTTTTTTCCCATGGGTTTAGGCCTCGTGGGCTTTTCCCCATACAGTTGGGCGTGTCCATTGGTGTAGTCCTTGTTCAGCTTATGTTGGGCAGTCATATTGGGGAGACTTCATGGATGTAGATTCTGACATTGTTAGGAAACACAGTCTCACAATAAACTTCCCAAATCCTCTGGCTTTTTACAATTTTCTGTCCCTCTTCCTGAGTGTTCCCAGAGCCTTAGGTGTGGGGCGTTTTGCAGATATATCCTTTGGGACCAAGCTCCACAACTGTACATTTAGTTAGTTGTAGTTTATGCTAATGAAATTTTTGATAATTTTAATTATTCTCTTCTCTCCCATTTCTTCTTGTAGTCCACTTCCATAACACTGTGCATTGATTTCTGATGATGCAGTTAAGTGGAAAAAGTATGTGTCCTGGTATTTACTTTCTTCTTTATTCAAAATCAGACTAATGGGACCACAGATATTGATAAATTCAATACCATCTACACATTCTAGTTATTGAGTAGTTAATTTTTTTACTTTTAAATTTGTGTGTCCCTCCTCTGGTTAGCCATCTCCTCACTAATTTGTTAATTCACCCTCTTTCCTCTCCTTGAGGACGCTGGTGAACACATTTGCTATCCTCTCCCACTCCTGCTTCTCAATCACATGATCCCAAGTACATATGACATTGCTCTACACAGTGATAGAACTGTTCTTGTAGCTTTCACTATGTCCAGCTCTTGTCCTTTTCTTTTTAATTGAATACAAGTATTTTCCTTCTCCTTCTCCTTCCTCCTCCTCCTCCTCCTCCTCTTCTTCCTCCTCCTCCTCCTTCTCTAGATTATAGACACTTTAATCATCATTTAAGTATCCTACAACAGCCTGATATTTGGCCTCTGTTATAACAAATAAACAAACAAACAAACAAACCAAAATTCTATGAATTCTACTCTAGTAATGTTTTTGTGTGAAATTTAAATTTCCTCTGATTTCTTGGTGGTATATGATTCTTCTCAGATGTTCCCAGTTGAGCTGTCATTGACAGTTGCTACTGTTATTTCTCTTTCCTTTTGTCTTTGATAGTCCAGCTCTCTCATTAGCTCTCCTGCTCTTGTGCTTCCAAAGCTCAGGGTGGCTGTTCTTAGATAGTTGCTGCTCTCAAGAATTTACCAGTCACCTGCGTGCTGAACCTTGCCAAGTTATTGTAATAACTGGGTTGAGCTATTATCTTCTCTTCAAGACACAGGAATATTTTTAGTAGGATTTTTTTAAATTACTAGATACTCTCAGTCAAAGCTCTTGATATTACTCTAGGATTATAAGAGCTCAAGAGATAGCTCAGCAATTAAGAGCCCTTGCTCCTCTTCCAGAATCCCTGAATTTGGTTCTCAGCACTTTCATCAGGGAACTCATAACTGCTTCTAAGTCCAGATCCAAGGGAATCTAATGATCTCTTCTGATCTCACATGTCCTGTGTGTTCGTCACCCCTCTACCCCACAACTCTCACCCCAGACAACTTTTCATGCTTGTAAATTACTTCTGATTTTCAGCATTACCAGAAAGTGTTTGACTTCTCTTTGTTAAGACATTCTGCCCAAGAGACTTTGAGTAAAGTCCATTGATCTATAAAAATCAGTACCTTAAAAAATACAAAATGAAAAATTGACCTGTCAGACAGTACCTAAATTCCATGATACATCCAAAGTAATTACCATGTAGTGAACATTTACCAAATTACTATACATCACTTTAGTGAATCCTCAGTATTTTAAAAATTAATCTTTCTGGCACTTCTATGAAGTAGGTATACTGTTTACATCATTTTTCTGAGGTTCAGGGATGTTGATATCCTTGTATTAGACTAGAATGGGGCCAGTGGCATTAAGAACTCTGTTATGGTGAAGCCCCAATCACCTCTCTTGACTTCTATAATATGGGGCTTCTGGTAAACATAAAGTTCCTCCCCTTGGCCTCTTGTGGGACTTTTACTTTACCTGGACCAGGCTACTAAAATCCTCCTCTCACTTTCAAAATATTGACCACCGTTCTGAGAACATTCTCTTTATTCTTCACCATGTCCAAAACTGTTTGTATTGTTTCCTTCAAGAATGGCATCAGGCTACAACACCTTGACTCACATTGGTTTCCTCTGAATGCCTAATAGAAACTATCATCTCCCTCTGGCTTGTTCTGCCATTTTCAGAATTCATAAATGACTTACATAAGGGCAATAATCAAAACCTGTAGTTAAAGCCAGATATAGTGTCCATGCCTGTAATCTTAGCACCCAGGAAGCTGAGGCAGGAGGTGCAAGAGTTCAAAGCTGGTCTACATTAGACCATGTCACAAACAAAGAAATGACAACAAATCTAACAAATCGATATATGAGATAATTGATTCTGCTACTCACCCCCCATTGTTTCACAACCCTGGTAATCCTACTTTTATTTTCCAGTCCTGTTTTATTTTCCACTGCTAAATTTGACCTGTTCATCTTTGAATCAGTCTTTTGCTTCATGTGACACTCTTGTGTTCCAGTTATTCTCCTGAATGTACTGCATTTCCTTTTTCGTTAAGATCATACTTAAATTATTTTTGCCTCCCCTTTCCTCCCTCCAAAGCTTCCCATGTAGCCCTCCATGTTCCTTTACAAATTCATGGCCTCTTTTTCACTAATTGTTATTGCATGCATATGTGTGTTTGTATGTACAAATATATTCCTAAATAGAACCTCATCAGTCCATATGATGTCATCCGTATGTGTGTTTTCAGGGCTAACTGTTTTATACTGGACAACCCATTGATGCATTCTTCCCTGTGGAAGACCACTTCTCCTGCTCCCAGTTGCCTATAGATCTCTATGTAAGTTGAGGTCTCACAGCCTATCCCCCATCCAGTTTGGCGTGTTCATTAGTGCCATCCTCGTTTAGCTGTTGTTTGGGTGGTCATGTTGGTGAGCCTTAATGGGTATAGCTTCTTATGTTACTAGGAGACACAATCTCACAGTTCCTAATCTTCTGACTCTTAAAATCTTTCTGCCCCCTCTTCCATAATGTCCCTGAACCTTAGGTACAGAAGTGTTTTGTAGATGCATCCATGAGGAATGGGGTCCTCACCTCTGCATTTTGATTGGTTGTGTTTTTCTTTAGTGGTCTCTATCTGTTACAAAGAGAAGTTTCCTTGATTAGTGGTTATAGATTCTCCTACAAAAACCATGACTTCATTATCATTGGTTACTTAGCTATGTTTCTAGTACCAGGAACAGTATCCTTACTGTTGGATGGGTCCCAAGTACAATTAGAGAACTGTTGGCTATCCATTAATAGTGATTTCAATGTATCATATTTTAAAAAATCTATTCAACTGCCGATGGACCTGTAGGCTGATTGATAAATGTGGATCTCGTGAATACTGCCATAGTAAACAGTGGCAGTTAGGTATCTTTATTGTATGCTGGTATAGTTGTGTCATGTATAATTCTATTCTCTCCTGTCCAGTATCCTTCAGATGGGGCAGGACACGTCATCCACTCTAATCTGTCCTGTCCAGCACACTTCACATGGAGGCAGGGCATGATGTCCACTCTAACTTGTCCTGTCCAGTATTATTGTAGAAAAAAGAGAAAGAAAAGAAAGACATACATGTCACAAGGAATGAAACTGGCTAGGTTAAAACTGTCAAGGAATCCATTAAAGATACTTTAAAAACTGTTAAGTATATTTATGTAGGTTGCTGAGTGTACATTTAACATACACAACTCAATAATTTAAATTTAAAAATATAATTTACAAAATTCTTCTCTGGAAGGAAATGCTTAGAAATAACTCAATGTGATAAAAACATGTTCTTGATCTGTATACTGTGAATTACAGGAGGGTAAAAATTATCTAAACAAATGGAGACACATAATGTGTTTATGAATTGGAAAAATCAAATAATAATACTATTGCTTCCCACAGTGAACTATAGTTTTAATGCATATGATTTTAAAATAAAGGTAAACAAGGTGTTTCTAAATGTATTTGTCCTAATAAACAGATAAACTCTAATAAATAGAGTAACTGAAATAACTCTGAAAAATGAAGTTAAAAATTTAAAAAGTATACTCTCTTATTTTAAGACTTATTGTACTAGTACAATGTTCAGGACAGTGAGGTATGGTTGGAGAATAGACATAGATTAATGATGCAGAGCATAGAGTCTGGAACCATGAAATATAGTGGTCAAAATATGACCAGTATATTTGTGACAAAGGAACATAGGCCAATCCATCAATTTCAACAAAATCTATTGAAACAACTGGGAATCCACATACAATAAATCTCAACATAAAATGTCCATCAGTGTAAAAAACTGCATCAAAAGGATCACAGATGTAAACGTAAAGGGACAAATTATAGCATTTTCTGTAAAATAATAGAAGAAAGGGCATCATAAATGGTGGGTATCTAAAGAACACTTTGATATTCACTGAAACATGATTTATAAAAATGACAAATGCTCACCCAGGATGATATTTTCTAGTTCCATCCATTTGCCTATAAACCTTACAATGTCATCTGGATAAGTGAGACAGTTGGTGAGCTTGAACTATATAGGGGGCCCCCAGGCAGTGGGATCGGGACCTGTCCCTAGTGCATGATCTGACTTTTTGGAGCCTAGTGCCTATGGTGAGACACTTTGCACAGTCTTAGTGCAGGGAGGAGGGCCTTGGACCTGCCTCAACTGAATGTACCAGGCTCTGCTGACTCCCCATGGGAGACCTTGCCTTGGATGAGGTGGGAATTGGGGGTGGTTTGGGGGGAAGTCTGGGGGCCAGGAGGAGATAGGACAGGGGAAGCTGTGGTTGGTATGTAAAATGAATAGAAAATATCTTAATAAAAATGACAAATACACATCATTCAAATGAAATTACAAGTTTGAACAAATTGTAATTTAATTTTTAAAAGTATGAGGTAAAATATGAACATCAACTGCATTGTTGAAATATGCTTATTTAAGATAAAAATTGAACAATTGGACTCTTTCAAAATATAAATTGTTATTCTGTAATAGATTAAGGTGATACAAGAAGAACTCTAGATTGTGACATGATATTTACAAATCATGCATCTGGAAAAGGATATGGATGCAGTTATATATGATCTCTCAAAGTTTATCAGTAATGAATTAAAATGGAGAAAACTAGCTGATGGAAGTCTAAGGTGGAGAGGACTTGTTGCAGGCTAATACACACAAGGGAAAATTCATGATCACTGGGAAAGTACAAACTGAAATTTAAGTGAAAAACTCATACATACATATAATTATTTTAAAAAGAAAATGTGACAACGTGGGAGTCTGGCAAAGATGTAAAATTGTTAAAGTTTTACATATTGTTAGCAAGAATGAAAAAGGGTGGAATCAGACTGAGGAATAGTTTAGTAGTTCTTTCGTGTTTTTAGATGTTTTAAAATTATTTTCTTTTATGTGTATGAGTGTTTTGCCTGCTTATATGTATGTATACTCCTTGTGTGCCTCATATCCACAGTAGTGAGAAGAAGGCATTGGATTCCCTGGGACTAGAGTTAAAAGTAGTTATGCTACCATGTGGGTGTTGGGAACCAAACTTGGGTCTGCAATAAGAGCAGCCAGTGCTCTTAGCCACTGAGCCATCCAGCCAGACACACTTTAGCAGTTTTTAATAATGGTTTAACTCACACTGTGTCCTAACAATTCAACTCCTAGACATTTACCATAGAGAAATGGAAACATGCTCTTATTCAAACCTATGCAAGATTGTTTATAGCCATTTTAACTTGGCTTTGCAAATGAGAAGTGTTCCTTTAGAAGATGAAGTATATGGCCCATTTACTTCATGAACCATAATTATGACATTTGTAAGATGCAAAATTAGTATCACAGAGAAAAGACCAGTGGTTATCAGAGGTTAAAGGTGAGATTGAGTGACTGATGCAAGGCTTTAAGGGGTGATGAGGTGCTTTGTATCCTGATGGCAGTGGCTACAAAATTTTAAACCTAGGATAAAATTCACACACCTGTATACTAAAGTCATTGCTATTGTATACTGATTTTAAAATCCAAGACAAGAAATCATTGGGTCTTAAGTATAACCTTCTCCTGTTACATAATGTAGTTTAGTTCATATAACAAATTCCATATGTATTTTTTCTGTGGATTTGTCTCATGTGTGAGTATGTGTTTGTAGACATATGCATATGTATGCACACATGTTGGTGTCTTCCACAAACCTCCTCCACCTCCTTTTTTTTTTAAGAGCCAAAGATAATTTATTGTAATAATCCAAAGATTTTATTTCTTTTTTCTCATTTTTCTTTATTAAGAAATTTTCTACTCACTCCACATGCTATCCACAGACGCCCACTCCCTCCTCCCATCTCCAGCCCTCTTTCCCAAGTCACCCTGTATCCCCACATCCCCCAAATCAAGGTCTCCCATGGGGAGTCAGCAGAGCCCAGTACACTGAGACTATGCAGGTCCAAGCCCCTTCCCACTGCACCAAGGCTGTGCAAGGTGTCACACCACAGGCATTGGATTCCAGAAGCCTGACCATAGACGAGAGACAGATCCTGACCCCCCTGCCTGGGTGCCCCCCAAACAGTTTGAGCCAAATAACTATCTTCCCAAGTCCAGAGGGCCTAGTCCAGTCCCATGGAGTCTCCACAGCCACCAGTCCACAGTTCATGGGCTTCCACTAGTGTGGCCTGTCATCTCTGTACATCCTCCCATCATGATCTCGACATCCCTCACCTGCAGTATCTCTCCTCTCTCTCATCAATTGGATTCCCGGAGCTAAGCCTGGTGCCTGGCTATGAATCTCTGTATCTGCCTCCATCTGTCACTGGACAAAGGCTCTATGATGATAGCTAAGTTATTTGCTAGGCTGGTCACCAGAGTAGACCGGCCCAGGCACCCTCTGAACCACTGCCAGCAGACCAAGGTAGGGTCAACCTTGTGAATTCCTGAGAGCCTCCCCAGCACCCTGCCTCTTCCTATTCCCATGATGTCCTCATCTATCATGGTATCTTCCTCCCTGCCCTCCCACTCTGTCCCTGTTCCAGCTTGATCCTCTCATTTCCCTATGTTCTCATCCCCCACTCCTCGTCCTCTGCCCCTCCCCCCCCCCCACACCCAGTCCACTCATGTAGATTTCATCCACTTCTCCTTCACAGGATCATCCATGTGTCCCTCCTAGGGTTGTTTCCTGTTAGCTAGCCTCTATGGAGTTGTGGGTTGCAGTTTGGCCATCCCTTCCCTCACATTTAGTATCCACTTTTGAGTGGGTACATACTATGTCCTTCTGAGTCTTGGTTACCTCACTTAAGATGATATTTTCTAGTTCCATCCATTTGCATGCAAATTTCATGCTGTCATTGTTTTTTACTGCTGAGTAGTACTCCATTGTGTATATGTACCACTTTTTCTTTATCCATTCTTCAGTTGAGGGGCATCTAACTTGTTTCCAGGTTTTGGCTGTTACGGATAATGCTGATACGAACATAGCTGAGCATGTGTCCTTGTGGCAAGATTGAGCATTCCTTGGGTATATGCCCAAGAGTATATAGCTGGGTCTTGAGGAAGACTTATTCCTAGTTTTCTGAGAAACTGCCATACTGATTTCCAGAGTGGCTGTACAAGTTTGCATTCCCACCAACAGTGGACTCCACCTCCTTTTTTTAAAGATAAAATATCTTACTGAACCTGAATCTCAGGAATGTGGCTAAACAAGGGCCAGCACCCTCTATGGTTTTTCTACCACCTCTTCCCCCGTGCTGGAATTATAGGTACATGGCACTACATTAAGAATTTCATGTGGTTGCTAGGGATTTGAACTCAGGTCTTCATATTCATTCAGCAAGTAATTTATTGATTAAGCATATACCCTCATTCTTTATCACTTTTTAAAATAAAAACAGTTATAGTAACAAACCTAGTCTTCAAAATCTTGGGAACTGACTTTAACTTTCTGTACAGTTTATTTTTATTTAAGTATAGATTGATGTCACATGTGCTTTAGAAATGTATTGAGGGAGAACATCAGGGATAATATAATCCAGAGATCCTACATACTAGCTCTACTATTTATTATTTCTGTTGCTGTGATGAAACACCATGGCCAAAAGGAATTTCTAGACGAGTTCATTTGAGTTTAGTGTTACAGAGGACCAAAGTCCACCACAGTGGGAAGGAATGAGGACAAGTAGCAGGCATGATGGCAGGAGCAGGAAGCTGTGAAATCACTTCTTTAACCTCAGGCATACTGGAAGTAGGGTGTGGCTTTGGAATCTTGAAGCCTATCTCCGGTAATGTATTTTCTCCAAGGAGGCTGCACTGTCTAAACTTGCCCAAACAGTGCCACCAACTAGAGACCTAGTGATCAAAAGCCTGAGCCTATGGGAACATTTCTCATTACCATTCTTCGCCCTGGCCCCCGCAGGCTCATGGCCATATCATAATACACAATTCATTTAGCTCAACTTCAAAAGTTCTTATAGGCTTTCACAGTTTCAACATTGTTTAGAAACCCAAAATATCTTCTGAGAGTCAAGGTTATAACCTACTAATTGTAATCCCCTCTAAGGAAAAAAAACAAATTATACTCTTCCAATATACAATAATACAGAATATACATTACCATTCTCAAATGGAAGAATGGGAATACAGTGTTGCATGATTAGAAGAAAACAAGACCAGAACCTAGCAGGAAAAAACATACAAAAGTTGTAGCTCTCTATCCAATGTCAAAGGAGCTAACTGGCTATGCTGCTCTAGCTTTGCAGCCTGAAACACATACTTCACTTTTCATCTAGTTCTACTCCCAGCATGAAGCTCTTCTTGGCAGAAATATTATGGTTCTGGAATCTCCAACATTTTGAAGTCTTCAGTGCATGCAACACAGGCTTCACTTTTCAAGTTTTACGTATGGACTCTCATAGCCTCTTACTCTCTCAGGACCTTTACAGAGACTTCTCTGCTACATGCTGCCTGATCTCAGTGACTCTCTGAAACCACAAAGGAATAATTAACAACCTACCAGGCATGGTGACACAAGCCTTTATTACCAGCACTTGGAAAGCAGAGGCAGGTGGAACTCTGTGAGTTCAAGTCCAGTCCAGTCAACATAGCAAATTTCAGAATAGCCAGAACTACATAATAAAGAGACCCTGTCTCAAAAATAAAGTAAAATAAAAACAAGAGAATCAATAATCCCTTCATTCTGGCATTTTTCACACATCTCCAGCTATAACCACATGAATGACACTGCCAAGTTTGGCTGCCAATTTGGGATGGACACTGCCCTCCTTGAATTACACTAGGAGAATCTCTTTCATTTAGTTCCTTTTCAGGAACAGATTGCCTTAACATCTCCTTCACAAGCTTACATGGGTGGGGTTTTGATCTTTGTATACCTTTCTTAATATTCCAATAGTTAACGGATTTCTTTTTGATGGTGCTAATCCCCTTAAGAGTTATTGTCTCTTTTCCATCACATGCCTTGGCTTCATCATTAATCTTCTTTTTCTTTTTTTTTTTTAAAACAAACTGTACATTTTGCTTTTCTTTCTGCCTCAACTGATTTTTTTCACTATAGACCTGCATCTCATCAGTAACAACCGTGCCACAGATTCAACATTATGTTGTCTTGAAATTTTCTCCATCATAGAAATTAGTACATTACTTTCAAATTTAGCCTCAGACAAGTTCTTAGGGGAAAGGCAGAAGGCAGTCTTATCAGAGGAATGATCTTTTTTTTTTTTTTTTTTTTTTTTTTGGTTTTTCGATTTTTCAAGACAGGGTTTCCCTGTGTAGCTTTGCGCCTTTCCTGGAACTCACTTGGTAACCCAGGCTGGCCTTGAACTCACGGAGATCCACCTGCCTCTGCCTCCTGAGTCCTGGGATTACAGGCGTGTGCTACCACTGCCCGGTGAGGAACAATCTTTAATCCAGTTGTTAATTTCCTTGTTTCCTGTTAAATCATTTTAGGCAGATATTCATAGTCATTTCACTTGGAGAACTACCATCTTCAGGCTCCTATTACCATAGCCCATTACATTCTGTTTATAGCATTCAACCACTTTTCCAGTTCAATTCTCTAGACTCTTCTACATGCCACCCAACATGGCCAGATTCTACATAGCACCAACCAGTCTCTGGTATTAATTTCTGTTTTACTTGCTTTTCTGATTTTTTGATAAAACATTATGATCAAAGCAACTTACAGAAGAAAGAGTTTATTTTGACTTATGGTTCCAGAGGATAAGAGTCCATATGGTAGCAAGCAGTAGGCATGGAGGAAAGAGTTGGAAGCTCAGAGAGCATATCTTTTACTGCAGACAGGAAGCAGAGAGAGAGAGAGAGAGAAAGAGAGAGAGAGAGAGAGAGAGA
The DNA here is from genome assembly GCF_903995425.1 of Onychomys torridus. Lineage (NCBI taxonomy): Eukaryota > Metazoa > Chordata > Mammalia > Rodentia > Cricetidae > Onychomys > Onychomys torridus. The sequence continues at coordinate 84,282,542 of NC_050449.1, forward strand.
GAGAGAGAGAACTGAAAGAGATGAAGCTATGAAAGTTTCTATCCATTACTTAGAATGAAAAGTTTATATTTGTGTGTACATATATGATGTCTCTTGTTTTATTCATATTTTTGGAGCTCCAAATGCATTAATAATGTTTTAGTAATAATGATGGAAAATAAAGATGTCATATAATTAATATGAAGTCAATTAAGAGTGTAAGACAAATTACTAAATGGTCTTATTAATAAAAAACCCAGAGCCAAATGTTGGGGTTAAAACTGAGAGATCAGATGAATAGGACAAGCCTCAGCCAACCTCACCTTACCAACTCCTCAGCCTCCAAAGAGAGAGCTACTCACACCTACATTCCTTTCTGTCCCTGCCTCTCACTTCTTCTCTCTGCCCAGCTACATCACTTCTTCTTTCTGCCCAGCTCTGTTACTTCCTGTCTGTCTGCACAGACCTCCAGACCTTTATGGTTAACTGGTGTTGGAATTAAAAGCATGTGCCACCATGCCTGGCTCTGTTCCCAGTGTGGCCGTGAACTCACAGAGATCCAGATGGATCTCTGCCTCCTGACTGATGGGATTAAAGGCATGTGTTATGGTTTCCTAGCTTCTGTGTTTACTCTATTGGCTGGCTTTTCCCTTTGATCCTCAGATAAGATCTATTGGTATACACAGATAAAAAAATATCACCACATAAGAGGGACTATTTATTGGAGTCTCTCTAAGTACAGATATGACTTGGGTAATCAGCAAATTGTTCATTGATTTAAGTGTGCAAATCTATGTGACACATATCTGAGTATGTACAGCCAAGATACTCACTTTTAGATGTATCACAGTCCATACACTATTATTTCAAGCCAGGATATCAGTCTTTTATGATTCCTTCTGAGTTTATGCACAGAATAAGGTCTGCTATACTGTAAAGAGATTCTATGGGTCTTAGGAAAACAAGAAAAGGATACCATCCCTGAACAGTTGCTTTTTTCTCCATTTACTTAAAATATCTAAGAAGAATAAAGAATATTAATTTACTACAAGAAATAAAAGAGATTCTTGTCTATACTGTAGACGAATTTCTAAATGGTCTTAATAAACACCGAGCCTGAGGGAAAGATCAGAGAAATAGGACAAACCACGGTGAGCTACCCTCACCTCACCAACAGCTTCCAAAGAGAGCTTCTTCCTGTATACTTATGTTTAATTGTCTTTTCTGTTCTGTTCTCTCATTGGCTCTCTTAGCCCAGCTACATCACTTCCTTTTCCTACCCAGCTCTATCACTTCCTGTCTGTCTTTACAGACCTCTAGACATCCATGGTTAACTTGTTTTGTAATTTAAGGCATGTGCCACCACACCTGGCTCTGTTTCCATTGTGGCCTTGAACACATAGAGGTCCTGCCTGCTAGGTGATAGGATTAAGGTCATGTGCTACCATTGCCTGACTTTTTGTTTACTCAAAATGGCTTGCTATTTCCTCTGATCTCCAGGCAAGCTTTATTTATTAAAGCACAAAGAAATATCACCACATTTCAGCACAAATAAAATATCACCACACTATACTATAGAAAATACCCCCGAGGTAGCTTTTAGGTCAAAGTATAAAATGTAACATGAAGACCGAACAGAATTGTAATTGATTTCTAGTTATGGATGGCAAGGATGAGGTTCTAAGTATAGTGGATGGGATTATCAACAAGGAAACTAGTCATTTTAACAACATATGAACAAGATAATGTACATTGATGTATACACTCCAAATCCATAAGCGAATTTAGGTTTCTATTGGTTAGAGGGAAATGATATGGACTTTGAAATAATATCAGAAAGATCAGTTCTTGAGACCAAAGTTTGGCTTGCATATTCTAAAATTTGAGTCTCTTCATTTGGCAAGCCAAACTCTTAATGAGCTATTTCAAAGATAAATTGTGCTATGGTCAGTATGTAAAATAAATGAAAAATGTTAATTAAATAAAATACAAAAATAAAGAAATCAAACAATAAAAAAGATAAAATTGCGTACATTTCAGGAACATTGTGTAACTCTTCAATTTGGGTCATGACTTCTGCCTTATGGTATTTGTTTATAAAATTCCATTTAAATGCAATGCTGCAATTTAATACCATTTTTATAACTACTTCTTATGGAAAAATTTTTCCCTGCATTCCTACAAAAAATTGACCAGTAAAGAATAAAAGAAAATTGTAACACAGAAATAAAATGTTATTTTATTCTGTGACCCTTCAAGAAATTATTACATCATTCCCATTCTATAAATTAAAAAAGTCCAAGGTGCACAATAACTTGTCCATGACTGTATACAGAAGTTGCTATCAAATAATTGTATAGATTATTAGTTCAGTTTTGCACAGTTTAATGATTCAGAGCATTTAAGATTTTAAAAAGTTAATGTTTTTTATTTGATAATAAATGCTAAATATTAGTTCATGTCTAAGTGTCTGTATTACCAGCAGAAACTCTGAAGCTTATTTTAATTAAGAAAACATTTTCAATATTGTTCTACAGTTTATATAAATAGTGAGAAATACTTCACACTATGAAAATGTGGTATAAAACAAAGCTAGGTGATGCTTCTTTTATTTGAGCCAAGAAAAAATAGTACTGTGAGTTCTCTTCCCAGTTTGTTAGAAGGAAACAGTTTTTCACCAAAAATCTCTACTTCTTTTTTTCTTTATAAAATGTATTCATACAAAGAGGCTAGTGTAAATACGATTCTGAACACAGTTATACTAACAGTGAATTTGGATTATTTTGTGACACATTTTAGATTTCCATGACAAACTGAATGCTTTTTGTCCACCAGTGATGTAGAATAATTAATCAGAGCCATCCTGGGAGGAGGACCCATACCATTCTGTGTTGGTTTGTAAAACAGGCCTGGGTGAGAGGCCTCTCAGCAGGCTCACTCACGTTACCTGTAATTTTTCACATGTGTATAGTTCATCACTAGTGACACTCTGGCTTTCAGATCAGTCATCTTTTAGAACTTAAAATTGATATATCAGTCTCAGCATAAAATGCTATCATTCCCGTGGACCAACTGTTTACCGGAGTATAACTCCTCCTGTGTCTCATTTCATCACACTGTTCCACAGAGTGATGTTTCAATGTGAAATGAAGTTTTTTCATGCTGTGCTTCTTAGTAGAAAAAAGACAGAAGAACACGTATGATAAATGGTGACGATTCCATGATAACCCTTGGAAAACAACATAGTGTGGAAGCATTATGTATTATATTTGCTTTAATAATTTAATGCATAAATGTGGCTTTTAAACTTTTATAACAAATATGATTTATGCAGCAGTGAAAGGAAGATCAATTATATTTTCTGTGAATCACTTTATCTCCCATCTTATTCAAAAATTAGCAGAATTAGCTGTTGAATTGTCATGGTGCAATATCTGTGTAGGCTGTACTATTAATAAAAAGTAAAATTATCATCATGATTTTCAACTGTATGGATTTAATTACAGATTTTTAAGAGAAAGAATTTATTTTAAAATTTTATTAAATCCATTGACTTCCTCTATGTGGAGCTTGGGACCAAATTCTGGCTTTTAATAGCAACAACAGAATTTAGGAAAAACATCTTGTTGAATTCCCTTATGCCTGAAAGACATTGTAGTGTTTGCATTCTTTCTTGGCACAAAGTGCATTTTCTTTGTGGCTCTGAGTGTAGTCTGGCTGTGACATCAGCACCCCACCGATTATTACTAGGACTGATTCAACTGCCTTGGCTCACTGGGCTGGGCTCTGCAGACTTCCTTCACAACCCTAAAAGCTGTACATTGGCAGAGGATGGTGACATCCCTGGGGAGACTAGAACCACTTAATTGTTGTCAAAATGGAAATGAGTTTTTCCTTTTAGCACATCTTGATTTAATCTGATAGGCTGCTTTAAAATGGAAGGTAAAATTGTTTGACCAAAAATGGATTCAGATAATGTTTTAAATTTGATACAGCAATGCAAATACTCAGTGTTTTCCAGAGAGAACATTTTTAGCTTAAATTTTTTACCTTTTTATTTTCTCATTTTAATGAATATTTTTTAGATGATTCCAATGAGTACTATAGTATGCCATGAGGATGTCTAAGTGCTAAGATACAGCCAAGAGATACATGATGAATTGCTGATAAGAATGAGAGATTTTGAAAAAATGAATGGAAAAAAATTTGTAGTAAGACTTTTTGAAAATAATTTAACCAACAGGTGATTATTTCCATTCTACTGAAAATATAAGAAATTCAGTAGTGACTAGGTGACTTGCTGACACCTCTTCAGTGTATATGTGCATGCACTGGGTATATGCAGTTAGGTAAAAGGAAACAGTTCAAAACTGCGTAATTGATACTTTTATTTGAAGCTTAAAATTATGTTGAATCTGCTCTTCTTAGCAGATGAGATACTTTGGTAATATTAATATCATGAAATTTATGAAATAAATTAATGTACGAGATACAGCTAGAAAACAAAAAGTAATCTGTTTTTATGTTTTGTATTAGTTTAAAATGTATTACCCCCCCAAAACAAATTTGATGCTATATTTTCATGTCTAATTAACATTGGAAAGAAAGTATGTTTAATAAAAATATTTCATGAATTATATCCATCACTTTGTTTACTTGTATTATTTTAGGAAAATTTCAACAACAGGCTTATTTTAAAAGCTCAATTCAAGTTGACCTTACATAACTTAAAAAAAAATAGTGTGCTTTTATGTTCATAGCAAGATGTATATCATTCCCACTCTGATCTACATTCCTCCCTGCTATCAATATCAATATCAATATCAACATCAATATCAATTCCACATTCCTCCCTGTGATCAATATCCCATGTAGACATTTGCTACAATTTATTAACTCACTATTTTCCATTATGTTAACAGTATTTTATATTCTTAAATAGATGGATTTATCATCAAGCTATTCTTTTAGGAAGCTTTCAAATGGTACCAGGAGTTCCATAGTCATTGTAGGAGACCAGGTTGGATGGGTTGTTCTTAGAGTCTTAGCAACTAGGGAGGCTGAGTCTAGAGGCTGGCTTGAGCCCTAAATTTCAAGACCACTTTGGAAAACAGAGACAGCATATCTCAAAAGAGGAAGAAGAAAAATAAAGAATAAGCCAGTGGACTAGAGTCCTTTTTTCATGTTAACCTGGTGAGGAAGAGTTAAAATAAGAAAACCAGACTCCATTTCAAAGGAGAAGATGGAGAATTTTGGTAGGTCACAAAGGTAGCAACTGAACAGTTAAAAAGCAGGAGAAAAAAAGTCAGTGCTGCATGGACAAGAAGGAAGCCAAGCTGAACACAGCTCCAGCCATGCGGAGCCCTGGGAGGGGAAGGCAGAACAGGATTCTACTGAAAGGTAAGGCAGCTGGCTCTGAGACTGGCACCCTTACCTTCAGAACAAGCCAATAGCCTTCAGAAGCCTCAAAGCCAATGTCACATTGTGACGATACAGTGATTTCACTGGCAGATGGGTTAGCAATGGAGAGGAATCCCATATTGTCACTCTGTGTGAGCCAGAGAGAGCAGGGGCTGAATGCCATCTTCAGAGGGAATCTTTTGTTTAAAACTGAGCTACTCTGGAGGCTTAAAAAAGGGGAACACTCACAAGTTAAAGTGTCTGAATTTAAATTGCCACAGACACACAGAGAGAGATGCTTCCCTGGAAGGCAGTCATAAGAGAATGTGAGGGGTGAATTCAGATAAGCTGGAAAATAAGGTAGCAGAATGCTCAGCTCAGACAGTGAAACTCACAGGGAAAGACAGCCCCCCTCTCCGTGGCTGGGAGCAGACTTTATCAGTGGAAAATATCTCTGCATCTGATAACCTTGATTTTAATGCCAGTGAGTGGATTAACCTCTGGAATGATCTACCTGTGGTGAGATTCATTGTTGTGCAGTCTAAAAAGGCTCAATTTCCTTGACTACCCCTGTCAATGGGCAATCCTTCCCTTCCTTGTGTAGACTTTAAGGTTTTGGTTGCTTCCCTGACTTCCAACATACTTGTGAGACATCCCATACCAATTCCACATGATTCCTGAACTAGTGAATTAAAAGATGGAAGTAGCTAAAATACTATGATGTTTCAAAATTTACTAGTACAATTGATCACTGATTAGGATACAAACAAGCCGATAATAGCCCGATTTGATGGCTCAACTGGGAAAGTGCCAGAGACATAGGCTAGAGGATCTGAATTCAGATCCCAGTACTCACATAAAATCAAGGCATGATCACATGTTTGGAACCCTAGCAGTGGTGGGTTGAGGTGGAGACAGATATATGCCCTCTAGCCAATCGGTGAACTCTAAGGTAAGGGACCCTCTCTCAAAAGATAAGGTAGAGGGTAATAGTGATAGCCCCCCACATGCATTCACACATGGCAACACACTATTATGTGCATGGGCCCTCACACATACTATACCCCCACCCCTCATACAAACAAAGAAAGAACTTTTCTTTTAAAACAAGGTGAATTTAGGGCCAATATGATGGCTCAGTGGGTAAAGGTACCTGTCAAGACTGACAACCTGAGTTCAACCCCAGGACATATATGATGGAAGGAGAGAATTGACTCCTCAAATTTGTCCTCTGACCTCCATACATGTGCTGTGGTGTGCACATGCCCAACCCTCATATGCAATAAATGAATAAATTTAAGAAAAAGATAATTCAATTCAGGACACTGAGTTGAAAGTCAGCAATATCAAAGAAAAAGTGAGAGAAAAATCAATGAGAAAAATCATCAATATGGGATAAAGGGTAGCATTTTGGAAGACAAATTAAGTAGGGAAATTGATACTAAAATATAGAAATGCTGAAGATGAAGATTCAGTGGCTCAAACAAAACCACAGTGGAGAAAGCATCACCAGTAGACTTGCCCAGCTGAAGGAAGAACACCAGGTATGAAAAACAGGGTAAAGGAATGCTGTACTGAAACAATAATAAACATTGGAAAACAATTCCACAAACAAAGATATGCTAAATATTCGAGAAATCTGGGATAAGAACAGGAAACCCCAAACTGATTCAAAGAAAAATATAGGCATCCACAGCTAATAAAATTAGACATGAAATAGGAAATATTAACAGATTCCAATGAAATCCAGAAGATCATATTAAAATACTTTGAAACTTATTTTCCAAGCCTTTAAAATTCAGAAGAAATAAATAAATTCCTAGACACATATATCCTAATAAAACTACACCAGGAGTACTTAAACAGCTTAATGGATGACCCATAACAAGCAATGAGATTTAGACAGTAATAAAATGTCTCTCAGTAATGAAAACCCTGACTAAATGGATTCACTACTAGATGCTACCAAAGCTTTAAAGAAAGGCTAACTCCAATGTTCCTCAAATGATTACATCATATAGGAAAAGAAAGAACACTACCAAACTCATCCTACAAATACAGGTTACTTTGATACCAAATACATTTAAGACTACAACAACAGCAATTAAAATTATAAGCAAATTTCTTTCCTAAATATAGTTGGGTAATTTTCCAGTGGTTTTTGTTAACCAAATTCAGGAGTACATTAAGAAGATTATAAACCATGTATCTTGGCTTTATCTCAGGAATTCAAGCATGGTTTGGAATGTTACAATGAATATAATGAAAATATAAATGCATTCACATATAGAAATAACACAACTATCTCAATAGCTGTCATAAAGCTTTTGAAAAAAAATTAAGCACCATTTTGTAATAAAAGTCACACAATTGCAGGAGCAGAAGGAACATAGCTCAAACAACATATTGCTAAATGGAGAAAAACTAAAAAAAGAAATTCCTCTACAAGTAGGAATAGAACAAGGGTACCTAATTTCTGCATTCTTACTCAGGGTAGAAGTCTTAGCTACAGTAATAAAACAAGACAAAGAAATAAAAGTGACACAATAAGAAAGGAGTTGGTGAAATTATTCCTTTTGGCAGACAACATGATCCTGTGCTTGAAAGACCTCAAAGACTCTATCATAAAAGTGTTAAAATTGATGAGCACTTTCAGCAGAGTAACATGATAGAAAGTCAGCACACAAGTCAGTAGTTTTTCTAGACACCACTAACTAATTTGCCCATAAAGAAATTAGAAAAAATAACCTATTCACAATAACTTCAACAAAAGATAGGAGTAAACCTTACCATGGAGGAGAAGGACTTCCACAATGAAAACTTTAAGACGTAGAAAAAAGAAACAGATGATGAAATTAGATAGACCTCCTAATCTACATAGATTGCTAGAATTCATATTATGAAGATGACTTTGTTACTAAAAGAAATCTACAAATTTAAGGCAATATCTATCAAAATGATATTTTTTCACAGACATAGAAAAACAATCCTAAAATTCATATAGAAGACCTAAAGAATTTTAATGGTCAAAGTAAGCCTAAACAGAAACAGTAATAATGGAAACGTCATAATACCTGATTTCAAAGTATACTACAGAGCCCTAGTGAAAAAAATTGTGTGGTAGTGACATAAGAAGTAGACATATATACAGTGCAATAAAATATAGGACCCAGAAATATAGGATACAGACACAGGTCTAATATTTGATAAATGTGTGAAAACTACACTTTAGGGGAAAAAAGTTTCATCTGCTTCATTCAGGGAAAATGAGTCAGAGATGGAACGTACCAGTCCTTGCCCTATGTGAAAAGGGAGGAATTGAAGTTTCCCTTTATACTGTGAAATGATGACATATCAAAGTCCAAAATGATCCATATTTTTCTTTGTTTACTTATTTATTTCTTCGTTTATTTTGTATTTCGTTGTCATTATGTATATATATATATATATATATATATATATATATATATTTAAATTATATTTGTGTTTTAATTTTACATATCAGCCACAGGTTCCCCTGTGCTCCCCTCACTTGCCCCCACCCTCACCTTCCCCCCAGCCCCTCCCCTCCATTCCCATGTCCTCCAGGATCAAGGCACCCCTGGGGATTCATTTAAACCTGGTGGATTCAGTACAGGCAGGGCCTGTCCCCTCCTTCCAGACTGAGCAAAGTGTCCCTGTGTAAGTTCCTAGGTTCCAAACAGCCAGCTCATGCACTAAGGACAGGACCTGTCCTTAGTGCATGAGAAATTATTTTTGTTATGAAAAATCTGAAACATATAAAAGCAGAATCTTGCAAAAGACTCTACTATACCTCACACAGTTTGAACAATCACCATGATTTTCCAGATTTACTTTGTCGATGTTCTTTTTTGAAATATTTCAAATCTATTGTGTGACTGGCACTTTAAAATATCAGCTAATTAGACATACAGCAACAAACTGATGAGGATTAGAAATATTACTACAAGATATAAATGAATACCTGGATTTTGTTGTATGGATACTAAGATGAAAATTGACATATTTATATTTTGTAGTAATAATATATTTCTTTGTTTAAATTTATAAAGGCTATGGGGTCTAGTAAGTTACTAATTTTTGCATAAGAAAATTATTTAATTGTATTCTCATAATCCTGCATTTTATTTGAGTCATATGTGCAGGAAACTCTATAAACTTTAGACAGTTCTACATTAAAGAGTAAAAATTATAGAGAGTTAAGTATACTTAAAATATATTATATATAGCTAAGAACAAAAATTGCTTTATTTAAAAATGCATATTCAATATTAATTATGTGTATATCTTTGTGTAGGTATGTGAACATGAGTGTACTCAAAGAGGCCACAAGATTTGGATCCCATCTAATGTGGATACTTGGAAAAGAATGTGGGTCTTCAGAAGAAAAATACTGACTCTTAACCACTGAGCCATCTCTCCAGCCCTGGCCTTGAATCTTTAATTTATCACTTAGCTTCATAAAAAAGTCACAGTTTATAGAAAAATTTTTCCCCAGAACTTCAAATGAGAGTTAAGTTTTATATTCCACTAAGAAGCAGAAATTAACATAACAACATGTGTTTTATAGAACACCAAAATACTAATTAGAGAGGGGCAAATATTAAGGTACATTTTACTAGAAACTTGAACAATGGATCTTCTAGTATTTCCCCAGGTCATGCCAGTGTGGTTTCAAATTGAGTCTACTTCTATAGAAACCACCTAGGAGTACAGCTCTTTGACAAGTATGGAAGTTTCCTTGGCACTAACAATTCATTGATGGTCAACTCTGATGCTCTATCATTGGGTATTTGCCTGACACTCCTATGTTTCTGTTGGTCATCTTCTGATGTAGCTGAAGGTTTTTCTGTGTCCTGCCTGGTCTGCAGTTGCTAAGACCCAAGTAAACACACAGAGGCTTATATTAATTAAAACTACTTGGCCATTAGCTCACACTAACTACTGACTAGCTCTTACACTTAAACTCAGCCCATTTCTGTTAATCTATATATTGCCACATGTTCCGTGGCTTTACCTGTGTGCCATTACATGTTGCTCCCTGGACAACTGGCTGGCGTCTCCTGACTCAGCATTTCTCTTCCCAGAATTCTCCTTGTCTGCTTATCCTGCCTATCCTTCCTGCCTGGCTACTGGCCAATCAGCTTTTTATTAAACCATTGTACAAAGACATTATCCCACTCTGAGGTTACTGTTCTGGCCAGGCTACTTTCTGTAGCCAGCATTGCTGCCATTTCCACTGAGCATTTGCCTGTCCACTAGGAGTTTCTATAGATTCTCAGGGGTGACTCAAGTCTACCTTGTCTACTGTGGGCTACCATGGAAGATACAGCTTCTGGTTAATTCTACCCTTAATATTTATTTTAAAAGTTCTAATTTTTAAAATTTAATAAGTTTTATTACATATTTAAGGTGCACAACATGGTGTTTGTTTGTTTGTGTGTGTGTGTGTGTGTGTGTGTGTGTGTGTGTGTGTGTGTGTGTGTTAAGATAATTAGTTTGGTCAAGCAACTACTTCATGTAGTGACTTTCTCATTTTGGTTAGGACACCTAAAATGCACTCTCAACAAACTTTTAGTATATAACACCATGGCATTAAAGTTCTTAAATTGTGCATTAGATTTATTGATATGCTCCTACTGTACACTGCAATTTGATCTACATTCTCTGAATTTATTTCTGATCCTTTCCTAGTAGTTGTTGTTTTCCTTTGTATTCAACTTAAAAGACTAAAGATTCTCCATGTAATTGAGATCGTGTTTCTTTGTACATCTCAGTTATTTAGCCTACCACATAACCAGTGCTTCTTTTTTAAAAGATTGAATATCATTGTATATGGGAATATATATGTGAATAATGTAAATGTATGTGTATATGTGTATGCATGCATATAGATGGCCTCTGACAGTAATTTAGCATGTGTCGTTTTTGCTTTATAATGGTGAGAAAGAAGTATGCAGACATCAAAAACTATAGTTCATTCTAAAAGTTTTGATCTGGCTAGCTTTAGTATGTGGTACTATACTCTATTGTTGGCAATGGGGGAAAGATAAAGACTCCAATCATTCCTATGCTCATGAAAGTAAACAACACACTCTGCAGGGCACTGTGTTGCTATCCAGAATGTTTGGTAGGTTGAGGGAAGTTGTTTAACTCATTTTGACAGGTGATATTTTAAGCTTATGATAAGCTTATTGTAATGTAACCCCTTGTGAGTCAAGTGACATTTCCCTTGTTTCTCAGTCTCTCTCACTCATAGTTTCTTTATCTATCATGCATTTCTTCACACTATAGGTTTTTAAAATTAGGAAAATTTTACCATGTGGGATAATGAAGAACATGGAATCATAAAATCAAATGTAGTCAATACTCCCTGAAAAACCAGAGTGTTTCCAAGAAAATCTTAAAATATAAAATTTTATTTCAGTTAACAGTAATGGAAGATTAGAATTTTTCAGCTGAAGATGTCCATTTAATAATTAAATAGCAAAATATTAGAAGCTTCTAGGTCAAGAATCTTGGGAAGAATCAAGGGGTTTTAGCTCTGTGGATAGTATCTCTTCCTTGACTTTAGGAAGCAGCAGTTACAACCCTTGATGGTATGAGTTGGGCACAACAGAGTCCCCAGCTGGCCAGCAAGTTCTGGACTTCAGAGAAAGGGTTGCTACAAGGACAGTATAACTGAACTAAGCTTCAAATAAAGTAGATAGACAGATAATCTCAAGTCTTAAACTGGGGTAAGAGAATCCTTGTTTCTAGTGGCCCTCAAAGTACAAAAGTTCCTCTCTCAAGGAAGACAATGTCATTTATAAAAAATAGTTAATATTTAAATTTCTTTGAGTTTTGTAAAGGGCTTAAATAATATTTTATTATGTGAATACTACTTTGATTTTCTTTCTTATGAGATTTCTTTTTATTTGTGTTATTTTATTTTATCCTTTTTAATTATTGATCTTTGGTTTTGTTTTGTGAGAAAGGGTCTTGCTTTGTAGTCTCGTGTGGTCTTATGTGTATGATTCTCTTACCTCAGTCTTCTGTGTACTGGGATGATAGACATATACTACCACACCCAGCTCTTGTTGCTTTTTGCTATTAAAAAAGACATTTAACAATTAATTTTTTATATATAAATTTTCATATTTTAGGATTTGTTTACTTGAAGACAATGAAAATTAACATTTTAAAATATTACTTGCTAAATTGCCATTCAGAAAGATTTTGGCAACAACATATAATGGCTCATGAAGGTATCACATTTCTTAATACTTGGAAAAAAACTATGCCTCATATTTATAAACTTTCTGCACTTCAATGATTTCAAGTATATGTGTTTTCAATTAATTAATTACATAAAGCTTTGTTGATATACTTGTAGACATTTGATTGACAATAGTGCCTTTTGTTCATTTTTACATAAAATTTTTAATTGATCCTAAGAATTCTCAGGAATACATACTATATTAAAGTTATTACCACTTCCTTATTGATATTGCAAATAGCCTGAAAATCTTTTAAGGCCACTAAGCATAATATGGACAGATTTGAGTCCATCTTAGACTACATTGGGAAGCATGCTTGTCAAACTACAAATTTATATATAATCCTAACATGGAACTGATTTGATTTAAAGCATGTGGTTTTGACTGGGAGAAAAGTGTAACAATGAAAATTTTAAGGAAAATATACCTATATTGTAGACATCAGATATAAACTGAGTGTTTTTGTGTGGCTATATGTGTGCATGAGTGCATTTGTCCTTGTGTCAGTGTAAGCAAGGCACCATGAATTCAAGTGAGGAATGATGTCAGTGCTCATGGGAATTAATGAAATGGATGGGAGGAAAACACCAGAATAGCAAGAACTATACTGAACTATAAGATGTAAATCTACGCTTGAAGTTTTTGATTGATTATGTTCAAGCTGGAAAAGCCAAGCCAGTGTTAAAGGGTTAAAGTCCTGTCTTAAGAACCAGAAAATTCAGAGTCAGCCAGTAACTGTGATGTGTTAAATGCTAGCAACCAATTCAAAGGAACTTAAGATATCCTGAGGCTCAGAAAGTGTGTTTGAGTTGGATGTGACCTGCTACTTGTCAATTATGTTTTTGCTTAAATAACAACCCTGTTGGCTAGACACAAATTCCGTAGGATTATTCACAAGATTATAACAAAAGGAAAGCCATTATTTGTGAATAGCAAAATTAGGCATATAAAATTTTGACTGGTTCAGTATACTGGAAAGAATGAAATTCTAGTATTAATATGAATCTCTAATGTGTAAATGTGAAGTGTGATGACTTGGTGAAGGAAGTGAGGAAGGCCGGCTTGGACGCTGAGGAAGAACAACATATTGACTGTGGTCATGGGGCCCTGAATTCTCTTCCTGCCAGAACTCTGGAATAGAATTTTCCTAAGATATAAAAGACTAAAATAGACTCCTCCATGTGATCAGCTCTATTGGATATCTCTTGTAAAAGGATGTGAACAATGGTAACTGAAACTGAAGGACCTTGGAAGAGCAAGAAAAAAGATCAGAGTGTCCTTAAGTCTAATATCCAGAATTCCTGATAAAGCGGCCTCTAGCACTAAAATAATTTTAATGCAATTTATTTTGCTGAGTCTTTTAAAAACATAACAAACGAAAGGAAGGCAAAAATATAAACTATGAACTTGGAGTCTGCAGTGAATATGTTAAGAGATGCACGAGTGATCTCAGCACAGACTTCTGAGGTGTGCCTCTTTACAAGCAGCTCTCCACTTTCTTTCCACCAGTTTCTATAGAGAAAATCTGTCTCTTTGGACTTTAGCTTATTTAGGTATTAAAAAGAGGTGCATAACTTTTTTTTCCATTTTTAGCTCTCATATTTTATAATAGCCCTGCAACAAAATGTTTTGCTTCTAGGGCTGGGGAGATGACTCAACCTTTAGATGCTTAGTGCAGAGCATGAAGACCCTAGTTCAAATATGTAGAACCCACATAAAAAGATAAGGTTTGCTCACTTTAACCACAGTGCTGTGGAGGTCAGAGACAGGAAGATTTCTGTCACTTGCTGGCCACCTGGGTAGCTTAGGTTCAGTGTGAAACCCTGTCTACAGGCAATAAGGTGGAGAGTGATAAAGACCCCTAGCGTCCTCCACTGGCCTCCATATGTGTGAGTGCACACACTTCCACCCACATGCTCATATATATTTTATATATACACTCACTCACAAGAACAGTTTTGCTTTAGTATATTTTTTCTTCCAAGGAAGAATCCACATTTCTTTTCCTTCTTTCATGTTTTTGAGATGATCAGAGATGGCTAAAATTACGTTTAGGTGAATGTCTCAGGAATGTGAAGTCTCTCTTAGATGTTAGCGGTTGTTGGTTATTTGCAGAGTATTATTTCATTATTTAGGAAGATAAAGGAGATAGATATTCATGAGTGAAGAAAGGAAAAGAAGACATGAAGACCTAGCATCCATTTTACTGGCCATTCAGTGAATGTTTCTTGGGTGCTAGAAGCACCCAAATAAGCATTAAATGTTTTATTTCTCTGAAGAGATTATGAGAAGTTAAAGACTTAAAATAACTGCCACAGCTGGTATATGGAAAAAACTCTTTATTCTCAAACTTTTTTGTTGTCAAAATTAATGTTTAATATCTATAAAATTATCCTAAATTTTAATTTCAAACTATTTCAACAACATGAGATTTATAATAGATTATGAATATTATTTCTCTATTTGGAGGCTTTTTTCTTTACATAATAGTAAAGAATCTGTGGCTATATGGTGGAAAATATTTGGCCCTACAGATTTTGGAAAATTCTTCCTTTGATATTGAATTCACCAGATGTGTTTAGGCCAAGTATGTACTATGTAAATTTTAAGCAAAAAATCTATTAAACATATTGAAGCAACCTAAGAGTCTATTTATGGGTGAATCAAAAACTATATATATGTTCCTGTATGTGGGTGGGTGATTTATGTCTTGCAATGAATAAATTTATTACATAATTCAGAAGTAATTAAAAACATTGTTTTAATTTCCCTCTTCTTGAGAGAGGGGAATTAGGAACCATTTGAAAATGTCTTTGAAGATGGGACAGTGGTAAAGCAGTGGAACTGAAGAGCAAGTGGCCTTATCTCAAGTCAGCAGGAAGTTGATTGAGAAAAATGATGTCCATGACTGTGTTCCTCACAGGAGAGGGGCTTCAGTGAAGTTCAAATCAGTGCCATAATGATACAAATTAAGTTCATCCTGTGCTTTCAGGATAGTTATACAATTAGGCCTACTCTCTCCAAAAATGTTAGTGATATTAGTAGATGGCTATGGAATTATACTCTACGCACTACAGAGAACTATAAAGGAAATTAAGTTTTTGTGATCAGTTAGAATTTGCATCTAAGGGACGTAACAGATGAAAATATTTTAAAGGAAGAAAATAAGAATTTAAGTTATTTTAAAGTAAAAATTCATCTATGTGAGTTCATAGACTATAAAGTAAATAAATTTCAGTTATGTATCAAAAGTAACCTCAAGGACTCCAGATGTTGTTTAAAACCATACAAATTTCACCAGAGTGCACATTTTTGTCTCTAATAGGCTTCCCTACACAAAGTGCTAAAGTCATTTCAAAAGGAACTTCAAAGTAACAGTTTACTAATTCTGAACTTGGAAAATAATGTAAACTTGTTATTACTAATATGATGTTGGGTCAACTCACCATCTCAGCAAAGAAGCACCAGGTTATTAAAAACCAAAAAGATCCATGCAAAGGATGCCTTGAAACATACTGTTGGCTTAGCAAGCAAATAGACTGAAATACAGTAAGGTCCAGCCAGGGGTATATTGACATTGTGCTGCATCTGTGTGGAAATCTGGGTCTCAGTCCAGTATCAGTCTAAAAAAAATTGTCACCTAGCTCTTGTCCACAATCAGTGGCACCTTTTTTCTTTCCAGTGTCTTGATAGTTAGAAAATTGAAGAACAGTACAGTAGTGTCAAGAAATGAGCTACACACATGGCAGCCCATGTTTTGTGGAAGGCTAAGTGCAAGGATGACAATGGAATTTTGGTGTGGCAGGAGTGATGGCTCAGCTGTTAAGAACCCTGGTTGTTCTCCAGGGAACATGAGTTTGATTGTCAGCACCCACAGTGATGCTCACAACTGTCTATACTCCAGTTCCAAGGGATCAGACACCAGGCACCAGATGAGCATGTGGTGAACGGACATCTATGCAGGCAAAATACCAATACACGTAATAAATTAAATTAAATTAAAAAAATGGCATTTGGGATAATGGTGATTATTTTCTGTTTCATTATTGTTTAATGAGGACTGGAGGCTTTAAAAGAAGTTGTGTTAAATTACATATATACATACATACATATATACATACATACACAACAAAGACATCACTATTGATCTTTTGTAAGTATAATTTATATATATGTGCAATTGCATAAATTAATTTATACTAAACTAATTTTTATTCATGTAAACCTTATATGGCTTAAATACTTTAGAAAATAATACCAAAGGTTAATGGTAAGAAAATTTTGGTAACAGATTGGATGACATAAGTGGTTGTTAGTTTTTTGTTTTTTGGTTTTTTTTGCTTTTTTAATGGGTTGAGAGACAGTAGTAGTATATATCTACTTTTCTATTTTAAATATGGTGTGTGTGTGTGTGTGTGTGTGTGTGTGTGTGTGTGTGTGTGTAATTTATGTGTTTTGTTTCTAAGAGATAAACATTTTAAAAATTTCCTAGTAAGAGAAGAGATGGAGACAATATTTTCTGTTTTCTTTGATATTTTAATTCCATATTAAAGCTATTCAAAATGTTTAGGTGCTATCTCACAGTTACCAAGGAGAGATCCTTTCCATGTCAATAATTGTTGTGCTTAAAATAGAAGAATACATTTTAGTATTTATGAGGTATTGGTTTTGATGAATGGAAGTATCATGTGTTAGATTCTCTGAATTTATATCTTTATACTCTTGATTTTTAATTTAAGTAATAACAACCACCAATTATAATGACTTAAAAGAAACCCATCACAATATTTGTTAGTGGCTATAATATATAAGAAATGAGGTATAAGCATCATGAGTTCTCACTAGCTTGGTTTGGTTGTTTCTGTAGGTTTCCTCGTCATGATCTTGATGCCCCTTGCTCATAGGATCCCTCTTTCCTGTCTTCGACTGGACTCCTGGAGTTCAGTCTGGTGCTTAGCTGTGACTCTCTGCATCTGCTTCCATCAGTTACTGGATAAAGGCTCTATGATGACAGTTAGGGTATTCAGAAATCTGATTACTGGGCAAGCCAGTTCAGGCACCCTCTCCACTATTGCTAGTAGTCTAAGCTGGGGTCATCCTTGTGGATTACTGGTAACTTCCCTAGCACCAGGTTTCTCCCTACCCCATGATGTCTCCCTTTATCACAGTATCTCTTTCATTGCTCTCCCACTCCATCCCTGTTCCAGCTCAACTATCTCATATATTCTCATCCCCCATCCCCTACCCTCTGTTGTCCCCCCAACCCCAGTTTACTCAAGAATATCTCATCTATTTTCCCTTTCAAGGGTGATCCATGTGTCCCTCTTAGAGTCCTTGTTAGCTAGCTTCTCTGGAGCTGTGGGTTGTAGCCTAGTTATCCTTTAATTTACATCTAGTTTCCACTTATGAATGAATACATACCATGTTTGTCTTTTTGAGTCTGGATTACCTTACCCAGGAGACAGCTGTGGACCCTCCATGGGACTGGACTAGGTCCTCTCCATAATTGAGACAGTTGTATAGCTTGATCAGCTTAAGGGGCCACCTGGCAGTAGGATCAGGATCTATCCCTGGTGCATGAGCTGGCTTTTTGGAGCCACTACCTATGATGGGACACGTTGCACAGCCTTGATGTAGGGGCAGGGCTTGGACCTGCCTCAACTGAATGTACCAGGTTCTGCTGACTCCCCATGGGAGTCAGAGGAGGGAATGGGGAATGGGTTGAGGGGAAAGGCTGGGTGGAGGGCAGGAGGAGAGGAGAGAGGGGGATCTGTGGTTGGTATGTAAAATGGAATAAAAAATTTCTTAATATAAAAAAGAAATGAATAAAAATACACTTTATTTTAAAGGCTCTTAGTATAAAAAGGGAAAGATTATAGAAATAAAAGTTAGTTGCTTGTTCAGAATGAGGAGTAATATGACAGATGACTAGGGTTTCAGGAAGTGAAATTAAACAGCCTGCAAGGGTACTGAAAAATCTGTTAGTAAGGACATGGATAGAAGGAGACAATCTGGTAAAAGGAAGATCTATGGCAAAAGTTTGTTCACGGTTGATACAGACACATCCACAAAGCTTTCCTCTCAGTCAAGGAGTATTGCTGCACAGAGTCAGAAGGTTGAATGAGACCATATAGCCAGTCACAAGTGCTCGGCAGTGACACTGAGACAAAAGTGAAGCGTTTCAGTGTGGAAATGATTTCAGCAGGAAATGCGTATTGAATTGTATTCAAGTACAGTTGAGTTGTAATTGAGTCTTAACATGTTTTGTGCTGCTTAAATGGAATATCTGAGAGTGGGTAACAAGTTAAATAGCAGAGACACATTTTTTCAAAATTCTGGCCTCTGAAAGGTTTAAAATACAGGAACCCACATCTGGTATGGATCTTCATGCTGTGCCATTCCATACTAAAGGCAAAGGGCAAGGGAATGCCCAAGGGGATTCTCACTAGTGCATATGTCTGAGAGAGAGAGACAGAGGGAAGAGTGAAGGAAGAGAGGAAGCTAGCCGAATTAAACTCATTTTTTTTTATTAAACCTCAATACCTATTATGATAACTCTACCACTTATGACATTAATTCTTTCAGTGCTCATAAACTCATTACCACTTAAAGATACTGTTTCTCAAAAATTTTCAACATGTGCACTTTGGAGAACACATTTAAATCATAGCAATGTCTATTATGCGAAAACATTGCACTCAACTGTCAAGGAATGCCTGTAAAATCTAAATGAGGCTTAATTGCAACTACGCTTCAGAAAATAAACAACTGCTTATACTGGTCTCCTGAAATTCTGCTTGATCCTCCAGGTCCAGCTCCAATGATCTCTCCTGGAGAAATTGTCCTGTAAATCATAAATATGTTCCCAAATATCCTGCTTGCCCTGTTGTGTTTGGGTGTTAGAGGACAAGGATGTTTTTTGTATTTGCTTGGGCATTTTCTCATGGCTCAAAAATAAATACTGGAAGACCCAGTTGAATGACTGCCTCTGAAACTGGAGAGTAGTCAATGTATTTAGAATTATTGTGACTTCTTCTACTCCTCTAGTGCACTTGCTGCTCCTAATGTTTCAGTCTGTGCACATTTGGTTTTGTGGTGTCTGAGTGGCGAAACCTTTCTCTTAGGGCAGATTACCTCATACCAATTTGGTGTTGCTGCTCCCCTCTGTCCTCTGAAATTTAACAAGTCTCATTAACTCCCATTCTACAGTTCTCTTTTTAACTATATTCATAAATAGGTAGATCCCCCCCCCCACCCCGTAGTGAAATACTATTTTTCTTTATTAAATGTTTTCTGATACTATCCACCAAGTATAGTTTTAGTTGCTTACAACATTCTCTTCTCTGCAGTAATAGATTAGGAAGTATAATTATTTCTTGCTATCTGAATCACATGCAGAAACAAGGATATTGCATGCTATAAGACATCAGTCTGGAAGCTAATTGCTAGCCTGTTGCAATTGCAACCATATTGGGAAATAATGCTGAAGTGATCCATCAGCATTATTGATACCATTGCTGACTTCCTGCCAATTTTCCTATTGTGCTTTGAGTGTCCTCATCCCTTACATATTTCTCTATTCACAGTCTGGCAAAAATTTTCAGAGAAAGTATCCAAGTGATGGGCGCACAGCAGGTGCTGGATCAAACAGGCCTTGTTCTCTGGCCCTTGGGAAGTCTGCATGGATCAGAGGAATCCAGGGGATGCCCTTCAGATGACCTGCAGTAAAGCTACAGAGGATATGCTCAGTTTCTTCCCAGGGATAAACAAAGTGTACATGAGGTATTTTTGTTAGCTCAAATAGGGGAATCTGTCTATCTATCTATCTATCTATCTATCTATCTATCTATCTATCTATCTATCTACTTACCTACCTACCATTTTGTCTATCAACTGCCTGTATGTTAAAAGTGACATGAAGTAAATCTTGTCTAATAGATACTTAGAGAAGAGCATTATTTAAAGATATAAACATGAAAGATCCATGTTTTACCTTTTGATCTTTGTATGGGTATTCTGGTTCCAAGTAAATATAATATCTAAAACAAAAACAAAACAAAACAAAACAGCAAGAAATAAAGAGTTCTGCATAGCGAAAGAAAGTGTATTCCGAACAATATGTGCTTTGAGCAGCTTCCTGTGAGGTTTCAAATGTTGGCAGAAGAGCCATGTTGATTTTAACTGTGTCATAGACTTCTTCAGTGGCAACTTGTAAGCATGGTACCAGATAGAAAGCATTGTCTGTTTAAATATTTCTTATTCATGTGATGACAAATTATTTCTTTTATTTAATTTGATCTTTATGGTGTTACAATTTGACAGATATGTATTGAACAGCTATTTTGTTTTTTTTTTAAGAAATTTTTTATTCATTTTACACACTAATCACAGATTCCCCCTTTTCCCTCCTCCCACCCCTCCAGCATCCACCCCCAACCCACCCCCCCTTCCCTCCTACAAGAAGGAAAGGTACATTCAGTTGAGGCAGGTCCAAGCCCCTTCCCCTGCCTCAAGGCTGTGTGAGGTGTCCCACCACAGGTCGCGGGCTCCAAAAAGCTAGCTCATGCACCAAGGATGGATCCTGATCCTGCTGCCAGGGAACCCCTTAAGCAGATCAAGCTGCACAACTTTGAATAGCTGTTTGTAAAAGGCATTGAATCAGAGCCTGGTAATATGAAAGTGAAGTGACAATCACTGTTTTGACAAAGTTTGAAACTCGGTAAATGAACACAGGTTATAAAGGGAGAAAAGAAAATGGACTAAAATGTCTTTTCAAATAAAAGATCAACGCTAACAATTGTGGTATTTGGGCACTCTCACATCCTTGTCTCTTGCCAAGGTACTTATGATTGTTTGGCTCACTGTAGTCTGGCCCATAGATATGAATCATATGGCTTTATAAATGTAAAGTGGAAACTTCAGTTTTATGCCATTAATGTAAGAGGACAAAAATGTGCAGCCACTGTGTCCTACTGTGTCGAATACTAGTATTCTAAGCCCAGGGTTGTGGGTTCAAGTCCCACTTGGAGTATGATGGTTGCATTGTTGGCTAGTGGGTCGGTACTTGACTCCAAATCAAAGTTTGTACCCTGGAGTCATGTGGAAAGATGTGAGAACCTACTTCCACAAGTTCTTTTACCTTCACATAATTGCTGTGTTAAACATGTGTACCTCTCACAAATAAACAAAACAAAATGTAAAATATCGAAAAAAGAAGAACTAAGGAAAAGTAGGTAAATAGCATTTTATTTAATGATTACCTCAATGAACTGAGTCTTCACTAGTCACATACTGATTTAAATTTCAAAATTATGGAAATATCCATTGGGTTTATTTTCTTTAGGTTCGAAGGGATTATATGATATTGCTACAAAAATCATTTATTTATATTATTCTATCTCTCTCTCTCACCTTGTGTGTGGGCATGTTTACGTGTGAGTGTATGTGTGTGTGTGTGTGTGTGTGTGTGTGTGTGTGTGTGTGTGTGAAGGAAAGCAAGTGCCTGGTCACAGCACACATGGAGTATGGAGGTCAGAGGACAAGTCTTTGGAGTTGGTTCTCTCCTGCCACCTTGTGGGACCCTGGGATCAAATTCAGGCACCTCAGGTTTATTGGGAAATCTTGACTCTGCATTGAGCTGCTTGCTGGCCCCTCATAACACTTTTAAAACTGTCTTTTTTGAAATATAATTACAGAATTTTCTCCCTTCTCTTCCCTCCATCCAACCTCCACTCACGTAGCTCTTTGCTGTCATTAAAATTTATTGCCTCTCTTTCTTTAATTGTGTTACACATATGTGTCCCTACATAAATACATTCTCAAATATCCAAACACCACCTGCTTCGTCCATACAATGTTAATGGTACGTGTATGCTTTCAATGCTGACATTTGGCATTAGATAACCAATTGTTGTGCTTTTGCCTGGGGAAGACTATTTCTCCCACTCTGAGTATTCTTTGGTTTCCTGGAGTTCTTGGTGCAGGGATGAGGCCTTCTGAACTCCATCCATCCACATTAGCATGTCTATTGGTGTTGGGTTCTTGTACAGGTTATGTTTAGGAAGCGATGTTGGTAGGACAACATGGGTGTAACTTCTGGAAATTTCTAGGAGCCCAAGTGACTGTTTTCTAAGTGTAAGATTGGTATGTAATTCACCTGTACTGAGAATATATATCCTAAATTGTCAAACTAGTGTTTGAGTTTCACTGTATGTGTGCATGAACTTTGTATTCAGAAATTGTGTTGTAGATGGATCCATGGGTGGAGGGGAAGCAATAAAGAGAGGGATGGCAAGGAAAAAGTAACTGACATGAGAAATGGGAAGAAACAAAATACAAAACCTTGGTAGGTAGCTGGGAGGTTGAGGGGAGTCAACTCAGAGAGGGAGAGGGGAGAGTAAAATAGCAGTAAAGATGCCTGAAAAGGTCATAGGGAATCATATTGTCATCTATCTACATAAAATTATACACAACACATGTGTGAACATGTTTCCATCTGAAATGGCAATGCTTTCTCCAAGAGCTTCAGACCATGTAACAAAATCCCAAATCCCAGACATGAGAACCCTCCCTTACAAGTTGTTGGTTAAGGGAGTTCAAGATGTTCCCAACCAAAATTATAGCCTTTTACTACTGCTTTTTTTTCCTCCCAGAAGCTGAAAGACAATTCCTTTTGCTGAAGATATCATTCACATCAATGGCAGGACTCAAGCTGGATCTGACCTGAAAGCATTTTGGTAGAATTTTGGGGTCTCTTGAACTTCCAAGAGGACCAGCTTCCATGGCACCAGAAGGCATCATGCAAGCTTCTAATGTAGATAAACAGAAACAGGGTTCTTGCTCTGTGGTTGCATCTCCTAAAAGTGATAGGGAAGCTTCACTCATGATAGCTCAACAATATTGCTGCCTAAACAAGGACAACACCAATAAATATGCTAACATGAAGGAGGAAATCTTACAGGGCCCTAACAGTAGACAAGGAACTATGGGCACCTAAGGAATGCTGAGAGTCATACAAATAGTCTTCCCCAGGGAAGAGCTCTCCAATTGGTTATCCAATACTAAGAGGTCAGCTCTGAAATCATATAGCATATAGGTAACATTATGTAGACTGAATATATTCTACCTATACTCTATCTATCTATCTATCTGTCTGTCTGTCTGTCTGTCTGTCCGTCCGTCCGTCCGTTCGTCCGTCCGTCCGTCCGTCCGTCCATCCATCCATCCATCCATCTAGCTATCTAAAACAATTTTAAAAAGAGGCCAGAAACCATGAATTTGAATGAGAACAAGTGTTTGGGAGTACATTGAAAGAGTTAGAAAGAAGAAAGGGAAAGACAGAAAATAATGTAAGCATATTTTAATTTCAAAGAAATTTAAAAAAATGTAACAAAACTTTGGGAGTATATATATATATGTTGAATTGCATTATTATGTTTATTTGGAGTCTAATAAGTGTTTATTAATGTTATAAGAAAAAAAGAAGTCCTAGTAATGTTATATGAGATGGCAAGAACATCTGCATCTAGACATTATAATAATAGTGTGCACATGCACATATATTGGTGAAATTATTAAGGCCACTCCATGTAGTTAAAAGGGAGGTTTATTTTGTGGGGTAACTTAC
The DNA here is from genome assembly GCF_903995425.1 of Onychomys torridus. Lineage (NCBI taxonomy): Eukaryota > Metazoa > Chordata > Mammalia > Rodentia > Cricetidae > Onychomys > Onychomys torridus. Next base: position 84,306,827 of record NC_050449.1, read on the forward strand.
AAGTGAAGGGGTAGGTTGTAGGGTCTGGAAAAGGTATAGCGCAGTCCGGCGGTGTTCTCTGGAGAACTCTGCTCGGTCTACCTCCAGCTTCCAGGGTCCCGGAACCAAGAGAGAGACCTCCTCTTGATCCTCGGTCTTCCGTTTCCTTCTCTACCCTGCCTTGTGGGCGTGATCATTACCGAAGCCTCAATGTGGGTTGGAACTTCCAGGCTAATGCTGGGATGGCTATCCACTACACACATGCGTGCACACACACACACACACACACACACACACACACACACACACACACACGGTCAGGGTAGTCAGGGTGACCAAACAAAAGTATAACATATGTTGTCTTACACACTATTTCACTGAAACTTAGTTATCTCAGCCTAGCTTGGAAGAAAGTCAGAGTTATATACTCTTCTAAAAACATTGTATACTGAGAGAATGTCAACTTACTGCACATTTAATAAGGCTGGGTGATGTTCTTAAGAGACGTATTTTCATTAAATGGCTATGAATTATTTGTGACTAGTGAACTGATTATAAATAGATGTTTGCATGATACTATGGGTGGTATAAGCAAATGTATCTTTTCATTACAAATTTTTTGCTATATAATAATATGCTAAGAAAACAGTGTTAGAGAATCAAAAGGAAGACCGATTTCACTGAAAATGCCTCAAAATTAGAAACATTAACACCCAATTTAGTAAATGGATGATTTAGAACATTTGAAATAAAAAACTGATTGTATTATGAAAACTACATGTATTTGTTTTTCCCCCCTCCATGAGAATTTCTGTGATTGTCTGTGAGCAACACTGTCATTCTAATGGATAAGCAACATGTTGAGCAACACAATTCTCTTTTGTTTTAAAAACAATCCGTGTGTGTGTGTGTGTGTGTGTGTGTGTGTGTGTGTGTGTGTGTGTGTGTGTTTAGGCCAGAGGTCAATATCCAGAATCTTCTTCAGTCACTCTACATTCTATTTTTTGAAATAAGTCCTTCCAGATTGCTAGTCTTACTAGCCAGCAAGCCTGAGGGATCTGCTTGTCATCACCTCCTCCAGGGAGTTTTGTACATGAGTTCTGGAGATCAGAACTCAAGTCCTCATGTTTGCATGCCAAGCACTTTATCAATGGAGGCATCTCTTCATGTCTCTGCTTTAGAACAAGTTCTATATAGTTCATATCATTTCAGTGGTGGTGGGGAAGTAAGAGCACCTACATGCCTAATAGTGCCTAATAGCTATTTTAGAATCTTCAAGAGGAGGTTAAAAACAAGATGGATACCAAAGCATATTTACTTGGCCATAGGAGTTGGGATAAGAATAAAAATTTCAGCTGGGCAGTGGTGGCACATGCCTTTAATCCCAGCACTCGGGAGGCAGAGCCAGATGAATCTCTGAATTTGAGGCCAGTCTGGTCTTCAGAGAGAGATCCAGAACAGGCACCAAAACTATATAGAGAAACCCGTCTCGAAAAAACAAACAAACAAAAAAATAAATAAAATAAAAAAATAAAAAATTCAAACTGATTACATGCACAGAATCTCTATTATTTAAAAAAGGAAATAATAAATTCACTTAAAAAATAGGAAAATTATTTAGTTGAAAACTATACAAAACTGAAATTTTCTGTTAAACACTTCAGACAATTCCCTCTCCCCTCCCCTTCAGTTCCTTCCCCTTTCCTTCCCTTCAGCACCCCCTTTCTCCTCCTCTCTATTTCTTCTCTACTTTTTGAAGTTACAACTGGTATTAGAAATAAGAGGATCCTTACTAAAGAAAAATTACAAAGTTACTGTGATTCTGTGAGGGATGAAGAAAACATTTGTTAGGAAGTGCGTTTCTGGTTTCTGGTTTCTGGTGAAAGTCTACACTTCTGCTCATTTCTCCATATTATGAACCATAAAACTGCATTTTTAAACATCAACCTCACCGATTTAATAACTTTCTATAACATAGCTATAAGAAAATAGCTCACTGAGAGTTGTTTCTTTCTGTTGTACTTTTTCTAGAACTTGAATATTTTATGTGGCTGAATAACAATATTACAGCCAGCCAGCTATGTGTAGATGGTCCTTTTATTACTTTCTATATAAGATTTAAATAGATATTTTATAAGTATCATGCAGATATATAAGTTTCCAACCATGTATTTTGATATTCATCTACAAACCATTACTTCAAAAGACAAATTGTGCAATTAGAATTTTTGACCCACACACTGTCTTCCATATGTTTTGCTGTACCTCTCAGATGTAGCTCATTTCAAGGTCAATATAGTAGAAACAAGTTGCACATTTACCCAGCAGATGAATAAACAAATTCCCTTAGGAACAGTGCAAGACTTTCATGTTTGATCATGCTGCTACTTTGTCAATGAGGTATTAACAATGACACCTTAATGGCAGTAGCGTCATACTTTCACCATATGCCTTATACAACTTAGCGCTGTGCCCTTTGGCTATATTTAAAGACTCCTGCTTAAGAAGATGATAGATGAGGTCAACTTGAACTGGCCGTAGACCGTGTCATAGATTAAACATTTTCTTTTCGCTTGATTGGCACCTTATTCAGGAAACATGCTAGGAAAAATCCATGTGGTCACGGTGCCTAAGTACTGAAAGTGTGTATGGAATTGAAGGAATATTGCCTAGGTGCCAAGCAAACTATGATTTATAAACATCAAGGGGATGTTGTTGGCTTCATCTGCAGTCAATGAAAGTCTTTATTATCACTAAGTATATCTTATGGGTTTTATATATTGACTTTCTTTAAATAAGCCAAGAACTTATAAAGAGATCACTCAAACAGTGTTTGCTATAATCCTCATACAAGTTTGAGAGCAGGAGGCAGGAGGTCTAAAATGGGAAAACAGAAAAGTGGAGAGAGGCAGTCGGTGAAACAGATCTGGGTAATTTTAGCTGTTGGTAGACAAATCATTAACACACCCTGTTTTGGGTCTGGTGAAGTGGAAAGATGTATACTTTTGCTGGAGTGCAGAAGCATGGATTGATTATGGTGGTGAACATTAGCTTCAGTATAAGAGAAGCTGGCCAGTGACTCATTAGTCACTTAGTGTTTTTACTGAGTTTTAGTTTTATGAAAACTAAATCCCGTCTAGTTACTGAAATGCTCAATAAGCCAATTGCTTTGATTTAAATGTAAAAATTCAATCAATGCTTTGAAAAGACCTTTGCTGGCCAAGAAAGTATCTGTTGTTAATATCAGAAGTCTGATACTCATATCTTGACAACTTTTTCTGTCTTCAGGTAGAAGGGAGGCTTTCATTCATTAGCAGGGAAAGGCATTCAAGGTAATGTGATGAACTCCCTACAATGGTGTCATTAAAAGCAGGACACTGCTGAGGAGCAGAGGAGTTTGTATTTGGAGACATTGTTGACAGTTGATCATTTTTACTCTAGCTGAAGGGAGTACCTAATTATGGAATGATTGTTTGATATTTGGAAACAAATTTGATATTTGAAACAAAATTTCATTGCCTTAGAATAGTCAGACAACTACTGATCTATTAATATCATTTGAGCAAGCAACTGCTTTTTCATGTGATATTATGATCAGCTGCTAGGGATAGAAGATCAGTGATTCTACTAACAGCCATATGTTAATGAAGCTATATTTATTTTTTAATGAAAACATTTCTGAGTTGGGCCGGCCTCACAATGAATGAAGTTTCCTTTGGGCATAAACTAATCTCCAGACAGGTGAATTCAGTAATTACATCAAAACGACAATTTAAAACAATGATTTCTATGTGTAGATTTCCTGTTTATTGATTTGGAATGGGGTAAATGCTCATGCGTAGGGACGCACTGAACTCAGAGTTAAGCAGGTAGTGGGGAAATAAACAGAAAACATTCTTGTGATGTTAACTGGGTCTTCATGGATCTCAAATATGGAAATGCATCTGGAACTCAGAAGGATTTAAAAATCTCCCATCAGTTTTTCCTCTCAAATATTTGTTTGGTTTACTTTCCCTCCACATTTACTGTCCTTTACTTTTTGGAAAGGCAGATGGATATATTGTAGATTGTCAAGGAATGTTGCTTCCCCTTAACTTGTGAATTCATGTATTATAAACCCAGAGGCAAATTAGTGTTTCCTAATTCTGGTTGCACTCTAGCAGGAGGTAGTGTCTAGTAGGTCCATGTTAGATTAGGTGCTTTTCTCTCACATGCACATTTGATTTTGGACAGGAGAGCAAATAAAACTGCCCAAAGTTTGAGTAAGAGGCATTCAAATAACAGAACTTCCAGAAAGATTTAGTGAGAGTTTTCCAGTGATAGGAATAAAATGAACTGGCAAGGAAAAATAACTACAGATAAAAATGATATAACAAGAACTTTCCCAATACAATCTCATTACATTCTGATTACAATGGAATGGACAGATGGCATGATAGGGTCACTGACAGCAAAATTATAAGGTCATTTAAATATGGATATTTTTCATGTTGTTATATTAATTTAGCTGCTATTTATATCATATTATAAAGTAACTGCATTACTTTACAATAACAGACATATTATAAACTAAGAGACATATTGTAATGTCTCTAAAAGTGCCAGGTTTCATGATAACTTTATTTGAACATGAAATCCAGGTTCTTAGGTAAGATTAACATTCTCTTTCATTTGACATTATCTCAAATTCAAATTTGTTTACATGATAAGATGCATAAACTACTTCTATTATTGGAAATTAAATACAAATAGAATTTGTTATATTTGGTGCTTTACATTATGCCATATTGTGCTTAGAAGTTATTACAAATATTTGTTTTTCAAAAGATCATATTTGAAAAGCAATGACTGCCTCTTAATAAATTAAGGCCAATCTGGAGCCAGAGAGATAGCTCAGCAGCTAAGAGCATTTGTTCAGGTCTCAGCACCCATATGGACGCTTACAATCATCCAAAACTTTGATTCCAGGGGTTCCAACACCTTCTTTGGATCTCCATGGAAACAAGGCACTTGCATGGTGCAGGTACATACATGCATGAAAAACACTCATGTTCATAAAATAAATGAATGTAAAAAATTAGACATTATGGAAATCTCTGAGCATTCATTTAAAATAAAATTAAATTAAAAAAGATGTAGAAGAAACAGATATAGAAGATTTTATAATTATCTTAAAATCACAATGCCTGGGAAATTTAAAAGCCAATAAAATTGCGATGATGAAAATGTAAGTGTTGAATCATTAGATTTTATTACTAGTGCATTTTCTAAGACTTGCACTTGGAAGAAACTCAGCATTGAACTCCTCCTTTAGGAGGAAATAGAACACTGGGACAATGTCTACCATTACAGCTTTTGTGGGCCTCCAAAGGAACAGGTTTCTATTTTCTGAATTGGAGCATGCTATACTTTGTATCTTAATATATCTCAAAGACCATGTGCTAAAGGCTTGGTCATTAGCTATGGATCCTGCTGAGAGGTTGAGGAACCTTTAGAAGTTGGCCCCAGCAGAAGAAAGTTAGGTCATTGAGTGACTGCCAGTAGGATCACACCCCATTTACTACCATAAGGTGAGCAGCTTCATTTATCACACACATCTTATTGCTATGGGCTGTGTTGCCACAGGCTAAAGCAACAGGGCAGACATTTTGTCACAGTCAACAGAAATTGACTGACACAGAGTGCTATTGGTTAATGAGAAAACTTGGGAGTCTCCGAAAACAACAATTAAAAAACTGACAGGGTCTAACTGCAGCATCAGAGAAGCTGAAACACCACAAAGAGTTTCTAGCATAACTTGAGAGCAATCCAGACTTCTCAGCAAGCTCCTTCTCCCTTTAAATGAGAAGGGAAGTATGGGGTGGATTTCTAACATCTGGATTTCACAAGATTGTTTAAAGGGCTGGTTCTCTGTCTGCTAACTTGGGGTGCTGACAGAAAGCATTGGTTATCTCAGGGCTACCAATAGCAGAAGAACTTATGAGCTTGCTGCTTGCTACAGCACCAGAGAATGTACAGCAATGCATATAGATACCAGAAGAACCAAGAAATTTCATGCTATTGAAGCTGAGTAAGACCACTAATTGGGAGATTGCATTCCTAATGACAGAAAGGATGCATCCCAAGAAAAGATTTGGAAAGGACTCTGGGCTATGTAGCTAGCCCAGTATATGACAAAATCTGGTCCACAAAAATATAGAGAAATGGCTGTAATTTCACTTGCACATCGTTTAGCAATTCAGACAAATGCACAGGTAAATATTTGCAAATCATATATTCGATAAAGGTCTAGTGCTTAAAATATGTAAATATGTCCTTCTACTGAACAATAAAAAATCTTTAAAAAATGAGCAAAGAACATACACACTGACACACTTTTATTAACCATGTGACCAATGAGCATATTAAAAGATGCTCATATCACTGGTCAAATCGCCAACAGTATGAATGTAAAATGGTGGAGCTGTTAATGGAAAGTGTGCAGAAGTTTGTAAAAAAGTAATTCAAACCAAGAGTTGTTATATTATTCCATTTCTTTTAGCACAGTGCAATACCTAAGGCATATTTATTTTTATTAAGAAAAAAGTTTATTTTGACTCATGGGGTTTGAAGTATGAGGTTCAGCGGCCACTTTGGTGATAGTGTTTTTATTGCAGAGATCTAAGAAAAGGCAGGGTATCACATGAGTTATGACAGAATAGTACATTGTGTGTGTGTGTGTGTGTGTGTGTGTGTGTGTGTGTGTGTGTGTATGTGCGCACACATGCGCGCTGAAGTATTTCCACAAGGCACATGTATTAGACTTGGTTGCTAAGTGATTGTCTTTGGGATATGACTGAATTATGAGGACTCTGACCTAATGAATGGATCAATTCACTGATAGATTTGTAATTCGATAGACTATTGGGAAGTCTTGGATACTGTAAAGAAAATGGGTTGCTAGGGACATGCTATTGAGGGGAAAACATCCTGACTTCTTCTCTGGTCACTCTCTCTGTTTCCTATTGCATAAAGTGACCAGCTTGGTCTACTGCATGTTTTCCATCATAACACTTTGTCTTACTGTACATGGTCCCCAAGACAACAGAGCCAAGTGACAATTAGGTGAAACTTTTAGTTGTGAGCCAAAGTAAAGCATTCTTTCCTTATGTTGTTTAGATATTTGGCTACAATGGGCCTCTGCCCTAATTACCTTAACTAGCCCCAATAACTTCTTAGAGATCTCAGTGCCAAACACCTAAGTTGGATTAGGTTTCCACCATTTAAATATGTGTAGTTAAGACTACATTTTAACAAATAATGGAGATACTTCAAAATATATCCAAATCATAGCAAATATTATCTAGTAATCTCATTCTGGTTATAAATCCAAAAGAATTTATAAGACATTATATACCTATTTCTTGTAGCCCTTATTCCAAACAGTCAAGTAGTAGAAGTGACCTAAATGCAAACAGACAGATCAATAGATTATGGGAATATGGAATTTACATACATCAGAATATTATTCAGGCTTAAAAAGGAAAGAGTTTCTGACATACAGTTGAATCTTGAGTATATTCTGCTAAACAAAATAAATTAAACACAAATAGTAAGTACTCCATAACTACTCAATCAGAAGGAACCTAAAACTGTAGCAAAACAATTAGAAAGAGAAAGTGGAATGGCAGTTGTCAGGGCTGAATAGGGAGAACAGGGATTGTTCAAGGAGTGTAATGTTTCAGTTTTACAAGTAAATAAATTTTTAAACTTTGTTGCCCCAAAATATGCATATAAAATGGTTACAGTTACAAAAAAACAAACAAATAAACCTGGTGTTATATCTTTCTTTCAAATCACAATGAAAACTATCTTTAGAAAAGACAAATATTCACAACCTATTTGGTGAAATATTTGTTAGTTTAGAAGTTGTCAGAAAGTTTATGTGTTTTTTGCTTGATATTGTTTGCACTTATTGTAATTCCAACGTATCTAGGTCATTATCCCTCATTACTCCTGGACAATATTTGATAACCATCTCTTTGTATATAGTCTTGTATTAGGTTAGAACTTTCTTATTTAGACAAAAGGGAGAGATGTAGTGGATAGCCATCCCAGCATTGGCCTGGAAGTTCCAACCCCCATTGAGGCTTCGGTAATGGTCACGCCCACAAGGCAGGGCGGAGGAGGAAGCGGAAGACCAAGGATCAGGAAGAGGTCTCTCTCTTGGTTCCCGGACTCTGGACGCTGGAGGTAGACCGAGCAGAGTTCTCCAGAGAACATGGCCGGACTGCACTATACCCTTGCCAGACCCTGAAACCTACCCCTTCATTTGTAAGTACCCCACAAAATAAACCTCCCTTTTAACTATGTGGAGTGGCCTTAATAATTTCACCAATAGACACCATATAAGGAATGACTTCAGAATTTTGAAGAATGAATTTCAGCAACTTTTAATTTCTGAAAATTGATCAGTTGTTTTTTTGAGAAATGCTGAGCAAATTTCAACTATGTAACCCAAAGAGGGGAAAAGGCAATTTGTTTTTTCTTGATTTCTACGCTTGGAATTTCTTCCAAGCATCTTAATTGTTTTTATGGAAAGAATTATCAAAGGTGTGTTATAGATCTTCAGGCTTAGTGCCTCTGCTTACCCAAGTTGTTTATTATTATTATTGTTGTTGTTGGTCCTTTACCTTCCAGGACAAGTACTGGCCTTAAATAACACTTTTTATCCAACAATAAGTTACTAATTATTCACAGGTGAATCTGGAGAATCGTTCTCTATTTTGGTTTGTAGGCAGGAATATAAACCTAACAAACTTCACATAAAGTGTGTAACCATACATTAATTGATACTGAAAAATGGATGTAAAAATATATTTGAGTAAGGGTGCATCTCTTCACGCCAGGTTTTTGCGTTTTCCTTCTGAAATGAAGATACAAGAAGCCAGATTATATGGATGTTCAAGTTCTGTGGGTGGCAGCAGAAAGCTAACCACAGAGAAATCTGTTTATGGGATGCTTAATAATAAATGGGTGCTAGAAACTTACTACAGAGTGATACTCATAAAGTTAACAGCTCAACGACATGACTGCTGTCTGGTGAGTGGTAAAACAGCTGTTTACTATTACTACTTTGTTCTGATTTTTTCTCCAGTTGCCTTAGTTTTTTGCCGGCACAGAGCCATAAGGAGTATGGATATAGATGAGATCATCTTCTTGGATTTTATTTTTACATCGTTGAACTATGGTGATTCTGGAAGATCAAGTGTGAAGCATTTTTTCCCAGTTGGCTAAATACAATTTACATTAGTTACTGTATTCACTCTGTAAAACAAAGAAAGCTGATTGCCTTCCTCCCCAGTAAAAAAATAAAACTCTGATCAGTTAAGAGAATATTGGCCAGTCAACTAGAAGGTACTATGTGAGAGGTTCAGACAGTTCTGAGAAACAGTAGTCCTGTCCCTAAATACCTTAGAATGTGGTAAGACAATGAGGTTATATTCAGAGAAATTTAATTAGAATTTTCTGTGTTCGTTAAAGTTAGTTCTGTTTCCCATCATATGGTCTATTTAAAAAATGCTTCCGTGTGCTTCTAAGTAGAATGTATGTTCTCTGGCATTTTGTTGGACTATTCTGTAGATATCTTTAGGTCTATTTGTTGTAAAATATCTTTAATTTTGAGGTCTGTTTTTTTTTAAACCAGATGACCTATCAGTATAAAAGAAAATAGGGTATTAAAGTCACCTACTGCTAATGTATTTGTGTTAATCTATGTCTTTAACTCCATTGGAATGCTTCTTATAAACTTGATGTGCCAGAGTCTGGTGCATATTAATATTGTATTGTAATATTTTTCTCGATTAATTAATCCATTGATTATAATAAAGTACCCTTCTTTGTCTTTTCTGATTAGTTTTTCGATTCAAGTCTATTTTGCCAGGTACTAGGATGACAACACTTGCTTGTTTTCTAGCTCCATTTAATTAATTAATTAATTTTCTCTCTTTTCTTTTCTTTCTTCCTCCCTTTCTCTCTTTTTTTGAGTACTTTTTTATCCTTTCACTTTGAGGTGGTGCCTTTCTTTAAAGAAAAGATTTTTTTTTTTTTTTTTGGACAACAGGTGGAATTTGTTTATTTCATAAGACAAATGAATATATGATGTTAGTATTATGTGTAATGATCAAGAAAAAGGTATTTATAGTTTTTGATCTTCAGAAAACATTCCCTTTTAAGTGGCTGATCTGATACTTATTAAAAATATATCATTTTCCAATAGCAAAAGGCCTTTGTTTCTTAATCCACTCAGCTTGTTATGTTGTTTGATTAGAGAGTTGAGGCCATTAATATCTAAAGATATTGTTGGAAGTCAAGTGTAGATTGCAACCATTCTGCTGGTTTTTGTTTATTTGTATTCTTAGCCGCGTTGTATTCTATTGATTATAGCTTTTTGTTTGTTTGTTTTCTTTCTAGAGTTTCTTGGCTGTGCTTACTCCTCCCCTCAATTTGAAGTACCCGTTTCAGTCTTCTGTTCATCTTTTTTGTTAGATATGGAAATATTAGGGCTACTTGGATCATGTAAGATTTTTCTTGCATTATTTGTGTTTTATATTTTTGAAATAAGATTTGGTGAATATTGTCATGATTTTGCCTGCCTGTGTTGCCTAGTGCCTAGAATGCTGAAGCCACCAAGACACTGTCTCTAACAATAGCAGCCATAGGGATACATTTGTGTTGAGGTGATGTAATGTTGGTTAATTAATTTCAATTTAATGGCTATTTTTTAGATGAAGTGAGGTAATACTTCTACTTTACTGTAGAGCTGTTGTGTTCATTGAATTGAGAGGCATTTATAATAGATAATACAACAGACTTAATTTACCTAGTTTGCTGGTAATTGCCATTCATTTGAAAGTAAAAATGTATGCTTCTTAAAAGTATTTTTCACTATTATATGTCATATTGTTTTTAAACTATTATTAATTATTAATTTATTTGCAATTTTCTGACATTTATGTGAATAATGAAATTTTTCTGGTGTTTACAGCTTGGCTGGCTTGGAACTTAGAGGTCCTCCTGCCTTTGCCTCCAAAGAGCTGGAATTAAAGCTTGCACCATTTAAAAGAAAGATTTTTCTTTCTTTTTCAACTATAGTAGTTTTGCTGCACACAGTAAAGTAGTCTAGGTTGACAATCATGGTCTTTTTGAACTAAGAGTACATAGTTCTAGAATCTTTTGGCTCTCAGTGATTCCACTGAAAGATCAGTTATTAAACTGACTCTGATGGGTTTATATGTGATTTGCTTTTTTTTTCTTCCAGGTTTCAATTTTTTTCTTCATTCTATATATTTGCTGTTTTAAATATAATATACCTTGTGGAACTTCTTTTCTTGTTTTGTCTAGGTGGGTTTCTGTGTGCTTCTTGTATCTGTATGCGTGTGTCTGTCTTTAGTTTGGGGAAGTTTTCTTCTATGATCTTGTTTAAAATCTGTCCCATGGGATTCTTTTCTTTAATCTACACCTATAAATTGAGTTTTTTCTTTTCATGTTGTCCCACACTTCTGGCTTGTCCTTTTCCAATGTTTTTAATTTTTTGATAGTCTTTGCTCATTTGGTCTGAGTCCTGATAGCCTATCTTCTGCTTGGTTCATTCTTCTTGCCAGCCTGTCCCGTGAATTTTCTTGTTGGGTATTGGTGAGGGGCAGGGACAGCTTTCCCACTCTTATGGCCTCAAAGTCAGCTCTCTCTCTCTCTCTCTCTCTCTCTCTCTCTCTCTCTCTCTCTCTCTCACACACACACACACACACACACACACACACACACACACACGATCACATTCTCTGGCTGGCTCACCCATGCCCGGTCAACAGGGTCAACTCTGCTGTGCTGTCCAGACAAGGTGCAGGACCTGCTTTTCCAAGTATTGCAGCTGGTAAAGGGGAGGTCAGCTCTCTCATCAGCTGGAGGTGGTAGAGGTGACGGGGAAGGGCATCTTTCCATTGCTCCTCCCACCACACTGCAGACAAAGGAGGCAGCCCTCAGTGCTGGCTCACCCATATCCCTGTCTGCAAGGTCAACTGTATTATGCTGCCCAGCAAGATCCAGGAGTTGTTCTCCTGAGTGTGGTAGCTGGTGAGGGGCTGGGTCAGGGCCCCAACCTGTTGCAAGCAGTGTGGGGAGAAGGGCATCTTTTCTCTCTGATGACATCACATGGCATACAAGAGGGGCACAACTTGCTTTCCCATTCTCATGTTCTTAGGGCCAGCTGCCCATGCCCCTGCCAACAAGGTCAGCTCTATTATGCTGCCAAGATGAGGTTTAGGACCCTCTCTCCTGAAGGCTTCAGCTGATGAGGGGCAGGACCAGTTTTGCCTAGTGTTGCAGCCAGTGATGGGTGGGACCAGCCCTAGGACAAAGCCTTATCCTCTAGGTCTTTGGTGGTCTGAGGAGCCAAGGACATCAACAGAGACCATGTCTGCATCAGACCCATGAGCCCAGACATGGGCTCCAGCAGTAACCCAGGCCCAGATATCACCATGGCCCTGAGTGGCAATCCAGCCACCCACCTCAGCTTGCACGTCCCTTCTTTCACCTCTTCAGATGTGCCTCTGTCCACAGAACATGAACCATTCTCTCTCTCTCTCTCTCTCTCTCTCTCTCTCTCTCTCTCTCTCTCTCTCTCCCATACCACACCATACATTTGCTCACCATGATAGTGTCCATCTGCCTGACACTGCAAGGTATAGGTGGGTTGGTGTTTTTTCCTCAGAGGCTGGGGCAGACTGTCCTAGGCCTGTGTTGGGTCTCCTTGTTCCTCTCAGTCCATCATAGCACTGGGCAGGACCATGCTTCATCATCATAAAGAGATCATAATAGTGCCCAACTGCTCAGTGCCAGGGTGAGCACCTGGTTGGTGCAGAGCTGTTGCTGGAGTCCTCTAGTGAGCCAGGGCTGAAATTCCCAGGCTGCATTCGGTTGAGTCCTGCCCACCCCAGCTACATGGTATGAGGTACAGCTCGAGTTATTTTCAATGTTTCTATCTCTTTATTGAGTTCTGTTTTCAAATCCTGGGCTGTCTTCTTCACTTCCATTAGCCTATGTGTGTGTTTCCTTGAGCATCACTTAGGCGTTTATGTTCCTTAAGCTTATTCAGACACATCTTTGTGTGTTCTTTAAACTTCTTGAATTCTTTGATGAAGTTTATTACTGTTACTTTAATTTCTGTATGCTGGGTTTCATGTATTCAATTTTCACCAGAAAACACTTCCATAGGACTAGTGGGTTGGATACTGTATTTGCCACTCATGTTATTTTTGTTTTTAATAATCTGACCTGAGCATGTGGACTTATTTCTTTGGTTGGGTGTGTGTTGTGAGAATCTGTCTTGCCTTAGATTGGGCCTTAGAGAAGGGTGACCAAAACAAACAAATGAACTGTTCAGTTGGACTAGGCAAAATGGTTTCCAAACCACTGGTCTGGAGCCAGGAGGTGTAGGTGGTGGCAGGGTTGGGAGGATGGAATCCGAGTGGCTTGTTGGAGGTAGCTCTCAAACAAAGAGGGTTCACTGGGCTGTGAATCCGGAGCCAGGCATGCAGACGGAGGAAGGGTGTAGGCGGAAGTCTGGAACAGGGAAGAAGAAACTTACACTACAAAGCTGGCTCACGAACAAAAAAGGTTCATGGGGGTAATCATACCATTTTGTATAAGAAACTTGAGCACCTGTAAATGTGTGTGTGTGTGTGTGTGTGTGTGTGTGTGTGTGTGTCTACACATTTGTATAAAGAGGCCACTGAGAAACGAAACCCAGCCAGACTAAATTTAGATGGCTGATTTTATACATCAACTTGAATCGACCATGAAGCTCAGACACTCAGTCACACTTCAGTCCCAGTGTTTCAGTGAGGGTGCTTTGGGATGAGATCGCCTTTTACACCAATGGACATTGGAGGAAACCACAGCTTTATATGTAAATATCATTTTCAACATGTAAAGCTAAACTCTATCAATTATGTGATGGAGGCAGTCCTTTTATGGTTTCAAAAGGATGAGATAAGCCATGTAGGTAAAGGTGCTCCCATTGCTACTTTGATTTTACTAATCTTTTTTTCAAAAATCTTTTGGTTGCTTTACAAAGAACAAAATCGCAGGAGAGGGAAGTGCCCACTGTGTTAGTTTATACACATCCAGACTGTGTGTTTCCTTGTCTGTGGTTCACTGAGGCAATATCACAGCATGGCCTCTGTATAAAACAAGCAAAAGATAACAGGAATACACCAAACTAGAGTAGGTCAATTAAAAAAACTTATTAACAAGCAATTACCGCTCAGTAGTTTTTCTTTGTGTGCTTGTATACAGTATTCAGCAGAGTTTCAATTGTCAGACTGATTCTTTCTTGAGGTGCTGTGTACTGGAAGTGTCCAAGGAATTTAGGAGAAGTATCAGAAACTACCATACAAAGAGGTCCCAACTTGTCCTGCAATGGAAATTTAAAACTTTCGTCATTGAAATGAGTCATAGTTCTTATCTTGGTTTAAAACAAACAAACAAACAAACAAACAAAAGATGAAAAGAAAGAAAAAAGGTCTTGATATCAATGAACCGAACCATAAATAGTAGGTTGGACAATGGTGTAACAAAGCCAGGCCCCATTGTGATGGGGAACAAAGGCAACAACCTTATTAATAATGGGCCAGTCCTATGGTGAGCCTTGGTGGGTAAACTGCTGTCTGGAAGTAGACTGTTCATTCATGTGAAGTAAATTAACACTTCCTGAGCACCAGGGTACTATTAGGTGCATTGAAACAACTTATTTACTGTGGGCATCCTGGTGCCCTTGCATACTCCACATAATCACATGGTACCAACAATCCAGACCTTACAAATTTTAAGCAGTAGCTCAGTGAAGTGGTAGGGATCCAGGGCAGTTAAATCAGCTGGGCATTTCTATAAACGGAGTGAAAATTCTATCCTTAGTTTCTGTAAGGCAGAGAAATTAGAGTACACTAACAATCCCTGATGACAAATCGCCCAGATCATTTATTTTTCATGTGCTACTTGATTTTTTTTTCCAAATCTTATTTTTTGCTCACTCAGCGAAAAGAGAAGCAAACCAAGATTTTCTTCATTTCTTGAAGCAAAATTCAGGGATGAACTTGACACTTAACCCATCTTATTATCATTACAGGCTATCTAAAAGTTAAGACAATAAAGCAAAAGCAAAACCAAAACCAAAACAGTAATTCACAGCTAGACTAACAACAAGGTAAAAAGACAGTAAAACCTCATGATATTAATAAATCATACTTCAACTGTCCACCTACGAGTTAAGAAAAGCAATTATGTTGGTCAGTAAATTAGTTACAGGAGAGAAATATACATTTTTTTTTCATGTAGGATTACTAGGTAATTAGGTTAAAAAAGTTGTGGGAGAAATAAATGCTGCTTTAGTTGTTCATTCGGATGGTTATTAAGTATCAGGTGTTCTTTATGATGTTTTGTTCTTTTTTTTTTTAAATTAACCGTTACTTGCCTGTCTATTTTAAGCTGAGAGAAAACTATGTTTCCTTCATCACATGCTCAAAAATGCTGGATATATTTGAGCTTCAGGAAACACTAAGTTTTATTGAACAAATAGGTTGTCTAACAAAAAGTAAGAATATTGTAACATCTGGAAAATGGTATTATCCAAACCTGCTTTATAACCAAAAAGGCATTTGCTCACCTCACCCTAAGCCTTTATATGTGAATGTGTATGAATATAGCGTCTGTATTACAAACAATAGCACCCAAATTTGTATCACTATTAAATGAAATTATTAAGTGACTTCTCTTCAGCTGAGAAAAACATGATCATTTATCCTGTTTATCCTTGAAAGACAGTTGAAGCCACACTTATAAAATGATGCAGACGAGAATGCGGTTTCTTCACTTCTCTAAGCCCTAGAGCAGTGGGAGCAATCACCACGATTGCTGAGCATGAGTTACACTAATTTCTGCCATCAACAAATTTGATTAAATTCAAAGAGGGTAAACATTTTTTTTTTCTAACTTGTAGCAGTCTCAATGTTTAGAAACAGAAAATTTGTCAACTAGGTTTTTCTACCAGGAAATTGAGAGTTCATCATTTAAAAAAACTCCCAAGGAAACAAATGTATTTTCTCACATTTCCTTTCATTCTGTGTAGAGTGTGATGGTAATCATGTGCTTTTCACATTGCATGTTTTTGTTGTTGCTCAAACATAATGGCTAGTCTTCTTATTCCCAGGCATGAGTTCATCTAATCCATCCAAGTCATTTTAGCACTTAACACCAGTGCCAAAACATCTGGTCTGTAAAGTTCAAAACAAAACAGAAAAATAGCTTAGATGCTTGTTAAATTGGCTAAATATTTAATTTTATTATATAAAACTAAATGAATAAATTATTTTAATAGTATTTCAGTTAAACATTTTTCCTTTTCCCCTTGAATATTTAACCTCTCCAAACTCATTACTCAATTAGCATTCACATAGAAAAACAATGTGCTCAATCACGTGCTCAGAATATTCTAGAATACACCAATATGTGTTGATCCTCAATAGGAGGCCATTGTGAGATGCTCACAGAGGTACATGGGCAAGGCTGGATGTAGAAGATAGACTTTGGACTGAAACTGAGCCTTGCTGAGCCTTTTTACAGTTTCCTGTGGGAATCACAGAGGAAATCTGCCAGCTAAATGTTCTCGAGTTATAACCACATATCATTTAATTCATCTTCTAAAACCCACCAATGTAGACTCTTTTGGTTGACATGGATTAGAATATAAAAGGCAAGAGTTACATGGAAAAAGATAAAAAAAATGTACTTTAAAATTCATCTTGGACAATTAATATTGAGTTTATTTATGTGCTAGGATAGAAAAATAGTAGTTTATCATTTTGGAATCAGCATCAAAAGCAGATATTACCATCTCATAAAATAAACATGCATGGAAAGGGCAAGACAGACATTAACCGCAAACTGAGTCTGAATCCAATGCAGTAGGATGATAAGGAAAACTCGGTATGGGTGATGTATAATCGAAGCCATTAGCCATATGGTGCAGTGTGAAGAAGGTCTCTGTGGCTAAATAACAGATGTATCTTATATGGTTTATTAAATAGTTATGCAATGAAAAGTAACACTTTCATAATTATTGGCTGTTTTGAAATATTTTTGTTAATGTAGCTGCATTTACTGAGTTGAAGGAAGTATGCTCCATGAGGTCTGCATGCTCGTGCGTAGAATAGAAATTAGCTGCAGTATTGAAGATTTCAAGGCTTATCATTGAGGCATGCCATAGGGCATTTAGAAACGCAGGGAGCATCCTTTTCAGAGTTGCATTCTACCTGCCACCTGTCAGTACAAACACTGCTCTGTATAGAGAATGTGCTATTTTTATGTGTTTTCCACAATCAATACAAGAAAAAAAAAAAAAAACAATATCCAGAGAGCTTGTTATGTTTAATGCAAAGACTTTAGATCTCCCCCCATACCCTCATTACCACCCCCCCCCAAAGCTGCCAATATTACTTTGGCACACTTCTATTTATGGAAAAATTCCTTTTAAGGGAATTATTTCTTTCACTGTTTTCCTCTAACTTGTATGTCTGCTAGGTGGCTTATACTTTGTTAACCCATCAGACTATTCTTGTCTGCATTAGATGTGACTGTGGTCTAGTGTGCTGGTTCCACAATTGAGCTCATTAGAGGACAGGCAGCAGTATCATAGGTAATGCAGTGAAGTGACCGTGATTGTGATATTCCTGCCATGGGAGCACTGGGCAGCTGCTGCTGCCACCGAGAGACCCATTTTGGTGTGATGAAACATACTGAACCACAGTGAACATGTATAAAGTCATTTTCATGGCTAATGAAGTTTTGGTTTCTTTCAAAATGGATCACATGCACTATCATTTGGATGACAAAATTTTGAAAATTTGATATAAAATTTGATATGGATGATGTTGGGTAAAACAAACAGAAATAAAATTAATCAAGGACAAATCAACAACGCTGCAAAGACAGTATCCATAGATCTTACTGCAAAATCACCCTGTCGTTTCTTCATGTCTGTACTTAAAGGCTGAAACAGCGTTCTTACACAATGAATATGCTTCATAAAAGAACTGCTTTTTATCATTTTTTGATTCAAAATAATTTAAGTATGTTTGCAATATTGATGCATTTGCCTTGGTGTGTGAATGCATAGCAGAAAACTTTAATGGATAACATGTCATTTTTCGAGTACTTTTCCATTGTTAAGTGGCCAGGAACATTCCAGATGGAAAAATCTTAGTCCCTAAGTGAGACCAACACTGAGAAGAACCTCTGGAGAGCAGCCCAGACAGCCTCAGTAGACAGGCAGCACAAGTGAGAAACCAATGTGTTACTTATGCCATTCAAATTCTTGAGGCTATTCATCATTGTTTGCTGATTAAAAATAGATTACAAGATTTATGGTGTCACAGATATTTGTACTGGGACAAAATTAACACTTTAAACAGTATTTCAAATAATTCTGCATACAAAATATTAGGCAAAGCAGAGTATTCAAAAGCCTCTTGCCTCAAATAGGACTCTATAATGCCTTAACTGCATATTTGTGATCT
This sequence comes from Onychomys torridus, assembly GCF_903995425.1. Lineage (NCBI taxonomy): Eukaryota > Metazoa > Chordata > Mammalia > Rodentia > Cricetidae > Onychomys > Onychomys torridus. The sequence continues at coordinate 84,325,414 of NC_050449.1, forward strand.
CCTTTGCTGTTGGACTCAAGGAGAGTTGGTTTTTTTGTAGTCCTCTCTTGCTTTGCTTCTCGACATGACCCCATAGCTGGAACACACAAGGGAGTTTATAAATGTTATTTTCATCGCTGAAATAAAGTGATGGAAAACAAGTGATTACATGTTGTGGTGAAAAACCCCATAAGTATGTGTGCAAAGACAAAAGTTTGACTATGTAAATTACATAAAACTTTTAAGAAGAAAAAGCAAGTGATATTTAAAAGTATATATTTCTATAAACTTATCAGATAATTTCTAGTTTCTTTTAATATTTGACTTACTGTGCTGATTCCCAAAGACTTCAGATAGTTTGGTAAGAGTCTTGCTCTCATGTGGTACACACTGCTTTTAATTCTACTACTTGAGAACTTGGGAAGGGGATTGGCCAGTGAAGATTCTGGGTCTTAGAAAACGAGAAAGGAGACCAGGCTGTGGTGGTGCATGCCTTTAATTCCAGCACTCAGGAGGCAGAGCCAAGTGGATCTCTGAGTTTAAAGCCAGCCTGAACTCACAGAGTGAAATCCAAGACAGGCACCAAAACTACACAAAGAAACCCTTTCTTGAAAAACAAGAGAGAGAGAGAGAGAGAGAGAGAGAGAGAGAGAGGAAAAAATATAAAATCAAGGTCCGTTTAAAGTATTTGTTTTATTATATAAACTGTTAAAGAATTTTAAAAATGATTTGAGTCCAATATTGCACTCAAAAGTTGATGTGAACTTTGTTTGCCTGGAGGTCTTAAGAGTAGCATGGGGTTTCAATCCAATATGAGAACTGATTGAGTTTGAGATCATTCCCCAAGTAAATATTTTTCCCATGGGGATACATAACACAAAATAATTTGGAACAAGACAAGTTATTTTGATATACAGATTTTTTTCTTTATGTGAAATGAGGTTGAGTTGAGTGAAGATTAAAATTTATTAAGTAGATTTTAGCTTTGTGAGAAACATTAATTTTCTAGAACTATATATTCTGATATTTATTGTATATTTAATGTTTTCTAAGAAGAAAGCTACTGTCACTTTGCAGACATTTGTGTTTGAGTGCGAAGCTCAATTCTGTGCCTTTTCAGGCATCTGCTTTGCTTCAGCAAAGCCATGCTGGTTGGTTTGCTTACTTACAGCATACTGCCTTCCACTGTCAAGAAACATGTTAGTCATTTGTTTTTCATTTGTAAAACTGGTTGCACCAAGTTTCGTACACACTTTTTTTGTGTCTGTGATGTATGATTTCTCTAGCTTTGAAACTAGTTGGTTGCTAGCAGAACACTAATCTTCAATGTGTTTTAAGAGCATGTGCAAGTTGAACCTAAAATTCTCTCAGGTTTAAATCAAGGTCTCAGACCTAGGGACAAATGTCACAAGCACAACTCTTTTTTCAGTCTCTCTTCCAATATATTGAGCAATCTTGTATTTGTTGATCAAAATCCTCAGAAGAAGCTTGAGTCTATTTATCTGTTGTGTAATATCATTTCAAGTCATATTTAAAGTAATACTGCCATTCAGAATGAGATATGACACTAAATATTTTTATTTCTCATATGAATATATGAAGTTTTATTCCATATTATTTTTCTCAACCTGAAAATTGCATTTGTGTGTTTCTGCTGAATTATTGGAAAATATTAGATAACATATGTCTATGAATAGAAACAGCCCCACCTCCATCTATATCTATACCTATATCTATGGCAACATATATACATATAACTTGATGATTAAGAGAATTATGCATTTCTCAGTTTGATGAAGAAGGACCTAAGTAAGTTAAAAGAGGAGGAGAGAATAAGGGGGATTTATGAGAAATTCTGTACGTAATGAATTAAGATAGTATATGTGGCATCCACGTTCTACATTTCCTGAGACTAGATCTTGAAATCAGCACAGATGTGTGATACTTGGTGTCATGCACAGACTTTTATTTACAACACAATAATGTTAAAAATAGAAATAAGGAGAAATCTAATTGTTAAAGAAGCCCAAAGTTCATCTTGTTACATAAAGCTTCATGCAATGGCAAATCAATATTTGCATCCTAAGCAGCCTTTCTACCCATTGTAAACAGTCTGATTTTCACTGATGAAAGCAACTGGCAAAGACTGCTGATCCAGGTGTTTTATTTTGTCAGGCATTGCTAGCAGAGACGCTGCTTTCATTTTCACCAGCATTTGTAGTGTAAATGAAGAGCAACCTATTGTAAAATAATGCTAAGATGATCAAAGAAAGCAATCCCAACTACCATGCTAAAATCATTCCAGAAAAGTGTTTTTGATTGTGGTTAATAATGTAATCAAGCAAGAAACCTGCCTACCTAGAAGTTGGAGTTACAGCAGAATTACTGTTAATGTCACACAGGCATAATTGATAATAATGTGGCAAGAAAGTTATGAACAGATGAAGACAAGAGACTAATAAAATATTTACAAAGAGTCATATAGTTATGATTGAAGTACTACACGTATTTTCTTAGATAAACCAACCAGTGTTACAACTGAAGATTTAGATTTAAGGCAGGAGGAAGGGAGCATAAAAGGGAGAAAACCAAAGGGATCATTAAAAAAAAAAACACCAAAATTCTTTGATTTCATTCTTTAAAGACCAATTACTTTTTGTCCTCAGTGGGTGAAAAAAATTCTTAATAGCAAAATCATTGGAAGACTTTTCTGATTCATTTTATATTTAGCAGATTACAGCGTTAGTCATCAGCAGGAAAAAGCCTCACAAACTGACAGACCTGAAATCATGTCCTTTGATTGTAATTGACAGAAAAAGCATTTAAGGGAAAGAAAAAAATATTTTATTCATCTTTGATTACACTGTGATGTGATTTGGTGACATAATACAGCTGAGAACTGAGGCAAGAAAGGCAATAATTCCTGCTTGAGGGTTTGACATGATGCAGCCCTTTAGACATCTTCATGCCAACGCCTCCAGCGACAATAGTTGCCTTGATGGTGCTAGACAAATAGATATACAGAGTATTAGAATTTAAAAGGCAAACAGCTCTAAAATAACATTTGTTAAGGCAATATGTTTCAGCCTTAAATGCTTGACAACTACACATTTTACTGGACCTAAAATTAAATCTATTCAACTTAAACATTTTGTGGTATATAACGACCCCCATTTAAGCAATGCTTTCTTAAAATAATAGAAAATAAATGGTTGGTTATATATAATCGCTGTTTAAAAAGATGAATTTTAAAAAAAATGTATCAGTTACTGTGTATGTATACTTTAACTCATCCATAGAAGTTAAGCTTTATTTTTTTTATATTTAGTGTTAGAGTTCTCTTTACCTTCTACTTTGCTTCATTTACCTTTCAGGTCAGCTGTTATAGTCTGAAATATTTAATAAAATAGATTTACATAGACAGCAATATCACAATTTTTGAAAGACACAGAGAATATCATGCCCATATCTTTTCCAAGTATTTATTTCATTGGACAAATTCATATTCAAGACTTTGAATAAAACCCTGGAGTCTGGTTTTATATCTTCAATGTCATAGTGGAAATTATTTCTCTGCATTTATTTACAAATAGCTTAAACATTTACATTTTAAAAAATCTAATAAAATAATGCAATATTTATGTTTTATGAAGAAACAAAATGTCAGAAAATATTAAAATAAACAGCTCACATAAAATTAAGTTTCTACATTTTCAATTAAATCAAATATATGAAGTTTGTGTTTATATATTAAGGTATTATAAGGCGTATGTATATGTATATTTGTATGTGTATAACACAGAGATGCAATAAAACGTATTGTTTGGTAATTAAGATGATCTGAATGCCACAGGAGTGTATATGGATATTTTTGTGCTATAAAGAGAATTAAATATCTACCCAGGAATGACTTGTGAAGGACTTACATTTTTCAAGAGAAGATTATAAATTGTCACACACTATGATATTTATATATGTAAATCAACTATTTGAATGTACAAGTTAATTGTGTCTAGAAATGTCAGACTAATTATAAACTCTTATGCTGTATTTATTTGAATGTCCCCAAAGCTGTTTAAAACTAAAAATTTCAATTTAAAGAAGGTTGCTTTAGTTACCACAAAGAGAGACTGTAATTCATACCTTTAAGTGTCATATAGATCTCATGTCTACTAATAAAGTTGTGAGCCAAAATGCTGTTCAACCTACCATGAAAAACCTATCCAGAGGACTTCCAGCTTAGCTCAGAGTTCTGCATCATTTTACTATCCATGAGTCCAAGAGCATATGCCTCCCTAGAATATTTACAATTATCTCCTAGCACATTTCAAATTGATTTAAAGTTAAAGTTATAAAACAGAAAATGGAAGGCATTCACATGCCAATCAACGTATTTCATTCTGTGTCAGCAACTGATTTTTGTGAGAGACAATTGTCTCCCTTCCTCCGTCACTCCTAGACTCCTCCATGCTGCTTTTGCCTTTCTAGTTTGGTGTACTCAACACTGCTTCCCTTTTTCTTGCTTTCTTTTTGTTTTTCAGTGATCAGTTAGGACTTTCAAGACGTAACTGGTATATATGTGGTATAAATTCACATTCCATGTTAGACAAGATGATTGTAATCTAGATGATTGCCATTCCTTTACATGAAGAAAGAGTGCCAGTCATTTCATTACATTGATTTGTATATATGCATATATAAAGGGGATGTTTGTGCTTCCAAATTTTGGAAACAGAAGAATAAGGAAAGTAATATATTCATTGCAATTCTAATATATCATTTTAGCTGGCTTAGTTTTGTTTTTTATTAAAAGTAGATGATTCTGCTAAACTATTTGAAATTTCTTCCTTCCTTCCATCCTTCCTTCCATCCTTCCTTCCTTCCTTCCTTCCTTCCTTCCTTCCTTCCTTCCTGTGGTGGTATTGTGTTCCCCAAAATATTGTGCACCCTGATAAACTTATCTGGGTTTCAGGGCACAGAACAGCCACGAGATACAGAGACTAGAAAATGGTTGCACTCACACCTTTAATCCTAGGATTCCAGAAGCAGAAATCCATCTGGATCTCTGTGAGTTCAAGGCTACATTGGAAACAGCCAGGCATGGTGACACATGCCTTTAATCCCAAGAAGTGAGCCTTTAATCCCAGGGAGTGATGGCAAAAACAGAAAGATATATAAGGTGTGAAGACCAGAAACTAGAAGCATTTGGCTGGTTAAGCTTTTAGGCTTTGGAGTAGCACAGTTCAGCTGAGATCCATTCAGATATGAGGATTCAGAAGCTTCCAGTCTGAGGAAACAGGATCAGCTGAGGAACTGGAGAGGTGAGGTAGCTGTGGCTTGTTCTGCTTCTCTGATCTTCCAACATTCACCCCAATACCCAGCCAAGATTTGTTTTTATTAATAAGACCATTTAAGATTCATGCTACACCCACCTTCCTTCCTTCCTTCCTTCCTTCCTTCCTTCCTTCCTTTTTCTTATTCTCCTCCTCCTCCTCCCCCTCCTCCTTCTTCTTTTTTGGTTGTGAGTCAAATCTAGATTTCCAGAATTTTTATTGCACTTAGTTAATGCCATGAAGCATTTCAACCACAGAGTGTTCAAACTGAGACACTTAAAAAAGATTTTTACAGTTATATTTGGGGTGTTTATATAGAAATCACTTACCTCAATTCATGACCAACAAAGTGGTTATCTATGATGTAAAAGCAATTTTGGGGGAGGTGAAAGGGGGGTTTAAATAACCATTTTCATTACTTAAGAGTGACTTCAAAAATTGACTGAATTTTCTAGTCCACTTAAGTAAATCATAATTGTTGTTGCTGTTTGAAAATAAATTCTCTCAAACAATATAGCCCGACCACAGTTTCCCTGCCCGCCAGCCACTCTTCCCCTACACCCACCCCACACACCCCCAGATCCACTCCCTTCCTGTTTCTCTTCAGAAAGGAGCAGGCCTTCAAGAGACAACAACCAAACACAACAAAACAAGATACAACAAGACAAGGCAAAAGCCATCATATGAGACTGGACAAGGCTATTCAATAGGAGGAAGAGTCCCAAGAGGAAGCAAAAGAGTCAGAGACACATCTGCTCCCAACAAAACCACCAAGTTAACAGCCATAAAATATATGCAGAACCATGCAGGCCCAACACTTACCGCTTCAGTCTCTGTGAGCCCACATGAGCCCTGCTTAGTTGTTTCAGTGGGCCGTGTTCTCCTGGTGTCCTCCATCCATTCTAACTCCTACAAATTTCCCTCCCCCACTTCCATGGGATTCTACGAACTCAGAGGGGAGGGACCCAAGGAAGACCTCCTATTTCAACTCTCTCTGCATAATATCTGACTGTGGGTCCCTGCACCTGCTCAGCCTATCTTCTCACAACTGAACAAGGCACTAATGTATGAGTAAAGCTACTATTAGGATTCATTTCACTGATTTTCCCCATTCATTTTTAGTTCTACCTTAGGTCTCTGGACTATCTGGTCACCAGTTCCTGGCCATCTAGGCAGTGTTGAACGTGGGATCCCTTTCATAGCATGGGCCTGGGGTTAAAACAGACATTGGGTGGCCACTCCCTCAAATTCTGCACCACCATTGCTCCAGCACAATCTTGCAGGTAGGGAAGATGGTGTGTCAAAGGTTTTGTGGCTGGGTTGTTGTTCAAGTTTCTGTTTATGTAACCTGTAGAGTTCCTTCCCACACAGAGACTAGAACACAAGGGTGAAGGCTCCATGTAGGCACCAGGTCAACCTCTCTATATTCAATGAGTTGTGTGGATGTTATCCTCTGCAATTAGGCCCTACTGTCAGTTTTTGGAGAGCAACCCTTTGTCATATCATCCATCAGCTTGGGTTGTTTAGAGATTTTCATGGGACCCTGTTAGCCAATAACTCAATGGAGTGCAATCCAGTCCTACCACTGGAAAACTTGCCTGGCTACAAGAGATGGCAAATTGAGATTCCACACCCACAATTACTACAATTCCTTATTAGGATCACCTTCATGGATTTCAAGAAGTTTCCGTTGCACTGGGTTTACATCCCCTGGGTGCCCCCCCAATTCTAGCCATCTCTCCCCACACCCTCTCCTCCCATCCTATACTAGCAACTTAACAGCATACCTAAAAGTTCTAGAACAAAAAGAAGTAATCACAGCCAAGAGTGGTAGATGATAAGAAATAATCAAACTCAGTGCTGAAATCAAGAAAACAGAAACAAAGAGATCACCACACAGAATCAATGAATCAAAGAGTTGGTTCTTTGAGAAAATCAACAAGATAGACAAAACCTTATCCAAAATAACTAGAAGGCAGAGAGAGAATACCCAAATTAACAAAATCAGAAATGAAAAGGGGAGCATAAAAGCAGACACCTAGGAAAACCAGAGAATCAAAAGGGTATACTTTAAAAAACATATATTCCACCAAACTGTAAAATGTAAAGGAAATGGATAATTTTCTTGATAGGAACCACTTACCAAAGTTAAATAAAGATCAGATAAACAATTTAAATAGGCCTATAACTCCTGGTGAAAAAGAAAAGTTATTAAAATCTACCAGTCAAAACAAAGCCTAGGGCCAGGCAGGTTTAGCACAGAATTCTACCTCACCTTCAAAGAAGATATAATGCCAGTACTCCTCAAATTATTTCACAAAATAAAAAAAGAAGGCATATGCCCAATGAATTTCATTAGGCCACAGTTACCCTGATTCCCAGATCACATAAAGCCTTAACAAAGAAGGAGAATTACAGACCAATTTCCCTTAGAAGCATAGATGTAAAAATACTCAATAAAATACTTGCAAACCAATTCAAAGAACACATAAAAAAGATCATCCATCATGATCAAGTAGGCTTCATCCCAGAGATTCAGGGATGGTTTGTTCAACATATGAAAAATCAGTAATTGTAACTTACTATATAAATAAGCTGAAAAAAAAGCCCACATATTTATCTCATTAGATGATGAAAAAATAGTTTTTATCAAAGTATTTTAATGCCATTTATAAGGAAACAATAGCATAGTCCAATTTTAGAAGACTTTTAAAACTTTATTGAGTAATTTGTATAATTTTCTTTCAGCTCCTTAACATACCTTTAATTCTTATGGATAGAACAAGGTGGAAATTATGAAGAAATTCATTTAATGTTTTATGTACTGTTTAAACTTCCAATCTTTCCTAATAACTAAAGTGTTAGGTAGAATTTTAATTATTTTATGGTTTTCATTTTGTAATTAATGTGCAAACATGTTTTGTCTAGGAAATATCTTCCAGTATGAAACTCACATTTCTAAATAAGAGTAAAAATATGGCTATATGGCTCACTAAGCTAAATAATAAAACCTACCCTCATCTACATTAGTTAACTCTTTTTCAAAGATTTCTTTTTTGAGGATTCTTTGTTTAACAGCCCTGGATGACTGTCCTGGAACTTACTCTGCTCTGTAGACCAGGCTGGCCTCGAATTCACAAGAGAGTCCCTTTCCTCTGCCTCCCAAGGCTGGGATTAAAGGCTTGCATCACGAACATCTAGCTTCAAAGGCTTTTAACATTCTGGAAATGTTAAAAACAATGTGTTGCCTAGTAAGCATTGACTATGAAAGACCAGGATTTGGTACTTACATTTTATCATTAAAAATCTCTTTAAAATAATTATCATTATATTTATAATAACATTATTATAATTACATATCATTGCCATTGTAAATTTATCCTTAAAAATCTCTTTAAAATAATTATCATTATATTTATAATGATATTATTATAATTATATATCATTACCACTGTAAATTAAAAACTAACACTAATATTTCTTAAGTAAGCTTATGTGAATGGAATATTTATAGTGAGATTTTATTTTAACTGAACTAAAAGCGAGAAAGAAAATATACTTACCAGTAATCCCTGATGAGCTGACTTGCATCCCTAGAACTCATGGTGAAAGGAGAGATTATGCTCCCAAAAGTTGCCATCTGATATCCACATTGACATTGTCCCTGTGGCTCATGGCATGCTGTGTGCCTGTACTCTCCCAATAATAATAATAATAATAATAATAATAATAATAATAGTAACAATAATGTGAATGTAAGTTTAAATATTGTATATTTATTTTCTTATGATTATTCCATGTAGACTGAAATGTCATGATTCCAGAAGAGGCAGGTTCTGGTTAGTTTAGAAGCATAATCTGCCTAACCAATTTTCTTAACCTGTTTATTTTCCATGCAATTACATATGGGTTTTGTCAGATAATCAATTAAATGATTTCATTATTTGAAAATTGTTTCTCACCTTGGCATCTGGAATAGCTGTAGTCTATTATATTATTTGACAATATAGGATTTTTTAAATATATTAAATGTTACCTGAAGTGTCCTTCTCATCATATTTCAGGAAAAGTTAAGTGAGCAATAAATTATGTTGAACAAAAGCCAATTTCGATTTGAAACACTGCAAGAAGTGTGCTGATGGATACGCTAGGAAATATTGATGGTATTTTAAAACTGGGAAGATAATGTGCATAAGAGCAGGCAAATTGCTTATCTCTTTATTTCTGTTGTTATGAAGATAGGTTTCAATCTATCTGGAGAATGATATTTATTTGTCTCAAATGCAATCAATTTCATGATGATTTTCTTCTTTCTAAATACACATGATCTTGCACAAAGTTACCAATAAACTCAGGTTCCCATAACATTTGGCAAAGAGTAAGTTGTCTCAAATCTCCATCACCATACATTTTTATATTAACCTCATGGTGATAGATAATACTGTAGCTCAATAATATAAGCTGATATGTGCTTATGCTTTCAAGTTATTATATTTTCTACTATACCAGTACTATATTTTTAGGATATGGTACAAATGGAAAAAAATGAGTTAAGATTTAAAAAATCAAATCCTTAAAATTAACATTTGAATGAAAGGCAATTTTGGGCATAATTATAGTTCACATTCTACATTCAATGCATTTTGATATATGGCTAATTACACCTAGTAATATCCTTTAGTTGAATTTTTGTTAACAACAATAACAATTTATTGCAAAATTAATTCTTTGGTACAATTTAATATTTAGCAATGTGAAGTCAAAGTGAATTGATTTCACTTCAGACTGCTTGTGCTCTGGCTTCCTCTGTTCATGTTCTAATTGGTTATTACAGGTCACTTTAGAACTTAGTTTAAAAATAAATTAAATTGGTTGCAAGGTGCATTTAGTGGAAATAGCTTGATATTTTCAGCTCATGGGGCTTTATTTAAATAAAAAACGGTGAAGTAATGCAATCATCTTTGGTTATAAAAGTGATGGATGAATTGAAAACATTTTTGAATCAGGTCAATGGCACTGATGATTAGTGCATTGTTAATCAAGTTCCTCAGATTGCTATCAAATGCTCTAGCTCTTTTGCTCAGGCTGGTGAGAGGATCATGAATATTAAAGAGATTCAAATGGATGTGCTCTCATGTAATATGGAGTATTTCAAATGCAAAGACTAAACGAGCGCAGACTGGTACTCTACACACTCATATATCTCTTAAGTAAAAGAAATGCCTAATCAACTTCTTAGCTCAGACACAGCAACCAAAGACCAAATTTTCTCTTGCCTTTTTCTTTTCTTTCCCTGTTTTTCCTTTTTCGGTAAACTAAGCATATTGACAAACTCCTAGATGTGGCTCATGAAAAATTTTTTTTTTTAATATTAAAGGCTTACAATTATGTGTGTCTAACCTTTGGACATCGTGCCACAGTACCTATAAAATTCACAGTTGAGAAATGTACAATTGAGTTAAAAAACACTTTGAAGAGCTGGGAAGTTGGCTCTGTTAGTAAAGTACTTGCCACTCAGAGGACTAGACTTTGACACCAGCACCCATGTTAAAAAAACAAAACAAGACAAAAATAACCTGCCTACAGTGAGTGCACCTGGAATTCTAGTACTGGCAAGGCAGATACAAGATGATTCATGAGATCCAGGTTCAGTAAGATCCTGTCTCAAAAAGTAGGGTGGAGACTGATTAAGGAAGATTCCTGACGTGTTCTCTGGCCTCCACATGCATACACACACATGGACACATGCATGCACAAACATGTACACACTTATCTATGTGTTCACATATGCACAGAAAAATAATTATTTCAAAAACTTCTCACAGCATTTTGAATAAGTTTATGATTTCCCAATGTTTTGAATAAGTTTATGATTTTGTGTTTGCTGCATTTGTGGCTATTGTGGGGCACACTTCTTCACAGGCAGTAGATTGGACATGCCTAAAGGTGTGTCCAGCAATAAATAGAAAATAAAATGTGACACCATAAAAGATGAAAGTACAATCTACTCACATGATTTGAATTTCAGCATGCATCAGAATCAAAGAATGGACACTGGCTAAGAAAATACCTATGTCTCCAATGAGACATGTGATAATGTAACACTTTATATGGCCTTTTACAATTTTTGTTATTAGACACATGGTAGTGTATGTTAGAAGAGTGTTGTGTAATTATGACTTATTATTCCACAAAATTTTCTTTTTATAAACATAACTATTAACCATACACAACTCTAAATGTTTATTTTAGGGTTTAAATACTCCTTCATTACTAGTTATTTATTATTGTTGTTGTTTCGAGACAGGGTTTCTCTGTGTAGCTTTGGCTGTTATGGAACTAGCTCTGTAGATCAGTCTGTCCTTGAACTCAGTGGTCCTCCTGTCTCTGCCACCTTAGTGCAGAGATTAAAGGCAAGGGCTACCAGGCTCTGCAGCATCTTGTTAAATGACTTATCCTTTTCAAGCTAGTGAATGGCAAGGTTGAGATTAAAGTTAGGATAGTCCAATTTAAATTTTGCCCTCAATAGTTAACTATCACACCCTTGAAACAAAACAAATTGTAACTTACATTAGGATACTTGCTCTGAGGAAAAACATTAGACTTTAAGAAAGAATGTAACAGAAAGACTAATTTAATAATGGTTGGTAATTATAAAAAGATTTTAGTAATAAAGTACAATTAAGGTAAAAACTTGAAGTTGTAGAAGTTAGGTAAATAAAGAATGACACAAGGCACATGTGAGAAACATGAGAACGGAGATTTACAGGAAACAGAAAGGAAGCTAGAATATTCAAACAAATCTTGAAAACTGGGAAGCATCAAGGGTAGATAATTTGGCAGGGATCAGTTCATGAATATCATGAAAAGATTTGGAAATCTATCCTAACAGCAGGGAAAAATCTATTGAATGGTTTTAAGCCAAGCATAAATTGTCAAATACATATTTTTTTCAAAGTGTAATCTGATAAAGAATGGGTTGAAAAAATCATGAAAATTTGGAAGTTAAAATCATTTAACAAGGCTTTACAGTCACACAGGTAGGAAATGCTTGTGATTTGGAATAAATTGGTGTCAGGCTAAATGGATGGCAATGAATAGAATTAAAATACAGCATGTATTAAAATTGAAAAGACAAAAGTTTGTAATTAAGTCATGGGGATTTGTAAAAGCAGCTGACACAAAGTGATATAATATAGAAATCAACTACTCCAAGATTTGTGCCATTAATTCAAAACTCTGGATGAGGGGAAACTTCGTTGAGAAATCAATGATACCAGAAGGAACAAATACAGGTAGCAAATTCTGGCTTAGTTTTAGCTGTCTTGTTTTAGAAATACCATCAACCACTGATGCTACTACATTCTTTCCTGGTAAGAGCAAAGAAAGCTCCACAGATATATCTGATGGGAGCACATATGACATTATTTTAAATTTTGCTACAAATGTAAATAAAGGCTTAGGGGTCCAGCAGAGAGAATGTCTTAGGGTAGAACTCTAAAGGTCTCTAAAGGCCTCTTGTGTACAGGAGAAGGTAGGCTTGGTATTTCAGAAGGCAAGAGAAAGAATTATGACATAGACATCCATAATTACTAAATGTTATTTGGAGGTTATAGAAAGTTGAAATGTGTTCATTTCTGGGTTGTGTTTGTATAACAGCTTTCCTGTAGCCATGACTGTGAACTCATCAGGAAGGAGTCTTTGTAGATGTATAAGGTCATGTCAGAGTTACAGGAGTGTCTATTTAAAATGCAAAGGAGAGAGCAGATGCAAGTCCAGCTAGACATGTCTAGTGAGAAGACAGACAATGTCATATGTCTTCTGTTAAGTACAGGGGAGACATTAGATATAAACAATGAAGATATGAAATTTTGTGAGTGTGGGAGAAAAAGCAAACAAGGGCCATAAGTAAGGAATGGATACCACTAACAAACAGGTAGTAAACCAACCTGTTCAGCTGAGTCCCATAACTTACCCAGCACATTTTGTAGACAAATTTCTAAACTTCAGCTAGAGCATTTTTTGATACAAATGTATAAACACATGCATACACACACATTTATACATATTTCTGAACATTCCACTGTCTAAGGCATGTATCCTTTCTTCATATATGTGCCTTGCTTCCTTATTCCTTTAGTGACTTTTCTTAAGCACCCTATTCTTCAAAACAATGCAAGTGAAAGACTATTTGGCAGTAAGATAAAATGGAGAACAGTCAATCTTTTTGAGATAGCTTTTATTTTTTAATTTAAAGTGTTTTTGAGACAAGCTCTTGCTATGGTACCTAGTCTGACATCAAATTCTAGATCAGATTTTACTTCCTCTCCAGTTCTGGAGTTACAGAAGTATTTACTACTTCCTTTTCTTCTGCTACTGTTCACTGAGCTCCCACTGCCTTAGTGTGTATTGATTAACAATCCTCTCAAAAGAACATGTACTGTATGATTCCACTTATAAAAAATGCCCAGAAAATCTATAGAGAGAAGAAAACAGATTTCTGGTTACATCAGTCTGGAGGGCTATCGAGACTGAGAGATGATTGCTATTAGAACTAGACTTTCTCTTTGTGTAATGAGCATGTTCTAAAATTAATTATGATTATAGTTGCATCGTTGTGTTAATATACTAAAAACCATTGAATCCTTTAAGTATGTGTACTGTGTGGTATGTGAATTACATTTTAATAATGTTTTGGTAAAACAAAACAATAGAATATTAAGTAAATAGATATAACAATAATCAATAGCATCAGGGCACAGCTCTTTACCTCTTGCTTTGATTGACTTCCTAGATACTCAACTGAAATTTGAGACTGGGTGGCAAAAATCCAGAAACACTGAAATTCCTGAAAATATTTGGCAAGTTAACATCTTAAAAGTCTTTCAAAAAGCAATTGAAAGTGACTGCAAACCATTGTTGAAAAGTATACTACTTCCACAACATAGTGTAGCCCAACAATAATTTATTTTGAAAGCTGTAATTCACTTTTGACATTATCATTTGATGCCTGGGATGCTTTCAACTGTAATGATTGGCTCTGAGCTACAATGGGAGATTTCCTGAGAACATTACTTCTTAATAACAGCAGTCAGAAGAGTACAAAGTAAAATGTGTGGAACCACATGGTTGAAGTCCAAAACATTTAATGGCATAAATCAGAACAGTAATCTATCATTAAAAACATTGTGATGTGTTTATGGATCATGAATGAACAAGGAAAGAAGAAGAACCTAAAATAACTGAGATTTCACTATTTTAAAATGTTAGCATTGTGTGCCTTATTTAGCTCTTTTCTGTAGAACAAAAAGGGAAAGGATGGTGGGCGCTTCCTCTAGGGTCCTCTGACTCTCTATGGCTCCAGGCTGTTTTAACCAAGCTGAGTCTGGAATTTTAGAATTCAAAAAGAGGTTTGATTAAACTTCAAGGTTCACAAAAAATAAATAAATAGATAAAGATGCAGATGATGTCAGGTGTTAATGTCACCATCGGATTGTAAAACAGCAGTAAAGATCATGTGGGAATAAAGAGATTTAGATTTCATTTTTACTGTTCTCTACATGATTATCCCAGAACAGCATTATTACGGTGAAAGGCTTCCCAGATTGCCTGTGTATTAACAGAGGTGATGAGGAACCAGAATTGAATTCTTAATAGGAGATAAAGTCCCACTTGCACCCCATTCTTAGCGACTGCTGATTGAAATTTTTTTTTAAAAAAAAGGTAGGATTACGTTACTTTGCCAGCATAAGTTCTGTTAGAAAAGTTTTTAAAAACAACTCTATAAATATAGAGCTCATTACTTTTGCTTAATTAAACTAGGAAAGCAAAGTGTGGAGCTAAAATGATAGTGTTAGTGTCGCAGGGTCTGCCCATCCTCCCAAACTCAGGCCTGTAGGCAGAAACTCTCTATCTCTAAGCCCAATTTCCTCTTTCTTGGAGTCCAAGCTGTACCTAAAAATGAGTTTGTGAGTATTATATTTATTTACAGACGTATTAGGCCATAACCAACCCTCCCTCAGGTTTTAGAGACAAGAACACAAACAGCTGCTAGAATACAACAATTAGTATTTTATATGAAGACTGAGCAAATTGGATCTATTTAAAGGTAAATTTTTGAACATGCATGAAAATTTGAAATGCATCATTCCTAAGTGACACTGTTTCTTTCCCTGAGGACTAAGAGGTAGCGAACTAAGGATGACGTGAGTTGGACACAGGTAGGAAAGGGAATCGGTGAGAAAAAAAAAAAAAGCATGTGGGGAGAAATGTGCATCCCAGACACTGAAGGAAAGAAAAGGAGAAAAAACAATGTGAGGATGCTGGTGGGTGCCTGAGTGGTCACCCTCAATCACAGGCTGTGCTACTATATCAAAGCAGAAGTGAGTTTGTTAAAAATTTAATTTTGCATAATTTAAATTTCTTCCCATTTGACAACATAGCTGCTTAAAATGCATAGCAAATACCTCATTACTAACCAGGAATATGTGCACTTTTCCTCGTTAAAAACAATGCATTTGCTTCCAGATACATCTGTTTAGTAGACCTGCAAGGAAACTCTCAGTTGATTAATGGCATTAATCATCAATTTAGGAGGAAAACCTGCTTAGATAATTTAAAATCTTTCCTAATGAATCTTTTGATATTAGAAGGTTGCATGACCTTCATTAAGAGATGTATGTAGATAGTCAGCAGAGGGAACCCTACATGCACATCTCACCGAAGAAATCAGAACCTGGATTTGATTGCAGTACATTATTCCCACTCAGGAGTGCTTCCTGTCTGCTTTTAGTTCTGCCAGTTTGATGATTTGAATAGATTTATCGTGTGAAAGAAATGTCATTTTTCATTTATCCTGGGGAATTCTTTCCTTCTGCTAGTGCCAAACTCTCCTTAGATGAGATTTATTTGCTAGTATAATGATCTTCAAAAATGTTGCATTGTAGAAAAGTTTGTGAAGGATCAATGAGATATCATGTTCACCATACTCAGATCTTCAGCATACTTAAAAAAAAAAAAAGAAAAAGAAAAAAAGAAAAGAAAAGAAAAGAAAAGAAAAGAAAAAGCAACAACAACAAACATGCTCAGTATATTTTGCCTTTGAGTAGCCTGTGTTGCTGGATATTGTGGTATAAAAAGCAGCATGTTTTGTGGGAGCATTAATGTACCAATATAGAAAGTAATTTAAAGCAGAATTATTTCAGAATGAGCTCAAATATATTATGGTAAAAGATTATAAAGCCTATTGTTTTGAAAATAAGACGTGGAGTTGAAAAGAAGTTTTGGGTTAGCATATTCCTTTGACTCTTTCTTATTTAAGGTATCTTAACTGTGAGTAAGATATGCACTGCTATAGACCTGGGTTAAAGAATATAAACCACTCCCATGCCAATAACTCTCGGTTGGGCTCTCAGAGTTGTCCTTAGCATAGGGAGCAATGCTAAGTCTGGAAAAGGAAGTTGGCATTTGCCTGCTCAAAGAAGAGACTTAAGAATAAACATTAACTCTCTGCACACATAAATAATACAAACAAATAGGTAATCGATTATCCAAGCAAAGATGTCTAAAAAGCTAAGAGCCCCAAACACTGCCTGCTCTGGATTTGGTTTCCCAGGCTTTGTCCTGTCTGCTCTCTTGTTGTCTGCTGACTCAGGCAGATGGCACAGGAGGTAGGAAATGTGTGTTAACTGGTTTTGACGTTTTTCATTTTTAGGGTTCGCAGAATGTTCCAGTAGCGTTTCATTTCACTCTATGTGGATATATAGGAAAAACAAGGATTTTCGATGGAATTTCTGAAAGGGAGTGGTGATGTATGAAATAGGCAAGTATAGATGTTGCAAAGATATTCAGAGTCCTCTGCTCATCCCTCCTTCTCCCTCTTTCACCTCAGCAATTACTCTTTAAGCACAAGGAACAACAACCCCTTAACATTTATCAAATGCTTGCAAATATTAAAAAATTTTTTCCACACTCCTTTCACCTTCCTAAATTCTTAGGTAAAGATAAAAATTGTTCTTTTGTTATTTAAATATATTTAAAGCAGGTCTATCTCTTCAGAAAATTAATATTAACTTCTTTTTTTCTAAATATTAGGACTTTCTTAATTCCATCAAAAGGAAATGCATTTTAAACCTTCTTAATTTTAACAGGGTGATTATTTTGCATTGTAAGCAACTCGGGTAAGCAATCTTCAGCCTGACAGGCTGGCACCATTAGCGACTGGTTAAATCAAATATTTCTGTGACCTATAATTTAAAGAGTAGGAGAATTCTAATTTTGATTTACAAAGCTTTTTTGTATCTTGTCTCCCAGGTAATTTTCAACTCACAAAACCAACGTTGGTTCCTGTCAAGTCTCTTTTCTTAGAGTCTTTCAGAATTAATATGTATCCTCTGAACTCAAATCTGTTATTAAAGTGCTTTCTTCTCATTCCAAAGCACTATGTGAATGTGTCTGTTCTTAACCACGCATTCAGGAAGATCTTCAGTCACATGACATGCCACCCCTTCCAGCTCTCCTCCCCTCTTCTCTGAAGCGAGATGATACACAGCGTACATCTGCTTTCCATGCCTTGCCCGCCTCTCAGTTTCCCAGACCACATGCCTTTGTTCTTCTTTCTAATTCATGAGTGCTGGAGTTTATGGCATTATCTCTCATACATTTGTCATTCTATCTCTTTTATATTGGTATTTCATTTTCCCTTCAAACTTCAAAGTTGTGGAAATGCTAGTCAGAGTAATGTTAAATAAAACGAAGTGAGGTTTTCTCCCTGTAAAATATGTTAGAGGCATTATTCTGAGAAGGAATACCACTGCTTTTTTATGTTTAGGGGCTCAATTATGAGACTTCACTGAAGTAGGTAATTGTTTTGATCATTAGAAGACTGAGTTGTGCTGCGCATTATTTTCAGCTGAAATTAAAAAAAAAAAAAAAAAAAAAGAAAGGATCTTGGGGAAAAAGAATGTGATCCAAAACCAGAGCAGCAGTCAGGGTCAAAAACGCTATTTTAGGTTCTGGGTATTATTGCTTATTCAAAAGAAATTCTTTGGGCTTCTCTTTTCTCAAATGTGGCTTTTCTTCTTTTACTGCATTACTCTTAGGCAGAAATTAGGGTGCCCTTGAGCGAGGATTTGCTTCTTGTCATTA
Source organism: Onychomys torridus (assembly GCF_903995425.1). NCBI lineage: Eukaryota > Metazoa > Chordata > Mammalia > Rodentia > Cricetidae > Onychomys > Onychomys torridus. The sequence continues at coordinate 84,343,872 of NC_050449.1, forward strand.
GCCCAATTGGCAGAGCAGCCTTTGACCTTGTTGCTTACACTGGAGCTCTGTAGCCTTCTGATTCCAGTTCCCTCCCTTCCTTCCTTCTTTACTTCTTCCTTGTCATTTTGGTTCTCTCTGGGCAGCAGACACACACTGGAGGTATTGCTCAAGGTTTTGCTTATGTGTCTTTGATTTGTGTGTCTGCTTTTATCAATTCACCGTCTGTATTTAAAGACAATTTTCCTTAATCAATACTCTGTCACCCTCGAATTGTCTAATGGCTTACAGTAGTCTCCTCCGACATCCTATTGACATTTCAACCTGCTAATAATTGCTGACACCTTATTTCCTACTGTCTAATTTTTAGAACCCATGATTCCCTAAGGTTGCCAGGTGACTCGTTTGTACTATGACTGGGTCATTTCTCTTCTCCTGAACTTCTGATTACCTTCTTGCTTTTCTTCCAAAGGAGCTTGACTCTCCCTCCTTTGTTTTGCCTTATTCAAGTTTGAAACAACATAATGTTTTACTTTTTTGGTAATTGTTTTGAAAGCTCTTGATTTTTCAAAATTCCATTGGTGTGCATTTCACTCAAAGACTGTATTTCCTAACACTCTATTCTTAACATTCTTCTGATAGCTATAATAATATAATAAAGGTAGAATAATTATTTTTAGGAGATATTGTAGATACTAAGTTATAATTTTTCCATTAGTTAATGTCCTTGAAATTGAAAAATCAGCTTGCTAAAGTTTCAAGGTGTCTTAGTTGTGATACAATAAATAATTAGTAAATTATATATAAATAATTTATAACTTATATTACATAGACAGTATACAAATTTAAATAAGAGCACTCTGTGATAAATTTATGGTAAATTATGAAGAAACTTGAAAGTAAGAAATGTTTTTATTTAAAGATTAACTCCCTTATTACTATTATTTTCTATTATGAGTCAGTGTCTCATTGAATAACTCTGTCTGTCTGGAACTAGTTGTGTAGTGTAGATGTAACCGTCTTGTTAAATAAGAAACACAGAGCCAATTGCAGAGTTAAAAGTCAAGAGGTCAGAGCAATAGCTGAGAGCAGAAAACCTTACCCTTCACTGCTGCTCTGTCTTTCCTCTCTGCAAGAGAGCTAATTCCTGTGTTTTTCTCTTTTTTATAGACTTTCTGTTCTGCCTCCTCATTGGTTGTAAACCCAACCACATTACCTCCTTGTCATTGCCTGTCTGTACAGACCTCCAGGTCTTCTACGTTTGGTATTGAGATTAAAGGCTTGTGTTTCCATACTGGCTGTATCCTTGAACACACAGAGATCCTGCCTAGCTCTGCCTCCCAAGTGCAGGGATTAAAGGTGTGCACCACCACCGCCCAACTTCTGCTATGGCTTGCTCTGACCCCAAGGCAACTTTATTAATATACAAATAAAATCACATTTCAGTACAAATAAAATATCACCACAGTGTAGACCAACCTGGCTTTGAACTTGAGTAAGTCCTCTTGTCTCTGCTGCTTGTGTGCTGGGATAATAATCTGACTACTTCATTGATTTCTTTTTGGTAAATATTTGTTGAACTACCACAGACAGAGACCACACTGTCTCTTATGCCAAATTCAATAAAAATATGAGAACTATTGGGTATCTCTCAGCATAAATAAGCTAGAGAACTTGAGTTGGATTCTTCTGCTTGTAGAAGATAGTATAAAATATTATAGTACAAGGCACCAGGCAAACACATGGTGCACAGACATGCATACAGGCAAAACACCCATTCACATTAAAAATCATGTATCTCTGGGGTGGCACATGTGCATGTGTGTGCATGCATGCATATATATGCAAATGAAACATACACATATATGAGTAAAACTCTTGTTTCAATGCAACAGAAGTGACTAAAATTGGCTTTAAAAAAGTAAAAACCGTAGATCAAACTTCAGTTGAAGTTTGAGTCTTTGCCTCCTGTCCTTGGACTGACTTCTCTTTTGTGACAACTCTTGATTTTGTGTTTTCTGGAAATTGCAGATTTCCATTCTTTACTGAGGAAATACTTTTGGAAAGGATGTTTCCCAATTCTTCTCCCAAAACATCCCAATCTTGGATTGATAAGAACCTCTGAAAATCTGTCTCTCCACAAAACTGAAAACTTGGTCAAAAATCAACCTTTTCCAACTAGACAGTAGGTCAAGGCTAGTAACAGTCCATAGAACCTTTAACAGAACAAACACAAACAAACTGTGGCTTCTTGGCTTTTTATCTGGGCGTGTATCTGTTTCTCTCACTCCAGCTCTTTGGTGGAATTGAAACTGAGCGGCTTTGTACTTAGTGTTTGAGAGTGCCCACAAACTGGTACCCATGCACAGCACCACAGTGGATCAGAAGTGCCATGCGAAAGAAGTGGACCATGTGCCCCTTCTGGAAGATTCCCGGTGGAAACATTAGGATACAGTATTACATTAATTCACTTCTCAGAGTCTACCTTGACCTTGGCATTCTCAGTCCATATGGAAAGCCCAACTCACAGTCGCAACTCTTTAGTATTGTAATCATGCTAGTTAGGTCTAATAACAGGTTTTCCAACAAACCAACAACACCCCCCCCCCCCCCAAAAAAAAACCAAAAAAAAAAAAAAAACCCAAAACTTATAAAGAAAGTGGGAAAATGTTCTTTAAATGCCATACTGTACTTCTGGGAATTACTAGTAAATTTTTGTTTTAGTTATTGTAATTTTTTGAGACAGAGTCTTATGTAGCCCCAGATACCTGGAATTCCCCATGGAGACCAGGCTTGCCTTGAGCTCACAGAGATCCACTTGCCTCTGACTCCCCAGTGCTTGGATTAAAGGTTTGTGCCACCATGAATAGCTTTAGTTATTATTATTATTATTATTATTATTATTATTATTATTATTGATTTTTTTGAGACAGGGTTTCTCTGTGTAGCTTTGAGCCTTTCCTGGAACTTGCTTTGGAGACCAGGCTAGCCTCGAACTCAAAGAGATCCCCCTGCCTCTGCCTCCCGAGTGCTGGGACTAAAGGAATGTGCCACCAACACCTGGCAGCCTTAGTTATTATAATTTTCAACTTCAGAATTGATATTTGATTTTTAAATAACTTCCATATTGTTACTCTCTTTGCTTTAGTTATTATACTATAATTTTCGAGTGTAATATCTTTCAAGTTTTGTTTTATTTATAATAGCAGAGGTAAAGTGTTTAGCACACAAACCAACATCTGCCCACAAAATCTAGACATTTCTCTTGTCCTCTCTCTTTCTTTCTTTTTCTCTATTTCTTACCTTTCTTTTTCTTTCACTTTTTCCTGGACTCTCTCCATTGTGATAATTTTTATCCAGGATGAACAACTAGGATATGTCTACCCCTCATCTCAGAAGATCCCAGTGATAAATCAAGATATTGTTTCTCTTTCTTTTATGGTGACTTTTTCTGTTTTCTTTAGTCTTCTCTCATATGTTACAAACTGACTGCAGTTTCCCTTCCCTGGCCCTTATCTACCACCTTTCTTCTCTAGATCCACTCTTTTTCCTCTTCCCTTCAGAAAATAACAGGCCTCCCAGGGATATCATCCAAACATCATATAACAAGTTACAATAAAACTAGACACAAACCCTAGTATCAAGGTTGGATGAGGTAACCCAGTAGAAGGAAAAGAGTCCTAAAAGCAGGCAAAAGAGTCAAAGACAGCCTCTGCCCCCACTGTTAGGAGTCCCACAAGAACACCAAGCTACACAAACATGACATGCTGTGGATATCGCTCTGTATAAATAAAATGTTGATTGGTCAGTATCCAGGCAGGAAGTATAGGCGGGACAAGCAGAGAAGAGAATTCTGGGAACAGGAAGGCTGAGAGAGGAGATGCCATCCTGCCATCCAGGGAACAGCATGTAAAGGCAATAGGTAAAGCCCCAGAACATGTGGTGACTTATACATTAACAGAAATGGGCTGAGTTTAAGTGTAAGAACTAGTCAGTGGTACACCTGAGCTAATGGCTGAGGAATTTAATTAATATAAGCTTCTGAGTGATTATTTTATAAGCGGTTGTGGGGTCTGTGGTGCTGGGCAGGACTGGAGAAAACTCCAGCTACAATGACGTATATGCATAGGAACTACCTCAGATCCATGCAGGCTCCCTGGTTATTGCTTAAGTTTCTGTGAGCCCCTATGACTCCTGGTTAGTTGATTCTTGGTCATGCTCTTGTGTCCTTGATCCCACTGGCTCCTACACTCCTTCTTCCCTGTCTTCCACAGGATTCACAAAGCTCCTCCTAATAATTGACTGTGGGTCTCTATTTCCATCAGCTATGAGTATAGCAGAATATCATTAGGAATCATTTGTTTGACTTTTTTTTTTCCAGTCTTGTTTGGTTCTACCCTAGGTCTCTGGGCTACCTAGCCTTTGCTTCCTGGCCCTCCAGGCAGTGTCAGGCGTGGACTCCATCTCTTGACATGAGTCTTAAGTTGGACCAGTCATTGGTTGACCACTCCCTCAAATTCTGTGCCACCTTTACCCTAGAACCCTAGAACATCTATTTTTTTTTTTTTTTTTTTTTTAGCTGAGGATCAAACCCAGGGCCTTGTGCCTACCACTGAGCTAAATCCCCAACCCCACCCTAGAACATCTTGTAAGCAGGACAAACTGTTGTTCAAAGGTTTTGTGGCTGGGTTGATGTTTCAGTCTCACTGCTAGGAGCCTTGCTTGGTTATAGAAAACATCCAGTTCAGGGTCTATATTCCCTATTACTAGGACTCTTCGCTAAGGTTACCTTGTAAATTCCATGGAGTTTCCATGACACTAGGTTTCTACCTTTCTCCTCAAATGCCTCCACACAATTACAGGCATCTCTCCCAGTACTCTCTGCCTCCATCCCTCCCACCTGATCCATTCTGTTTCCAACCACTCCCCATCTCCAGTGCACTCTGGAAATTTATTCTATTTCCCCTTCCCAGGGAAATTATGTGTCCCCATTTGAACTCTCCTTGTTACTTAGCCTCTCTGTGTCTGTGGGTGGCAGGATGATTGTCCTTTACTCTACATCTAATATTAGATGTAATTTACTTAGAAGTGAATACATCCCATGTTTGTATTTCTGGGTCTGGATTACCTCACACAGTTTGTTTTTTTCTAGTTCCATCTGTTTGCCTGCAAATTTCATCATGTCATTTTTTTTAATTACAGCTGAGTAATAATCCATTGTGTATATGTACCACATTGTCTTTATCCATTCTTCAGTTGAGAGATATCTTGGTTGTTTCCTGTTTCTGAGTATATGAATAAATCTGCTAAGAACATAGTTGCGCAAGTGTCCTTGTGGTAGCATGGAGTATCTTTTGGATGTATGCCGAACAGTGGTATAGCTTGTTCCTGAGGTGGCTCGTTTCCCAATTTTCTGAGAAACTACCATATTGATTTCCAAAGTGATTGTGTAAGTTTACACTCCACCAGCAATGGAGGGGGTTCCTCTTGCTCCACACCCTCAGCAGCATGAACTACCACTTGTTTTTTTTTGTTGTTGTTTTTTGTTTTTTGTTTTTTTATCATAGTCATTCTGACAGGTGTAAGATGGAATCTCAAAGTAGTTTTGATTTGCATTTCCCTGATGGCCAAGGATGATGAACATTTCTTTAAGTGTTTCTTAGCCATTTGATATTCTTCTATTCAGAAGTGTTGGTTTAAATCTGTACCTCATTTTTTTTAAAAATTGGATTATATGCTTTTTGATTCCTTAGTTTCTTGAATTCTTTATATATTTTGGATATTATTCCTCTAAGAGATGTGGAGTTGGTAAAAATCTTTTCTGATTCTGTAGGCTGCTGCTTTGTCCAATTGATGGTGTCCTTTGACTTACATTAGGTTTTTTAGTTTCATGTGGTCCCATTTATTAATTGTTGATCTTAATGCCTGTGTAATCAGTGTTCTGTTCATAAAGTCATCTCCTGTGCCATTGTGGTCAGGGCTATCCCACACTTTCTCTTCCATTAGGTTCAGTGTATCTTGTTTCATTTTAAAGTCTTTGGTCTACTTGGACTTGAGTTTTCTGAAGGGTGGTAAGCATGGATCTATTTGCATTCTTCTACCTGTAGACGTCCAGTTTGACCAGCACTACTTGTTGAATGTGTTGCCTTTTTTTCAGTGTGTATTTTTGACTACTTTAAAAAGTTAGGAATCCATATGTGTGTGGATTTATGTCTTGGTTTTCAGTTAGATTCCATTGATCAAAATGTCTATTTTAATGCCAATACTATGAAGTTGTATTACTATGGCTTTGTAGTATAACTTGAAATTGGGAATGGTGGGTTCTTTTATTGTTCAGGATTATTATTATTGTCTGAAGTTCTTTGTTTTTCTATATGAAGTTAAGAATTGTCCTTGCAAGGTCTGCAAACAATTGTATTGGAATTTTGATGGGGATTACATTGAATCTGTAGATTGTTTTTGGTGAACATACATTGCTGCCATTTTAAAAACAAAGAGTTATTTAGTTAGCCAGTTGGAGCAGGATGTTTAAATTTTGGCTTTTCTGAGTCACATTGGGCAAAGAAGAGTTATTTGGAGCCATATATTGCACAGATGCTAATGAAACTTATGAACAACAACAAAAAATGTCTGTTTAGAATTTTTGTGATATGCACCATCACAGATACAATAAAAAGTCCTCACATCATAATAATAATTATGCATCACCACAGTCATAGTCCTATTTATTTATTTATTTGTTTGTTTATGATATGGGGTTTTTCTGTGTAGCCTTGGTTGTCCTGAAACTCACTCTGTAGATCAGACAGGCCTCAAACTGCCTGCCTCTGCCTTCAGTGTGCTGGGATTAAAGGCATGTGTCACCACACCTGGTTCCATTAATAGTTTTTAAAAATTGTTATACAGGTCCTCAGTTTGTGATAACTAATAAATAAAATGAGCATGTCTAAGTAATAAAATTTTATTGATCTTATTAAAAAATTAAAATTTAAAAGAAGGCAGTCTAAAGCAAGTGGGATATTTGACATAGTATTTGAAAAACTAATGCTTCAGTATCTATCTAGCTCCATAGAAAAAGTTGAAATTCTCAGTGATTTGTCAAGGTTCTCATCAAATATCTGGGGTCTACTTTTCCTCCAGTGCTCCTCAGTTTTCAAAATATTTGCTCACAAATGTAGGTCATGCCAAAAAGAGATGACAAGAACAAGGCATGGTTGTGAAGTGAGGATGTTTTTCTTTAGGAAATGGGAACCAACAAAAGTTTAGTAAATTTCACATGGTCAAATTGTCCTTAACCTGAATGTGAGATTGCAGCTGAAAATGGAGTCATAAATATACAGAAATATTATTTTCCCAGAATCTTGAAATATTTTCAAATGTTTTTGTATCAAATAAATAGAAAAGCTCTTTATCTTTCACTATTCACAAGGCTTAATTAGGCAGTGTGTCAAATCCTTACATAAAACTGTTTGCCTTAATTTGAGCCACAATTTCACTTTTACTTGGAATCCTGTTATGGTTTGAAACATTGTGTTGGTTTATTGGTTTTCACCTTGAAGATGTCTGTTAATTTAATTTAAATTGGATCTGGAAGGACTTGTGGGAGGGGAAGAATATAATCAAAATATATTTAAATTAAAAATTATTCTAAACAATAAAACATATAATAAAAATATGAAATAAGTAAAAATTTCTAAAAAAAGCAATAAATAAGAAGGATTCCTAAGCAGGATACTAGGAAAGAGATTCAGTTAAATAGTATACTGGTTTAAGCCAGTGTGCTGGTGGGGACCAGATTGTGAGGTCTAGACCTTTGCAAAGAGACACTAGGAGGCTGGTTGATGGGAAGTAGTATGTGAAAGAGCCAAGGAATGAACAGATTGTTCCTGAACTTTGAGTTGAACACTGTAGAATGTAGCAGCCTCAGCCCAAATATTAGTCAGGTTAGAACAGGTTTTAGGGGAAAGACAAGTGTGGTTTTGAAAATTTTGAGTTCTGTTTTTCTTTTCAACATTTAACTAGAAATAAATGCAAGAAATTTGACATATGGATAGAGTAAGGGCCAATGAACTCTTTCGCAAAGGTCCAGAGATGGAACATTTTAGTCTGTTTCCAGATGTTCTCTATGACAGTTCTCTGCCCATGTGTAGCCACAGACCATGTACAAATGAAGAACCATTTCTGTGTCACAATCTAATGTGTTGTTGTTGCTGCTTTACAATGACAAGCTGCAGCTAAATTTTACTTGGGGGCTATAATTTGCTAACTCCTGGCCTATAGTTAAGCAAGAAGTGTGGCTTGAAGTAAGACACTTGGCATTATCAGTTTATAAATATTTACAGGCCTGTGCTAATTTGATATAACTTATTCCACGTGTAGTGTTGTGTCTCATCACTTATAAAAACAGGAATTGGACTTTCTATACTGTATAACTATTTTCATTGCAAAGAAGCATGAGAAGAACTATAGAAAAAACAATCTAGTGAAAGACAAAGAAAAAAAAACCCAGAGGTTAAATATGTTAAAAAGGGTAATCTGCAAGCCAGTTTTAAAATTTTAAATTCTGGCAAAAAATGTTGTTGTTGATACTCTCACATTTTTTAAATCATAAAATATTTTCAACATTTAGGCCAGACTTAGCTATTTTACTTTCCAAATTAATGATGTCACCATAATCAATATCAATAGTTTTAAGAAATTCTTGGAATTGTTAATAATTCAATAACTTGATTCTTATTAGGTTCACAGTTTTTATAATAATTTATATGTTGTCCATTTTTAATATTTTTACATAAATTTATTGATGTACTATATGATGGTAATATACATTAAACGTAAGTTTTGAGTGGTAATTGAATTGCTTTCAATTTACTTTACAAGTCCCTCTCTTTGATCTACTATAATTGGGGCACTATCAGTAACTAAACTAGATATGTTGTCAATGAAGAAAGAAAAATAATTTTAATATTTTTTTACTACTACATAGAAATATATTAATTTAGTTGTACCATCTAATGGTATTAAAAGATCCATTTCTTCTTTGATAGTGTTTTGATCAATAAAAGTTCTAATAGAAATGTAAGTTGAATTCTATTTATAGCATCTGTGCTATAATCCATTGCCAAGCACAAAATTGAAAATCAGCATCTCTCATCTCCAAACTCATTCTGATAGCTTTTCCCAAGTCTTCAATTTGTCTGGATATCTTGAGACAAACTGGTTTTAGAAATATCCCCAAGACATATTATTTCTGCTATGCCCTCTATCCATAACTTCAGAAAAAAATCAACATCCATGATTACATGATTAAAAAGCATATTACTAGCTTTGATATTGAGTGCTATAACTTAATTTTTTGCTGCTGAAAAAATTTGACATATTTTTTTCAATTTCACTGTTTTGTCTTTATAATTCAGTTCTTGATGGAATATGGCAATTTTTTTGGTAGTATGTTTCTTTTTAGAACATTTTTATTAAATACCAATAATATTATTTATTTTCCTACAATGTATTTTGATCATATTTACTCCCATCCACCTACTTCCTCTCAGATCCACTCCCATCACCCTAATACCCAACTTCATCTCCTCTTTTTTGTTGTTGTTGTTTTAATAACACACTATGTTCAATTTGTGCTGCTGTCTTAGGACTTCTGTCTCTGTGAAGAGACACCATCAATATGTCAACTCTTATTATAGAAAACATTTATTTGGGATGGCTTACACTTTCAGAGGTTTAGTCCATTATCTCCATGGTGGGACATGGTTGGTGTGCAGGCAGACATGCTGTGGGAGAAGGAGCTGAGAGTCCTACATCTTGATCAAGAGGCAAAAGGAAGTGAACTGTGAAACTGGGTAGTATATTGAGCTACCAAAGCCCAGTACCACAGTGACACACCTCCTCCAACAAGGCCACATATGCTTCAGCAAGGCCACACTTCCTAATAGTGCCAGACTTTTGGAGTCAATTTTCTTTCAAACCACCATATTCTACTCCCTGGTCCCCAAAGGCTTGTAGCCATATCATAATGCAAAAATGCATTCACCACAACTTCAAAAGTCCCCATAGTCTATCACAATCTCAAACTTATTTAGAAGTCTAAAGTTCAGTCTCTTCTGAGATTCATGCAATCTCTTAACTAGACTCTCCTGTAAAATCAAAATTAAAAAGCAGATCATATACTTCCAACATATACTGGCACAGGTTATATATTTCCATTCCAAAACATAGGGAAGGGAAATTAGTGAGGAAATACTGGATCAAAGCAAGACTGAAAATCATCTGGGCAAACTCCAATTCTGCATCTCCATGTCTGATGTCAAAATGCTCCTCAGATCTCCAACTCCTTTCAGCTTTGTTGACTGCAACACATTCTTTTTCACACTTGGGCTGGTTCCATTCCTGTTATCAGCTCACCTTGGCAGGTATCCTATGGCTCTGGCATCTCCAATATCTTGGAGTCTCTAAGACTATGTAGACTTCAACTTCAGAGCTTCATGAAATGGCCTTTCTAGGCCTCCATTCAGGGCTACCTCTGACTCGTGCATGGCCTCAGTGGCTTTCCTTAATAGCAGAGTAAGATTCCATAACCCATTTCTTCTATTCTTAACTCTAAAACCAGAATCACATGGCCAAAGCTGCCAAGTTCTGCTGCTTGCTGGGGCTGGCACATGGGCCTCTTGTTTAATTACATCTTGACCAGCTTTCTGTTTTCTGTGGTTTCTTTCACTGCTGTCCTGGAACTAATATGTAGACCAGGCTGGCCTCAAACTCAGAGATCCACCTGCCTCTGCCTCTGCCTCTGGAGTGCTGGGATTAAGAGGTAAACACACTCAGATTTAAATTTTTCTTTAATTCTTTTTCACAAGCTGGAAACTTAGCTGAGTGAGATCTTGCACTGAAGTCATCACTCCCTTTATTTCATTTCTTAATCTGTTTATTTCCTTGAATACAGGACTTGGCTTCATTCTACTTCCTTTCTGGTGACCCTTTTCTCCTCAAATTGAATATTTTGTGTTTTTCCTTGCTCAGCTTGCTCCTTTTCATAGTAAATCTTCATTAGAGTCAACACTAGTAGCCACATAACAGAGTCTGCATTAGTCTGTTATGGTATTTTCTTGGTCAATGTAATTAATCTGAAACTCTTCACTTTAGCTCCAGGCAGACTTTTTGGAGCAAACTTGATCTGTGGACTAGGCTGGCCTTAAAGTCACAGAGATTTGCCTGTGCCTGATTCCTGAGTGCTGGTGAACTACCACTGCCCAGTTTATGTTCCATAGTCTTAAGGTGTCCTCCTTGAAGATAACCTAGGTGACTTGATTTTTCTCACTTTAACATCAAAATGGAGACATTAAGACTATTCGAATTCAGAATTAGTAAACTGTGGTCATATCCTTCATGTAGCCCAGAGCAGCTATGAATGTAACCTAATACAAATATAAGTTTGTTTAAAACAATATGAGATTTTTTGTGACTTTTAAAATTTGAGTGTGCAGTTTTCTAGCTGAACTCTGTAGATAATAGCTGAACTCTGTAGTTAATCACCTCCTGTCACAATGTAATCCATAGTAATAATATGTAGTCTCTTACAGTCTGTATGCATGTATATTTTTAGTTTTGTGGTGGGATGTGGGTTTCTATGTGTTATCTTTCAAACATGGTCAGTTGGTACTATCAAATGTTACATCTGATCCCACTGTGACTGGGGAGTGAAATGCAACATTGTCAACCATGTTTTAACCAACAATTGCAAGTGATAGGAGTTTGATTTTATTTAAAGGACAAGTAACCATTCTTATTTGGCCATTAAGGATACTTGCACAAACCAGTCATGACACAGCCATATCTGATGGGAATGGCAAAAGTCATAAAGCCAGCACAGTTGGTTGTCAAAGATCCAGCAAGGCTGAACTGCATGATGGACACAGGGCCACTTTTGGTTTTGATCTCCACAATGTTGCATACTTGAGGGATCTTCTAATATTTGCACAATTTGGGCATAATGGACCTATGGAAAACTTCTTATGAATCATTTGTGCCTTCTCCTGGGAGTATTGTTTCTAAGATTTCCAAGGAAAGTCCTGAGCATACTACCCCTCCTGCTTTTAGGGAGATATCCTTGTCTACTTGAGGGTCTTCATTATGCCTTGGAGGTGAGATACATAAAGAAGCCAGAGGTATCTTTATGAGGCTATGATGTATTCTTAAAATATCTGTCCCTGTACTTTCTCAGGTACAAAATAATCAAAACATTATAAACTTTAAAAGTTCAACACAATTTGATTGGCTAGCACAGATCAGATTGCAAGCCTCTTGCCACTATACACTCAGGCAATTACATGGCATATACAGCAACAAAATTGGATTAGCTGAAATTACCTCTGCTCTATGCAGGGACATATATTGATAGGAAATGGTGTAAAAAGAGGACAAAAGAATGAGGTGTCAAGACCTCCCTTTCTTAGAAAAGTTAGTGAAGGGCCATTATGATGTCATATGACCAAGGAGAGAAACCAGGATTAGACATATAAACAAATTCTGTAAAGATATAAAATGTAAAACATATTATTCCAGAAATTGAATAATAACTGCAGAAGCTCTGGCCTCAGGATTATTTTTCTTGGGCACTTTAACCATTAAAAGTTAATAATACACTCCTTGGGACATGGCAATCTGCCCAGGCTGCCTTGGAGATTTTGTTTTGTTCCAGCATCCTTGAAGCTACAAAAGCAACCATCCTGAGAACAGACTATCATATGCCTCTAGATTCTTAAAAATTGGGTTATGGGGTTGATTGGTAAAAATGGTTATAAAGATAACCGTTTAATCAATGATGATTAAACTTAAGGGAAATTATTGCAAAAGATAACTGTTCTGTCAGTGATGGCTAAACTTATGACCCCAGATGTGCTAGAGAAAAAAATTAAACATATGGCCAAAACCAAAAATGATCTATGTTTTAGAACAGCATGAATCTATCCCTGCTTAACAAATTATGTAAAAATAAAGAAGCACCCTGGCTGCTAGTCAGTCAGGCTGCAAGATTCTCTCGACCATCCTGCCGGGCTCATCCTTCCCTTGCCAACTTCTTATCTTCTCCCAGGGACCTGGCCAATGATGAGGCTAGCCCCAGGCACAGTCATGCTTTCCACATTGACTTCTAGGTGTTCCCCTTCACTTGTTACTGCAATTTCATGTGAGATGTATGAAGCCCAAATCTTGCCTTAAATTTTTCTTTCAATTAATTTTCATAGTCAAAGTGAATATAGTCCCTTTTCTCTTATTAGCGTGACTTTCCCATAAGAAATCAAGACTTCAAAAAAGGAAAATTACTATTGAAAGAAAATTGTTCAACACAACATGGGCAGGCAACTACTTTTTTGTTAAGGAAAATAGTAAGGAATTCTGCTTAATTTGAAGGAAATCTGTGCAAGTTTTCAAGGTCTATGATTTGAAAGGGCAAACTGGCATTCCAATATATATAGCTGTTGGGAATGAGGGGAACAGTTTTCTCTATTGGGATGTTCCCCAATATGTCACCTATACTTCAGTGGTTGACCCCATATACAGTAATATAGAGGCAGCTATGGAGTTTTGAAGGAAAATGGCCCCCAAAGGGAGTGACACTATAAGGAAATGTGGTCTTTTTGCAGTATATATGGCTTTGTTGGAGGAAATGCTTCATTGTGAAGGTGGGCTTTGAGGTCTCCTATGCTCAAGCTATGCCTAGTGTCTCAGTTCACTTCCTGTTGCCTGTGGATCAGGATGTAGAACTTTCAGTTCCTTCTCCAACACCATGTCTGCCTGCATGCCACATGTTCTGCCATCATGATAACGGACTAAACCTATGAACTGTAAGCTATCCCAATTAAATGTTTTGCTTTATGAGAGTTGCCATGGTCATGGTGTCTCTTCACAGCAATAAATACCCTAACTAAGACAGAAGTTGGTACCAGGGATTGTGATATTGCTGACAGGCCTGACAATGCTTTTGTTTGAAGGAATACTGTAGATGTAACCATCTTGTTAAATAAGAAACACAGAGCCAATTGCAGAATTAAAAGCCAAGAGGTCAGAGAAATAGCTGAAAGCTGAAAATCTTACCCTTCACTGCTGTTGCTGTCTTTCCTCTCTGCAAGAGAGCTACTTCCTGTGTCCTGTCTTTTATATAGACTTTCTGTTCTGCCTTCTCATTGGCTGTAAACCCAGCCACATGACCTCCTCGTCACTGCCTATCTGTACAGACCTCCAGGTCTTCTATGGTTGGTATTGAGATTAAAGGTGTGTGTTGCCATGCTGGCTGTATCCTTGAACTCACAGAGATCCTGCCTAGCTCTGCCTCTCAAGTGCTGGGATTAAAGATGTGCACCACCACTGCCCAACTTCTGCTATGGCTTGCTCTGACCCCAAGGCAACTTTATTAATATACAAATAAAATCGCATTTTAGTATAAATAAAATATCACTATAGAATATGGACCTTGGGACTGTGGATTAGTAAAGCAGTTGAATGCTTTAAGTGCTGCTTAATAGGGCATATTAGTAGGAGCACAGAAAACAGTGGTATTGAGTGTGATTTGGTGAAAAGTGGGACCCTGGATCAAGAGTTAAAAAGAGAAGAATCTTAGTATGTTATCTAGAAATCTTTATTGTGATACTTCAGTGAATAATATGGCTGCCTTTTGCTCCTCTCCAAAAAGTCTCCTGGAGCCAAAGTGAAGAGTTTGAGATTAATTGCATTGGTCAAGGGAATGTCAAAATAGCCTAATATAGATTCTGTTGTGTAGTTACTAGTGTTGACTCTAATGAAGATTTATTATGAAAAGGAGTAAGCTGAGCAAGGAAAAATATAAAATGTATAAAATTTGAGGAGAAAAAGAGCACCAGGAAGTAAAAAAAGAACTAAATCCTGTATTCAAGGAGATAAATAGATTAAGTTTCCAACTTGTGAAAAAGAATTAAAGAATAACTTAGAGCTGGATGTGGTGGTGCATGTCTTTAATTCCAGCTCTCCACGATCAGAAGCAGGTGGATCTCTGAGTTTGAACCAGCCTGGTCTATAAATTCAGATTCAGGTCATCAAGTTTAGGTAGCGAAAGACATAAAGCTGGTAAATATGTAATGTAATGATGGGGCCATGTTCCAGCCCCAGCAAACAGAAGAAGCTGGCAGGTTTGGCCAAATGGTTTTAGCTTTAGAGTCAGTATAGAGGGGAAATGGGTTATAGAATTTTCCCCTGAGACCAAGGGAAACTGTTTAGGCCAGGCATGTGTCAGAGGTGTCCCTGAATGGAGGCCTAGAGAGGCAATTTCATGAAGCTTTAAAGCCTGGATTGCCCTGGAGACTCCAAAATATTAGAGATACCAGAGTCATGGGATACTTGCTGAGTAATACTGCTAACAGGGAATGGAACAAGCTCAAGAGAAAGAAGTGTGTTGCAGTCAACAAAGCTGAAAGGAGTTGGAGATCTGAAGAATATTTTGACATCAGACATGGAGATGCAGAGTTTGAAATTTCATCCATTAAGGTTGGTCTTTGGAGAACCATACACCCTTCTAACCACCTGCTGCATCCACAGAACTAATTTTGGATATGAGGATGGTGGTGATACCACTTCTTTTGAGACTACTTGGTCTAAAGGCTCCTTCTAGGTAGTAGCCAGTCTTGATATAAAACACTGGAGGCAGAAGTCAAGCAGAAGCCAATCTTTCTATTAAGATACACTTTGGTCATAATATGATGATGAAAAAAGGCAAAATTTCCCAGCAAGTCTTGATTGTCCCTGCTTTCCTGTACTCCATATTCCTGGGCTTATAAAATAATTGCACATGCTAAGATGGCAGGTAAAGTGAGGGTGTGAGGGTCAGAAGATCAAGGCAAAAAGGGAAAGAAGATGAATTGGTTTTTTTCTGGAACAGACAGTGAAGTTTCTCTAGAGCTGCATCTTCTCAGGTATTGCAGTTTGCCCTGTATGAAATGCATGCAGTGATTTCTTTTTTTAATTTTATTTTTCATTTTACACACCAACTACAGTTCCCCCCACTCCCCTTTCTCCTGTTCCTCCCCCACCTTTTCCCCATGCCTAGAGAGGGAGATAAACTCCTATCCACCCCTCATAGGGGTTAAGGCTTCCCTTGGGGAGCTAACACAGGCTGGCATACCAAATTGGGGCTGGACCAATCCCCTTCCCCACTGCATCAAGGCTTACCATTAGGAATGGGCTCTAAAAAGCCAGTTCATGTACCCAGGATAAGGCTTGGTTGACACTAGGAGTCCCATAAACAAATCAAGCCACACAATTTGTCACCTACATTTGGAGGGCCTAGCTTAGTCCCATGTAGGCTCCCCAGCTGTCAGTTCAGAGTCTGTGAGCTCCCACTAGTCCAGGTCAGCTGTCTCTGTGGTTTTCCCCATCATGATCTTGACACCCCTTGCTCCTGTGATCCCTCCTTCCTCTATTCAATTGAACTCCAGGAGCTCAGCCAAGTGTTTGGCTGTGGGTCTCTGCATCATGCAGTGGCTTGTTAAAGATGAGCTTCAATGTGGAATCTGAGAAACCAAACTTGGGATCTGAGGTGTCCATGCTTGTGTCTTCCATTTTGAATCTTTCATGTGATGACAGATTTTATTTCACATGTCAGAGAATCACCCTTATTCATATTATCACTGTTCTCCTTACATACAAGTTCTGTCAAAGTTCTAATATTTACTTGAAAATTCAATTTTAAAAAAAATTTTGAGAACTTTATACATAAGAACTTCATCTACATCATTCTATATCATCTCTTTATACTTCCAACTCTTCTCATGTCCTTCTGACCCGAATTCATGACGTCTTTTGTTATCATCATTACATGTATATACATCCATGCATGTACATATATATGCATGAGCATATGTAGTTCATTAAGGTTTGCTTACACGTAAATGCATTCAGGGCTGACCCTTTGGGACTGGACAACCTCTGTGGAAACTTACCCATGAAAGAGACTGACTCTCTGTCTCTCAGCAGGCATTGGCCATCTGTAACTCTTTATCTAGATGTAGGGCCATATGGAATTTCTCTTGTTCATACCAGCATGTCATCTAGTGTTGATATTATGCTGTTCTTGTTCTGGCAAACATGCTGTTGAGAGTTCATAACTACAACTTTTCCTGTCATATATAAAATACTCAGTCTCACAGCAAACATCTTCCTCTTCTGGCTTCACTGCAGGCTATTGCGATTAGGAGTGCTTCCATCTTTTTCTCAGTTTGTTGCTGGTGTATAGAAAGGTTACTGAATTTTTGTGAGTGATTTTCATCCTTCCACTGTGATGAAGTTGTTGATAATTTCTAGAAGTCTTCTCGTGGAACTTTTGAGGTCTCTTATGTGTAGTATCATGTCACCTGCAAATAGAAATAATTTGGCTTCTTTTCCTATTTGTATCCAGTTAATTTCTTTCTCTCATCCTATTGCTGTTAGGTATTCACTCAAGCACTGTATTGAAAAGAAGTGAGGATTGCAACAGCCCTATTTCATCCCTTATGTGATTGCATCAGGTTTCCTCTCTCTAAGATTAATATCATCTGTGAGTTAGTCATAGCTATGTATTTTTATATAGAAATATATTTATTATGGTGAAATATGTCCTTTCAAGGCCTACTCTCTCTAGTTCTTTAATATGAAGATATGGTGTATTTTGTAATTTTTATGTGTCTATTAAAGTGTTTTCGTCTTTTATTATGTTTTATGATTTATTATACTTACTGATTTCCATATTTGAACCATCCTTGCATCTCTGGGATGCCATCTTGATTATAGTGGATGATCAGATTGGTTATGTGCAGCTTTTAAGTATTTTATTGAGGATTTTTGCAAGTTTGTTTATCAGGAATACTGTCCTGTAGTTTTACTTTTTGGTTGTATATTACCTGGTTTTGGTGCTAGAGTATCACCACCTTGATTTCCTTCTTTTTCCACTTTAAAAAATAATTTAAGAAGTATGGGTTGTAGATCTTTGAACATCTGGTACAATTCTGCTGTGAATCTTTCTGGCCCTTATGCTCTTTTTTTATTTGGAAGATGTTTTATCACTCTTTTGATATCCTTATTTGTTATGGGTCTATTTACACCAATGAGCCCCCTTCTTGACTTCAATTGGGTGGTGGTCTAGATGAATCTAGAAAATTTCCTTTTTCTTTTATGTAGTATAATTTAATCAAATATAAGTCTGTAAATTATGCCCTTACAATAGTCTGAAGTTTTTGGTGCCTGTTACAACGTTTCTCTGTTCACCTCCAATTCTGCTAATTTGAATAATCTCTCTTTCTCTCTCTCTCTCTCTCTCTCTCTCTCTCTCTCTCTCTCTCTCTCAGTTAATTGGGACATACTTTGTCGCTCTTGTTAATTTCAAAGACCAGCTCTTAGATTTGTTGATTCTTTGAACTGTTTTCTTTGATTCCATTTCACTAATTTCTGTGAAAAAAACTGCATTTTTTTTTTGTTATTTCTTCTCATATATTTGGTTTGTGTTTGGTATATTCTTGGTTTTAAAATTCTTGAAATGCATCATTAAGTCATTTATTTAGGTTCTTTGTTATCTTTTCATGTACATACTTAGAGCTATAAATTTACATCCTAGGATTGTTTTTAGTGTGTGTCAGAGGTTTTGTTGTATTATGTTATCATTTCATTTAATTTTGGGAATTAAACATTTTTTCTTGATTTTTTTATCATTGAATAATTTGTTATTTAATCTTTATGAGTGTGTGTAATTACTAGATACTTGTTTGCTGTTGATTTTAAGCTTTATTTCATTGTAAGATACACAGAATATTTTCATGTTTTCTGAATTTGTTAAGATTTGTTTTGTGTCCCAGAATGTAATGTATGTTACAGACTTATCCAGGGCCTGCTGAGTAGACTGTATATTCTTTTGGTGTTTGGGTAGAATATTTTGTAGACGTCTTTTATGTTTATTTGTTGTATAATTCCATTTAGTTCTGATGCTTCTCTGTTCATTTTTTTTCTTCCAGTTGATCTGTCTATTAGTGGAAGTGGGTATTGAAATGATGCAGTTAATTTATGACTTTAACTTCAGTATTATGCTTTTTATGACATTAGTTTTAACAGAGTTTGATAAATATTTGTTTAAAATTATAATGTCTTCTTGGTTGAGTGTTTCCTTGACTAGACTGAAGTTTTCTTTATTTCTTTTGGTTAGTTTTAGTTCTATCTGTTTTGTTAGAATCAGGAGAGTGACATTTGTTCTGTGTTCCTCTTTGGAATATTCATTTCCATTCTTTCACTCTAGGTCAGTGCCTGTCTCTAAAGGTAAGGTGAGTTTCTTGTATACAAGCAGAAAGATGAATTTGTTTCTTTTAAAAAAATTAACTTTCATTCTTCTCTCATAAATTAATCCCGACCACAGTTTCCCCTATCTCCACTCTTCCCAATCCCTCCCCCAACCTTCTCCCTATCCCAGAGCAACTCCTCCTGTTTCTCTTAAGAAAAAAAAAAAAGCAGGTCTTCAAGGGATATCCACTGAACATACCAAGACACAGTAAGACTGGATATAAACCCTCATATCAAGGTTGGATGTGGCAACTCAGTAGAAGGAAGAGTCCCAATGTTCAGGCAAAAGAATTAGAGACACTCCTACACCTCCCCCTCACACACTCCCATTATCAGGAGTCCAGAAGAACACCAAGCTACACAGCCATAAAGTATGTGGCAGGGACCTAGCTCAGACCCATACAGGGTCCGTATTTGTCTCTTCAGTTTCTGTGAGCCCTAAGAGCCCTGCTAAATTGGTTCTGCAGTCCATGTTCTCACAGTGTCCTTGATACCTCTGACTTGTACAATTCTTCATCTCCCTATTCTATGGCGATCCCCTGGTTCTGTATAGTGTTTGGCTGTCGGTCTCTGCATCTGCTCCAACTTGTACTAGATGACACCCTTCTGATGACAACTGACTAGGCACCCAGTCTGTGAGTATAGCAGAATATTACTAGGGATCACTTCATTAACTTATTTTATGCCAGTTGTATTTGGTTCTATTCTGGGTCTCTGGGCTGTCCTGCCTCTAGTTCCTGGCCATCTAGGCGGTATCAGGAGTTCCCTCTTATGCAGCGGGCCCTATTTGGCCCAGTCATGGTTGGCCACTCCCACAAGTTCTGCACCACTATTGCCTCAGCACATCTAGCAGGCAGGATAGATTGTAAGTCAGAGGTTTTGTGCCTGAGTTGATGCCCCAGTCCTACTGCTAGGAGCCTGGCCTGATTATAGAAGATGGTCAGTTCAGGCTCCATACCACCCATTATTAGAAGATTTTGCTAGGACCACTTTTGTGGATTCCAGGGAGATTCCACTGTACTAGGTTTCTGCATTGCTCCCCTAAAGCCCCCAAATTCCAGTCATCTCTCTCTGTACTCTTTCCCTTCATCTCTCCCATGTTTGCCTGCTCTCTTCTCCTCCTTTCCCCACCTGTCCCAGTCCACTTGCAAAATCTATTCTGTTTCCCAAATCTATTTAGTAATCTGTAACTTTTGATTGGGGAATTGAGTCCATTAATATTTAGAGTTCTCATCGAGAGGTTGTATCATTTTCAGTAATTTTATCCCATTATTTTCTTGCCATTTTTGTGCTTTGTCATATTTTGCATACAGTAGTTACAGCTTTATTTTATTTTATTTTTTTTATTTCTGCAGTCTCTTGACTATGTTTATTTCTTTCTTCAGTCTGAAATGTTTCTTCCGGTATTCTCTGAGGGCTGGTTTGATGGACATGAATTGTTTTAACTAGAATATATAGTGAAATTTTTTTCTTTCTTCTTCAACTGTGCAGACAGTTTTGCTGGGTACAGTAGTCTGTTGGTAACTGTGGTCTTTTAAAACTTGGAGCAGATTGCTTTTGTTCTTTAGGCTTTTGAAATTTTATTTGATGTCTTTCTCTTCACACATGACTGTTTTTCCTTGTAACTTTCCACAGCCTTTCTTTGTTCTCTATATTTAGTGTTTTAACTAAATAGTATGCCTAAGGGAGTTTCTTTTCTTGTCTTGTCTTTTTGGTGTTCTGTGTGCTTCTTCTATCTGTATGTTTATCTTTCCTTTTTTGAAAAAGTGTTATTCTACGATTTTGTTGAAGATCTGATTTATGCCACTAACCTGGGACTTTTTTCCTCCATCGATGCCTATAGTTCTAAGATTTGATATTTTATGGTGTCTCAAATTTCCTGCATGTTTCTTTTATGTGTTTAATTTTTTCATAATCTTTCCTTGTGTCCAATTTCTCTACTTTATCTCCAAGTCCCAGACATTCTTTCTTCTACTTGTCTAAGTCTACTTTTAAGACATTCCCCTGAGTTTTCCAACTGGGTTACTGAAGTTGTCAATTTCATTCTTATTTCAGCTTGAATTTCTTTAGCGTGTCAATTTCTCTGTTGAATTCAGTTTTCAAATCCTGGACTATCTTTGTCATTTCATTTAGTTATATGTTTGTATTTTCTTTGACAACTCTCAGATTTTTATTGCTATTCTCATTAATTTGTTTAAGTGTTGGTATTTTATTTAAACTTCTTGAATTCTTTGATGAAGTTTATGATTGTTAATCTCTGTATCCTGGGTTCTAAGTGTATGTACCTGGATAACATTTCTTTGGGACTGGTGGATTTTGAGGCATATAAACCACTTTGGTCTTTCATAGTTTTTGTGATTAGTCTTAGACATATGGACTTAATTCATTTTTTGGTGTCTGATGTGAGATTCAGGGTTGCTTCAGGCTAGGCCAGTGTACTTATCGGTTGTGATGCTGATGCAAGGCCTGAAGCTAGGGAATGACGTGGATAGGCAAAGTTGTAGTGACTCCCCATGTTGGATCCATACACAGATATGAAACCGAGGATAAGCCTGGGGGCTGGATATGATACAGGTAGACTAGGGTTTGAGAGATTCACAAGATTGGATTGGTTCTCATGATGTATTACAGGAAACACATATGGGAGTTGAGAATAACACAGTCTGGATTGGCCAGGTTGGGCAGACACATAGGATGTGCAACCTTGCCTGGGTTTGGGTATTAGAGATGGTGTAGGCAGGCTAGGTTTTGAGGACTGCATCCAGACTGGACCTGGATGCGAGATATGGGATCCAGATAAGACCCGGAGGCTGGATGTGACATTGACAACTGGAATGGAGGCAGAATGGAGGATGACTGCAGGTAGTCTGCCTGGGTCCATGCCACATATAGAAAAAAGCCCTACAATTTTTAAAATATTTTAAAATGTACAAATAAAAAACAATAGTCATTGCTTATGAGTGATTCCTCGTGGTTTGTTTAGAAACTGTTTTAAAACCTTATTTTAATTACAGAATTTGATATGTTGTTTAAGAAAATATCTTTAATTGAAGCAAAAGAAGCCCCATTCAGATTATCTATAGATGTTGTTTTTTAAAGTGTTTCCCAACCCTATTTTTCTGTATTGTAGGCACATGTTTTGCCCCTGAGATACGAACTTTAAACATTTCTTTTTGTTATACTTCATGTAAAATAATTAATGTTTTTTAAAAATCCTGTTCTCTACTTGTAAGCAGGTCTTTTAGTTCAGTGAATACTAGAAACCCTTAACTCCAGACTATAATGAAAACAGAGCCAGTAAGGAATCAAAGAGCAGGGATTCTTATGAAATGTTTTGACCTAACCAGTCTCTATAAAAATATCAGATTTCAGAGTCTCATTGAATTTTGTATGTAAGTTCTGCATCATTTTATTTTTTTAATCTTTTTTTCTCTGCATCACTTTAAAAGCACCTTGAAGATGGCACTGTATTTTACATATTCATCATGATGAATTATTTTTGTGAACTTTTCTGGTCCTTTTTATCTGCTGGTTCTTTAAAAAGCATTGTCTCATTATGCGATATTACTTTTGAATTATCCAACCTAAATTTGCCTTAAAACTCTTGGTATAAATAATGCACGAGTCAAATAAGAAAGAAATGTATGACTATGTGGATTATTTCAAAGCCTATGTGTTTTCCACCAGCTGGCTGAAAATAAAACTTTGCTGTTCATCACAGAAACTCCTTAATTGCTCTAAGTCTATTGGAGTTTATGTTCTCTTTCTGAGAAAACAATTATTTCACTGTCCTATAGTTTTACCACTTTAGTATCTATGAAAGACAGTAGTTTAATCTTGAGTAAATACAGAGATGAAATATTGTATCTGTCTTTTAACTTGCAGTTTTACTCATCTTTTTTTAATCATCCAATTTATTTATTGGAAATCCTAGGAGAATATTGATAATAATCAACCAACTTCTTGTGTTCCTTGAATCTCTAGAAGCTGGATTCAAAGGCTTGGTTAGGTCAGACTCGATCACTCTGTGTCTGCTTTCATCAGGTAGTTTTTGATGTTGTTTTTACCCACACTTTTTCTAACACTAGCTGATAATGATAATGTCTGGTGCTGAAACCTATTACTTTTGAGGGAATTGCAAATAATGACTTTCTAATTCTATTTTTTCCTTTAAAATATTGATTAGATACTCATTTTGCCTATTTCGTGACCCAGAAAGCAGTTCCTCTGGGAAAATCAGGGAGTCTTTTTTCTTCCCCCGCAGCTCCCAGATGAGTCAAGATGGAGTCACCATGATCTTCAGTCTGTTGGTTTTAAGATTCTTATAATCTCATGGGTTAGAACACTTCTGGGTAATATTATTAGTCTTTTCCCCCTGCCTTCCCCTTCTCCTAATTACTATTCTTTCTGGAAGTCCTGTTATTGATTCTCTGGCCCTTTTGAATGATTCTCAGAATTCTCTATTCTTCCATTTTCACCCATTAGGCATATTCAAGATTTGCTTTGGACATTTTCCCTTTGGGCTTGGAACTAGCTACTTTTCTTAGAAGTCTTGCTTTCTCTTAGTAGAGATGGTGTGTGACCTCAGAAAACATACTTGTGTTTCTTCTTCATTTCAAAGAGGTAGACTATTTTATAGATAGCAACATATTTTGTAGTTCCATACTGGAAAGTGTATTAGATATTTATTGTTCAAATTCAGGTCTATATATTAATATTGCATAGCCTCCTCTATGTTGTATCTTATTCCCTACTTCTCTGCTAGTGGTTATGTTTTTCAATACACAAGATGTGACAGAATTAAACTATATTTAGTACATACATTGTTTAGGAATAACTCTAGCATAACAATTATTTTCCATTTACCAACTGTCTCTAATTTCTTCTACATTTCTTTGCTACTCTCAAAACATTTATTGTCACAGAGTTATTTTATATTTTGGCTGTGGACAAATTTGGACATTCTTGTAGACATTACCACTTTCTTTGCTTACTTTTCTGAAGTGTTGTAATTGTCACCTGTGATAGACATTTTCTTTAGGCTCTTGTAGTTGAACCCTTAGACTCTCTTTTTCAAACTGGTTAGTACTTGTATATTTTGCTAAGTATACATCACAACCTCCAATCATCAGGTTTTGGACAGAAGAATCAATGGCAGTGAGTGAAAAAATCCATTTGTTATAGCACAAATAATTAGTTTTATTTAAGGAAGAACTCTATGTGTTGTTATGTAGTACAATTGTTAATGGAAAACATTTGGGTGATACTTTTTTCTTTTCTCTGATGGCAGACTTTCCTAAATATTTTCACTTCCTCTATTTTCTTTGCTACTCAGCTGACATAACAGTTTCATATAGATATCCTTACTCATAAAATAAGTTGGAAATTAAGGACAAGAAATTGCTCTTTATATTTGGTATTATGACTAGATAGAAGATAGCCCATCACAAAAATTTTACACAGCTATTTTGTTGTTCTGTGAAAGTAAACACTTCATGTCCAGTTTCTAACATAAAAATCCAGTTCTCTAGTTTTATTAGCTCCAGACTGACTGTTACTGTTTCTTAAATATTTTTATTCTCGATTGTACATTCTGAATTTAAATTATTTTCTGAAGCAGTAAGAAGACTATCCATTTTGACTTGAACATACCTTGATGTTCTTTTTAGAGCATTGGAAAAGTTTTTAAATTAGAGTTAAATTTTAATAGTAAAATTACTAAGTAATTACTAAGTAATTTCATTATTAAGTATTATTTTAGTAAAATTTAAAACATATTTATTGAGTTAAGAGTGATTGAAATTGTAATGAACTTGAAGTTGCTTGCTTCAGGAAATGAGTGCCCATGAAAGAGTGTGGTAAAGAGAAGAGTGTTAAGCAAGTCTTTGACGATGATTCCTGAGCCATTCCTTCCCAGTGATTCATCAGCCACTTTCCAGCAATGTATTGTGTCCTGATCCTTGATGTTTACTGAGTACTAGATAGAGAGTCAACTCTCATAGATATGTCAAGATTACCAGGCATCTATGACCTGCTCTCTGAAAAATTGTTGAAAGCTCAAAACAATTTCAACAATTTGCCTGAAGAATTGTAATGAATAAAATAATGTCTTAAAATGTGTGCAACAGGAGTTAGAATGACATTGCTATTTTAATAAAGAAATTCTCCTACAATGTTACAACGTGGCACAGTATATACTTTTTTCCTTTTAAGAAAAATCTAGTAGTGTCACTATTATAAGAAAACATTCTTACAAATAATAAAAGATAGGATTTTATTTTCATTTATTTTATTTTTGAGAGTGATTGCCTTTATGTTATGTTTATGGGGAATAATGATTTTTTTATATGTTTTGACAAGAATTTTTAAATGCCAGAACTAATTTAAAAAATTATTGATGGATTTAGATAGAATATACTAAAAATATACTAAAAATTATTGCAAGATCTGCCAACTCTTTGTCATGAGCAGACATTATCGAAGACAAGAAAAAAATGAAATGTAAGTGATAATGATAATTAAATATTTAGTCAATTTCCTTTTCTTAGTGTGATAAGTAAATTCTGTTATAAACAAAATATTAAAATCTCATAAAGATTTATATGAAGCAGAGCCAGCATTGGCCTCAATATATTTTTCTTTGCTAGCATGACTTTGCTAGCATATAGAAAAATGAGGTGACCTTGTCATCATCACTAGAGGCCTGGAAAATACCTGAAACATCTCATTTTCCTTATCTGGGTCTCTCAGAAATGTTCTTGGAGACCCTTAGACCTGTGGGTGGGAAGATAGTTGTCCACACATATAGGTAAAAAATAAAAAAATAAAAAAACAGGTGTAGAATGTTAGATACCCCTGTGTCCTTGGGTGTGAGGTCCTTGCCCTCTTTGAAAGTGTCAAGATTCAAATATATAAAGCAAGAACCAAAGAACAGTCAACTGCTTTTAATACAGTGAAAGCCCTTGAATGCTGTTTAGAAATATTTACTTTAAAAATAAGTTCCTATATTTTTGGGTGTGAGCCTAGCCTTAACAGCTGAGCCATCTCTCCAGCTCAGGTCTTGCAGTTCCTGCAGTTCCTGCCATTCCTGCCATTCCTGCTGGGCAGTGGTGTGCCTGGGCGGTGTTGGTGCAAGCCTTTGATCCCAGCATTTGGGAGGCAGAGACAGGCGGATTTCTGTGAGTTTGAGGCCAGCCTGGTCTACAGACCCAGATCCAGGACAAGCACCAAAGCTACAGAGAGAAACCTTGCCTCAAAAATAAATAAATAAATAAATAAATAAATAAATAAATAAATAGATAGATAGATAGATAGATCGGTAGATAGATAGATAGATCAATCAATCAATCAATCAATAAAATAATAAGTTCCTGTAAGCCTGTTTCAAAACAGGTATTTTATGCTATTAAGTTTATAATTTTATAAAAAATTTTGAACAGGGACAAATAGCCAAATGACTGGAAGCACATGAAGTATGAACCAAAGGCTGTGGAGCCCTCAGCTGGATCAGGCCCTCCAGATAAGTGAGACAATTGAATAGCTTGAACTGTTTGGGAGGCACCCAGGCAGTGGGACCTGGACCTGTCCTTAGTGCATGAGCTGGCTGTTTGGAACCTTGGGCTTACACAAGGACACTTTGCTCAGCCTAGAAGGAGGGGACTGGACCTGCCTGTACTGAATCTACCATGTTTAAATGAATCCCCAGGGGAGTCTTGGCCCTGGAGGAGATGGGAATGGAGGGGAGGGGCTGGGGGGAAGGTGGGAGCAGAGGCGGAGGCGGGAGTGGGGAGGACAGGGGAACCCATGGCTGATATGTAAAATTAAAACACAAATATTATATATATATATACAGTTAAAAAAAAGAAAAAAAAATGAACAATTGAAAGTATACAAACTGTTTCAGGATTTTAGTTTAGTTTAGTTTAATTTTTTAACTTGATAACATTGGAGGCATTTGAGAAGTTTGTTTAAACTATGCTGTCTATTGCAATCCCGAAAGCCACTGACCATTATTTTGAATTTCACATGCAAGCTTTATGCTTTTTAATTCCTGGTGTACAGAAACTAAACAATGGTTTCTACTGTGTTCTGATGTGTATTTTAAAATGGTATTTTGTATTCATATATAAATAACCAGCCAGAAGTGGTGGTGAATGTCCTTAATCCCAGCACTAGAAAGTCAGTGACAGATGGATCTTTATAGGTTCTAGGCCAATCTGGTCTATACAATGAGTCCCTGTCTTGAAACAAACAAGCAAAAACAAAACAAAACAAAACAAAACAAAAAAACCCAACAATAATAACAACAAAAGCTCCAACAAAACAATACCCTAAAAGCCCAGAATATAATAGTAAAAAATTAATACTCTGAATATTTCAGCCATATGCCAATGTTTTAGGTCTGTTTAAATAGTTCTATGGAATGACTGGCTTTATTATATTGTCTAATTGTTCTTATGATGCAACAATTAAATATTACCCAGATTTTATTTCAAAATAAAAAGAAATGATTAATGGTTAATGATTTTGTTTGCCAAACATTTCTTGAGAATTTATATTCAAGACTTAAGAGATACAAGGCAAAGTGATAAAGATGGTGACTTGCTGGGAAGGTATTCCACTTTGGCTGGAGACAGCTCAATGAATTAGAATGGTCCCATGCTCACAGTCATGTTTCTTCAGTTTTGTAGCCACTGAGAAGTTGCCCTTGTTCTAGTAAATCACCAACCATCCAGCCTCAGCCGAGAGACTTTTAAACTCAGTGATCCACACACAAAAACGTAGAAGGGGAACACATGAATGCAGAAGGGGAACTTGCTGCAAAGAAGTGTTCTACAGAGAGAGGGAGGGGCTGGGAGAAGGGAATAGGTGTGGAAAAACGAAGTTTCATTATAAAAACGTGTGAAAATATCAAGAAAAATAAAAGAAAGAACTCTCCCATCTGTCAGAAACTGGGGAGGATTTAGGTGGGGTGGGGGAGACATTTGATGTGAAAGAAGGAAATGTGATTGCAAAGCCATAACCAGGGAAGTGATGAAGATGCTGAAGATGACCTTTGTGAAGTGTTATTAGCTACTAATGCCACGATGTAAGAAAGATGGGCTTGATTAGCCCTCCTGTATCTGCAGTGTGCCTAGGAACTTTCTAAAGATTTTATGCAAAGTAAATTTTAGGTAAGCACAAGGACCTTCCATAGTTTGTTGATTTAGAAAGCTGAGTGTGGCTTAAGAGAGGTGGCAAGATTTGCTCTAGGATTTCTGCGTCGGTACACTTCACCTTCCTTTCTTTGCTTAATTATGGTTATGAATCTCAATGCTTTGCTTGATGATCTACATTTATGTTGTTGATAAGGGAATCTATCCTTCCCTCAGGAGATGACAGAACACACCCCACCCCACACTGGGCAGATGAAAATGGGAGCTGTTTCTGAGTCACAGATGTATTCACAGCTTTAGAAAGGATTGACATAGTAAATGTACATCCAGGAAACGGTTGTGAGAGTGATTGTTCTAGGATTACATCATTTGCCAATTGTTATTTTTCCAGTCCAGATAAAGAACACTCAACTTCTCTTAGCTACTTATCCATGTTTTTTACATTTATTGTATATAGAGAATAACAATAAAACATCTTATATATTTTGTATTAGAATTTCAGATAAAGAGTCAAATATCAACATTTATTATTTCAATTTTAAATGATTATGCCCACTTAATAAAAATGAAATATATAGGATACGTGTTTACCTCCTCTTCCATTTATATCTGTCAAACGTTCTCAAATACATTCATTAGTTAGTCAGAATGGTTCTGTGAGGGAAACGACTTGCTAAGAGACCTCTTCTCATCACGGGTATTTGAAGGTATTTTTCCCATCTGCCTCTGTATTTTCTAGAGGTCTGTGTTTACAAACAGAGCATGGAATCTGAGTCCCGTTCACTATAATTTCTGTCCTTTATGGCTTCTGTTATACCCTTCAGCAATACAGACTTACATAGACCTATCACTGAAAGGTGTGTTTATGTTCTTATATGTATCCCTAGTTTCTCCTGTTAGAAAATTTAAGCAGGAAATTTATAGGTTTTAAGTCCAAGTGCCCTACAGGGAGTCTTAACGGTCTTGCTAGTGTGATAGAAACATATTGTGGCTGTTTTGAAGGGGATCTTGGGATCTTACTGTTTTATAAATTAAAGAAATGGACAGCTATCATAAATTTATTCTGGAATTACATAACTTTTTACCAAAACTACATATTGTGTAAGAGAGGGTTTATATTATCATGAAACATAAACTATACATATTCCCCCAACAAATGAAAAGAATGGACTGACTGGAATAGTACGGACTTCTCTTACATTTATTATTGGGAAGAATTGTGCCCTTGTTTGTATATGGGTCCATTTAATTTCATAACATTTGAATATGACATTTAACAAGGGAGAATGCATTTAAAATCACTTCAAATGTCCGATGGTTTATAGTCTAAGAAGATTTGGGTCATTCTTCCATCTTTGAAACATAGTCCTCCTTTGACCAGGTTTTTGTTGTTATTCCTAGGTTAAAAGGGAGTTTCATAGGGACCCCAGAGGGGGCTGGTACGATGGGATAGATTTTGAAGCTACAAAATTGATCCAAAACTTTTCAAAGAACAATATGTCTCTATATTACTTTTCTTATATGTCTTTTTTCTGGCCATGAGCCAAAGTTTGGTATTTCACTGCTCTAATTCTCCCCGTATTTCTTCCAGGCTCTCCAACACTCACTATATATATATTCTTTCTATTATTTAGACATGTCCCCTAGTGACTCCCATTAGATAGGCTCTAACTTTCAAATGATCAAAACAGAAAATAATCTTCTTCCAACTTTAATAATCTGCTTTTGTCTTTCACATGGAATAGTTATCAGGACCTTAATTTCTTTATAGAAGACTGCTATCACCAGAGGTTCTTGCATATAAATTGTTTCCACCACTACTTTTTGGGATGGATAGGGAGTGAACTCGTCTTTCAAAATGAGCCAGAACTGGCGGTCTTTCCTTTCTTGGTTACTTTTGGTGCATCTGACTTTGGTCTGCACATTATTCTTTCATGCCCTCTAATGGCAGCCTGAGGAAACTCTGAACAGAAACAATTTCAAGAAATTAAGCTTACAAAAGTAAGAGATCACTTAGAGCATTTAATAGAAAGGATGTTCACATGACAGGTATCATTGCTGTGGGAAAAGACCATATGTTCATGTATTGAGCTTCTGAGAATAGATCACTGGTTGGCTTAACATAGTTTTAAAATAATTGTTTTATTTGGATGATTATTTTTAAAATTCTATTTGAAGTTGTTTTTAAAACCCAGTAATTTTACTCTAAGAGGAAGGTATTTTTTCAAAAGTGCCCCCTTCCTTTGGAATTTGTAAATATGCATATGTTACAGCGACACACAGATGGGTACGCCATCTTTTTACATAGCTTTCTGCTGTTATCACAAGGTAGAGGTTGAAAGGAGTATGAAGGTTCAAGCTTATTTCTTTAGAGGATTTCCCTAGACTATGATGCCAAAACGCCATGGCTACTGAAGCTCTGTACATCTAAAGAAAAACTAGTAAAGTTGGCTGAGGTCTCAAATATCATATATCCACACAGGAAGCTCATTTTCAGGTTTATGAGGCCTTGAAGAAAAATTGCACCACATCTTACTGGCTCCAGCTACTCATGACAAACAAGTATTTTTGTTGTAGTTTTTTTATTTTATTTTTCTTTGTTGCTGCTTATTGTTTCCATTCTCTCCATCCTGCTTTTTCCCCAAATCTAGACCATTGTATTCTCTCCAGTTACAGCTATTTGACTATAGTGTTGGCCCTTGACCTTGGTAGAAGGCAGCCCGAGGTATCCTTTCTGTGTTTTTGTCTCAGGAACTTGTCATTGCCCTCCCCAAATCATTCTCTTCAAATCATGCTGACAAAAGTTTTATTGTGTGTTAGTAGAAGAATACTTTTAAATATTTCTTCATCTAGATATCATTAAGATAATATGATAAGAAAATGTACGTGTCTATTTTTGTGTCCTTATAAAAATGTCAAAAGTGGGCTCGAGAGATAGCTAAGGGGTTGACAGCACTTGCGGCTCTTGTTGAAGCCCAGAGTTAAATGACCAGCACCCACACTGAGTGGATTACCACTGCCTGTAAGTCTAGCTCCACAGAAGCTGACATCCTCTTCTGGGTTCCTAGGATATTCATGTGCCTGTACATACCATACACATACACACACATACACAGATACACACACATGCACACTTATACACATATATGCACACATACACACATGGACACATGGACACACATATATGTATACATACATATACACAAACATACACACACATCTACACATACACATACATAGGTAAAAGTAAAATTTAAAAATGTCAAAAGTCTTTGCATATGATATTGTACTGGGTGAATGAGTATCATCTGGAAGTATGTGAAGCCATAAAGCAGGCTGAAAACTCAGCATTTTTAGCCCAGGGCTGTCATGATATTTCTATTAGCTTCTGAACATTCACAGTATGCTAGTTTCTACGCAGCTCACCTCTGGTCTCTGTCTCAGTCTGTAAAAGAAGTAATTGGTCATCAGGTTCACGAGAACATGGAGGCTGAAGAGGTGGTAAAGACTTGCACATGGTCACAGTGTTAGTGAGTGTCAGAGGTGGGCCAGTCTGAGTCTATTGTTACCTCAGTGACTAGGTTATGGGAGAGGTCGGAGTAAGAACTCGCTTCTCAGTTTCCTCTGTGGTGAAGCTTTACATTCGTATTTATATTTGAGCTAATGGACAATAGCAGCCTTACAGCTAAATTAGTTCCCATTTTGCACTTGGACCTGGATTTGAACTTATGCCCTGCTTCTTATTATGCAAAATATCCAGTGAGTTGAGTAATCTCTTCTGCTATGTAGAGAAAGAGTGGTAATAGGAACTGTTTCATAGAAGTGCTGTGAGTCTCAAATGTACTCTCTGGTTCATGAAAAATCTTCTCTTACAATTAATGGTCATTATTTTTTTTCATTTCGAATTTTTTTCTTTATTAAGAAATTTTCTACTCACTCCACATACCATCCACAGATCACCCCTCCTCCATCCCTCATCCCCCCCAGCCCTCTTCCCTGAGCCACCCCTCATCCCCACATTCCACAAATCGAGGTCTCCCATGGGGAATCAGCAGAGCCCAGCACACTGCTCCTAGGCAGGTCCAAGCCCCTTGCCACTGCACCAAGGCTGTGCAAGGCATCACACCACAGGCACCAGATTCCCAGAAGCCTTCCCACAGACCAGGGAGAGATCCCTATTCCCCTGCCTGGGTGCCCCCATACAGTTTGAGCCAAACAACTGTCTTCCTTATCCAAAGGGCCTAGCCCAGTCCCATGGGGGCTCCACAGCCACCAGTGCACAGTTCATGGGCTTCCACTAGTGTGGCCGGTCATCTTTGCATGTCATGATCTCGATGTCCCTCGCCTGCAGAATCCCTCCTCTCTCTCATTAATTGGATTCCTGGAGCTCAGCCTGGTGCCTGGCCTTGTATCTCTGCATCTGCCTCCATTAGTCACTGGACAAAGGCTCTATGATGACAGCTAGGTTATTTGCTGCACCAGTCACCAGAGTAGACCAGTCTAGGCACTCTCTGGACCACTGCCAGCAGATCAAGGTGGCGTCAACCTTGTGGATTCCTGAGAGCCTCCCCAGAACCCTGCCTCTTCCCATTTCCATGATGTCCTCATCTATGATGGTATCTTCCTCCCTGCCCTCTCACTCTGTCCCTGTTCCAGGTTGAATGGTCATTATTTTTAGGACTCTTGAATTCCATTGTTTTATCTTAAATGATGAAAAGTCAATCTTTAAACCTAGAGAATTAAAACACATATCATATTAGGAAATGTTTAGGTAAATATTTCTTAGTTGCTTCAGATATTTCACTGTTGCTTAATGAAAACACAACAAATGTTTTGTTTATTTGTGGGAAATTAAACCCTGAATTTGTAAAATTTTGTTTTGCATCATTTCTTTCACCTTTCACCCAAAAATGTTATTATTTTCTAAGAGGTTCAAGTAAGTCATGGTATAACTAAGTAACTTAATTCAACTCA
This sequence comes from Onychomys torridus, assembly GCF_903995425.1. NCBI lineage: Eukaryota > Metazoa > Chordata > Mammalia > Rodentia > Cricetidae > Onychomys > Onychomys torridus. The sequence goes on from NC_050449.1 coordinate 84,377,315, forward strand.
ACATCGAAATATATAGAAATTTACAAGTTCTGTGATACCACACTGATTGGAATATGTAAAAGAAAATATAAATGTTTTAAAAAATAATTTATGCAATAAATTAACTGAGGAAGTTGTGGGGGTGGTATGTATTATGTGATCACTTTAAACATAATCCTAAGTTTGGGTGTGTTATTTTAAATTACTCATTTAATTGATGAAAATCTGATATTTAATATAGCTATTCATCAATAACTTTCCTCATGTCATTCAGTTTGTAAGAGGCACAGACAAATGTCTGTCTAAAGTCAAGTTCAACTTGGTTTTCCTGTGTCCTTATTGTTCTTTCAAGCCATGTCCTTAATGACTACAGCCACAAACCAGACACAAAAAGTGACAGCAAATAGAGATGAATCAGAAAACTGCCTTAACCAGGCTCTTTGAAGTAAACAGAGGAAGAACTTTGGATAGAACAACTCTCCAGTCTTTATACTGGCTCCCCTCCACACCCCTCCTAACCAAATTCATTTAAACATCTAGTCTTGTTAGATTACTAATCACTTAGTGACAGAGAATTAACAAAAAGCATGGTGCGCTATTTGGTTTTGTACTTATGGAGATCCCGAGGACATATGCATGACACAGCTCTTAATTTGAGTAGCTTACACATTGCTGTGGTAGATTGCCGTATTACCTTTTTCTAATTTTGATATGTTACACTTCTTCTCATTCTATGCCTGTAAACGGTGCCACCAATATCTTTGGATCTACTTCAAGTGTGCAGCTGCCTTACTCCTGGAGGAACTTGCTGACTTCGATAGGTGATATAGGGATAAAAGAATTTAGCTTTTCATGCTTCTCCAGGGCAGAGACATATGTTGTCTTTCTCCTCCAGCCATACAGACCTCCAAGCAGTTTTCATAATGCATATAGTTCTTCTATTTGAGTAATTTTCATTCCCTTATCTTCAAACCCCTTGGAGCAGTTCCCCAATGAGACTGCAGTTTGCGCCTTCAGCAAGTTAACTACAAACTTAAAACTTTTTTTATTTAGTATCATGAGTCTGCTTGGGCATTTCTTCTAAGCGATAAATGTGATATAATGTAGCACTTTGCAATGTATGGAACAAATTAATGTTTTTATAGAACAGAAAAATCAATCTTACAAATAAACAGCCCAGATTTTAGAAATTAAGATTTTAGGTTTCTATGTGAATCTTAAAGAATGAGTTCACTTATATTTTAATCAGGATTCCAGAATACTCACAATTAGTTTTACAAGCCTTAAGCAATCAAGGGAAACAACCAATCAAATAACCAACACACCATAAACACGGAGCTACAAGCATGGTTTCCACTCAACGCTTTCTATTTGACACTTTTGGAAAGTTCTTTGTCTCTCTAAATTTATTTAACTGTTTAAAAAATGACAATAACAATATCTATCTTCTTATCTCATAAGATTCTCATGCCACTCAAATGAAGTTGTATTTAAAATGCTTTGTAAATAACAATCTTATGGAATGATAAAGCACCGGTGTTCTTTGTCTTATTTAGAAAGGTAGCTATGTTTCTGGCTAACAGGATGAAAAAGCAAGTAGATTGAGCGTGACAGCAACAGCACTAACCACCCGATCGTTCCCCAGTTTTCTGCTTTCCAGTAGGCATCAAGGATTTTGGGGGGCAGGATGGGCAGCCACTGGAAATCTACCCAGGAAAAACTGCAGACATTGTCAAGGCTCCTACTTTCTGTGTGCACCCGGCATGAGAAATCCCTGCCAGGATGAATAAAAACCAAAAGCACTTATATTTCCTACTCCCTTGAAGTTTATAATTTGGTGGAACAGTAGACAAAATACTTCAAACCACTTAAAAGCAATTACAAAGCCCAATAATGAGTTTGAAAAAGCTGGAGTGTTGTTTAGATGCCACATTAATGGTTAAGATAAAAACTGGTGACGTAGAATGAACTTAGAGGTCTCACTTTAAACAGGCCATGGATATGAGTTGAACAGAAAGGGGTCTGGTCCATGGCCAGAATGGGGGATGGGTCAGGGAAGACACAGAAGCAGGGAGATGGCATCGCTGCTGTCCTGTTTTGAAAGGCCTGCGTCAGGCTGCCATGAGAGCTAACTCCGAGATTCACTGGGATTGCTGGAGGGAAAGCTGTTAATAAATGGTACAGTGAAGTAATCCTCTATTGCCTCTATAACACATTTTCATATGTTTTGTGACTCAAAGCAATGAAAATTTACAGTCTTACAGTTCTGAAGTCTGAAAACCAAATTGAGTTGAGACAGTTGTGTTCCCACTGGAGTCTCCAGGAGAGAATGTGTTTACTGCCTTTGGAAGATCCTAGGGCCCACTTGCATTTATTGGCTCTTGGCCCTTTCCTGCATCATTCTAACTGTGGTTTCTGGCACCACATTTCCATCTCTTCCTCTGCCTCCAACACAATATTGCCCTTTCTCTCCTTCTGACTTTCTTGCTTCCATCTTACAAAAACTTTTGTGATTGATTACAAGGAGGCCATTCACATAACCCAGGATCACCTCCCAGTCCTGCAATCTTTAGCTTAATTCCACTGCATTTTGCTTTTCCCTCTACCATTAACACGCACACGCACACACACATAAGCCAAGGATTGGCATACAGGTATTTAGGGACAGAGCTATTACCTTAGCTCCCATCAGCAAAACATGGTTATATTCCTAATGTATAGTATTTATCTCTTGTATGCATAGGCACTTGTTCCTGAGAGTGTGTATGTATACATGTGTGTATGTAAAATCATTCAACCCATCTGTTCAAATCTAGGCAATATTGCCTTCACAAAAGGATATTTTATATTATTCACAGTAACAATTCACAGATGGATAAAGAAAATGTGAAATGTACATATAAAGAAAATATTATTCACACTTAAAAAGAATCAAACCATGTTAGTTTCAGGAAAATGGATGGGACTAGCTGTCATGTTACCACTTGAAATAGCCCAGACTCAGAAAGACAATTATAGTATTGCATATTTTCTATCAAATGTGGAATCCGAAAGAGAGAGAGAATAGAAAAAGAGGGGATACAAAAGTGGAAAGGGGAATCTTTGAAAAGAAAAAGGGGATTCTGGAAGGGAGGCGCTAAGGGCAAAGGAGACTGTGAGAGGGCTGACATCACAAAAATTATTAAAAGCATGTATGAAATTGTCATAGTGAAATCCATTATTCTGTATAGTTAACAAACACTAATGAAAGGCCTTTATGTTTTTTAAACATTCAATCAGATTTACTGTAAACTATTGAATACATGGACAGTATATATCTAATTTTGCATTTTATTCCTATTACTCACTGAAGTTTGATATGTAAAATAGATCCATAGCAACTAAATCAAGTAATATTGGGTAACTAATTGACTTATTTGTGATGAGATGAATGGTATATACTAGTTTAAATAACTTCATTTCATAACATAAATGATTTAGTTGAGAAGGAGAAAATAAGCATTATTATGAGTGAGCATTATGGTTTTAATAATGTATATAAAGTTGAGGTAGAAAGATAGTCCTCAAGGCTGATGCATATGAAAGTGTGTGTACATGTGTGCTCATGTGACAGATAGTTCAAATTTGAATAAAAGGACGGGTCACTAAGAAAGAAATATGTCCACTCACTCTTTACCTCCCATGCTTACAAAAAACAAATGCAGCTGATACTTTTGAAAATTAAAACACAGAAACCATTGAATAATTAAAACCAGTTCATCATTTATGGGTAGGTTTTTACATGGTATTATTAAAGTAGCAGGATTGTGTGTGTGTGTGTGTGTGTGTGTGTGTGTGTGTGTGTGTATGTGTGTGTGTGTGCTATAATGCACATGTGGCATTAACAGGACAACCTTGGATGTGGGTTTGGGCCGGTCACCTTTTTTGAGAGAGAGTACTTTTGCTCTTTATCACTGCATATGTCAGGATTCCTGGCCCTCCCTCAACCTTCCAGAGTTCTTCTGTCACCGCATCCCATTTGATGGGATATGATTCAGCACCCAGCTTTTGCGTAGGTTCAGGGGATCCCAACTCATGGCTTCAAGCTTATGCAGAAAGCACCTTACCTACTATGTCACCTTGCCCTAGGAATAGGTTTTATTATGGAATTGGAAAAGTCAAGTGTGATTAATTTGGGAGAGGGTTTAGTTTACATGTCCTTGTGTTTCCAAAGTAGTGAAGATGATCCAAGATCTCTGCCTTTTAGAAAGCTGTATAATTCTTGTTGATTGTTAAGAAGTCCGTGTGTGTGTGTGTGTGTGTGTGTGTGTGTGTGTGTGTATGTGTGTATAAGAGAGACAGAGACAGAGACTCAGAGACAGAGAGGCTGAGAGATTTAGCAAGAAGGTTGGAGGGAGGAAGAGTGAAAGGGGAGGGATCCATAAGGATGTGAGAAGATTGAAAATACAAGCCTAGTGGTTGGACTTTACAAGCACTGTGTCTTAAAAATTTGAGGGAAGTGCACTAAGGCTCCTGTCAAGTTCCAGTTTTGTTTATTAATAGGAAGAACCATCCACAGCCACATGCATTCATGCATGAGTGTAGATACCTCAAAACATACGTTGTCTCAGGGCACAAGGAACAGAGAGAAGACTAAGAGAGCAGTGTCATCATTTAACACTTCTACCACTGTCCATGACCTCCAGGTTCCTAGCTGATCTCTGTTTGTCATTTCTCTTCTTAGACATGTCTTGATACGCACTTTTCTTTGGTGAAAATATTATGGCAGAATGGAATGACTTTCCATAAGGTATATAATATCGAGATGGTCTTTTAGGTAAACTCATTCTCTTAGGTAGAATTAACCAGAGATAGAGCAAGATAAATCCTAAAAGGCTTATACAAAGTTAAACTTCTTGACAGTAGGCCACTTCCTTTGAAACTCTGAATACATTATTCTAAATCAAACCCAGGGCCTAAAGACTCATCTCAATGGAATCTGTGGTTTTAGATACATGAAACTTCCCATGGCAAAAATGCTTATGTCACTGAAAACAGCTTAGTGTACACATCTGCTCTGATTATAGCTATGGTCAATCCCATCAGTGGAAGTAAACATTAATATGAGCCTATTACACTGTGGTTATTATAAGTGCATACAGTCTGCTTAAATATTTATTTTAAAAAATAAGTAGAATAGCTCAATGTGATGATGCTTAGTTAATGAGTATTCAGAATTCAATAGTAAGAAATACAGTTTTATAAAAATGTTTCCCTATCTTTGCTCTTCGAATAGTAGCAATTTATCTCCTGTCTGTGCCACTAGAAGGCTTTTATGAGGTCTGAGTCTGTGGAGAAGGTGACAAATGATAGTTAAATAGGATGGTATATAAATCACTTGCTTTAAGAAAGCAAACTACTGTCATTTAATAGACTATCAGAGCTTGCTGTAGTCATTAATGCCTGACATGAAGTATGATTTTGATGCATTTATGCCAGATACTAGAGTAAGAATCAATTTGAATAAGCTTTAGTCATAGGCCTTTTATGATTGTTATATGATATCATAGAACTGGTCCTTAAACAAGTCATCTACTTCTATGAGCCTTAATCTTCTCTACTGACTAAGAGTTTATTTCCTTTGACATTTCCCTCTAATCTTCAATAATTCTAGTGGTTTTTAAACAGTTGGAGATTATCCTATGGCTTATCATTGCTATTACCTTCTAAGTAGAACAAAGCAAAACAAAACTATAGCAGTATTAAGGGTCTCTTTTGATGTATAGCTCATTTAGTATCTACATAAGGAATTCTTGGTGCTGTGGTACAATTCTAAGACAAACTTTTCCACCACACTTCAGTATTTATGAGCTACTGATTGGGCTTACATGCACTAGAATTCTAGAACTCAAGCTTCAACCATATTTTTAAGTAGTTTCATTAAGTAAGGTTTGATTTATTTCCCGTGAGGCTTTGGTTTGACAAATTCAAAATATGTCAGGCAACAGGTTATATGCTGAGGTGGCTGATATTTTTATAAAGCTTCTACTTAAACACGTAACCACTTTTTAAAAACAAGGAAAATGATGATGGCAGAAAAGAGGCTAAAAGTACTCCTGTGTACCCATGAGTGTGACAGAAAACATCTAACTAGAGAGTAAGGTCAGAACTGGAGGAGGGCAAGAGAGGGCCCCGTAAACAGCAAATGAGAAAACAGACACAATCCAGAAAACTGTGAGTTAGCTTTACAAGGACATCACGAATTCCAACTTGAAGAGCTGACAATGTAGGGAAGAAGGGTGCAATGCCCCCTCCCCCTGGGTTTGGGTCCACAAAGTAAGGAGAGAAAGGATACCTCCAGATGGAAACACTACAAGACTTCAGATAGGTCTGTGCAGAGGGCCATGGAGCTCAGAAGGACCTAGCCACTTACTGTTACTGCATTCTTCCAGGCTGGGAGGAAGAGGGTTTCACCTGACAGAACTTCTGAGGGCAAATCACTTCACCAGGAGAGGCTGAACATTCAGCATAACTAATCTTCAAAACTCGGTAGACCCTAACTTCCTCCTCCATCAGCTAGGCAAGAGACAGGTGAAACTGCTCTGTGCATATGAGAAAGAGCTGTGAGCTGAACTTGACACAGTGTTCTGAACTCACAAATGCTCAACCAAGAACAGTGTGTTGTGGGGTGGGTGGGCAGAAAAAAGAAGCCTACATTTGGGTAGGAGGAGAGCATACCACAAAAATGAACCTAAACCTGGTTCTGTGGTGTGTCATCACCATACTCCCTTAGGAAGTGGAAACCTGTTTAGAAGTGTGATCATCAAGAACTCCAGAAATAGGGTTATAGCTGCTGGGGATAGACGGAGAGAAAAAGGCTAAATTGAACAAGAACTGAAGACTGGAAAACTCCTATGGAGGAGGACTCGAACACAGCAGGAAGATATTCTGATCTAATTTATTTTAAGTAGAAACTGGCAGCTGTCTTTCCACCTGCAGAGTCAGCTGCAAAACACAGAGTTGGAGGAAGACACCCATCCCAGTTAAGGAGAAATCCTGATTGAGGATCTAACGTTTCATCTATTTTATTTATTTTCTACTGTTACCTTTGCACCATTATTCTTTTGCTTTAAGTTTTATCTTGTCTTAATAGGCTTTCATGATAGTCTTTTCTTCCCTGAACACATTCTTTTTCCCCTACTACTTATAACTCTTACTCATGTACATTTCCTCTCATTCCTAATTTACTCCTCCATTTCCCCTTTTCACGTTCCTTTTTTAACTTCTTTTTAATATAAATATTTTTTAATTTTATAATTAATATAATTTTACATATCTGCCACAGATTCCCCTGTCTTCTCTCCTCCCAGCCCCCAGCTTTCTCCCCAAATTCACCCCCCCCCATTCCCACCTCCTCCAAGGCAAGGTCTCCTCTGGGGAGTCAGCCAAGCCTTGTAGATTCAGTTGAGGCAGGTCCAGTCCCCTCCTCCCTGCACTAAGGCTGAGCAAAGTGTCTCAGCATAGGCCCTAGGTTCCAAAAAGCCAGCTCATGCACTAAAGACAGGTCCTGGTCTCACTGCCTGGGGTCCTCCTAAATAGTTCAAGCTCATCAATTGTCGCACTTATCCAGAGGGCCTGGTCCAGTTCTATGGAGGCTTCTCAGCTATTGGTTCATAGTTCATGTGTTTCCGCTAGTTTGGCTCTTTGTCTCTGTGCTTTTTCCAATCATGGTCTCAATATCTCTTGCTCATATAATCCCTCCTCTCTCTCACCAATTGGACTTCTGGAGCTCCACCTGGGGCTTGGCTTCGGATCTCTGCATCTGCTTTGACCACTCACTGGATGAAAGTTAGGGTGTTTAGCCATCTGATTACCAGAGTAGGTCAGCTCAGGCACTCTCTTGCCCATTGCCACCAGTCTATAGTGGAGGTATCTTTGTGGATTTCTGGGGACCTCTCTAGCATTCTCCTTCTTCCTATTCCTATGGGGTCTTCATTTATCATGGTATCTCTTTCCTTGTTCTTCCTTTCTGTTCCTGATCCAGCTGGGACTTTCCACTCCCCTAAGCTCTCTTCCCCCTGACCCTTGCCCTCCATTACCCCGCCTCATCCCCAGTTTGCTCATGTAGATCTCATCCATTTCTCTGTCACTGGGAAATTGCTGTGTCTTTCTTAGGGTCCTCTTTACTAGGTAGCCTCCCTGGAGTTGTGAGTTGCAGTCTGGTTATCCTTTGCTTTACATCTAGTATCCAATTATGAGTGAGTACATACCATGCTTGTCTTTCTGAGTCTGGGTTACCTCACTCAGGATAATATTTTCTAGTTCCATCCATTTGCCTTCAAGCCTCATGATGTCATTGTTTTTCTCTGCTGAGTAGTACTTCATTGTGTATATGTACCACATTTTATTTACCCATTCTTCAGTTGAAGGGCATCTTCTTGTTTCAAAAATGCTTGCATTCATCCTAGCACTATCCTGTGACATTTGTTTCTGAATCTCATTACGGGTACAGCCAAATAAAAGTGCATTTTAATAAAATAATTACTGTGAATGCATTGTTTCTGTTGCTACTGTTGTCCTTTACACCTGTTAATATCAGTGGGGAATCACAAGCTTGAGTAAAGACTGTGTAAAAAGAAGTTTTACAAATGATAAGTCAAAAAAGCAAAAAAAGCAAGAGGCGGTTGCAGTACTTCTCACTCAGCTTCAGCAAACCTCTTGGGGTTGGTTACTGATCATCCCCAATCACCTGGATGCCTGCACTAGCTGTGAACTTCTTCCAGGCCTCCCAGTCCTCCTGGTCGAAGGGGTCTTTGATGGACACCACTGGATAGTCCCAGATGAAAGACTTATACAGGTCAGCCAGCTGGTCTGGCGTGATGTACCTGCTGGCATCAGCAGGAGATTTGAAGTCCAGGTCATACTTGCCAGACCTGAAGAACTCAGAGGAAGCCATGTCCATGCAGATGACAACCTGGTCAGTGCAGCCAGCCTTCCCAATTGCGTTCTTCAGCAGCTCCAGGGCTTCTTAGTTCCCTAGGATGTTAGGCTCGAACCCGCCCTCATCACCCATGTTGGTGGCATCCTTCCCATATTTCTCCTTGATGTCATTCTTCAGGTTGTGATAAACATCTGCCCCATGCACATGGCCTCCCAGAAACTGGACGCCCCCACGGGGAGGATCATGAACTCCTGCAAGTTTGTTGCCAGCATGAAAACCGCCGTTGATGACATTGAAAGCTGGACCTGCAGGATGACTTCAGGGTTGTCAGCAAAGTCAGCGATGTGACAGTAAAGGGGCACACCCTTTTCTGCGGCACCAGCTTTGCAGAAAGCCAGGGACACACACCCAGGATGGTGTTTGCACCAAATTTCGATTTATTTTCAGTGCCATACATCTCAATCGTCAGTTTGTCGATCTTCTCTTGTTCTGCAATACTCAGTTTCTTGCTAACCAGAGCAGGTGTGATGGTTTTATTGATGTGCTTAACAGCCTTTGAGACACCTTTCCCCATGTAGCAAGTCTTATCATTGTCATGGAGTTCTAGGGCCTCATAGATGCCTGTGGAGGCACAGCAGCTCAGAAGAGACCTTTTGAGATGTAGAGGTCAATCTCAACAGTGGGGTTCCCACGGGAGTCAAAGATCTCTCGAGCATGGATCTTGAGAATAGACATGGTGTGTTTCTTGCAGCCGGGTTGCTGTGCAGGAAACAAACAGATGTTTCTGCAAACACCCTGGAGAGCGTTTAACTGTTCCCAAAAGTGAACCAGATCAGCTCTGTGACCAAGTCTCTGCAGGTGTGTAAGCTGGCCCAGTCCATGGTTGGGCGTCATGGTGTCCCATCACTTTGGGGAGACTGAGCATACTTTTCATCGCTGACCTTGTGGTGGGACTCCGCACTGGGCAGATCAAGACTGGTGCCCCATGCTGATCTGAACACCTGGCCAAGTACAATCAGATCCTTAGAATCTAGGAAGAGCTGGGCTACGAGGCCAAGCTTGCCTGCAGGTGCTTCAGGAATCCCCTGGCCAAGTAAAGTGTGTGTGGAGATCCTTGGAGCCACCGGCTGCTTCGACCCTGTCCCTGATGTCAACGAGGTGGCTCAAAGCTGGCCCAGCACTTGTCCCTCCCATACCACTGCTTCCTTAGACGTCATTAGACAGCCACAGCTGACCACCTTGAGCCTGCTGGAAACCCCAGCTTTGTAATCATGTGATTGGTCTGAATCATTGTTTCTGTCACCTCACTTCCAAGTGTCTGAAGCCCAGTGTAATCTTTAGGGTGGCCGCAGGTAAGATCCCTGCCCCAGCAGTTCTACGAGCAAAATAAAAGCCTCAGTGACCCCCCCCCCCAAAAAAAAGTATGAAGAAGAAGAAAAAAAGCCTGGAGTGCATTCATCCCAACAGAAGCAAAAAATAAAACTCCAAGAAATTCAGAGTATGAGAAAAATAAGCTCCTATGCTGCACGCTGACCTTCCCAACTCTTCAAAGATTGAAAACAAATAAAACAAAATTGTCATTATTGACAAACCTTTAGCCAAACTGACAAAAAGAAAAAGAAGACATGAATTAATAAAATTAGAGAGGAAAGAGGGATTTTACAATGGGATAGAAGGAATCCTATACAACTAAAGCAACACATTGAAAACATATTTCAGAAAAACTGGAAAATATAGAAGAAATGGATAAATTCATAGAACTATGTGACAAGCAAAAAGTATATCAAGAAAATATAAAAACCTAAACACATACATAATAAGTGATGAAATTGTAATAGGAATCAAAGTCTACCCACATAGAAATTCTCAAGACCAGGGTAAGTCCTCAAACTCTACCAAGAATGTTTTTAAAGGTTTATCCTCTTGTGTGTGTGTGTGTGTGTGTGTGTGTGTGTGTGTGTGTGTGTGTGCATTGTCACATAAGTGCAGGTGTCCATGGAGGATAGAAACATCAGATCTCTTTGGAGTTAGAGTTACAGGTGGTTGTGAGTAATCCAATGTGGATGCTAGGAGAGAATCTCGGGTCCTCTGCAAAAATGGTAAGCCCCTCTAACCACTGATCTGCCTCTCCAGCCCTTTTCCAAGTTTTAAAAGAAAAGCTAATATCAATGCTGATCAACCTGTTTTATTAAATAGCAAGGGAAGGAACACTGTTCTAGTTTGCTTCTCTATCAATGTGATAAACATTGATCAAAGGGAATTTGGAAGAGGAAAGGACCTGTTTTACTTATAGGCTATAGTCTGTTATCAAGAGAAGCCAAGTAAAGAACTCGAGGCAAGAACCAAAGCAGAGACCATGGACGAGTATTGTTTGCTGGTTGGATCAGTTTATTTTCTTATACAACTCAAGACCACCTATTCAGTGGTGACAGTGCCCATAGAGGGCTGAATGCTCCCACATCAATCATCAATAAAAAAAATGGCCCATAAATTTGTCTATAGCTTAATATGACAAAGACATTTTTTCCAGTTGAGTTTCCAGCTTCCCAGATATTCTAGCTTGTGTCATGTTGACAAAAAATTAGCCAGTATGGGTTTTAAAGACTCATAACATAACACAAAAACATAAACACAAAAATTATTTATAAAATACTTGCAAACTAAATTCAAGAACATGTAAAGGTGATCATACTCCATGTGAATCCTATCTTAGAGATGTAATGATAGTTAATAATACAGTAACCTATAAATGCTTTATGGCATTATAAACAGACAAGGAAAAATACACATAATTTTGCCAATATATTCAGAAAATGTCTTTGACAAAATTCAACATACATTCATGATAAAAACCTGGAGAAATTAGCAAGAGAAGGAACACATAATAATAAAATAAAGGCTACATAAAGCAAACATAAGTCAATCTTATAGCAAAGGAGAGAGATAGCTGAAAGAATTTCCTCCACACTCAGGATTGTGACACTGCTTGAAGTCTTAGCAACAGCAATAATGCAGAGAAGGAAAATAAATGAATAAAAGGGGAAAAGAGACAATACAAGGGATGTCATTAGGAAAGAAGGAATTCAAAGTATTAAAGACTTTAATAACTGTACCAGGAAGGTCATAGATGTAATAACTACTTTAAGTAGTAGCAAGATATAAAACTATCTTTAAAAAAATCCTGTAATCTTTATAAATCACTAACAGACATGTTGAAAATGAAATAGAAATAATCTCATACTAACAACAGACCTAGCCAGAAGGTGAATTAACTTTTCAGTGGAAAACAATGAAGAAATAAAACGATATAGTCAATGAAAGAAACATCTCTTATGCTTATGGCTCAGCCAAATTAGTATTGTAAAAATTGCTAGACTTCTGAAAGGCATGTGCATATTCAACACAACTCCTACTACAGTTTTAATGAAGTTATTCACAGAAATAGAAAAAAAAAAAACCTCTAAAATTCGCAGGAACAATGCTGAATTTCCAAAGCAATACTTAGCATAAATAACAATTCTGTTGGGGTCCCAATGCTATACAAAAAAAAAAAAAAAAAAAAAAGGAAAAAAATGCCGCCACAGGGTGATAATGCAGCACTCAATCTCATGCAGACAAATTCTGATAGCAGGAGATGGCTAGGAGAGAAGAATTTTGAAGGCATTTCCCATGCTAAAAGCTGGTCAATGTCTAAGGGTGACCAATTCCTGTTGTTAATGCCTGAGATTCCATTCCCACATATATTTCAATGTTTTAGAATATAGGATGGTCCTTTCCCATTATTTATCTTTAGTACTTTATTTTACGTGTATGAGCATTTTGACTTTATGCATGTCTGCCAGAGGATGAGGTAAGATTCCCAGTAGCTGGAACTACATTTCAAGCATGCCGGTGCTGGAAATGTAACTTGGGGCCTCTAGAAGAGCAGTGAGTGCTCTAAACCAGGGAATCATCTCTCTAGACTTTCTACCCATTATTTGCAATTGGATATTTTCATATTGTCAGGGTTCAGCCTTCCTTTCTTCCAGTACCTTGGGTTGTAAGTTGAGCATGTTTGCTTTATTGGCAGTTCTTGTTAAAATCCATGAAGTGTTCAGGTGATTATGTAATTCTTTGATTTCATGACCTTAGGGGACAGAGGGAGGGCTTTAAAGTTTAAAGACACATGGCTGTATAATTTTCTAAAATTTCCAGCAAAGTAGTATGACATTTTTTGGATCTTTGCCCTTATTGCCTAGTGAGAAAGGAGTACAGGGTGGTTTTCAAGCATTGGCTTTATATACCTGTGGCTTTATCACCAACATTTTTTTTTTATTTTGTTTGTGTGACTTTGTTTTTTGCTGATCTTTGCTTTTAGAGAGTTTCCTTTTATATATATGTATAGTGTGTTGATGTTGGGGGAATTCTCTTTCATCTCTCTTTTGTTCATTACCCCAGCTCTAGATTGGAATCTATTCTTTCCTTTATATGTGCAATTCGATTTTCTTAATTTTATCTAGTCTCTCATAGTCTAAAATGTACTGCAATCCTCTCTAACAATTTCATGCTTCTCACCTCATTTTGAAGTCACAGATTTTATTTCCAGATTCCTAGGAACATAAGGGGAAGCTATTTGTCCCTATTTCACCATATTCCCCTGTATTCTTCTATTTTTTTAAATAACTTTGACTCCATTTAGAGTTAATTGTGTAGCACCTCTTCACTTTAAAGGGGCTATGTTGACTTCAGAAACTTAACTGTATTGACTTGTTTTCAGAAGTTAATTGTGTCTTATGAGTTAGACATATGATTGTGTTTTTATGTCTTGGAGATTCGTAGCCACATCATGTATTATGTGGCATTTGTAGCCAGATGCCCTGTACCTAACACAGTCAAGATGACTCACTCTTATTCTTGCAACTGTGAGAAGCAGCAGACTTGCTGAGGTAGGGTTAGGGGCACAGGGTGATCAGTGCTGAGTATTTGGAGTGATAAAGCAAATAAGTTGGCTTTTATGTTCATCAACATGGTGTTGGAGGCACTAAGAATAGTTAATCATGTTCCCACCTGGTGTTTAATTTATTTTATACAAGAAAAATAAAAAAATCGGTAAACACAAATATAATCTTAAAATGTATATTTATGGTTGATATTTTCCCACACTTATGCATATTTTTATTGTACCAAAAGTTGAGATATGTTCTCATAATTTTCTGCTAAAGTTTGCAGTTTCCTTCAGAATTGTGTTTGATATTTAATTACACAATATTTTTTTAATAAAAGAGAATGTTTAATTGGGCTTATAGTTTCAGAGGGTTAGAGTCTATCATGGTAGACCAAAGCCATGGCAACAGAAACAGCTAAGATCTCACATCTTGATCTGTAAGGAGGCAGAGATAGCACACTGGGAATATGAGACTTTTGAAACCTCAAAGCCTGTCACCAGTGACACACCTTCTCCAACAAAGCCACACCTCCTAATCCTAACCAAAGAGCTCCATTAATTGAGGATCATATATCCAAATATATGATATGAGCCTATAGGGGACATTCTCATTCAAAACATCACAGCAATTAGCATAGAGACATAACTGGTTAAAGTGAAGAAGATTAGAGACTATAGAATGCTTGGTCCTAAATAAGACATCTTTAACACACCTCTCTCCTCAAGACTTACAGATCTAAGTGGAAGAGGGGAAGAAAGATTGTCAGAGGCAGGAGTGATGGATGAGTATAAGAAAACAGTGTTTTCCAAATACAACAGGACAATTGAACTTATGAACTCACAGCAACATACATATGTATGTTATAATAAACACACGCATGAGATTCATGAATAATCAAGCCAGACAAAAACCCAGAACAAAGCAAGGAAGTCCTACCACCAGCTGGGGAAACTATTGACAATTGATAGCTACTGTGAGAATCAGTTTTCATTGAGGGTGTGAATCCTGATAGGGCCACCATGCTCTAAGAGGGCCCCACATCAAAGAGTATTTGGCCAACACAATTTGGACTCAATGAATTTTTGTAAGAGAGGCAACATGAAGTTGGATGGGTAGAGGGATATGGTAGGTCTGGAAGGAATCGGATATTGTTCTCAAAATACATTGTATGGCTGGGTGGTGGTGGTGTACATGTTTAATCACAGCACTAGGGAGGCAGAGCCAGGCAGATATCTGTGAGTTCGAGGCCAACCTAGTCTACAGAGTGAGTTCCAGGACAGGCACCAAAACTACATGAAGAAACCCTGTCTCAAAAAACCAAAAAAAAAAAAAAAAAAAAAAACCAACAAAAACAAAACAAAACAAAAACAAAAACAAAAACAAAAAACAAAAACAAACCAGAAAAATACATTGTGATATTCTCAGAGAATTATAAAAATTACTGTAATTACACAGTATTTTAAATTATGAGGATAAGGGGAAAATCATTCATCTGCTCAACAGATATATTTTGAGTGCCTACTATATAGTATGATTTATTATCATTGTCAAATAAAATGCACAGACCTTGCTTAAGATTTTCTTAAGTGGAAAAATAGCTTAATTAACTCTTCTCACATTGCTGGACATTTAGGTTGTTTCTAATTTTCCCTTAAGGAAGGCTCTTGAAGTACAAATCTTTTCTTTCCTTTGTATCATTTCCTTAGGACAAACTACTCTAAATAGAATTGCTTTCCAATGATGTGAGTTTGTTTTTCCCCTAGAGGTGGTGGAGTAGCAGGTAGGAGTGAGCACACTCTATATTTATTTTTAATGATTTTAGTGTTTTCACACCAGAATGGCTATTTGCTCACAAATAATGATAAGGACATCACTGTTTGGGTGACAGGACACTGACTATACAAATGTAGAGATATTTTATGCTGCTGTGTGGATTGCTTTAGAAATAACTTTCATGGGCCCCAGTAGCCTAATAGATAAGTGATTGCTTTATTAATTTATAATATAGTAACTTTTAATTATGTTTAAATGATTATAATTAAGAAGCTACTTAGGTTCTTTAGTACTTTAGTTAAACAACTTGAGCCTTATAGGTGAATATTTAGAACTGATAAGTAAAGATGGTCAACTATAATATAATAACTATAATCTACTATAAAAACAATATGAATTTTAGAAAAGTTACTTGCCAGTACAGAGATATTATAAAATTAGATATGCTCACAGCATATGAAATTAAATTTTGAACAAATTTCTGAAAACACTATCTTAAAACTATTCTTAAATTTGTTCACAGATAAAAGGATATAACAGATACTCCATAAGTCCTTTGATTTATAGAACACAATGGTGGTGTGATGCTTCCATTGTTTTGTGCAGCGATTTAGAAATATTACTCATGCCAATTGCTTGTTCACTGACGGAAGACTCATATCTTTAAAAAACATGGACATACATGTGAGCATCAGACACTATTTATAGTGCTTCTAATGTATTCCTCTCCAATGTAACCAACTAATTATTTCTTGCCATTCTTTTGGATATGGACTCTAACATATCACTTTTCTATTTTAGTAGAAAACTAAAAATAAATGTTAAAACAACAGTTATGGTATCAGTTTTAAACTTTAAAGTATAAAATCAAACTGACAAGTCAGAACATTAGAAAAAGATTCGAGTCAGTAAACTACTATAACACAAAACCAATAAAAGGGCAAACATAGCAAGGAAATGATGATCAAATTTTGTAGGCTTTATCTTTTAATATTATTTTCTTGTTTCCCAGAGCTTTTATTACCAACACCATAATAAGGTATGTGCACACTAGCACATATCTTTTAGCCTTTGTTATAGAAAGATTTTGTAACTATTCTTTCAGCTTAAGAATTGAATCATATTGCAGAAAACAGTTCTGTGCTACATACATGCAGGCCATTGTGGGGCACCAGTGGTGAGTCATAGAAGACACTCATTGAGACATTCCAGACTGTTAATAACAAGGCCTGCTGGAACAAGAGGATGAATCAGATATTGTTCACTGTGGATAAGCCACTTGCTGGCTTTTTAAAATTTTATAATTTAATTTAATTTTACATATCATCCACAAATTCCCCTGTCCTCCCTCCTCCTGCCCCCCCCACCTTCCCCGCATCCCACCCCCTATCCTCATCTCCTCCAGGACAAGGACTCCCCTGGGGATTCAGCTCAGCCTGGTAGATTCAGTCTAGGCAGGCCCAGTCCCCTCCTCCCTTCACTCAAGCTGAGCAAAGTGTCCCTGCATAGGCCCTAGGTTCCAAACAGCCAGCTCATGCACTAAGGACAGGTCCCGGTCCCACTGCCTGGATGCCTCCCAAACAGTTCAAGCTAATCGACTGTTTCACTTACCCAGAGGGCTTGATCCAGTTGGAGGCTCCTCAGCCACTGGTTCACAGTTCATGTGTTTCCACTAGTTTGGCTATTTGTCCCTGTGCTTTTTCCAGTCTTGGTATCAACAATTCTCGCTCATACAATCCCTCTTCTTTCTCACTGATTGGACTCCTGGAGCTCATTCTTCTTCAAACTTCATTATAAAAAAGATTAGGGACAGGATCCTTACCCATCTGTGCCTTCCCCATACTCCCTGGCCTAACTGGGGCAGCACATCTCATGATTCAACCCAGTCTGATGTTTTCCTCAGATCTCCACTCCTCACATTCTGAAGTAGCCTAGCTTTCACACTAGCTTGACATGGCCCAAACTGGAGTCACATTCTCTCCCTTTCTTAGTTACCACTAATTGAATTAACACATGGTTCACCAATCAAAAAAAGCAACACCACTAACTCTTCATACTTGTTCTGAAATCAGTCAACATTGGGAAACAGTAAAGACAGAACCAAACTTCCATTCAACAGAGACAGGCTGGAATCGCATATCAAACATTTTAATGAAAGAATTACATGTGCCCCATTTCATATTGAGAAATGACAAACACTATGAAAGACAAATACAGTATGTACACCCCCCAAAAGCCTTACAAAAGTCTTACAGAGATGTTCTCCAAGCCAAAGCCTAGGACAGAATTAAAAAGAGTGATCATAAGCATTATAGAAGAATTTAGAAAGTTTAAAGAAGATATTAAACACCCTAATAAAATTAAAGAGAATAGGAATAAGCTTCTACTTGAAATATAAGAAAACATAAATTTATATGTCAATGATATAATGAAGACAATTTAGGATTCCAAAACTGAAATCAGTAAAGACAGAAATATCAAGGAGAACACAAGCTGAGATTAATATAGAATTGAAAATCTCAATAATTAATTAGAAAATCCAGAGGAAATTTCTACCAGTAGAAGAGATCAAGTAGAAGATAGACCATGAAGATGTGAAGATGAAGTAGAAGAATTAGGCCCCTCAATCAAAGAATACAAGAAATAAAAAAAAATCACACACTTGAAAGGAATATGTAATGAACTTTGGGACAAAAAAAGAACAAATCCTTTGCATTATAAGCATAAATGATGGAGAAAAATATTAAGTCAGTGGCATAGAAATGATCTTTAACTGGGTAATAAAACATTTCCAAATTAAATGAAACATGTGCCTATGCAGAGAAAAGATGCACACAGAACAATAAATAAACAGAACTAGAAAAGAAACTTCCCAGGCCATAATATATTTAAAATGCTATGTATACCAATGGGGGAAAAAAAAGAGTATTGAAAAGCAAACATTGCATGGTGGTGGTGGTACATGCTTTTAATCCCAGCTCTTGAGAGGCAGAGCCAGGTGGATCTCTGTGAGTTCAAGGTCTATAGAGTGAGATCCAGGACAGGCTCAAAGCTACACTGCTGTGGATGATTGACTGGTAAATAAAACACTGATTGGTCAGTAGCCAGACAGGAAGTATAGGTAGGAAAAACAGAGAGGAGAATTCTGGGAAGTGGAAGGCTGAGTCAGGGGACACTGCCAGAGGCCGCAAGGACAAGGAAGATGTAAGGTACCAGTAAGCCATGAGCCATGTGGCAAAGTATAGATTAATAGAAATGGGCTAAATATAAAAGTAAGAGCTAGACAATGGTAGGCCTGAGCTAATGGCCAAGCAGTTTAAATAATATAAGCGTCTATGTGTTTAGTTTATAAGTGGGCTGTCGGACTAACAGGGCTTGGCAGGGGCTGGAGAGAAGGTCTCCAGCTACACTACACAGAGAAACCCTGTCTAGTAAACAAAAACAAAAACAAACAAACAAAAAAGGAAACATTATGTATACTGAAAGACTCATCAGAATAAGAGATGAAATTTTCAATGGAAACTTTAAAAACCAGAAAAACTCACAACAAAATATTCAAATTTTTTAAATTATATGTTTTAATTTTATACATCAGCCATGGGATCCCCTGTCCTCCCCCCTCCCGCCCCCACCCCCAACTTCTCCCTAGCCCCTCCCCTCCATTCCCATCTCCTCCAGGACCAAGACACCCCTGGGGATTCATTTAAACCTGGTGGATTCAGTACAGGCAGGTCCTGTCCCCTCATTCCAGGCTGAGCATGTGTCCCTGTGTAAGCCCAAGGTTCCAAACAGCCAGCTCATACACTAAGGACAGGTCCTGGTCCCACAGCCTGGGTGCCTCCCAAACAGATCAAGCTATTCAATTGTCTCACTTATCCAGAGGGCCTGATCCAGCAGGTGGCTCCACAGCCTTTGGTTCATAATTCATGTGCTTTCTTTCCATTAGCTATTTGTCCCTGTGCTTTTTTGCAATCTTGAATTCAACAATTCACGCTCTTGCAGTCGCTCCTCTTTCTCGACAGTTGGACACCTGGAGCTCCACCTGGGGCCTGGCTGAGGATCTCTGCATCCACTTCCATCAGTTATTGGATGAGAGTTCCAAGATGACTGTTAGGGTGTTTAGTCATCTGATCACCAGACGAGGTCAGATCAGGATTTCTCTCGACCATTGCCAGCAGACTATAGAGGATATATCATTGTGGATTTCTGGGGACCTCTGGAGCACACTGCCTATTCATGTTCTCATGTAGTCTTCATTTATCATGGTCTGTTATTGCTCGTTCTCCCTTTCTGTTCTTGATCCAGCTGGGATCTCCTGCTCCCCTAAGCTTTCTTTCCCTCAAATCTTGACCTTCATTACTCGCACTGTCATCCAGGTTGTTCATGTAGATCTCATTCATTTCTCTGTCATTGGGTGATCCCTGGGTCTTTCCTAGGGTACTGTTTTCTAGGTAGCCTCCCTGGAGTTGTGTAGCAGTCTAGTCATCTTTGTTTTACATCTAATATCCTCCTATGAGTGAGTACATACCATATTTGTCCTTCTGAGTCTGGGTTGCCTCACTCAGGATGATTTTTTCTAGATCCATCCATTTGCCTGCAAACCTCATGATGTCATTGTTTTTCTCTGCTGAGTAGTACTCCATTGTGTATATGTACCACATTTTATTTAGTCACTCTTCAGTTGAAGGGCATCTAGGTTGTTTCCAGGTTCTGGCTATTACAAACAATGTTGATATGAACATAGCTGAGCAAATGCCCTTGTGGTATGATTGAGCATTCCTTGGGTATATACCCAAGAGTGCTACAGCTGGGTCTTGGGGGAGATGGATTCCCAATTTTCTAAGGAAGTGCCATATTGATTTCCAAAGTGGCTGTACAAGCTTGCATTCCCACCAGCAGTGGAGGAGAGTTCCCCTTGCACCACATCCTCTCCAGCATAAGCTGTCTTCTGTGTTTTTGATCTTAGCCATTCTGACAGGTGTAAGGTGGTATCTCAGAGTTGTTTTGATTTGTATTTCCCAGATAATTAGGGATGTTGAGTAATTCCTTAAATGTCTTTCAGCCATTTGAACTTCCTCTGTTGAGAATTCTCTGTTTAGTTCTATAGCCCATTTCTTAATTTGACTGTTGGGCATTTTGATGTCTAATTTCTTGAGTTCTTTATAGATTCTGGATATCAGCCCTCTGTCAGATGTGGAATTGGTGAAGACCTTTTCCCATTCTGTAGGCTGTCGTTTTGATTTGTTGACCATGTCCTTTGCTCTACAAAAGCTTCTCAGTTTCAACAGGTCCCATTGATTGATTGTTTCTCTCAGTGTCTGTGCTACCGGTGTTATATTTAGAAAGTGATCTCCAGTGCCAATGTGTTCAAGAGTACTTCCTACTTTCTCTTCTATGAGGTTGAGAGTAACTGGATTTATGTTGAGGTCTTTGATACACTTGGACTTAAGTTTTGTGCATGGTGACAGATATGGATCTATTTGCAGCATTCTATGCATTGACATCCAGTTATGCCAGCACCATTTGTTGAAGATGCTTTCTTTTTTCCATTGTACATTTTTGGCTTCTTTGTCAAAAATTATATATTCATAGGTGTGCGAGTTAATGTCAGGGTCTTCAATTCGATTCCATTGGTCCACATGTTGGTTTTTATGCCAGTACTAAGGTGTTTTTATTACGGTAGCTCTATAGTAGAGCTTGAGGTCGGGGATTGTGATGCCTCCAGAGGTTGTTTTATTGTACAGGATTCTTTTGGCTATCCTGGTTTTTTTGTGTTTCCATATGAAGTTGAGTATTATTCTTTCCAGATCTGGGAAGAATTGTGTTGGTAATTTGATGGGAATTGCATTGAATCTGTAGATTGTTTTGCTAAGATCGCCATTTTTACTATGTTAATCCTGCCTATCCATGAGCATGGGAGATCTTTCCATTTTCTGACATCTTTAATTTCTTTTTTCAGGGAGTTAAAGTTCTTGTCATATAGGTCCTTCACATGCTTAGTTAGAGTAACCCCAAGGTATTTTATATCATTTGTGGCTATTGTAAAGGGTGATGTATCTCTGATTTCCTTCTCAGCCTGTTTGTCTATTGTATATAGGAGGGCTACTGATTTTTTTGAGTTGATCCTGTATCCTGCTATGTTGCTGAAGGTTTTTATTAGCTGTATTATTTCCTTGGTTGAATTTTTGGGGTCACTCATGTATACTAGCATGTCATCTGCAAATAGGGAAAGCTTGACTTCTTCCTTTCCAATTTGTATCCCTTTAATCTCCTTATGTTGTCTTATAGCTCTGGCTAGAAGTTCAAGAACTATATTGAATAAGTATGGGGGGAGGGGACAGCCTTGCTTTGTTCCTGATTTTAGTGGTATTGCTTTGAATTTCTCTCCATTTAATTTGATGTTGGCTGTTGGCTTGCTGTAGATTGCCTTTATTATGTTTAGGTATGTTCCCTGTATTCCTGATTGTTCCAAGACCTTTATCATGAAGGGGTGTTGGATTTTGTCAAATGCCTTTTCTGCATCTAGTGAGATGATCATGAGGTTTTTTTTTCCTTTGAGTTTGTTTATATGGTGTATTACATTGATGGACTTTCGTATGTTGAACCACCCTTGCATCCCTGGGATTATGCCTACTTGATCATGGTAGATAATTGTTTTGATGTGTTCTTGGAGTCTGTTTGCCAATATTTTATTGAGTATTTTTGCATCAATATTTATGAGGGAGATCGGTCTGTAGTTCTCTTTCTTTGTTGCATCTTTGTTTGGTTTAGAAATCAGGGTAATTGTAGCATCATAGAAGGAGTTTGATAATATACCTTCTGCTTCTATTGTGTGGAACAATTTAAAGAGTATTGGTCTTAAGTATTCTTTGCAGATCTGGTAGAATTCTGCAGTGAAACCATCTGGTCCAGGGCTTCTTTTGGTTGGGAGACTTTTAATGACTGATTCTATTTCCTTAGGGGTTATTGGACTATTTAAATGGTTTATCTGGTCTTTATTTAACTTAGGTATGTGGTACCTATCCAGAAAATTATCCATTTCTTTTAGATTTTCCAGTTTTTGAAGTATGACCTGATGATTTTCTGGATTTCCTCATTGTCTGTTGTTATGTCCCCCTTTTTGTTTCTGATTTTGTTAATTTGGATTCTCTCTCTCTCTCTCTCTCTCTCTCTCTCTCTCTCTCTCTCTTTTGGTTAGTTTGGATAAGGGCTTGTCTATCTAGTTGATCTTCTCAAAGAACCAACTCTTTGTTTCATTAATCCTTTGTATTGTTCTCTTTATTTCTATTTTATTAATTTCAGCTCTCAATTTGATAATTTCCTGGCATCTGTTCCTCCTGGGAGACTTTGCTTCTTCCTGTTCCAGGGCTTGCAGGTGTGCTTTCAAGTCACTAGCATGAGATTTCTCCAGCTTCTTTATATGGGCATTTAGTGCTATGAATTTTCCTCTTAGCACTGCTTTCATAGTATCCCATAAGTTTGGGTATGTGGTGTATTCATTTTCATTGATCTCTAGGAAGTCTTTAATTTCTTTCTTTATTTCTTCCTTAATCCATTAGTGATTCAGTTGAGCATTATTCAGTTTCCATGAGATTGTAGGATTTCTGTAGTTTTTCTGTTGTTGAAATCTAACTTTAAACCATGGTGGTCCGATAGAACACAGGAGGTTATTCCAATTGTTTTGCATCTGTTGAGATTTGCTTTGTGGCCAAGTATGTGGTCGATTTTAGAGAAGGTTCCATGGGGTGCTGAGAAGAAGGTATATTCTTTTTTGTTTGGGTGCAATGTTCTGTAGATATCGATTAAGTCCATTTGAGCCATAACATCAGTTAAGTCCATTAAGTCTCTGTTAAGTTTCAATTTGGCCAATCTGTCCAGAGGTGAAAGTGGGGTGTTGAAGTCTCCCACTATTAATGTGTGGGGTTTTATATGTGATTTAAGCTTTAGTAATGTTTCTTTTACATATGTGGGTGCCGTTGTGTTTGGGGCATAAATGTTCAGAATTGAGACTTCATCTTGGTGGATCTTTCCTGTGATGAGTATGTAATGACCTTCATCATCTCTTTTGATTGATTTTAGTTTGAAGTCTATTTTGCTGGATATTAGGATGGCTACACCAGCTTGCTTCTTAAGACCATTTAATTAGAAAGTCTTTTCCTAGCCTTTTATTCTTAGGAGGTTTCTGTCTTTGAATTTGAGTGTGTTTCTTGTATGCAGCAGAAAGATGGGTCCTATTTTCATATCCATTCTGTTAGTCTGTGTCTTTTTATAGGTGAATTAAGTCCATTGATATTAAGAGATATTAATGACCAGTGATTGTTTGTTCCTGTTGTTATTTTTATTTTTTCGTGGTAGTGTGTAGTTAGAGTTTTCCTCCCTGGCCCACGGTCAGGACAAATCTCTCTCACCCACCAGGCCCATAGACGCTCAGAACCAACCAAGTAAACACACAGAAACTTACATTGTTTAGAAACCGTATGGCTGTGGCAGGCTTCTTGTTATCTACTTCTTCTATCTTAAATTAACCCATTTCTGTTAGTCTATACTTTGCCTCATGGCTTTTGGCTTACCAATGTCTTTACATGTTGCTTTTAGTGGCGTCTGGCAGTGTCTCCTCCCAGCCTTCCTGTTCCCAGCCTTCTCCTCTTCCTTGCCCCACCTATACTTCCTGCCTGGCCACTGGCCAATCAGAACTTTATTTACACAGAGCGATATCCACAGCAGTAGTGTGTGTGTGCTTCTCTTCTTTGGGGTTTACTGCTGTGGTGTTATCTATTGCCTGTGTTTTCATGGGTGTATCTGCCTTCCTTAGATTGGAATTTTCCTTCTAGTGCTTTCTATAGGGCTGGGTTTGTGGATAAGTATTGTTTAAATCTGGTTTTGTCTTGGAAGGTCTTGTTCACTCCATCTATGATGATTGAGAGTTTTGCTGGGTATATTAGTCTAGGCTGGCATCCATGGTCTCTTAGTGTCTGCATTATATCTGTCCAGGTCCTTCTGGCTTTCAAAGTCTCCATTGAGAAATGGGGTGTTATTCTGATGGGTTTGCCTTTATAAGTCACTTGGCCTTTTTCCTTTGCTGCCCTTAATATTCTTTCAAAATATTCAAATTTTTAAAAGACCAGAAATGCCAACCAAGAGCAGTTTAGCCAGAAATATGACCTGTCATATTTGAAATAGAAATAGAAATAAAAACTTTCACTGTTTTATATAAAAAGGTTATATAAAAATTCAAGTTTAGGCCGGGTGGTGGTGCATGCCTTTAATCCCAGCACTCAGGAGGTAGAGCCAGGTGGATCTCTGTGAGTTTGAGGCCAGCCTGGTCTACCAACTGAGTTCCAGGAGAGGTGCAAAGCTACACAGAAAGACCCTGTCTCGAAAAAAACAAACAAACAAACAAAAATTCAAGTTTATTAAATCAGCATCTTGGTGAATAACGGAAAGAATACTTCAGACTGAAAGAGAAATAAGCATCACCAAGTGGCTATGGAAAGAACACAAATGAAGCTATGATTACAGAAACACTAAGTAGTACTAAAACACAAATGTGCACGCGAGACACACACACACACACACACACACACACACACACACACACACACACCAGCCACAAAATGACATCAGTTAGTACACACATTCCAATTATAACTTTAAGTATTAGTGGACTCAATTCCCCAGTCAAACAACATAAATTAGGTGAATGGATCAGGAAGCAATATATACAATTTTTTCTCTGTAAGAAACTAGTTTTACCTTCAAGGACAGGCACCACCTTAGAGTGCAAAGATGGGAAAAAAATCTAAACAAAATGGGACCAGAAAAGAAAGTGTAGTTAGAGTTTTCCTGCCTGGCCCACAGTCAGGACAAATCTCTCTCACCCGCCAGGCCCATAGTTGCTCAGAACCAACCAAGTAAACACCCAGAAACTTACATTGCTTACAAACTGTATGGCTGTGGCAGACTTCTTGTTTTCTACTTCTTCTATCTTAAATTAACCCATTTCTATTAATCTATACTTTGCCACGTGGCTTGTGGCTTACCAGTGTCTTTACATGTTGCTTCTCATGGCAGCGGCTTGCAGTGTCTGCCTCAGCCTTTACTTCCCAGAATTCTCTTCTCTCTTGTCCCGCCTATACTTCCTCCCTGGCCACTGGCCAAACAGCATTTTATTTATACAGAGCGATATCCACAGCAAGAAAGAGGTATTATTATCATTCTATTTGACAAAATAGACTTCAAACTAAAAGGTAAAATATGACATTTTATTCCGATGAAAAAAATCAACCTAAAAATATTACAGTTCTAAACATTGATGCACTGCTCTCTGGCACAACCAATGTTGTAGTAAGTACACTACTGAACTTAAAACACAGATTAACTTGAACTCAGTAATAGTAGGTGATTACAATACCCCATGTTCTCCAAAAGACATATCATCTGCACAGAAATTTAACAGAGACACATAGGAAATAAATCATATCATACATCTAATAGACCTAATACATAAACACAGAATATTTCACCTAAAAACCAAATAATATTCATTCTATTTGGGAAGTCATGGAAGTTTATCTAAATAGATCACATTCTGTATGTGATACAAAACAACTCACAACAAATCAGGAAAAAATTGAAAAAAAAAATTATATCCTGTCTGACCACAATGCAATGAAGCTTAAAAGCAAGAACAAAAGAAATTACATCTTTAGATCTCTAGAAATTACATAAAGTAATGGGGATCAAGTAATTTCAAAGTAGAAATTATGAAAGAAATAAAAAACATTCTGTAACTAAATAAAAATAAAAACAACATAACTTCTGGGACATAGTAAAGACAGTTGTAAGATGGAAATTTATAGCTCGAAGTGCCTACATTAAGAAACAAAAAAGACAACAAATAGATTACTTAATGATGCAACTCAAAGGAAATACACCAAACCCAAATCCAGTCAATTAGAAGAAGTAATAAAAACTGGAGCAAAAATCAATGAAGTAGACAAAATGAAAATAGTACAATCAACTGGTCTAAGAACTGGTTCTTTGTGAATATAACATCAACAGACTCTTATTACAACTATTTAAAAGGAAGAAAGAGAGGATACAAATGAAAAGAACCAGAAATAGACAGAGAAACATTACACCAGACAACAGAAATTCATAAAAATATAAGGAAATATTTAAAAAACTTATACTCTTTTAAGTTTTATACTCTAAAAGAAGGGGATGAATTCAGGAATTCATCCAAACAACCAAAGTTAAAAAAGAAGACATCAGCAACTTAGACACACAACAAATGAGGAGAATTAAATAACAATAAAGAGTCTTCTGACTAAAAGAAGCATAGATACAGATGTCAGATGTATCCATAACAAAATTCTAGCAGACTTTCAAAGAACTAAAGCCATACATTTTAAATAATAATAACAGTAGCAATAATAATAATAGTAATAATAGAAACAGAAAAACACTTCTATACTCCTTCAACATAGCCATTAATGCCCTAATACTAAAAATAGATATATAATAGAAACAACAAAAACTTACAAGCCATTATCCCCAGTGAACATAGATGCTAAATTTCTCAATAAAGCACTTGTGAACTGAATGTTGGCCTGTATAAAATCATCCATCATTGTCAAGTTGGCTTTGTCTTGGAGGTTCAGAGATGGTTAAGCACACATAAGTCAATAAATAAAATAAATCAATCATATAAAATGGAATTAAAGAAAAAATTCATGTGGTTTTCTCAATAGATGCAAAAATAATCCTTTGACAAATTCCAGCAGGTTGTCAGGATAAATGACCTATTCATCCACATAATAAATGCTATAGATTACAAACCTACATACAACATCATCCTAAATGGAGATAAACTTGAAGCAATTTTATTAAAATCAGGAATGAGACAGTCTATCCACCATTCCTTCCCCTTTTTCAGATAGCTTGAGCAATAAGGCAAGAGAGTAAAAAAGGATGTAAATATATAAAAAAGTCAACTTATCCCACTTTGCAGATACATGCACAACAGATTTCAAAAATGACACCAGAAAACTGTAAATGACCCACACTTTCATCAAACTGGTGGAGTACAAAATCAATTTATAAAAAATCAGTAGCCTTCTACATACCAAGGACAAGCAGGTTGAGAAAGAGAGTGCAGAAACTTCCATTGAAAACAGCACCAAAAAATATCTAGGACTCCACCTAACCAAACAAGTAAATGACTCCCTACAGTGAAAACTACAAATCTCTGAAAACAGTGATCAAGGAAGATAGTAGAAGCTCAAGCTCATGGACTGGACAAAATAATATTGTGAAAATTACCATTCTACTAAATCAATTTAAAGATTCAATGCAAACTCTTTTAAAATGCTCATGATATTCTTCACATTAATAATAAAATCCATTGTAAAATTTAATAAATATACAAATTTATAGAGTTTTGATTTTTCAACAAAGATATTCAGAACACACAATAAGGAGACAATTTTCTCAAACAGATGATGTTTGGTGAACTCAACTGCCACAGGAAGAAGATTATAACTCCTCCTTTATCTCACAGCGCATACAAAGGCAATTCTCAGTGGATTGGGTTTAAATGAAGTGCTTTAAAACACAAAACTATTAAAAGAAAACTTACAGAGAGATACTCCATGACTTTTGTGTTTGATGTCACATTTTGTAATGAGCATTAGAAACACAGACACCAAAAGTGAAATAAACAGGTTATATAAAACCAGAAGGCCTCTGTCCAGTAAGAAAAGGATTAAAAGACAATTTACAAATTGAAAGATTTCTTTTAACTCATGTCTAATAAGAGGCTGATGTCTAAAATATATGAGGAAGTTCATCATTTCAATGTTAAGGAAACAAATAACCATATTAAAATGAGCCAATGACCTAAATAGGTGCTTTTAAACAAAAACATAAAATTGGCCAATGAATATATGAAATAATCATTTATCCTCAAAAATATGAAAGTAAACACCCTGATGAGAAATTCACTTTGGCGCACAGTTTGAAGGCATACGGTACATGATCATGGGGAAGAGGAAGTCCGCAGGCAAAGTAGAAGTTGCTACACTGCAAATGAAGTCAGAAAGCAGAGTGATGAATGGTGGTATTCAGCTCACTCTCCTCTTTACACAATTGTAGCATGAATCTTAAAGGTACTTGTTAATAAAATCAAACCCAAGGCCAGTTATTGGGGTGAATGCTGGAAGATCAGAGAAGCAGAACAAGCCACAGCTATCTCACCTTGCTAGTTTCTCACGTAATCCTGTTTCCTCAGGCTGGAAGCTTCTGAGTCCTCATCCACATGAATCTCAGCTGAACTGTGCTGCCCCAAAGCCTGAATGCTAAACCAGCCAAATGCTTAACTAACTAAATGCTTAACTAACTCTGGTGCCTGGTTTTCACATCTTATATATCTTTCTACTTTCTGCATCACTCCCTGGGATTAAAGGCTGGGTTCTGGGATTAAAGGCATGGGTCACCATGTTTAGCTGTTTCTAAAGTGGCCTTGAACACACAAAGATCCACCTGGCTCTGCCTCCCAAGTGCTGGGATTAAAGCCATGTACCACCACCGCCCAACTTCTGCTATGGCTTGCTCTGACCCATTTTCTAGCCACCATTTCTGGCTCTGTTCTAGTGGCTGTTTGTTCTCTGACCCCAGATAAATTTATTTTGGTGCACAATATTGTGGGGAACACAATACCACACACAGTCTGTGACCTCAGCCCATTGAGTGGTGCCGGTCAGACTTAGGGTGGGTCTTCTCACCTTGGTTAACCTAATCTATGAAATCTCTCATAGACAGAGAGTGTGCCTTCTAAATGATTTTAGATCCTGTCAAAGTGAGAATCACACTTAACTATTACAGAGCTTTACCTATGTGGAAGTCTCTATCACACAGGGCTATAAGGAAAAGCGTTCAAATGCTGTAAGTAAGACTCTTCTCTCTGGAGTAGAGGGCTATTACTACAGCTATGTTGGACACATATTACAGATGTGCCTCTCAAATGAGAAGCAAGACTGTGCGTAAGGTAACAAAAGGATTGTAAAGTGGAGACTAAAACTAAGTTTCCTTTTCCCAGAAGATATCAATTGTCAATGGGTACTAAGTTAGAAATGGACCTTTGTGTCCATGTTCCCTTCTCAGCACTAGAATTTTGTCTGCTTTGAGCCTGTATAGTTCTTATGTGTGCTTTGTCTGAAAGACATCAGCTCTGGCTCTTAAGGGTGTTTGTGCCTTCTCTTCTACATCTATCCCTGAGCCGTAAAGCATCCTAATTAATATTGAGTAATCCAAAGTCTTTCACTTTTTGAACATTGTTCTAATTGTATGTCTTTGTGTTAACTCCCATCTACTGCAAGAAGCTTCTCTAATGAGGATTGATTATGGCACTGATCTGTGGACATATCAATATGTCATGAGGAGTAATTTTATTGTTATGTTCCTTTAGTAGAATAATAACAGTAGACTTTCCCTTGGGGCCCATGATCTATCCCAGATATGGGTTTCATCTCATGGTGTGGGCCTTTTAAAAAGTGTTTGGTTACTCCCACAATATCCGTGTTTGTGCCACTACTGCACTAGTATATTCTACAGACAAGTCACTGTTAAAATTCACAGAGTTTGTAACTGGGTAATATTGGTGATCACTTTTTTCCTCCAATAACATTCACAGTACCTTCCAGAATCATGAATGCTAGTCACTAGAAATAGCACTCAGTCAAGGGAAAATAGTCATACAACAGTAGGCTATACAAGGTATCTTGAACATGGAACAGTGATCCATAACACATTCAGTACTCAAAAAATATCAGGGTGTTAGGATGAGGCTCTTACCATCTTATTTTTAAATTGTGGCAATGAATAACTATGAGGTATGGAGGTGAGCAAGAGATATATAATGTAAATTTGTTAAAGAAATATTGGAGAATAGGTAACATGAGTCTAGAATACTTTGTCTCATTTTAGCAATTGAAAACAACTGAAAGAAGGCAGAAAAAAGACAAAACTTAATCAAGACAACTATTTGGGCAGACCCAAAACTTTCATATGTGCTCCATTCCCCTTCAAAGGTATATTTCTAGTAGGGTGGTTTCCGTCATCTCCATGAAAGAGGTGGTTCCATGGAACTACCTGGTTTTAAAGAAAAGTGTCCCCTGAGGTTGGGAATAGTTGGGCCCTACCATCAGGTTGTGGTTAAAAGAGGTAAAATAACCTGTTTTGTGCTTCCCCTGCATTTGGTTTATGTTCCTTAAAGATCATATGCAAGATAATTTGAGAGAAAGAACTATATAGGGTTTTTTGTATCCTATTTAATAGGTAACCAGGAAGGATTTGTCATCAATAAGAGTAGGGAATGTTAGATTTAGAGGTGTTTTGGGAAGACTTAGAAGCACTTATGGGGTGAAGCATCAGCCAAGTCAAAGGAATTCCATAAACTAGAACTCCCTTGGTGAGGGTATTGATGAGCCATATATTCATGTAATTATATAAGATTATCTATGGGCAAAGGACTTAAAGCCTTGTAGTATATTTTATCATTATGCTAAACACACAGTTCTTGTCAGCTTTACTGATATTATTTCATTTAAATCTTTAAAGAGTGCACTAATCAAATCACTGGTCCATGATTATCCATTATTTTCTGAAGGCTACATTCTCGACTCAGACAGCCTAACTCAATCTCGTCTCTATCATTTAATATTTACTGTGCAAATATTGTGAGATTAAGTGATACTATAAGTGTAAAATTTTTCTTTAATTTGGCTCATAAATGATCTTTATGTTAGGATGATGAAGTGGCCCAGTGGGTAAACCCACTTGCTGCCAAGCTCAATCTGAGTTCAAGTCACAAGACACATAGTATAAAGATAGAATTAACTCTCATAAGTTATCTTCTGACTTTCATATGCATGAACATTATTATTCTTTGATAAGGTAGCCCACTCTGCCAGTGAACTGACAACTGTGTTTTTGGAAGTGAATGGATGCAATTTTAGGTTCAGAAGTAACATCTAAAGAGAATATCAGTCTAACTCTACCAACACTGAAATGTTTGATGAGCTTTAGAGGTGATATGATTAAATGAACCGTAGAGTCTATTGTAGCCCATAGCCATACTCGGGTGTTCATTTCACAAATGTAAGAATTCATAGAGATTCTGACTGGGTCTTTGAAAGAGATGTTATATTTCTCCTATGGGTTAAATTCAGCTCATCACCGTTAGCAGTTCTATAGTTTGTTACAATTTTTTTTTCCTTAAAAGCACTCAACTCCTGGAAGTGCCACAAAACTTTTCAAAGTAACTCACATGCCTAAATTTATCTCCTTGTGACCTAAATTTTGGAGGAATTTCTGAAAGTGCAGTAGCCAGCTCTGGCTTTGGCCTCTCAAACATGATGTAAAAATATCAAGGTGTGCTTGTAGCTCTTGACCACACCTCTGCTCTATTCTGTGACACTGCCAAGGATTTATAAACATGCTGCCATTATCATGTTAACCACCTGGATATCAAGGTTTTTCCTCCCAGTGAGATTTGTGGTTTGGTTTGGGTGTACATTCTTAGCAAGAAAGATTAAAATGGAGAGAGAGAGAGAGAGAGAGAGAGAGAGAGAGAGAGAGAGAGAGAGAGAGAACTGTTCATGAGAATCATTATAAAAGGATTAAGCTATAAAAGGTTTCATGAGAAAATTGGAATTTTACCAAATTTTTCTCTATTATAGTTTCACCAGCTGATAGGAGGTGGAAATATTTTGACGTGAAGTAGGTCCTTCAACTGTATCCTGACAGAATAAATTGTTATTCTTCATAGAAGCAATGAAAGGACTATTTTGATTTGAAACTTTTCTGATAAAAATAGAAAGAGCTAAATTTCATGCTTGCAGTTTAAATGTGAAATGTCCCTCGTGCTCATGTGTTCTGCACGCTCTCAGCTAGAAGTACCATTTTCAAAAGTTGGAGTTGAGATATTGGTAGATGGTAGAAGTGAATCACTTGGAATGGAATTTCAAGCTTGATAGTCTGGATCCAGTTTCTGTTTACACTCTCCTTGGTGACCTCAGACACTAGTGACCAGACTCCTAGAGCTCCTGCCACCATGGCTTTCCCGCCATGGTGCACAAAAGCCATGGCTGCAGAGCATCCCTTCTCAGACTGTCAGCCAAAATAAACCAGTTTCCCTCATGCTGCTTTTTGCCAGATCACAGAAATGAGAGAAGTTACGAACAATGTTCCCTTATATTACGTTCTTTACCAGAACAATAGAGAGCATCAAAGTGTATCATTCCATTCAAGTTTCAGGGGTTCATAGCACGCTTCCATTGACATGATTTTATTCTATATCATAAAGCTGAATTTAATTAAATGGCAAAAATAAAGACTTTTCTGCTTGATGAAGGTGATGCTAAAATGGATGTCGCTGGAGATGCATGTGAGCATCATTGTGTGCTTTGAATTAATAGATATAACACGATGAAAGAGCCTTTTAAGGCAGGAATGACATGAGGCAATCTACTATATTTCTGACAGAAAATATTAAAACTAATTAAAAAGAGGTATACTAAGATTTATTTTTAGTATATTATTTAAAGTTTCTTTCCTTGTCAGTGTTTTATTTATCACAATAGCTTTCTAAAAGAATACATTTTTAAATCTTTTGGTCAAATAGCCTTAGTAGAGTATTTTTCTAACTGATCATAAGATATTGCCTAAGGAGGGGTAAACTGGCCCAGGTCGGAAATAGAGCAGGTCAAAACTCCCATGATGATCATAAGATATTTAGTAATTGTATTCTTTTGAAAATTACATTCAGTTGTTTATTTTCTGAGAGACATATGTGCCACAGCGTGTATATGCAGGTCAAAGGACAACTTGTAGGAGTTAACTTTATCCTTCCTGTACAGAACCTAGGGATGGAATTCAGGCTTTCCAGCCCATGCTGTATTTTTAACCTGTTACTTTTCTCTATCTCTATCACAGTTCCTACATATTTATCACTTCCATTTGAGTTTCTACCATCACTTTCTATGGGTCACCTGCTTCCATTCTTGTTTGCTTGATGGTAATGAACACTACCACCCCTAATAATATACAATGATGTTTTGACATAATACTGTCTAAATTAAGAAAACATTCAATCTTAATACTGACTATGCTTTTAAACAAGGAAGAAAAACCCATGAACTAATAGGTTTAGAGAACAAAACAATGAGATTTTTCAGTAATCAGCCTAAAGGATTTCCTTTTTAATTTCCTATAATGTTTTACCTCACTTTAAGTTAAGCCAATCATACTGAAGTAAGGTACAGTTTTGAAATAATTAAATCCTGACATAACAAGATGCTATGATGAATTTGCTAAGGCTATTTAAGATAGAATTAATTGCATTCATTTCAACCCATTCTTTCCAAAGATGAGTCTTTAAAAAAAGAGCAAACATTGTCTTCAGGACATCTTTAAAGAAGACCCAGGGGAAAAGTCGCTACTTCTCTCTCAGCACACATATGAAGTATTCCCTAGAGCAACAGGCATGTGAAGGTGGCAGTAAGTGACGTGGAGCTGGAAGAGGAGGTAGAAGCCAGTTCTCTTCATAGTGGCAACGTGCATGCTGTGTGCGAAGACATTTTAACAGTTTGCCACCACTGTCTTCCCTCATTATAGCATGGAGCAGGCCTAAAAACAGCTCATAATAATATTTAGTAGTTAAATAGTTAGAGAACTGGACAGGTGAGGTACCCAAAAGCCAAGTCCTGAAAGGACGGAATTCACAATTAGGATGGTATGCATATATTAAGTACTGGGTCTGGGTAACCACTGAGGGCAAATTCAAAGATCTTGTCAGTCTGATTTCTTGCTACACCTTCCTAAGTAGTTATTTGATACAAGGGTCCATTTATTCTGGTCCCCAGTGCCTTGTGGTAGATGTACAGTATAGAGATTGTTCAGGAGATGAATTCATTATAAATTTTTGAAACATGACCCATGATCTTTATGATTTCACCATATGCTCATCTTTTGGCTCTGCGAAAAGGCACCTATCTAGGTAATTTCATTCATATAATAAGTCTATATTTTGCCACCAAAGAATGCAAAAATGTCCAGAGACACAGGGCAACCCAAAAAGCCACAAGGTAAAAGAGATTTTTTTCCTTTCCTTTTTGGGTCCTCTCTAAGCACCAGACATTGGTAACAGAGACATTAAAAAATTGTTTAGTATGATTGCTACATCTTCTACCCCAGTCCTCCATTATAATGAAAAAATTATCTATTACATGGTGGCTCTGTGCAAAGTATTTGATGCTTTTATTTTTCCAAGAAATGAGATATTATAACTCAATCTATCATATAAACTAGACATAAATGCAGAACCAATGAATGTCAATGAAATTTGAGCTTCATCGTAGTTGTGTGAATTGGCCATGACACAGAATGTATTCTGCCCTAAAATTTAAAATTTAAGAGATGTATGTATTTTTCTTCCATTCTCACCTGTTACTAATCATTTCAGATGATTATAGAGTTTTCTTTTCTGTGCATAGCTCAGTAAAAACTCATGCACATATTGCTTGATAGGATTCATTATCATCCTTTCACTAATTATAATTAGCATCTCAAGTAATTGTGTAAGTCAACTTTGGCAATTCACACATATAGAAGAGTATTTTGTAGATATAATAGCACATGTGCTTCAAGAGTCAGCAAGGAACATACAAGACAAAAGTATTTGTAGCCATGTGTTTCTAACTGTAACATGAGACACAGAATATGCTATGTCATTTCTGTCTGTAGTAGCGATACTAGGCATTTATGTTAAAACTTACTCGGCAAACATACATCCATCTCTCTCCTCTCTTAAGAGATATTGCTATTCCTAGTTCTTTAAAAAAAAAAAAAAAAAAAAAAAAACCTTACGTTTTAGAAGATAAATTCCTTCAAAATTGGGAATTTATATGCATAAGATTGAAAAAAATCTTTCTCAAAGCAGCTGTCCTTAAATATACAAATTAAGGTTTGCTTCATTTATGAAGCATATTTTAAACTGCTATTTATACCTAATGATTCACTTATATGTCATTACATTAAGGAGCCAGTGTTCTGAAGATACCATATGATGCCAAAATGGCCATCTTTTGAAACTGGAATGCTTCATTGCAAAGTCAGACTCTAATCTGCAACCAATTTGTGTCAGCTTTCTGCTTAGAAGAAAATCTCAAATCCTCTCTTAACCCAGGAATCAGCTGAAGGCTCATCTTGGTTTCATGAGCCCAGCACAATTAGGTGGTGTGTGAATGTGGGCCACATGCGTTTATTGCTCTCCTAGCATGTGTTACTTTGATGTGTTGGGTCGAAGGCTCACTCTTTGCTGGGCAGCCTTCCTCCTGGGTCTTTATACTGCTTAGCAGTTGAGTCCAGACTTTGAAACACAACCTAATTTAGAGGCGGATGCTGCAGCTGCTGCTGTCATTTCAGATGATTTTTTTTTTTTTTTGCTTTGATGTCAGCTTAGAATCTTGGGTGTTGTATCAGCAAGGCAGCGTCTGCAATTCACAA
Source organism: Onychomys torridus (assembly GCF_903995425.1). Taxonomy (NCBI): domain Eukaryota; kingdom Metazoa; phylum Chordata; class Mammalia; order Rodentia; family Cricetidae; genus Onychomys; species Onychomys torridus. The sequence goes on from NC_050449.1 coordinate 84,413,477, forward strand.
AATAGAGCACACCATTTCAGCTTTTGTCTTAGCCTTTACATTGAATTTCAACACCCCCTACATTATCAGAAAATTTAGCTGAGTATAAATAAACAGAAGCATGTTTATCATTAACTGGAAGAAAGGTCTGAATAAACAACATGCAGCTGTATTGGAGTTAATTTAATATTAGACTTGCATGATGGTTGGTAAACAAGAATAGTAAAACTGAAATGCAAACACAGCAGCCTTTTGTGTTTCATCCTGTTCACTTTAATGACACCAGAATATGCCTTTCTGAATGTCTATTGGGCTCATCCTCAACCCGTCTGCATTCATTATGCCTCCTTTGTTTTTGTGAAGTGTGTGCTTTCCCTTAGCAGGACTAACCTAATCCTTCCAGGCAAGACCAGTAATGGATCAGATTATCTTCGTTTTCCTTAATTGAAAACCCTAAGTCTCCAAAATTCTGCTTACTGGCTTTCTATATTTGAAGTAGCTACATCACTTCCAGGCTATTACCTAACATGAAGAATAGTTTCAAAATCTAAAAGAAGTGAAGACTTGGGGTTAATTACTAGTGACCGCATAGAAGCACCTGGGTAAATTTCTCCTTCCCATGACTTATATAAGACCAAAAGGCCCTGCTGATTCCTTTCTGTACTTTCGCCATTGATGAAAAACATTTATTATGAAGGAATATGAAGACAAGATCTGCCTATGTGAATAAGGATTTTCTAAAAACCAGGCTTGAAAGAAACAGCTACTTACTGGAAACAAGTAAAAATACACACAATTTCTAGTTTTGATATAACTTCAATTTGTAGAAAAATACTGGTAACCACAGTTTGGCTTACTACTAATAACATGAGCCTCAATAATAGCTACCAAACAAATTTCTGTGAATATTGTCCGTTTTTTTACCCTCTGTAAACTGCCATTATATTGTATTCTAAGTAGACTTTTCTTAAAGTAATAGCAATGATAAATTTTCTGTGGGCAAGAATGACATCAGTTGTTGAAGATAATACACTACAGCTAAAAATTGTTGTTTATCCTAGTTTTTACATAAGGCACTGGAAAAATATTTCATATTCTAAGGGGGGAGGATGGACAAATGAATGTTCTGTAGCCTCTCAATGGAGCACAACACAACTATGTATAAAATGATTATGTTATACAATTGCACAGATAAATAAGATAAAGTTAAAGTGATAATGTAAACCTATAATAATAGGAGCTGTTTTGAGTTAATTAGAACATGAGATTCTTCTACATTTCCAAATATTAAAAATATCCAGAAAGCTATAACAGATATTATAAAGAATGTAAATCTATCATATGCAATGTAGTAGTATGTTTACAAACAAGATTTGTTAGTAGTTATATGTACTTTATGAACATATGAACATAAACTAAATATCATCTAGATCCTGATTTAGCCTGAATATATATTTATGTATATATACACATATATATAAATAACTATGATATGCAATGTAGTCTTCTTACATACATGAAATTTATTAGGTGTTTTATGAACTTTAATGAACAAAAACTAAATATTATCTAGATCCTCATTTAGCCTGAATACATATTCACACACACATAAGTTATATGTTGTATACTATGCATACATACATGAAATTTTTAGGTGTTTTATGTACTTTATGAACATAAACTAAATATCATCTAGTACCTTGATATAGCATGAATACACATTTACATGTGCATATTTATGATGTATATTCACATACACATTTGTATACAAATATTTTTATACATGTACATATATATGAATATAAAACATGTTTTTCTAATATTTTTCTTTTTCCTGGCTTTTTCAGTTGGAGAATGTTAATTTTCATAGTCTTGCTTTATACAAAATATTTAGTAAAATACACAGAGCAGAGTTATCATGTGACTTCATGACATTATGTGTATGCACATTATGTGTGTATGTAGTGCATGTGTATGATGTGTGCACACATTCATGTGTGTATAGTTTATGTGCATAGTTTATGATCATATGTATGCATATATGTGCATATAGTGTGTGCACATGTGAATGTATGTCTAGTATATATGTATGCTTATGTGCATACATGTATGTAAAGTATATGTAGATGTGTGTTGATGCACAAGTACCTGCACGTGTGCACTGTATGTGTTTAGTGTACTTGTGCACATGTGCACGTATATATGCATTTGGTGTTTGTAGTTTGTATATTTTGCGTAGTATAAGGTATAATACATGTGTAATATGTACACATGTACATGTATGTGCATTCCTGTGTATATGCATTTTGTGTGTGTGTGTTTGTGTGTGTGTGTGTAGGCAAGAGATCAGAATAGTGTCTTGTTTCATTGCTCTCCACTTTTTCTTTTGAGATAGGACCCTAACTGAATCCAAATCTCACTGATTAGTTAGATTGGCTGCCCAGCAGGCTTTAGGGATCTGCATATTTCCAGACTCCTGTATGCAATCCTACCTGGATGTTTAGTATGGATCCCATATATCCAATATCAGGTTATCATGCTCATACAGTAGTCATTTTACCCAGTGCACCATCTACCCTGCCTCATTTTCTTATGTTTTGCAAATTAAAACGGGTATTTTTCCTTTCTTTTTCAATTTATTTATTTATTTTTTTTGTGCGCGGGTATTTTGCCTGTACATGTGTATGTGTACCAAGTGCATGCCGGATGCCAACAGAGGCCATAAGAGCGTATTGGATCTCGAACGCTAATTGCAGATAATTCTGAGCCACCATGTAGATGCTAGGAAACAAATGGGTTCTCTAAAAACCAGAAAGTGCTTTTTAACTGATGAACTAACTCTCCAGCCCTTGGATTCTCTAAATATAACCAAATTTGGCAAATTTAGCTCCTACAGTTTTCTGAAAATTAAAATTCTTATTAATAGTAGTTAATACAAACTTATAACTAAATAGAGACTGTGAAGCTATGTATGCTTATGTCAACATTAGACTAAGGGTGAATAGACATTCACTGTCCAATATGGCTGCTAGCAAGTGTGTGTGTGGCTGGTTATTTAAAATAATTAAAAGTGCAAGATATTAAAAATTCCATTTTGCAATCATGTCAATTAAGTTTCAAGTGCCAAGCAAGAAGACACTAGTGGCTAGTGGCTTGGGATTGGACAACAGGTAAAGGGATATTTCCAACACAGAAAGGTTTGCTGGACAACAAACTATGCAATGCTCTTTAGATTTATTTTATGTTCATATATATATATATATAGTGTGTGTGTGTGTGTGTGTGTGTGTGTGTGTGTGTGTGTGTGTGTCCCAAGTGTGGGCTGGTATTGTGGAAGCAAGAAGAGTGTACTTGCACAAATCAAGATAACTCAGTTCTCCCAGAGCTGGAGTTACAGGTGGTTATTAGCTTTCCAACATGGGTGCTCAAAACCAAACTCCCATCCTCTGGGAGAGCAATAAGCACTTTGAACCGCAGAGCCACCTTTCCTGCACTAGAATAATTATCTTTAATAATTCATACTCTGCTACCAGTTTCAGTCTAAACAGCTTCTGTAGAGATGCAAGTTCTCAGATGATACTTCAAGCTTTGTTTTTCTTTTGTTGTTACTTAGACACTTTTGGAACAGAAAGAGGTGGAGGTCACACAGAGATACAAACACAGAAAGAGACAGAGAGAGATGCAGAGAGAAATAGAGAGGACAAAGAGAGAGGAAGCAAAGAAAATGACTAAGCATACACGCTCTCTGAATGTTTTGTTTACAGGTGTGTTTTTGTGACAAAAATATGAACTAAAGTATAATTCATCTCTCATGCATTTGTTCTTATAATATTTGTTTTATAGAGAAACCCAGATGTTTGTTCTTTGTACTACCTAATTAACAATAGGGCACAGAGCCCTGTGCAAACAGAAAGTGTGGAGAAAACCTGGAGGCTACCAGCCATATAAGGGAAAGGTGAAAGGAAACAGTCCTAATAAGGAATGGATGAGAGAGAAATGTAAGGTTGATTGAAAGATGAAAAGCCAGTGCAGCACAGGTGAACATGATGGCCATCTTTATGAATGTCATGGGAAGTTTTAGCATAGCTCAAGATTGTTGTCACACCTGGCATTGTGTTGAGAGCTACATAAGCCATGGGTTGACTTTCACAGATTTTCAGAGTCATTTTCATAGTATATGCATTTTCTTTAAACTGTAAATGTAATCATTCTCAATATACTACCTGGAGGAGCTACAGAATATCACGAAAATAGGGCAAAGTGACGTCATTGTTTCCATTTCATTGTTAGATTGCATAACTAAGATACTTTTATTTTCCTAAGGGTATTTCACTTTAAATATCCCCAGTATCATGTCACAGACAGTTTAGAAAAAATGATTAAGGTATCCATTAAATATTACTTTAAAGATTTCATTTATATAAAGTGTTTTTTTAGCTGCCAGTGTCCCTTCAAAGTATGTGGTTCACTTTGAGTTTTATTATTTGAATAACTCTACCATGAATACTATTTTTATATGAATTCTTGTCTACCTCAACTGTTATTTCCTTAATATGGTTTTCAAAATTGAATTGTTACATTAAATAGAACACATTTACAGAGCTCTTTCCTTTGATTAAAACTATTCTTTGTAATATGTGGTGATAACATACATTTCATTAGAAGTGAATATGAAAGGCCGCTTTCCCAATACATCATTGCTTTAATGGTACATAAAAAGAAATGCCACTAAAGTTGGAAATTATTATGTATAACTTCTTATTCATTTGTGGTTGCTAATAAGTTTCCCAAATGATGCTATATAAGTTATCTTGAAGTAAGAAAAGAATGTTGCATTAAATTTCATTTGTTCAAATAAGATGATGCTAGTAACAATTTCTGTGCCTGTGTATTAATTTAAAATTTCCTAAAAGCATGGAACACTAAGCAAATGAGCAACAGCAAGGTACTATCATATTATTTTTCATATTATGGAAATAACACTGAACATAAAATAATAAATATTTATAATATCGATACTAATAGAATAGATTATATGTCATTTTTATTATGTTGATCTGAATTTTTAAAAAATTAAATTATCTGAAATAATGGGTAAAACTTCAAACTTATGTTTCAGGTAATTAAGATAAAAGTTACTGAGAAATATGTTTACCGAAACTGTGTGTTCTAGCTAATTTTACCTAATTAAAACAAATATCATATGATAGAGCATACAGTTTCCACTGTACCATTAAACCATTGTTTCAAAATACCATGAAAATTCTTGCAATGTAACTATAATAAATTAAACTAAACAAAAGAAGATGAAAGAAAAAATTAGAAAGGTAACAGAAAGGGGAAATCAGGCAGTACTCTAATATACAATGTTGTTGGCTTGCTTGGTGGTTTTCTGTTCTTTACAATACACTGAAAGTAGCGTCTCAACAGCTAAACCTCAGTAGATGTTATAGGGAAAAATTCAGTCTGAAGTCATTGGTAAAAGGGCACAACAGCTGTAGTTTCTGCGCTAATCCCATGTTCTGCCCACGCAGCTGCTTTTCATGTACTGTGACTATGTCAGATTGTCACTGCTATGATGTCAAGCTGAGCTTCAAATAAGTAAGAGTCCAACTTCAAGAAGTATGTTTACAAACATAGAGTTGAATAGAGAAAATAAATGATGATACTTTTGTTATATTTGGCAGGGCTTAAATGCACAAATAATTAAAAATCAGTCTGACCACAAACATCCATACTAAATGCACCTTTTGACAGAAAATAAAGTCGTTTGGTGATGGTGGAACCCGTGATAAATACATAGGTATAAATTAAGCTATTATACAAAGAAGTTCCAAAGTACCATGCTCAAACAGTTTGCACACTATAAAATTTTTATTGCAACCCTGAAATAAGTGGTATCTGAGTTGGGGCAATTTAGTCCATAATACCATGATGAGAAGAAGGTTTCTTCCACATTGGAGATTTACAATTACCAATATTTCTGCTCAATACATTGTGGCCATTGTTTAAGACCACTGTGCACCAGTTATCAGTTTTGAGTTGGGTGAGACAATATACTCATTAAAAGGTTATTGATGGTTAGTTGCCCTCTGATAGGCAACAAGAACAAAGTGTTTTGAACTCCCAATGGTCAAACATACAGGAAAAGCTGACATGGTCTTCACTGTACATGCTATTATCATGCACAAATGAGGTATCTGTCCTGTGCTGTCCACTCTCTATTAGGTGAATCTTTGAGGGAATTCTGCTTAAGACAGGAAAGAATAAAACCTAGAAGATCCCCCTTTACCTAAGTAGCTATGGCCCCATGAGAAGTTATTCTTAAAGAAGTACACTTCAGTTTTCTCATTTATCATTTAATAGATGGTGGTGATTTTGATCTTAGACAGCTTACAAACTTGCAAAGTTTTTCATTGTTTTCAGTCCTTGGTAGGGATGACGTTCAGGGCTCGAGTGATGCTTCACTTGCTGCAAAGGAAGAGCAAGATGTGATAGAGTCTTAGAGCTCACTGTAACCAATAAGTGCCTCACGCAGATGTATGTACCTTAGAATGTAATGCAGCTGGTCAATTTTTTCTGAGAAGTGTATCATTACATCAAAACAAAGTAAAGAATATTCATCCATTCAGAGACTGTAACTCAAAATTCTGCGTATAACATGGCTCTCTTGTAGTATAGCACATGAAGATTACATGACAGCTATCAATTTAATTCATTCCTGAAGATCAAAAGTCCATTAGAGCTACTTACTTTATAAAGGTTAAGTAACATTTCTATATTCTAGCTTGTTAGGGAGTTTGGTGGAAAAAGTAATTCATTTCATAGAAAGAGAGAAGTAAAAATGTAATTAGTAGTGGGTTACTTGAGTGTTGAATCAGTAGGCAAAAAAATTGCTATCATGAATTTGTGTATTGCCTACGGTTTAGTTCCTGTACCTCACCTATATTCTTCTTGCATGACTTTTGTTAGAAAAGGTCACATTTTGAGTAATTGACTGAAAGTATAATTAAAGATAATTAACAAGTAATGCAAGCAAGGCTGCACAATTAGAGAAGTGATTTTTGCAGTGATAAACTATAGCAGAAAGTTAGTGTTGCATCTTCTAAGATACATTTTCCTCTAAGCCATGCTTAAATTGCTTCCATACGACAGAGAGAATAAAAGGCAAGAAATTAGGTACATACTTGACAATATGTGTTTGGGAACACTGTTATTTTTATGAGTAAATAAGTTATACAGAGAAATAATTGTATTTTATTCTTACATCAGATTATAATTATGGTTAAAATATAATATAACACTATATATATATATATATATATATATTATAATACAAAGAAATACAAATTTCACCTGCTATCCCCTCTCATTCTGACAATCTTGCATCTCCTTGTATTCTATCTATGTATCTATCTGTCATTATCTATCTGTTCATTATATATATATATATATATATATATATATATATATATATATATATATATATATATAAAATCTAGACTTCTCAAATATAAGAAAAATATGGGCCGGGCAGTGGTGGCGCACACCTTTAATCCCAGCACTCAGGAGGCAGAGGTGGGTGGATTTCTGTGATTTTGAAGCCAGCCTGGTCTACAGAGTGAGTTTCAGGGAAGGCGCAAAGCTACACAGAGAAACCCTGTCTCAGGAAAAAAAAAAAAAAAGAAAGAAAGAAAAAAGAAAAATATGGAACAATAAATAAGCTAGCAATAGCAATATGAAAAGAAGTGGTCTGAGTCAGATGATTCAATTACTTGATGAGCAAATAATTTAAAAAGAAAGAAACCCCCAACCCCAAACAAAAAAACAAACAAAAACCCCAAGGCTAGTTGGATCACATTGGAGTTCAATATTTAGTTTTTGAGGAACTTCCATAGTGATTTCAATAGTAACTGCACCATTTCCTTCCCTTCAGCAGAGCATATGATTTCTTTCTTTCTTTGTTTCTGTTATCAGCAGTCATCGGTGTTTCTTCTCTTCATGATGGCCACTCTGACTGAGGGGAAACTGAAGCACAAAATGGGTTTAATTTGCATTTCTCTGAAGCCTGAAAATTCTCAATGTTTTTCATATTTTTCTACTTGATTTGTACTTGCTAAAGGAATTTCTGTTTAAATCATATACCCATTTTTAGTTTTCATCACTTATTTTAGTAATGTTTATTTTATGAAAAATTTTAATGTATTCTAGATATTAATTCCACTAGATATACAGCTAGCAAACATTTCTGCCATTGTGTATGCTGTAGTTACTCTATTAATTGTTTAATTATCTGTGTAGAAGGTTTTCAGTCTTATACATTCCTTTTATTGTCAATTTGGGAAATTGTTTCCTTAATTATGAAAGATCTTTTCAGAAAGCCCTTACTAATGTAGGTATCTTTAAGTATTTATTTTGCCTATGTTTTCTTCTTATAGTTTCAGAGTTTCACATCTTTGCTGTATTGTAAATTGGTGAAATAGACCTAATTTTATTTTTCAACATTATTTTATCTCCAATGTACTTTTGAGGTTTTTTGTTTGTTTGTTTTTGTTTTTGTTTTTTTGTTTTTTTTTTAAACCTGTTGTCTTAGTCTGTATGCATTTATGAATTGGCCTTCTATTCTATTCCGCTGATCTGTGTGACTGCTCTGTGCCAATGCCATTCTATTTTTCTTACTATGACTCTGTTATATCTCCAGTGGTATTCTTGTTGCTGAGGAATTGTTTTGGCTAGCCGGTGTATTTTTTTTTTCTTCCACTCTGAATGTTTTGTATATTTTGGTGAAGAATGACACTGAAATTTTGATGGACTTTGCACTGAACCTGTAGATCTCATTTGGTAGTCTGTCTGCCTATCTATCATTCATCTATCTGCCCATGTATAACAGATTCCTCTGATGCATGAATTCTTTTTATAATCTATTCCAGTGGTTCTCAACCTGTAGGTCACAAGCTGCTTGGGTTTGCGTTTCAGATATCCTGCATATAAGATATTTACATTGTGGTATAACCACACAGTAGCAAATCGTAATTATGAAGTAGCAACAAAATAATTTTATGGCGGGAGAGGGTCACCATAGCTTGAGGAACTGTAGTAAAGGGTCTCAGCATTAGGATGGTTGGGAACCACCTAGTATTCTTTCTTCAATTTCTTCTTCAGTGTTTTAAAATTTTGTAATAGAGATTCTTTCTGTTCATCATTTAAAATTATTCATGGATATTTATTTTATTTTTGAAGCAATTATCACTTGGGTTGTTTGATTAATTTTTTTCAGCCAGATTATTATCACTATACAGAAAAGTTACTGATTTCTGTATGTTGGATTTGTATTTATCTGCTTCTCTGAAAAAGCTTATCACATCTTATTGTTCACTGTAGACTGTTTAGGGCATCTGTGTAGAAGATCACATCATCTGCAGATAGAGGTCATTTTAACTTCTTCCTTGCCTATATTTATCCCTTTCATTTCTTTTATCCATTTAATTTCATGCCTTATAGCTCCACCTTCACTTGAAGATCTGTGCTGAGTTATAGTGGGGAACTTGTACACTTTTGTCATGTTCTTGATTTTAATGGAAATGTTTTATATTTTTCCCAATAACATAGTATTGGCAATACATTTATTGCATATAGCCTTTATTATGTTGAAGTATTTTATTTTTATTCTTTGTTGTTTCAGAATTTTTATTATAAAGGAATATTGAACTTTTCCTTGGCTTTTTCTACTTCTAATGTGATTTCTTTTTTGAGTCTACTATGTGATGTATTACATGTATGACTTTTGTGGTGTGAACCATATTTTTATTGCAGGAATGAAGCCAATTTAATCATAGTGAATGATCTTCTTGATGTGTACTTGAATTCAGTTTTCTTTTTTGTTTGTTTGTTTTTTTTTTTTTTTTCAAGACAGGGTTTCTCTGTGTAGTTTTGGTGCCTGACCTGGATCTTGCTCTATAGACCAGGCTGACCTCGAACTCACAGAAATCTGCCTGGTTCTGCCTTCTGAGTGCTGGGATTAAAGGTGTGGGCAGTTTTCAGATTTCTTATTGAGAATTTTTTCATCCACATTCACCAAGAAGCTTTCCTATAGCAGGAATCTTAACAGTTCTTATTAATAAAAACAAACCTAAGGCCAGTTATTGGGGTGACTGCTGGAAGATCAGAGAAGCAGAACAAGCCACAGCTATCTCACCTTGCTAGTTCCTCAGGTGATCCTGTTTCCTCAGGCTGGAAGCTTCTGAGTCCTCATCCAGAATGAATCTCAGCTGAACTGTGCTGCTCCAAAGCCTGAATACTAAACCAGCCAAATGTTTAACTACCTAAATGCTTCTAGTTTCTGATCTTCATGCCTTATATAATCTTTCTCTTTCTGCCCCCACTCCCTGGGATTAAAGGCATGTGTCACCGTGCTTGGCTGAATCCAATGTGGCCTTGAACTCACAGAGATCCACCTGGCTCTGCCTCCCAAGTGCTGGGATTAAAGGCGTGTACCAACACTTCCCAACTTCTGCTATGGCTTGTTCTGGCCCATTTTGTAGCCACCATTTCTGGCTCTGTTCTAGTGGCTGTCTGTTCTCTGACCCCAGGTAAGTTTATTTCAGGGAACACACAATATTTTGGGGGAACACAATACCACACTTACCCTATAATTTCCTTTTCTTATTGTGTTCATATCTGGTGTTGGAATTGAGACAGTTACTTTGACCTATATACTATGTATTTATGTGCATACATATGTGTGTATTTTCTATATGTACATATATGCATATATATTATATATTACTCTGGGTCATTGGTTTTTGTTGTTGATATTTATTTCTTTTCCCCCCAATAACTTGTGAACATTTGTCATTTCTGTTAAACCATGAAAACAGCCATGTGGCTAGGTTACTCATTCTCAATGTGGCCAGATGGCCAAGTTCTCAGTAACTTACCAGAGAGTAAGATGCAAACCCAATGCCTTTACTTGTCATTTTGGCAAGACAAAATGCCTCATCTTGTTTGTGTATGCTTTCCCCTTATACCTCCAGCCTGCTGCTCTACTGGTGGTCTGCCTGCGTGTAACACAGATGTTTCTCTCTCTGCACTGCATGCTTTATTTTTGAAGACACTTTGGGAAGCATATGTTTACATGTGAGACTAGTTCTCCCTTCTCCCAACACCTTCTTGTGCTGTATAAACAATCTTCCTCTGCCCCTCAGATCTGGGGCACTCGAGACTTTCCCAGCTGTCAGTTTCTTTTTCAGCCTGTTTGCCCTGGTGGGCATGGTCTTCAGATAATGTAGCCTTTCCTTCTCTCCTCCAAGTGAGTTGGAATGCAGATTTTCCCTCTCCTTTCAACTAAGTTTCCTTATGTGACCCCAGCATATTTCCGTCCCCTTTCTTCTAAGTCTCTCTTTGTACTAGCTCCCCAGATGTGATCAAGGATGAACTCTCTCTGCTCCTCATTTTAATTCTCCTTATAAGTACTTGGTTTGCAAGAGCAGGAGGAGGCAAACCTCACACATTAAATGCACTCTTCTCATGGACACTTTCATTTTCCTGATCTGTTTCTTTAACATTTGACATTGTAAATCATTGTAATATTTACTTATTTTTTCTGTTGGTTCATAAAAAACAAGGAATATATATATATATATGGGCATGTACATATGAACATATCTATGACATGATTATATGTAAGGAAACAGAGAACAGTTACTTTAATTTCTGTGTTATAGATTTATGTGTATATGTGCATGCACATATATTTGATTTATACATTTACATGTCTTTATATTATTTATATGTTTACTTATGTATATATAAATATGTTTTACAAATGGAAACTCAACCTCTTTTTCAGTCATTCAACATATATTTAATAAGTACATATAATGTATCATTTTTCTGTGTGCAAAAATTAAAGCAATAAAGAAAATGGGGTCTCCTTTATCAAAGAACTTATGTTCTGGCACAAGAGACAGGTGGTCAATAAAAAAACAAATAATTGAAATAATTGTGATCAGAAGCCAGCTGAGCTGAAAACTGAATCATAAGTAAAAGCCTTGATAAAATTGATCAGGCAATAAAAATTCTGGGGGAGGAGAGTAGTACAAAGTCTCTTCCAAAATGACTGATGTTGACATAGCTGGCAGAAGAGGCCCCCGTGACTGAAGTGTTATAAACATGGTGGAGGTTAGCGATAGTGTATTGGTGATAGGCATGGGTCCTAGAGGTAACATAGGCTTTTGAATACAGGATAAGAATTTCCAACTTTATTCTAAATGCTCAGGAATCCATGAAGACCTTTAAGGTTATTTAAAGGTGCCAGGTGGTGGTGGCGCACGCCTTTAATCCCAGCACTCAGGAAGCAGAGCAGCCAGGCGGATCTCTGTGAGTTCGAGGCCAGCCTGGTCTACAGAGTGAGTTCCAGGAAAGGTGAAAAAGTACACAGAGAAACCCTGTCTCGAAAAACCAAAAAAAAAAAAAAAAAAAGAAAAAAAATTAGCTTATTTAAAGGGAAGGAACACAATTTGACAATTTGATTAATATTTTTGTTTTAACTTCAACATAGTAAAGTTATATATAACAAAACAGTTATCAAGCAAGGATTATAGTTACAATATGTATTCTATTTGTATTTGGCAAAATTATACAAAATATTCTATCTGCCCTGTATTTGTGAGTCTAGAGTTTTATATTTAATTTACCTCTTATCATAACCAAAGAAAATTATAACTATCTAGTCTTCAACTACATCAAAGACCTCAGAAGGATACAATATTGTCTAAGTAAACAGAAAGAGCATGGTAATTAACTTCCAAAAATCTAGAATGACAGAGACAGCTGTCTTCCTGGACAGTCATCCAAAGTTCCTCTGAAACATTGGGGTATCCATCTTCAACCCATCGGGTGAGAGTCCCTCAGTCACTTCTCTCTTTTAAATAGAAAAGGGGAAAGGATGGGTGATATCTGCATGCTGTGAATGTGTTGCTATGATTGTTTGATAAATAAAACACTGATTTGCCAGTAGCCAGGCAGGAAGTATACGCAGGATAAGCAGGCAAGGAGAATTCTGAGAAGAGGAAGGCTGAGTCAGGAGTCACCAGCCAGATACATAGGAAGCAAGATGTGAAGGCAGAACTGAGAAAAGTTATCAAGCCACATGGCTAAACATCAACTAGAATTATGGGTTAATTTAAGTATAAGAGCTAGTTAGTAATAAGCTTGAGCTAATGGCCATACAGTTTGTAAAGAAAAAGAAAAAGAAAACACCACAACATTAACAAGATGACAAAAATTAATGAATACATCTCAACAACACTGAAAATTTACAGCCTTGATTTGCTAATGAAGAGAAACAGTCTTTCAGGTTGGTTTAGAAAACAGTGATGACTGTAGACTGCTGGCAATGGTCGAGAGAAAGCCTGATCTGACCTAGTCTGGTGATCAGATAGCCAAACACCCTAAGGGTCGTGCTGGAATTCTCATCCAATAACTGATGGAAGTGGATGCAGAGATCCTCAGCCAGGCCCCAGGTGGAGCTCCAGGAGTCCAATTGTCGAGAAAGAGGAGGGACTGTAAGAGCGTGAATTGTTGAGACCAGGATTGGAAAAAGCACAGGGACAAATAGCCAAATGAATGGAAGCACATGAATTATGAACCAAAGGCTGTGAAGCCCTCAGCTGGATCAGGCCCTCTGGATAAGTGAGACAACTGAATAGCTTGAACTGTTTGGGAGGCACCCAGGCAGTGGGACCTGGACCTGTCCTTAGTGCATGAGCTGGCTGCTTAGGACCTTGGGCTTGCACAGGGACACTTTGCTTAGCCTGGAAGGAGGGGACTGGACCTGCCTGTACTGAATCCACCAGGTTTAAATGAATCCCCAGGGGAGTCTTGGCCCTGGAGGAGATGGGAATGGAGGGAAGGGATGGGGGGAAGGTAGGGGCAGGGGCGGGAGTGGGGAGGACAGGAACCCATGGCTGATGTATAAAATTAAAACACAAATATAACAAATTAGAAAAAAGAAAACAGTGATAAAATAGACACCATGATAGAGGGAGACATCATGGGGATAAAGAGAAATCAGGTGCTAGGGAAGTTCCCAGGAATCCTGAGGGATGACCCCAACATGGACTGCTAGAAATAGTGGAGAGGATGCCTGAACTGAACTGGCTTACCCCAGTGATCAGATTGGTGAATGCCCCAACTGTCATCACAGAGCTTCTCTCCAATGACTGATGGAAGCAGATGCAGAGATCCACAGCCAAACACCAGGTAGAGCTCCAGGAGTCCAGTCGGAGAGAGAGAAGAGGGAATCTATGAGCAAGTGCCTCAGGATAATGATGGGGAAACCTGCAGAGATGACCAAACCAAACTAGTGGGAACTCATGAAACTTGGATCAATGGCTGTGGACTTTATGAACCTGGGCTGGGCCCTCTGCATGGCAAAATAGTTGTGTAGCTTCATCTGCTTGGGGGGGGGGTGCTGGTGGTGGGATTAGAATCCATCCCTGGTTCATGAGGGGGCTTTTTGGAGTCCACTACCTATGACAGGACACTTTGCACAGCCTTGAGGCAGGGGAAAGGCTTGGACTTGCCTCTACTGGATATGCCTCCTCATGCATGGGAGGCCTTGCCTTCTTGTGGGGCTGAGTGGGAGGTGAGTTGGAATGGGGAGGCTGGGGAGGGTGGGAGGAGGGAAGAGGGGGATCTTTGGTGTATAAAAATGAATGGAAAATTTTTCTTAATAAAAAGAAAAGAAAACGGAAAAAAGAAATATGGCTTTGTATACTTTAATCATTTATCATAGTTTGATGACTGGTCCAATGAAGGCAATCTGTATGATACTTTATAATTACCAGTCTGGATAAAACTGTGGTCAGTCTTCCTTCCTCCTAAACATCATCAGCATGTAGTGATTTTTCTAATTCAAATTTCTTACCTGGACATAAAAAAGACTTTATGGGATTTTACCCTTCAGCCTGGTTCCATAACTCATGGTTTTCTGCTCCCATCATGGATTTATCACATTGTAAGCTGAAGCTATAGCTCCACTGAATTGTGTGCTGACTCTGCACCAGGACTCATAACTCCTGAATATGTCTCTGCTCATCTATGACTGGAAAATGTATCTTTTCTACTTTCCTACTCTCCATAGAGCTTATTCTATGAAGTCTTTCTGAGTACCTTTTATGTATGTACTTCATACTCTGCAATGACATATCAAAAAGCCTATAGTATAAATGATCAGAATAAGTAGAAAAGACTGAAATGGACCTTGATGGTAAATTAGGATTTTATTGATTTCAACTCCAAAACTATAGGAGGATTTCTGAACAACTTCAGGGTGAGATAACATGATCTGATTTGTCATTTTAAAAGTCATATCAGCAGAATACTGGTAAGAGGAGCGGTTGATTGCAAATGGTTACTGTAAGAAGGGTATTGCATTAACCTGGCTTGGTCATGATGAGCTCTTGAAACCTTTATCTGCATATATATACACACATGTAGACACAAATATAACAAAACAGTGAGAGAGAAAGGATGGGTTCAGAAATAATCAGTACCACAATGTGCTGTTTAGTGTGCGGTTTTGTCAGCTTGACACAAGCCAGGTTATCTGGGAAGTGGAAATTCAGTTGAGAAAATGCTTTTTATCAGATTGTCCTGTTGTGTGATAATCATTTTTGTACACTGTGAAGATGTGTCTCTGCCTAAGGCACCTTCTTGTTAGTTTAATGAAAAGCTAAATGGCCAATAGCTAGGCAGGAGAGAATAGGTGAGACTTCCTGGGAGAGAGAGAAACTCAGGAACATTCTGAGGCCTGCAGGAGTAAGCCAGCCAGATGGGGAGGGAGTTGGACATACAGACAGAGGAGTGTTTAAGAACCACATGTCCTCCATAAGCCCACATGTTTGAACAGTTGGTTCCTAGGTGGTGGTACTGTTTGGGAAGGTTATGGAACCTTTACAAAGTGGAAGCATCCTGAAGGAAATATATCACTAGGGACAAGATTTGAGGTTTAAAAAGAATTTTTTTTAAAAAGATTCTATCTGCCATCTATCATCTATATACTTCTCTCTCTCTCTCTCTCTCTCTCTCTCTCTCTCTCTCTCATCATCATCATCATCATCATCATCATCATCATCATCATCTCTCTGATGTGTATGGGTGTTTTGTCCAAATGGCAGTGCATGCAGTACATGCAGTACCCTCAGAGACAGAAGAGGGCATTACTTTGATAGACTGCCATTACACGTATTATGATCTTTCACTCATGCACTATTCAGTATCTTTCCTTCGAGTGTTCTGAATGTGTGTTATAGGGGAAGTCTTTTTTTCAAGTTGAGGTTGTTTGCTGTTCTATGTGCCTTTTGTTCCTCGAGAGGCATCCATTACTTTAGATTTTAGAATTTTTCTTCTATGATTTTGTTAAAAGTATTTTCTGTTTCTTTGACTTGACTCTCATAGATTTGGTATTTTCATAGTTTTATATTTCACAGATGTTTTGATTCTGGGTTTTAAAATAATTAATATTTTCTTTGTCTGAGTGATCCATTTCTTCTACTTTGTCTTCAAGACTTGAAATGCTCTAATTCACTTGATTCAATCTGTTGGTAAGACTTTCCTGTTATCTTTTTTGATATTATGATTTGTCCCTTTATTCAAGTGTTATTTCAGTTTGGTTTTTCTTCATAGGTTTTCTTTATGAAATTCTATTTTCATATCTTGGATTGCTTTCATTATTTCATTCAGCTATGTTCTCTAAATCTTCAGGCATTTATTCACGTCCTCTTTGAGATCTTCGAACATATTTACAAGCCTAGTTTTAAGCCCTTGTCTTGCACATTAGCTAAGTTGTTTTCCTCAACGAATATTACACAATTTTCAGTTGGAAACAATTTTGGTTATGTTGTTTGTGTTTGGGGAATGGGTCTCAGTGTCTGGAGGAAAACTTGCAGGAACTTGTGTGTGCTTCCTTGGGATCAAACTCAGGTTCTCAGTCTTGGCCACAAGTGTCTTTACCCACTGAGTCATCAAAACAGCCTTGAGAATTCCATACATGTGTACAATCAAATATCATACCAATTCTTCATTTCCCCCTTTCATTCATCTCATTTCTTCCCCAACACTCTGAAGTTTCATATTTTTGTCTTGTGGTTTTATTTATTTATTTATTTATTTATTTATTTATTTATTTATTTATTTATTTATTTATTTATTTATCTGTTTGTCTGTCTGTTTGTTTATTTATTTATTTATTTATTTATTTAAATAACACACTAAGTCCAATTAGTTCAGCTATATGTTCACCTGTATGGAGCTATGGGAAGCCTGTATCCTCAAAAAAAATACAATTCTCTCTTTCCTAGAAGCTATCAATAGTCAGTATCTTCTCAGTAAGAGGTGGGTCCTGGAGAGTACCTCTTACACCTATCATCGGGTTTTCAAGGTCTTACTGCAGTACCTCCTAGAAACTCCATGTTGATGAATGATGTTGAGACGCTTTGTAAAGAGTGTTTTCAATAATTAGCAGTATAGACAAATTAATAGAATTCTCTCTCAAACAGGGATGAAAAGGATCTTTTAAAAATAGATTTTATACATTTTCTTGAGGAGAAAGTAGCATCCACAACAGTAGAGCCCTAAGTCCAAGCTATATTCAGTTGTATCCATTGTACAACTTGCCTTTTTTACTTTTTCTTCAGACATGTCCTGCATGAGGTCAAATGTGTATACACTCAAGAGTTTGCACAGTACAGATACTTAGGAGGATTGCGGATGAGGTGACTAGTGCAGACTGGGCACCATTTTCTTGAATGGCACAAGCTGAAGTGTGTGAAAGAAGCAGGACAGTCCAGTATGGACTTGTGACCTCAGGCACATGCTCTGCAGTGGTGTGGCCTATAAGGAGAGAGGGACATGCATTTGTGTTTATTTAAATACTGTTCCAATGGTCTGATAGAGTTTAAAATTTCAGTGTTTAAACATCATTGCTTTTAGGGGTTACAGTCTGGATAAACAGTAAATTATTGAATGTTTGTTATCATAAGGTCTAAAACCCTGCACTATAAATAAAACTCAGAGAATAAAGCTGACCAATATAGTTTATATCTGTAATTTAGATGACATTGCTACTCTAGCAACAGAGTGGAAAGTTTATTTCAATGTTTCTCAGTGGAGATGGGGAGGAGGATTTCCTTTCTTCCTCAGGGGATATTAAGCAATACTATTTGTACCTGTTACAATTTGATTTTTTGTGCACAGAGTTGGATATTGCTACTGAAAGCCAGTGTGGGGAGACCATGAATGCTGTTGCTATCCTAAAATATGCAAGACAAGACCAAACAGCTTTCTAGTCCCCAAAGTTATTTATATTTCCACTGAGAGATCATGTAAAAAATAACTAGGGTGGGGAGGAAACAAAATTATTTGCATATTAAGATAACATAATTTGTTTTAATCAAGTTTTAGGCAATTAAGTTAGAATCTTACACAAGATACACACTAAGCTGGGGTTAGGCTTCCAACTTCCATTACATAGATAGTAAAACAAAACAAACAATTAATAGGTCCTGGCAGGAATGGTGACATTTACTTTGATTTTAGAGTCTTGGGAGTGATGTTTCTCTGAGGATATGCCAAGTGAGGCATTAATATGAGGAATGAGAGGATTTCTGTATTAATTTTTTTCTTGATAGAAAGTGTGAATTCTTAATTTAAATGAGAGATTCTATTAAATGTGCTCTATTGAAATATCCTTTAATTCCTTTACTCTTTGTCATGACGTTGTTTTCTTCCCTAACACTTTGGCAACTCTGAAATGCATAATTGTATTTTTGCTGTTATAGCTTTTCTGTCTGTCTGTCCATCAGTGGCTTCAAAGAAAAATGATATCAAATACAACATAGAATCATATAATAGTGAATGCCCACTACTTATATTTCCTCTATTATAATAGGAATCAATAAATACAAACATTTTTAATTATATGAATGAGTTAAGCATTCCTATTTTTTAAAAATTTCCATCATAGCACCATTTTCTGTAACAGAATCATCATTTTTTGTTATTACCCAAAAGAAAATTTTTCTTGAGAAAATTTTACTGTTTTTCTCATTGGTCATTCATATTTAAAACATTAGTTCATATTTAAAACAATTAGTTTTTTTATAGTGTGTATGAATGTGTCTGTGTGGAGGCGTGTGGAGGCATGTGCATGTGAATACAGGGACTTGCAGAGGGTAGAGGGATATGATATGTCTCAGTTGGAGTCACTGCTGATTTTTAGTCTCTAGACATGGTGCTGGAAACTGAACTCAAGTCCTCTGGAACAACAGCAGGTTCTCTTAATCACTGAGCCATCTCTCCAGCACCATGTCCCATTCATCATAATGAGAAACTTTTAGTAATCAGTATTGCAGAAAGTGCTCTATTTATTATGTATAGGTACATTTCTTTGTTGAATAATCCCTAACAACATTTCCTTTCCCAGAACTATTTGGAAGAGGGGATAATGAGATTTAGAACTAAAACTTCTGAGGATCACTACATGAAAAGCATTTTTAAAACTGACCATCAAGGAAATATCAAAGTTTAATGTTAAAAGACTGGAGAAACCCTGAACAATGAACGTAAGAAATTTGCCAGGAGGAATGAAGGTATTGTGGATAAATAATGCAAAAGATATCAACTACTGCTGTGGCTGATTTACTATGATAAACAGAAAATGCTCCCTAGAAAGAAAAAATACAAATAGTCATAGAGAAACAGTAGCTTTTTCCCATGTCAATGAAAAAAATGACATCATACCCACATCTGTGAAATGAATCTCTTTTGTGTTCACAGGTACATTCACATAAGAGCATATGTGCATGATATTTGTATGTGTATGCACATGTCTGATATTTGCGTGCTGTCTCTGTGCCTCTAATTAAATCTCTCTGATTTTTTTAGGTTTTATGAACACATTAGACTCAGATGCTGGGAGAACACCACAGTACTTGATACAGGGAAAAAACTCCAAGTAGCAGTTGGATGTTTGCTATCACTCAAGGAGTTAAGTCCAGTCAAGTGCTCGTAATAGCTTTAATTAAATACGGTCACTGTTTTATACATTTATTAAAATTAATTATGAACTTATTCAAAAATTCTCATACAGTTGTGCATGATATATAACATTTAAAAATTAATTTTGAATTTATTATTTTATTTCATAATTTAAATTTCTGTTAATAATAACATTTGTCATCTTTTTTTAAAAAGATTTATTTATTTATTATGTATACAGTGTTCTTCCCCCATGTATGCATGCATGCCAGAAGAGGGCACCAGATCTCATTCTAGACGGTTGTGAGCCACCATGTGGTTGCTAGGAATTGAACTCAGGACCTCTGGAAGACTAGCCAGTCCTCATAACCTCTGAGCCATCTCTCCAGCCCACATTTGTCATCTTATTAGCTTATTTAATCACTTTTTACCCAGTCATGTTGGCACACTTCTTCAATTCTATGGCTTAGGAACCTGAGAGGAAATTGCCATAAATTCAAGGCCAACTTGATGTATATTGTGAGTTCCAGGTAAGCTAGGTTTACACAGGTAGGCCATATCTTAAACAAAGAAATAAAACAAAACAGTGCCCTCCAAATCCCTGTTCTTTAACAGATTATAACCTCCATAAAAGCAAAGGCTTTTTTTTAATCTCCCTGTAAACCTAGGGAAGCACTACTCTTAAAAATAATGGTATAAAAATTCAACATCATAATTCCTAACTATATTCTTAAATACATATTTTTATACCTACTGAGAAGTGTAGTTCTCAATTCTCATCAAAGAAACTTCTCTTTGCAACAGACCAGACCATTAAGGAAACTACAACTAATCAAAATGCAGAGAAAAAGAGAGTGTATGATGCACAGTCCCAACTGATACTACCAACATAATTCTTGCATGTAAGGTTCAGGGATCATTATGGAAAGGGGAAAAGAAATATTCTAAGAGCTAGACAAACAGGAACTTCAATGTGAGATTGTGTCTCCTAGAAATGTCAAAGTGATGACACCATGAAGTCTAATTAACATGACCTGTCAATGGTGACATCATTGGACATGCTAGCATGAAAAGGAAAAAGCTCACCTCACAGGGATTCAACCCTAAAGAACCACAGGCAAGTAAGGAGAAATCATCTTCCTCGAAGAGCCCCTCTCTGACCCCAGTAAGCTATCCCATACCAAGCGGGCAGCTCTGAGATCATCTACATTGTGTTAACATTTTACAGACTGAGCCGGTTGTGTTTACATAATTTGCAGGAATTTGAGAAAGAGCAGGAAGATTTTAGTGGGAAGAGTTGGAGGGAGGAAAAGGAATTGAAGAAATGATGTAATCATATTAGAACTTCAAAGCATATGAATTGAAAATATATTTTGAAACTTGGCATAACATTGGAAATCTTGGACAGGCCATTTTTCTGGTGTGTCTGTAGAGACTCTCTCCTCTCTGATTACTACACTCTGCACTTTAATAGTCAGTGGGCAGACAGTTTCTTTATCAGCCCTTCATAAAATGTAGTTAAAGCCAATTCCAGCTTGGCACATCAATCCAAACAATTTCATGCTAACTTTACAACATCCTCATTGAAATTTTTGTGTCCTTTCCTAATAATCATTCCAATGCAACATTTTCTGCTGATTGCTGACCACATAGATACTGCCCTCTGCTTATCACTTGATTTGGTAGTGGCTAGAAGAGACTGACACACGTGGAAACTGTGCTGCACCTCTCAGTAAATGTAAATCAATGACATACAAATCAGAATGTTTACAACCTCAGCAGCACCCATTTGCTGATATTGAGTACTCCCAAGTCCACTCACCCAGCACCCCTGGTGGGAAAGACCAAGGGTGGGGGAGTGAGTTTTCAGTGCAGGTTACCAGTACACAGTTGACTCATCACCAGAAACATTCTTATCTGAAAGTAATAATTATGGTCTATTGTTGGGGGTGGTGGTGATGATATTTGACAGTTTATTTCATTTAAACGTTTTACAACAGTATCAGTTTCTTAATGATGGTAGTGTAGAGAAAATTTCTCAGCCTTGTAGTAAGGCAAAAGATGATTATAGTCTTATAGTAATTATTTAAAGATCACATTAGAGAAGTGCCTTTGAAATTTGATGGGTACCCGAATCCCCTGTTAATCTTTTACAAGGCAAATTTCTGATTGTACATTTAAGATGGAGGTTGAGACTCCAAATTTCCAGTATTTCTCAGGTGATGGTGGTACACGTGAACAGTGAGCATAGGCTGCACATGGGACAGTGTGGCACTGAGCAAAACTCTAAAAGCTCATGCAAAAGCATTGCTACTGTCTTTGGCCAGGGCTCTCAGCCTAATTGCACACAAGCATCAGCTGCAATGTTCAGAAACTGCAACTCAGTGGGCACTCAAATGTAATCAGAAGGTAAGATGTAACCATTAGTATTTTTTGGAAACTTCTGGGTGTTTCAAATGTGCTAGAAGAGAATTTGGCTTTGTTTACACAACTGATGAGGGCCACCTTGCAATTCTGTAAAAAGCAGTTAGATGTGAGAGTTGTGTGGCACCTTACCAATCTGATGCCTATTTTGGCACTTTTATCTCAGCTTTTTTTTTTTTTGTTTGTTTGTTTCTTACTGACCGAGAGCCTTCAGTTTCCCAAGTCGTCTTTGGAACTGTCTTTGGCATCTTGCTAGTTCCCTCATTAACAGGTGAAACAAAACTTGGGCTCACAATACTTTGATGGTTTCTGTTTTAATTAGTTACTGTAATTTTTCTGCTAGAAGTTACATTTTCTTTTTGAGTAGCTGTCAATCATTTTTGAAAGTTGTCAAAGAATGCATTATAATTAAATTTGTACATTGTTTTCAATTCTCTCTATACCGCCTATCATTCTTGCTTCAGTCCTCATCAAACCAAGATTTGATGACTAGCTATATAATTGTGGACACACTTGATCTTAAAAGTTCATTTTTGCAGGTCAGATTTATACAGTGAGCTATGCCAGTTCAGTCTTGTTTGGACGATAGTTCCCTCTTTTATTAACAGGAGAAATGCTGTGGCATAACCATCAGCTGGGCCGGTCGGTCTTAAAGCTGTTTTTCTACAATGGGGATAAATTGGCTGTACTCCACTGACACTTCCCCCAGCCTTTCCCTGTGACTGATGGCTCCCATTTGCAAGATGTCAGGCCAAGGTCTGAGGAACTTCCTTTAGCAGTGTAAATTGGCCCACTTGGCTTCATCAGCATAGTAATCTCAGCAGAGGCAAGGACCTGCCACTCTATCAGTTGATTGGGTTCACTGAAAGTTGTGATTCTAAAATTGTTCTGCTTCTCAGCTAAAGAGCATTGCATTGGAAGTGTCTAAGGTGAATGTAACCATAAGTTAAAATGTCTTTAAAATTTAGTATTTAATAGAATAGTTAAAAGGATGTCTGTATGTTAAAAAAATTGCACATTTGATTCCATAAACACATTTAGCCTTTGATAAGTTTGTTTTTGGCCTCATCTTTAATATGATCCTTTAATTTCATTTTTCAAAGTTACATTTATCACTTACCTCTTTTCTTGTGTGTGTGTGTGTATGTGTGTGTGTGTGTGTGTGTGTGTGTGTGTGTGTGTGTGTGTTGTGTGTATGCATGACATATATGTGGATGTCAGAGGACAACTTGTGGGAGTTGATTTTCTCCATCCACCATGTGGGTCCCAAGTCTTCAGGCTTGGTAGCATATACCTTAACCTGCTGAGCCATTTCATTGGCCCTAATATTATCTTTTAATATAAAATATGTTTTTGGATGTAAGCCTAGCCTTTAATGGCTGAGCCATCTCTGTTATTTTTCTTATCAAATTTATTCATTAAATGTATAAATAATAAGGGTGACTGAGAAGCAATTGCATCTAACATACACACTTGACTATCAGTATAGAATGTGATTATACAGCGCTCTCTCTCTCTGTCTCTCTCTCTCTCTGACACACACACACACACACACACACAGAATCTTTTTCCTGACTCTGTTCTTCTGGGAGGTTACCCATTTATTCTGAGGATGTAATTCTTGAAATATTTTCTGGGTAAGTTTAGATGGCTGGGGAAAAAACTTTATTTGGAGATGTCTGATCTTGTGTGGTTTACTGTTGGATGTTGTCTACAGCGACTAGACTAAATGAATGTCTAGGGCAATGAGATTTAACCAGTGGTCATTTGAAGCCCAATATGCTGGATAAGGTTTTAGAACATATGTGGTATGGTAAAAAGTAATAAACATGCTTTTATCAAGTGGCTTAGAATCTTTTCTTCAAAGCTTTTCCTAATAGAATTTATACATGCTTAAAGATAATGGAAATTTTAGTAGAATAAGTAAAGCATGCTATGATGAGTGCTAAGGAACATATTCTTATAAAATAACATTAATGGAAGTATTTGTATTTTTTCTGCTCTTTAAATTTTTCTTTTCCGGAGCTAAGGCCTGAATCCCAGGCCTTGCACTTGCTAGGCAAGTGCTCTACCACTGAGCTAAATCCCCAACCCCTGCTCTTTAAAATTTTATTAAATTTATTTTTCATAGAATGTGTTTTGATAATATTCTTTCCCCTCCCCCAATTCCTCAAAGAACTTCCCACCCAACTTAGTGTTTTATCCTTTTCTATAGCTCTTTGAAAAGAAAAAAGGAAAGACAAACCAAAAAGTCCAGATTAATCCAAAAGCAGACAAACTAAAATAAAAAATTATCAGTAAGACAAAAAATACCAATACAAAATAAAAAGCACTCCAAAAACAATCTGGAGTCTGTTTGTATTAATCAATTACTCCTGAGCATGGGACCTATCCTGGGAAAGGGTTGATATACACAGTGACATTCCATCAGAGAAAACTGATTGCCCCCCACCCCCCTTTTTTTTCTGGTGTCTCTCCTAAATAGCTTCTTAGCTAGGGGTGGTCCTTTGTTTCCACTTTCTCCTCTCAGGGCTGGCATTTTGTCTGGTTTGAACCTTTTCATTTGGTACCTTTTCATTTGGTACCTTCCTATACATCTCCAATAATGTTAGGAAACAAATGAGTCAGGGCATTGTTGAGTACCCAGAGTTTGCTGATTAGTAATGCAATAAGAACCTGTAATGAAGAAATAAGAGGAAAAGGGAAGGGAAAGAAGGGAAATAATGTAGAAATGACGGAGAGAAACAAAAGTATTTTAACATCAGTCCATATCTTGCCTTTGTTCTTTCTGGCTGGAATGAATATTGACCCTCACTATACACAAAATTGTCCTATGATGCTAACTCTACCGGTAGGGGAGCAGCAGTTTTTACTTGAACTGAAGTCTGGGTCATTTTGAACTTTGATTTGTGTCTGGCTCTCAGATCTTGTACAGGTACTTGAAAGTTGAAGTATTCTGGTTGCTTATGGACAGAAATAATTCATTGTTTCTTGATGTAATCTATTTTACTAAAAGGGGGTCATTTCAAAGCATTATTTCTATAGTATATAATTTTTACTTTCCAAGAAAATGAAAAGTTTGCAGCATGATCAGTGTTTATTGCTGTTGAAATGTTCTATCTTTGTTACCAAGATATTATTAATCAGAATTTTGTCACATTTTGAGAATTCTCAAGAAAGTAGTTGATTGTTGAAGGCTTAGTGTTGCTTAAGTATTATTCAATAATGCGAGCATGACTATACACTGCAAAATACTATTTAGAAATAACATTTGTGTTATTGCTATGTTATTGTTATTGCTAATGTGACAATATTTTTTCAGATGCTTATTTAGATTGTATTTACTTTTTATTAACATGCCTATATATTAATTAAAGGGGTAGACTAAATTGGTAGTGTTTTGGCATTCTTAGTTCTTGCATTTTACACATTTAATCTAGAACATGTTTTAATAAGCCAATATTCACCTTTAAATAACTATGCCATAAAGTACCTAGGTTCTGATTCTCTCCCTCTCCATCTCCCTCTCCCATCATTTACACACACACACACACACACACACACACACACACACACACACACACACCTTGAACATAGTGTATTATGAAGAAGAACAGAATTAAATATCACAAAAAAACCTCACAGGCTATTTTCAGGCTTACTACTACAAGATTCTAAAGGTCTCTTTCAGTTTATTGTTACCTTTAGAGTCAAATTTTCATGAAACATTTTGTGGAGCTAGATAGCCTCATAATATAGGAGTTGTAACTATAGCACCAATTTTTATCTATACATGATCATTTATGTTAAGTGTGGTAGCTTTGACAGTCAATTTTAATAGGAAGGTATTAATTTCAAACAGTGGCCTGCATATAATGACAGCAATGAAGAGTATTCCCAGAGAATGCTCCTAAATTAATTTGTCACTTTGACCCAGTAACGAAAATGCACACTAAAACACTGATGTGAATTGAAAATAAAATCACTGCACTTGACAGATTTAATAGTTTAAGTGATTTCAAATTAACCACATACCACTGACCGCAAGTGAGGAATGTGAGCTTTTCTCCTATAATGAAAGATACTCTGGGGGCTCATTATACAGAGGAGAATAAATAAATGCATAGTAAATAAATCGGCACTGGGGAAGAGAGAGTGGTAACTACTTAATGATTCGTACATGCATACATAAAGATATCATAAGTAATTCAGATACCATGTTTCTTTTTTCAGTTTTATAGTGTTATAAATAAAAACTGCTGATCAGTAAATTGGAAGCATGATATGTCTATTAAAGATATTAATAATGATAGAAACATCAGCTTTCTGAGTGAAGTAGTGAATGACACAAGCTCCTTTTCATGAAATATCTAAAATGTGCTACAATCCCATTTGTTTTCTATTTACCTAAAAATTCAAGCTATGAATTTTGAGTCATTACTTTTTTAGCCTTTCTTATAGTATATATAGACATACAAATATCAACTTATTTCAGCTTATATAAATGTTACACTTTGAGCATCACATTTGATACTAATATGACTGTTATTTCTCCATGAAAATTCACATATTTTGCCTCTGCAAAAAAAAGTAAAGACAATTTGAATATAATACTCAGATATTTTTAACTGCTAGACAGAATGCATGGTCTATAAATATATATTGAGAGGACACAAGTACCTTAATATTTGTTTAAAAAGTTAGCTTTTCTACTCTGCCCAGGATGGAATCTATATGGTGTCATTCTTTATTCCCATAATTTATGAGGAAATTTATGAGGAATCTTTGAGGTCCTGCAGATGAAGAAAGAGGATATCAATTCTTTGCAACAGGAACCCGCTTAAGTGGTACCAACTCTGATTTCCAGAAGAGCACATCTACAAATAGGGAGTGAAGCAATCTACACCATAAATCCAAAGACCCCAGAAAAGCACTGTTGGTAAGCTATGCTGAAATTTGTCACTCCCACTGGGACCACACCAACCACCCTCTGTTTCACTCCTGGGACCTTTTCTAACTAGATCCAGAAATGTCTTCTGGTGATGACTGACCCAGTGCTAACCACCAACCTTTCACAGAGGCATACTTACTTGTATCTTATTAGTTAATCTTCACATTGTTTTGACAAAATACCTCAAGGAAACAACTTCAGGTGGAAGAATTTGTTTTGGTTCATAGTTTTAGAAGGTCCATTTTCACTTGGCTACATGTTTCTGGGTCACTCTTAGAACATCATGGCAGTAGATATGTGTGGCAGATACATCAAGACAGGAAGCAGAAAGAAAAATGAACATGAGTTAGGGACAGGATACCCCTGAGATCTGCCTCCATTGTTCTGTTGCCTCTAGCTAGACTCAGCACTCTAGTTTCCTCAGCCTCTTGGAACAGAACCAACACTTGGAAACAGGTGAATAATACATGTCCTTAGACCTGGACCATGACAGATCCTCAGGTAACATTAATGCATAGTTAAAGGAAGAAGCAGCCATCTTGAAGAAAAATATCTGCTGACAAAGAATGGGGACCAAGGAGATACAGATGCTTAGGCCTAATATGAGAGAGAAAAATGGTATCAAATTAGGTAGAAGTGATTGAGAAAACCATACTCCATTGACAAATTATCTTGGTAAAGTGGTTTATAATATATAATAGATTGAATAACCACGGGCCAAAGAAATTACTTTAAAGAAAATAATAATAAAAAAAAACTGTGTTCTGAAGGGAAAGGAAGACAGAGCAAGTATCTAGAATTAAATTTATATCGATATTTTAATGCAGTTTTTGATGAGAGACGTGCACACATACATAAGTAGATAATGACAGGAAGGAATCAGTAGAGAGCCAAAGATTGAAGATAGAGGTTATGATTACTGTTGGAGCAAAAAGATTTTAAGTTAGGAACATTAAAACATAAGGTTCTACTTGTAGCATGAATCTTAAATGGTCTTATTAATAAAATCGAACCTGGAGCTGGGTATTGGGATGAATGCTGGAAGATCAGAGAAGCAGAACAAGCCAAAGCTACCTCACCTTGCCAGTTCTTCAGCTAATCCTGTTTCCTCAGACTGGAAGCCTCTGAGTTCTCATCCAGAATGAATCTCAGCTGAACTATTGCTCAAAAGCCTAAAAGCTTAACCAGCCTAAAGCTTCTAGTTTCTGGTCTTCAAGCCTTATATACCTTCCTGCTTTCTGCCATCATTCCCTGGCATTAAAGGCTCACTTTCTGGGATTAAAGGTGTGAGTCCCCTTGCTTGGCTGTATCCTGAACACACAGAGATCAAGGTAGATCTATGCCTCTGGAATGCTAGGATTAAAGGTGTGTGCTACCACTGCCTATCCTCTATGTTTAATATTGTGGCTGTTCTGTTCTCTGACCCCAGATAAGTTTATCAATGTACACAATATTTTGGAGAACACAATACCACCACACCTACTTATTTGGGATTATGGTGAAGTAGTAATACAAACAATACCAGTTTATTCTTCGTATCTGTAGTGCCAAGTAGTTGAGTATCTAAGAGTAATGTGTTTAATTTAGGTGAAAGCTTAGTCTGAAGATGGGCATATCCTAACTTCACATAATTTTAGAAATAGAACCTTTAAAAACATGTTTAAAAGTAAAAGATACTTTTTCCTGAAGTCTCAGGCACTTTAAATTGCATAATCAATGAGAAAATAATTATTGTACTGATTGTATAAAATTGGAGTGATATTGGGTATTAGAAATCATGTGGTCGCACCATCAATGAACGAACAGATATCTCTTTCCTTGCACAGGGTGGCCGGATCTACAGTAAAGGAGATTTTACTTGCAACTACCTGAAAGTCACACAACAAAAGTGTGTGAGGATCCCCAGAGATGAGAGAGTGTGCTCCAGTTATTTCTTGGAGGTGTGTTGTAATGGATGAGAAGGTTAACGTGAAGAACCATAGACATGGTAGGCAAACAAAATCAGTTTAGGGAGAGCCAGAATGTCAGCAAGTGCCAACACAAGATTGCTATGAAAAGACTTTATCACTGGGCTGTGGTGGCGCATGCTTTTAATGCCAGCACTTGGGAGGCAGAGGCAGGCAGATCTCTGTAGCTGGAGAGCTTCTCTCTAGGTGCCACCAAGTCCCCACAGTCCCACAACCCACTTATAAAATAAATAAACACTCAGACGCTTATATTACTTATAAACTGTATGGCCGTGGTAGGCTTCTTGTTGTCCACTTCTATCTTAAATTAACCCATTTTTATTAATCTATAACTTGCCACGTGGCTCGTGACTTACCAGTACCTTACATCTTGCTTGTCATGGCAGCGGTGGCCGGTCTCTCTGCCTCAGCCTTCCTGTTCCCAGAATTCTCTTCTCTACTTGTCCCACCTATACTTCCTGTCTGGCTACTGGCCAATCAGTATTTTATTTATACAGAGCGATATCCACTGCACTTCCCCTTTTCTTTCTTTTTTTTTTAAAGTAAGGTTAACTTTCATATAGTAAAATTACAGATAGCAAAACAATTATCAAGCAAGAATTACAGTTATAATATCTAGTCTATTATAATAACTAGTCTATTTGGCAAAATTAAAGAAGATATCTTATCTATCATATATTTGTGAGTCTAATGTTTTATTTCTAACTTATTTTTTATCATAATTAAGGAAAATTGTAACTATTTAGCTTTAACTACATCAAAGACCTCAGAAGGATATAATATTACCTGAGAAATGGGAGAAGGTTACTAGCAACTTTCGAGAGTCTTGCAGGGTAGACAGAGACAGCTGGCAGCCTGGACAGTCACATATATATGTTACACGTGTTATATATACATTACAATATATGTTATATATGAATTAAAAAGCAAATAAAATACAAACTGTTATCTAAGTGATTATTTCTTCCCTTCATCCCAGTATCTGTTTTGAAGAACAGGTTGAATTGACATTAATATGGTTGATGTCCTCTCCACACTGTTCACACAATTTCTGTGATTACCTGAAGGAGGCTTGTTTGTCCCACTATACAACCATAGCAAAAGAGAAAATGTAGAACAATAGCAAAAGAGAAAATGCCAAACAAATATTTAGACTGGTGAATGTCTTAGAGATAATTCACCTCACTACTGGAAAATTCTTCCAACAGGGTACAGAGACATGGTCATATTTGAAATGAATTTAAAGTGGCAATAATTTGACTATATTCCTGATTTTTATTTGTTTCACAGAAGTTTGAGGTAGGCATAGATAATTTAACAGTTCAGTTTTTACCATGTTAGTTAATTTAACTCTCTTCAGAAAAATTGAGTTAAGAATATCATGATATAAATTTTCCAGTGAAGAAACTGAGGCACAAAGTCTATGTTATATTGCCGAATATTAGAAATAAGAAAGAACTGTATAGGATTTGAGTTTGGAAATACTTTACACAAAGCTTATGTATGAAATAACTTTAGACACATTATTTTTAGATATTCAACTTTTATAATGAGATTATATTGTTGATATTTTTGGTAATAATCATATTAATAACATGAGTAGTTAGGTAAAATGTTTTGGACCGTGATGAAGTGAATGGTACCAGAATAACTCCATTGTCTTAAACAAGTATAAAACTAGATAACAAGTATGAAACAATCATTTATACAGTGGGTAGACACCACAGAATGTAACCCTAAACTACATACCTGGTCTGCATTTCTAATATATTCAGGGTCTACAACACAGTACAGGAAAAATGGAAACACATCCAGAGCTTCAAGTTTGCTCATCATAAGAAAAGAAAAGTTGAATTTGGGGCTTAAAAGGCTGTGAATTCCATCAGATTGAGGAAAGCTAGTCAGATCTTTTTCTTCAAAGATTTAATATGTGTATACAAGTGAATTTCCCTCTCCCAGAGGCCATCAACTGCCAGTAGCTCCATAATTCGGTGTGGGCCTTGTGAGCTCTTCTCCAGTCCATGCTGGAATATTAACTTGCTTTATCTTGTGCAGTACAAATCTACAGATATAAACATGAATACTTAGAAGGCAGCTTGACAACATAAAAATAGGAAACAACAGAGTCTTCTCTAGGGCCTATGACTTCCTTAGCCATTGGGTTTGACTGTATTTGTAGTAACATGCAAGGTTTTCCTCCCATGGATTAGGTCTCAAAGCCGATCAATAGGGCAGTTAGTTACCATCAGCAATGGTTTTCTCCACTATTGCACCAGTGGACACACCTTGCCACACAAACAGTATTGTAGCATACAGGGCCAGTGCTGCATAAGACCAGTGACATTCTTTCCTCCCACAATGCCCTGCATAGCACTTTCCAGCTCTGTGAAGTCTGGCAGGCAGAGAGAGAGTTCCCTGAAGATTGATTTTTCTGTGTCCTGTAACCAAAGTGTATGGCTCTTTCGCAATAGGGTAGTATACACTTTTATTTAAGCCTCTGTACCTGTCCCCCATTTCTCCATCCTCATTATCCCACTGCTTGCATAAATACATCAGTCTTCAGTATTTCCCCCTCCCTGCTTTATTTCACCTCTGCTCTGCTCTCGCTAATCCTAAATGCATGTTCTCCCAGGCAATGTCCATTTGTAGTTTAATAGCTTCCATATGTACTACAATGCTAAACACACACACACACACACACACACACACACACACACACACACACATGCACGCACGCACTCACCCGAGCAAGAGAGAAGGAGAGCAAGTGATCAAGAGAGCCAGAGCAAAAGGAGTGAAAATTGAAGTTTAGACACTCACCTGAGAGAGAACAGGCATTGTTTATCTTTTTGGTACCTAGGCACTCTCACTCAGTATAATTTTTTCCTGTAACAAATATTTACATATAAATCTTCTGATTTCTTTTTTTATACATCTGAGTACGCCCTATTTTATACATCTGAGATATAATATATATCTCATTATCTATTTCTCAATTGGTGGATATATAGGTTGCTTAGATTTATTCCTTGGTATTTTACATTTTGTGGCTCTTGTGGATGGGATGATTTCCATGATTACTTTGTTAATATGTTTGTAATGGATGTTTTGGAAGGCTATGGATTTTAGTGTGTTACTTTTGTACCTGCCACTTTGCTGAAATTACTTATTAGCTTTAAGAGATTTTTGGTGGAATCCTTTTTGTCTCTTACATATGGGAACCTATTATTTGCAGCAAGGGATACTCTTACTTCTTTTCCAATTTGTATACATTTTATTTCCTTTTCTTGTCTTACTGCTCTAGCTAAGACTTCAAGTACTTTACTAAATAGGAATGAAAATATTGGTAACTTTGTCTTGTTCCTTATCCATGGGAACATTTAGAGTTTCTCCATTTTTATGATGCTGGGTATACGTTTGTTGGACATAGTATTTATTGTGGTGAGGTATGCTCATCATAAACTTTTCATGATTTTATGAAGAAGTGATGTGAGATTTTGGCAGAGGCAAATGGATAAATAAATAACATTTATTGATTTAAATGTGTGAGCCATCTCAGCATCTCTGGAATGAAGCCAACTTGCTGTGATACACAATCTTTTTTGAAGTGTTCTTGAATTCTGCCTGGTGCTATTTTATTGGCAGTGTTAGCATTTATGTGCACCAGGGAGACTGGTTCTTAAATTTTTTTCCTTCTTGTGGTAATTTTTTTACTTTGATATCAGTGTAAAACTGACTTCATAAAAAATAGTTGAAAAGTCTTAATTCCTTTTCTTCTTCATGGAATAATTTAAGTCATATCAGTATTAGTTTTTGGAAGTTCTGGTGGAATTATGCCCATAAATCCATCTGCTCCTAGTATTTTTTTTTTAGTTATGAAACTTTTCTTTATTACTGAATTCCAGTGATAGTTATGGAGCTATTTAAATTATTTATTTTATCTTGGCTTAATTTTGGTATGTTGTTTACACGTAGAAATAAATCCATTTCTTTAGATTTTGAATTTAGAGTAATAGTGATTTTTAAAGTACGGTTTTTGGAATTTGATTGGTATCAGTTAAAGTCTCTCCCTTTTCATTTGTATATCTTTTGATTAATTTTTAAATTTTGTTTATCTTTTCAAAGAATCAACTCTTCATTTCACTGATTCCTTGTATTTTATTAATTATATCACTATTTTGATTGTTTCTTCCCATCTACTATTTCCAGGTTTGGTTTGCTTTTTTTTCTTCCAGTGACTTAATGTGCACTGTTGAAAACCTCATTTATTTATTTATTTGCTTGTTTTATTTACTTATGTTTTTTGTTGTTGTTGTAGGCACTTAGCACTATAAACATTCCTCTTAAGAATGTCTTTATTGCATCCCATCGATTTTAATAGTTTGTGGTTTTGTTTCTTTTCAATTCTAGGGCTTTTTTTTTTATTATTTCTTTTTGATTCCTTCACTGATCCAATTGTCAATCACGCATGTGTTGTGTAGTCTCGATGAGTTCAGGCACTTTCTGTAGTTTTAGCTGTTCTTAACTTGCAGCTTTATTTCATTGTGTTCAGATATGTAGATGTTATTTCAATTTTTCTATTCATTAAGAATATGTATATCCTAATATGTGGTTGATTTTGAACAAAGTTCTGTGGGTTGCTAAGAACCTATTCTAGAGTGTTTGTGTAGAATGTTCTGTAAATATCTGTTAAGTTTATTTGACTTTGGTGTCATTTAACTTCAGTGTGTCTCGGTTTTAGTTCTTGTGTAAATGATAAGTCTCTTGATGGGAGTGGTGTATTTAAGTCATGAACTCTCATTGTTTTGGAGTTAATCTGTGGTTTTAGTTCTAGCAGTATGTTTGCTTGTGAAATTGGCTGCACTTCTGTTTCATAAATCTCAGTTGAGAATTGCAATATCTTGTTGGTGGATATATTTTAACAAGTATGAAGTTATTCTTCTTACCTCTTCTGACTGATTTAGTTGTAATTATATTTTGTTAAACATAAGAATAGCTATGGCTGCTTGTTTCTTTGTTCTTGAAATGCATTTCTCCATCCCTTTACCCTAGGTAGAGACTTTTGTTGATAGTAAAGTATGTGCCTTGGAGACTGAAAAAAAAAATTAATCCTTCATTTTAATCCAATATGTTTTCTCTTTTATAATTGGAGGATTGAGAATATTAATAATGAGTTATTATCAAAAGATGTTTGTTAATTCGTGTCATTGTGTTAATTATTCTTGTGTCTGTCTTGTTAAACTTTCCTAGCATTATTTCCTATGACTTCTTAGATATTTTTTCCTTTTTATTTATTCTTCTCTCATACAGTACAACCGGACTGCAGCCTCTCCTCTCTCCACCCACTCGTCTCATTCCTATATCTACTACTTCCCTGTTTCCCTTCAGAAAAGAGCAGGCTTCCCAGATGCGTCAACCAAACACAGCATAACAAGATGTAATAAGACAAGACTCAAACCCTCATATCAATGCTGGACTAGGCTACCCAGGAGGAGGAAGAGGGTCACAATGGCAAGGAAAAGAGTCAGAGCCACCCCAGCTCCCACTATTAGGAGTTTCACACATTCCCTAAGCTAAACAACTACAGCATGTAAGCTGAGGACCTAGCACAGACTTTCCAGGTCCTGTGATTGTTGCTTCAGCATCTCTGGGCCCCTATGAGCCCTGCTTCATTGATTCTCTGGGCCATGTTCTCTTGTTTATTCTTTTCTTCAGACTGAACTATTGCTTCTAAATCTTCAGTAGATTGGGTTTGTGATCACAAATTCTATAATCTGTTTCTTTTAGTGGAACATTTTTATTTTTTCTTTAATTTTAATAGTTTTGGTTTGTCTAATAGCTTGGATTTACAATAGTCACCTCTTATTTATTTATTTATTTATTTATTCATTTATTTATTTATTTATTTATTTATTTTTCCTGTATTGAAAACAGATTTTTTTTCATACAATATATCATGAATGTGGTTTCCCCTTCCCAAGTTTCTCCCAGTACCTCCCTACCTTCTCTCTGATCTGGATCCACACCCTTCTGTGTCTCCTTTGAAAACAAACAGATATCTAAGGAATAATAAAAATAAAATAAGATAAAACAAGAAGAAACAAATCAGAATAGGACAAAATAAACAAGTGGAAGAAAAAAGAGCCACAGAAAAAGCACAAGAAACACATACAGACACAGAGACACACAAATTCACACACAAAGGAATTCTATAAAACACAAAACTAGAAGCCATAACATAGATGCAAAGGACCTGTCAGGGGAAAAATAATAACTCAACACAACATTATGAGACAAAGAACCTCCAAACATGTAACTGAGTTTGTGTTGTGTTGACTGTCTACTGCTGGGTATTTGACTTACACTTAAGAATAGTTTGTTTCCCCAGTATAATCCCTTGGGGAAAACTAATTTTTCATTTGTGAGTAGCTATCAATTTGAGATTGCTTCTGTACTGGGGATGGGGGCCTGTGCCCACTTCTCCTCTCAACTCTAGGACCCCATCTGGTGTAGATTTGTGCAGGGCCTGTAAATGCTGACAACAGTCTCTATGAGTTCATATGTGCCTTGGCCCTGCTGTGTTTTGAGGGTCTCCTTGGTATCCTCCATCTACTCTGGGTCTTACATTTTCTCCTCCTCTGTTTTCACAGAGTTCCCTGAGCTCTGCTGGGAGGGATATGATGGAAATATCCCACTTAGGACTGAATGTTCCAAGTTTCTCACTCTCTGTTCATTGTCTGGCTGTGAGTGTCTGTATTTGTTCTTATCTGCTGCAGGATGATGACTGAGCAAGGCACTGATCTACAAGTATAGATGAATGTCTTAGGAGTCATTTCATTGTCATGTTCCTTTAATAGAAGAGTAGTATTAGCTTGTCATCTAGGTCCCTTGCCTATCTAGTCTTAGGTTCTTGGTCAACCAAGTAGCATTGGTTATGGGTTCCATCTCATGGAATGGGCCTTAAATCAAATCAGATCTTGGTTCGTTTCTCCCACAAGCTTTGTACCAGCATATCTTGTGGGAAAGTCACCATTGTAGATGAAAGGGTTTAGAGTTGGGTTGGTGTTTATCTTTCTCTCATGGCCACTAGTCAGTAGGGTAAAGGCTTTAGATAGGCACCAGCTTGATTTCCCCATGTTCAATGAGTTGTGCTGGTGTCATCCTCAGCAATAAAGTCTTGGTGTCATTTTATGGAGAGGAACCACAAGGCCTTTCAACAGCCAGGGGTTCTTGGGGTTCCTATATTGGGCTCCTTTGGCCAAACACTTGACTGGATGTAACCCATTGATGGTATTAGATGCTTCATGTGGTGACAAGAGATGTCCATCTGGTACTCTGTCTGCACTGTTATTTGGCTATTTTGTTTAGATAGCCTTCCTATATGTACATATTTTACAAAAATTTTTAGAACTTGGAATATACCTTCCTTAAATCTTCTGGCTTTAAAAATTTCTGTTGAATAACTTGGATGTTATTCTGATTGACCTGCTTTCATAAATGTCTTGGTCATTCTCACTTCCAGCATTCTTTATACTTCTTAAATTCTATGTTGTAAATGTTTTAACTATAATGTGCTCATGTGCATTTTATTTTCTGGTCATATGTATTTGAAGTCATGTAGGCTTCTGTACTTGGATGGACATGTATTTCTCTAGGTACAGAACATTTCCACCTGATTTCACTGCAGTTTTTATTGGGCTTATGAGTTGTTCATTTCCAGCGTCATTTCAGTTCATCTCTTCTCAACAATTTTATCACTTTATTGAATTCTGTTTTCATATACTGTATTGAATTCCTTATTTCTTTCAGATCTTTGCATTTGTTCTACTGGAGTATGTCAATATCTCTTGAGGGTTGTCTAAACATAGTAGCAATAATGTGGTTGATTTTTTTATTCTTGGAGCTCCTTCTAGGTCATTACTTTTCCTTCCTTCCTTCCTTCCTTCCTTCCTTCCTTCCTTCCTTCCTTCTTTCTTCCTTTCTTCATTTCTGTCTGTCTTTTTTTTAACAAAATAAAATGTAAATCAGATGAGACAAATCTGTCAGTGCAGAGATTATTTCCATTTCTTGGCTATTGTAAACAAAGCAAAATGAACATGGTAATGCAAATGTCTCTTCAACACACTGATTTCGTTTTCTGTAGACACACACATGCATATACATCTGTGTTTGCTAACACTTGCTGTTCTTAAGCTTTCAGCAATGGCCATTCTTACTGCAGTAAGATGATACCCTCTACAGTCTTGACTTACATTTTCCTGCTAGAAAAATATTTGAAGCATTTTTTGATCTACAAAATTGTCATTTGTATTCTTTTTTTCTTTAAAAAAACTTTTTATTGATTCCTTGTGGATTTCACACCATGCATCCTGATTCACTCATCTTCCAGTCCCCTTGCTTCTGCTCTCTGCCCTTGCAAGCCCCCCCCCCCCCCAAAAAAAACATTTTAAAGTAAAACCAAAAAAGAAACCAAACCAAACCAAACCAACCAACCAACCAACCAAAACAAACAAACAGCAACTACAACAAAATCTCAGCATGGAAGCTGTAGTGTGGCCCAGTAAGTCACACAGTATACCTTTCAGTCCATATATCTTTACTTGTAAGTGTTTATTGCAATGAGTCATTGGTTCAAAGCCTCTGGCTTCTGCTACATTATAAATACAAGGGCAGGACCAGCTCTTCTATGCCCTCTAAGCCAGCTCTCCTGCTGCCTTCTGCAGGTTGCAAAGGGTGGGGGCAGGTCATGTTTTTCTTTTTCTTTTTTGAGACAGGGTTTCTCTGTGTAGCTTTATGCCTTCCCTGGATCTCGCTCAGTAGCCCAGGCTGGCCTCGAACTCACAAAGATCTGCCTGCCTCTGCCTCCCGAGTGCTGAGATTAAAGACATGCGCTGCCACCACCACCACCTGGCAAGTCATGGTTTTCTTACCCATTCCACCACATGGTATACAAGGTAGGGGAAGGGGGCTTCTGCTCTCATGTCCACAGGACCAGCTTACCTGCATTCCTGCCAAAAAGGGGCAATTGTGCTGTCTGGGTAGGTACAGGCCATGCTCTCCCATGGGCAGTTCTCCCACTCTTATGACCCCAGGGCCAGCTTTCCCTCCTGTCATAGGCAGCAAAGGGCAGGAAATTGGGGAGGTCATCTCTTCCTCATCTAATTCACTGTATGGCAGATGATGGGTGGGACCAAATCCCTCACATAGGTTCAAGGGGTCAATCACCTGCAACTCCTGTCAACAGATTCAGCTCTACTGTGCTGCCCTGGTGAGGTGCAGGGCCCACTCTCCTGAGTTCTACAACCAGTAAGGGGCAGGATGATCTCTCCCATTCATGTATCCCAGGGACCAGCTTTCCCTGTCTGCAGTAGGTGCCAAGGGGTGAGGGATGAAGGGCAAGGGACAAGGGTGTTATCTTCCCTTTGGCCATGCTACCACATGACAGACAGTAGAGCTAGCTCTCCTACTCTCACATCTTCAGGGCCAAGTCACCTGCACCACGTCAAACAGGGACAGTTCTCCTGGGCTGTCTAGGTGAGGTGCAGGGCCTGTTCTCCTGAGTGCTGTGATTGGTGAGGGGCAGGACAAGTTCTCCCTAGTGCTGCAGCCAGTAAAGGGCAGGGCCAACTTTGCAGTCCTATCTTCACTGCTTTTGGTAGTAATGAAAGCCATGGACATCAACACAGACCGCACTAATATGTCCCTAGGTGGTGGCTCTGACTCCTGACTCATGCCACTGATGACTTTACAGGCCATGGATATCAACGTAGATCTCAGCTACAGTTAGAACATGGACCCAGACATGTTCCTTGGCAGCAATCTGGGCTGGATGTCACCCTGGCTCCAGTTGGCACCAGAGGTCACTTGGATTGGAATGGATCAAGTGACAGTATGGCCCCAAGTGGTGGCCAAGATCCCAGGCAACCACATGGCCTTCAATGGTAATAGGAGCCTAGAACATCAACGCAGACTCTTGCTGCTGCAGAGTATGGTCATTTGTCTTCATATAAATGTATGTTTAGACTGGGCAGTGGTGGCACACACCTTTAATCCCAGCACTCAGTAGGCAGAGGCAGACAGATCTCTGTGAGTTTGAGGCCAGCTTGGTCTACACAGTGAGGTCCAGGACATCCAAGGCTACACAGAAAAACACTGTCTCAAAAAATAAAAAAACAAAAGTAAATGAACAAAAAGAAAGAAACGCATGTTTAGATGTGTTACCTATTTTAAATCAGATTATATAGACTGATTTTTTTTTGTTTGTTTAGTACATAAGTTACATTGTTTCATTTTCCTGGCTGAATTATTTATAATGATAAAGTCAACTAATGTCAAATCATTTTCTGTACATAATATTTCTCTTTCCATTAAAAATATTCTTAGTTTTGATTTTCAATGTTTTTCCAATGTGGGGCACTATGTTTACACTCATGTATGTATGTTTCATATCTATTTGTTTATTTTATCTGGACTATTTAGTTTTCTTTATCTCAGTATTGATCATCACATTGAAAAATGTAGTTGGATAGATAAATTAAATTATAACCACTCATCGAATAAACTTCTCTTTACAGTAAATGGAGGCCACCACAGGAAGCCACAGAGGACACAGCATGGAGACCTACTGTGGGGAGTCAATGCCTAATGTATACATCTTTATCACAGCTCTTGAAGAGGTGGCTCAGAACAGACCACAGAAAAGGAGGCAGAAGAAGTATAAAAGCCAGAGTACCAGGAAGGCTGCTGTGAAACAGTCTGTAGATGAATGTCTAGACAGTCTTATTAAATAAAAAAAAACATGGAGCCAGATATAGGGGTTAAAGCCTGAGAGAGACCAGAGGAATAGGAACAGCCACAGCTAACCTTACCTCACCAAATCTTCAGCTTCCAAATGCAAGCAAATTTCTGTCTACTCACATCTATATGTCTTACTGTTCTGCCATCTGATTTGCTCTCTCTATCCAGCTACATCACTTCCTTGTTCTGCCCAGCTCTGTCACTTCCTGTCTGTCTGTACAGAGATCCAGACCCCTATGGTTAACTAGTATTGGAATTTAAGGCATGTGCCACCACACCTGGCTCTGTTTCCAGTGTGGCTTTGAATTCACAGAGATCCAGACAGATCCCTGTCTGCCAAGTGATAGGATTAAAGGCATGTGCTAACATTGCATGACTTTTGTGTTTACTTATAATGGCTTGGGTTTTCCTCTGATCTCCAGGCAAGCTTTATTTATTAAAGCACAAATAAAATATCACCACATTTCAACACAAATAAAATATCGCCGCAACTGTCTATCCTAGAAATGGCTACATAAACAAGACCAGAACAGTGACAATATAATTAGATCTTAATATGGAAAATCTCAGTGTCCTACCCTTAGTCTATAGGCAACTAATCACTACTGAGAGATGGAGAATTAGCCTCTCCCAGAGATGAGTCCCCTAACTCAGTAGTCAGCTTTGAAACCACATATACACAAACAACTAAAACAGACTCAGCAGATTGAATTTATATATCTGTACATATTTATACATACATATATTATATCAATTTTAATAAAATTATAATACTGAATTTGACTAGGCTGGCATCCATGGTCTCTTAGTGTCTGCATTATATCTGTCCAGGTCCTTCTGGCTTTCAAAGTCTCCATCGAGAAATCGGGTGTTATTCTGATGAGTTTGCCTTTATAAGTCACTTGGCCTTTTTCCTTTGCTGCCCTTAATATTCTTTCTTTATTTTGTACGTTTAGTTGTTTAATTATTATGTGGCGAGGGGACTTTTTTTGGGGGGGTTCTAGTCTGTTTGGTGTTATATAGGCTTCTTGTATCTTCATAGGCATTTCCTTCTTTAAGTTGGGAAAGTTTTCTTCTATGATCTTGTTAAATATATTTTCTGTGCCATTGAGTTGTTATTCTTCTCCTTCCTCTATCTTTATTATTCATAGGTTTTGTCTTTTCATGATGTCCCAAATTTCTTGGACATTTTGGGTCATTACTGTGTTGGTTTTAGTGTTTTCTTTGACTGGTGAATCTATTTCTTCTACCGTATCTTCAACACCAGAGATCCTCTCTTCCATCTCTTGCATTCTGTTGGTTATACTTGCATCTGAAGTTCCTGTTTGTTTACTCAGATCTTCTATTTCCAGCATTCCTTCTGCTAGTGTCTTCTTCATGTTTTCTATTTCCCTCTTCAGGTCTTGGACTGTTTCCCTTGCTTTTTCATGATTTTCTTTCAGGGACTTGTTTTCTTCTGCTTTAATTGTCCTTTCCTCTAGTTTTTTTTTTTTTTTTTTATAGCGTTCTTCCCATTTTTTGTTTGTCTGTTCCTCCACTTTATTTTTGATTTCTTCTATATAAGGCTCTAGCCTCTTCATGATGTTACTTATAAGGTTGTTTTCTTCTTCTTCCATTCTATGACGTTCAGGTCTAGCTGTTGGAGAAGGGCTAGGTTCTGGTGATGCTGTATTGCTCTTTATTTTGTTGTATTTGGCATCTGCCCATCTCCTTGTGGGTTCCTTCTTGGTCTTATCAGTGTACTTGGTCCAGACAGAGCTGACAGATTTAGGGAGCCTCTCTCTGGTCCAGATGAGAGTGCTGGCGTGGATGGGAGCTGGGGGATCTCTGGTCCAGATGGGAGTTTCGGGCCAGGATGGAATGCTGGACACGTCTCTAAGTCTCTGGAAGTGGCTGGGGTCTCCAGCAGATGGGTGTGGGGGCAAGGCATTGAGGTTGTTGTGTCCACCAGAGGGAGGGTCTCTCTGGTCCAGATGGGAGTTCCGGGGTGGATGGGAGCTGGGGGCTGGTCTCTGAGTCTTGGGAAGTGGCTGGGGTCTCAGGCAAATGGGTGTGGGGGCAGGGTGTGGAGACTGCAAGGTCTGTCTGCAGTCTTGGAAAAGGGGAGCCTTCGTGTGGTACTATTCTTGAGGGAGATGTGAGCAAAGGTCTACTCACCTCAGACTAGAGTAAGGATACTACCGAAGTCCAACTGGTGAACCAATAAATTATTGGGAGGATTACTTATAGAAATATGTGTGGGGAGTTACATGCAGGAACAGAAGTGACTCAAAGAAAATTGCATCATTAAAGCCCACCTCAGCTTGGGTGAGAGTTCACAAAAGTTGGCATCCTGGAGCTCACTGCAGAAATTGCTGCAAAGTGTGCAGTATAGTGTCTCTTTCAGAAGGCTTAGGTGGTCTGAACATTTTCCATCTGCTGAGCTGCTCTGAAAGTATATCTTACTAGTCCTTACCTCATATATATATATATATATATATATATATATATATATATATATATATATATATATATATCCTTGGGGGAAGAAAGGCCCCGTGAATCTGGTCAGTTTCATGGATTTCCTGAAGCTTCCAGAGTTTCTTATTCCCTGAGCTTATTGTTTTTCCCCCTGGATGAAATGTTTCACCTTCCTTTAGATCAGTGGTTCTCAATCTGTGGGTTGAAACTCCCTTGGAGGTCAAATGAATCTTTCACAGGGGTTGGTTAAGACCATGAGAAGACCATGGTTATTTACATTATGATTCATAATAGCAGCAAAATTACAGTTATGACATAGCAACAACATAAGGGAGTGGTGTAGCGGGTCACCACAACATAAGCTTTTCTCCAAAATGGAGGTTTTACCTCAAAGGAAACTACTGTATAAAAGACCCCCATGGATTTTCACACTGTGGTAGGCAGGCCTCTCAGATTTCTTTAGGCAGTCTTCTGCCCAGGGAGTCACTCCTGTGGTTAGACTATGCTTTATGACATAATTGACTCCAGAAATAGGCAAATAGATTTTTTTTTTTTTTTTTGGCTCTGGTTTTGAAGACAAGAAAGGCCAAAACAGCAAAGATTGTCAGAAGCTTCTTGCAACCTTCCGTTGATGGCCTTAAGTAAACGGGGATTCTCATTTAGAGGACCACAACATACACTGCAGTCAAACCCAACAGACACCCATTCCAGCTTGATTACTTTAACAAAGAGAGGGACATAGTATAACTGTAATGTAGTGAATCGTACTGAAAACTTTTCCATAGCAACAGTGTGCAAGACGTAAGTTATAAAATGTTCTAGGAAAAGATAAACACCAAGGCATTAAACAGAGAGATAGCTATTATCTTTGCTGATTTTTATATCACAAACACCATGCTATGTCTTTCATTTGGTTGTTATATTCAAGAATTAAATTGTAACAGTGTACTGAAAGGACAAACAGCTAAATAAATTAGGGTTTCTACAGTTAGAAAAAAAAAAAAAACCTATTACATTAAGACTGATGATTGAGTTTGCAGTCTTCTAATGCAAGCACACATTTCAATGCCACTGTCCGCCACCTTTCAATAAAAGAAGCTTCAGTATAATGGCCTATAACATTACACAGTATGTTACCATTAGAGAT
Organism: Onychomys torridus; assembly: GCF_903995425.1. Lineage (NCBI taxonomy): Eukaryota > Metazoa > Chordata > Mammalia > Rodentia > Cricetidae > Onychomys > Onychomys torridus. The sequence continues at coordinate 84,457,242 of NC_050449.1, forward strand.
ATGCTGAAGTGGCAGACTGGGAACTTATTTATGGCCCATGAAGCAAGAGTCTATGAGCTGCTCTTGAAAAATTAATAGTTCAAGGAAATAAAATAAATATTTGGTGCAACAATTGCATTTTAAATGATATCATTAGAAAAATTTCTAAGAAAAGACAAAAAGTTGAAATGTTAGTGTTAAAATAAGTCCATTATTGGTTGACTGGACGACTTTATTATTGGACAGGTAAGGAATGACAGAGAATTATGAAAAACACATCATGCTTGCTAACTTAATATAATTTCCATTATTGAGTAAAAGTTCTCTTAATTGAACATAAAATCAAGTTTCTATAGCTTGTGGTGAGAGAAAAATCAATTTCATAGATTTGAAGCCTTTTTAAATGTTACAATAAAAACTGTTAAGTTTGGATAGTAACAGTTCGTGAGTTGTTTCTAATATGAGTCATCAAAGTTACTCACCAAAGTCTCCATGTGTGAGATTAAATAATTAGAGTTCATGAACAACATGGATTTCACTTCCACATTATGGGTAATTGTATCCACATTCAAATTTGTTTATTTTGTATGCATAATCTCATATTCATGAAGATAATTTAATCAATTGTATCTGACATTTGAGAAAAAACATTGCATTTTCTAATCATGCTTCCAAATTTCTCAGAGTTTTGCCCTGCTGTTAGAAAAGCCTGTCATGTTAGAATGCTTTCATGGAACATTCAGAAAAACTGAAGATACAAATAACTGGAGTGGCTGGATGAATCACACTTATTTACCATAGAAAAATGGATTTAATTCCATGATCTTTGAACCCTTTTCCATGAACTTTGGTCATTGTATTCATAGAAGTTTGTTTTCTTTGATGCCAAAGGCTAGATGTGTAAAACTTTAATATACTTTTATCATTTTTTATTACATTAAGAAGTCAAAATTATTATATTTCCCCTTCTCAGGGCAATGCATGAATCCCACTTAGGGCCCTCCTTGTTAATTAGCTTTTCTGGGTCTGTGGGTTGTAGCATGATTAACATTTACTTAATAGTGAATATCCACTTTTAAGTGCCCACATTGTACCATGTTTGTCTTTCTTGGTCTGGGTTACCTCACTCAAGATGATTTTTTTTCTAGTTCCATTCATTTGCCTGCAAATTCCATGATGCCATTTTTTTTAAAAAACTGAGTAATACTCCATTGTGTAAATGTACCACATTTTCTTTATCTATTTTTCTATAGAGGGACATCTAGGTTGTTTCCAGTTTCTGGCTATTATGAATATGGACATGGCTGAGAAAATGTCCTTTGAGTAGGATGGACCAAGGGAGGTATAGCTGGGTCTTGAGGTAGATTGTTCGCCAAATTTCTGAAGAACTACCATATTGATTTCCATAAGGAAGGTACAACTTTTCACTCCCACCAGCAATGGAGGAGTGTTTGCCTTGCTCCACATAATCACCAACATGAACAAACTGTCTGTCACTTGTGTTGTTGATCTTAGCCATTCTGACAGGTGTAATATGGAATTTCAAAGTAGTTTTGATTTGCATTTCCTTAATGGCTAAGGATGTTGAACATTTCTTTAAATGTTTCTCAACTATTTGAGATTCTTCTACTGAGAATTCTCTGTTTAAAATTGTACCCCACTTTTAAATTGGATTATTTGGTTTGTTGATGTCTATTTTTTTGAGTTCTTTATGTATTTTGGAAATGAACTCTCTGTCAGATGTGCAGTTGGTAAAAATCTTTCCGTATTTTGTTCTATTGAATGTCCCCCTTGCCTCACAGAAGCTTTTCAGTTTCTTAAGTCACATTTATGTTAATTTTTTATTTATTCACAGCATCTCTTACTTTATTATATTGAACCCATTCATCTCACAGTCATTTTGCATCTCTCCTCCCTCCCGGCAACTCCCCCTACCACAAAAATTAAATAAAACAAAATTTAAGAAAAAAATTAAAAATTGTATCATGGAAGCTACAATATGACACAGTGCCACGCAGTAACACTCTTTGTCTATATATCTTTACTTACAAATGTTCATTGCAAAGAGTCCTTGGTCTGGTTCGAGGCCTCTGGTTTCTACTACACTATCAATACCAGGCCCTCACTAGGACTCTTCCTGGGTATCCTGTTGTTACCCTGTGTTGTGGAGATCCTGAAGGTTGGTTCTGTGGGTCAGGTCCCTCCATGAGCTCCAGCAGATCATAGATGGGGTGGAGGCTGGTGTAGGCCAAATCATAACCCTGGTTCTGGGCCTGGGCAGCTGTAGGACTGGTCCACCAGCCAGTTCTCCCCTGTTCTCACCCTGAAGGTGAGCTTTCCCACATTTTCCCCTACCTAATTCACTTCTTGCAGCAATGAGTGAGGGATAGGGCCAGTTACCCTGCTTTCAAGCCCTCAGGGTTGGCTCCCACATTCATACATCAGAGCCAGGTCTAGTGTGTTGCTCAGGTGAGGTACAGGGACTATTCTTCCGAGTGCTGCAGCTGATGAGGTATAGGGACAGTCCTCCTGCTCTTATGACCCTAGGGCCAGCTCCTCCACCTGTCTGAGGTGTTGATGGGTAGGAAATGATGGGGAGAGCATGTATCCTCTGCCCATGCTACCACATGTCTTATGAGTAGTGGGGACGGCTCTCCTTTGCTCATAACATCAGGGCTGGGTCATACTTATTTCCCAACTCATGGCAGCTCTGCTGTGCTGTGTGAGGGGCAGGGCCCATTTCCTGAATGCTGCATCTGGTAAGGGGGAGGGTCAGCTCTCTTGTCTGTTGCAGGTGGTAAGGAGTGAGAGGAAAGGAGGGGCAACTTTCACCCTCCCACACTGACACATGACAGATGAGTAGTTGGGACAGCTCTCCTGTGCTTTTTGGGGCTGGCTCACCCACACCTCCACTAAGAGGTTCACTCTATTGTGTTATCCAAGTGATTTGCAGGGCCTGCTCTCCCAAGTGTTGTAGCCAGCGGGGGCCAGGGACAACTATCCCTGCTCTGTGAACTTCAGGCCAGTTCTCACACCTGTCTCCTTGATAGGTGCAGGGGTGGAGGGACTGTCCCCTGCCCATACCTTCACAGGACAGATGGGTGATGGGGACAGCTCTCCCTTGCTCACTACTTCAGGGCTGACTCACCCACATGTGTGCCAATCAAGTTGGTTCCATTGAATTGCCCAGGCAAGGTACAGGGCCTGCTCTCCTGAGTGTTGTAGCTGCTGGGGGCCAGAGACAGCTCTCCTGTTCTTATGACTATAGGACCAGCTCTTCCATCTGCCTCAGATGTTGATGGTCAGGAAGGGGAGGAGGGCATCTTTCCCCTACCCATGCCATCACAACACAACCCCATGTGAGTGATGGGGACAGTTTTCCCATGCTCACAACATTAGGGCTGGCTCACTCACACCTGTGTTAATAGGGTTGGCTCTATTTTGATGCCCTGGTGAGGTTCAGGATCTGCTCTCCCAAGTGTTGTAGTTGGTAGGGGTCAGGGATGGTTCTCCCACTCTTATGACCATAGGGCCAGCTCTCCCACTTGCCCCAGGCATTGATGGGTATTGCTGTTTGCCTGGTGAGGTCTCTAGACCCTGGGAGCAGAGGATGAGGGGACTCAGAGTCAGCTACACAGACTCTGGGAGGTTGCAAGCAGGCTCATCTATTTTTAGGAAATGGTAAGCCTTATATATCCTCCACCTCATCCTGAGGAAAGATCTGCCTTAGTGCTTTTTGCTAAATTGGTGCTTTCTGATAGGCTCTGGAATCTGCTGGCCATTGCTGGCCACAAGCCCTCCACCCTTTGGCTATTTTTGCAGGAAACCTAGTCATTGCAGGTGCAGTATATATATAGCACATGCTCCAGCTTATCTGAAATGTGCAGCAGTTCTGCCTGCCCCAGATAGGTGTGGAGGAGGGCAAGTCTCCCCTGCCCATGCCTGCTCATGACAGGTGAGTACAATGGGAACAGCTCTCCCTTGTACACTACTTCAGGGATGGCTTACCTTAACTTCCACTAAGAGGGTTGGCTTATTGTGTTGCCCAGGCAAGGTGCAGGGCCTGCTCTCTTGTTCTTGTGACCTCGGGGCCAACTTCCCACCTGCCTCAGGTGTTGATGGGCAGGAGGGAGGGCATCTTTCCCCAGCCCGTGCTGCCACAGGACATATGAGAAATGTGGACAGCTCTCCTATGCTCACAACTTCAGGGCTGGCTCACCCACACCTGTGCTAACAGGGTTGACTCTATTGTGCTGCCCTGGAGAACGGCAGGGCCTGCTCTCCTGACTGTTGCAGCCTATGAGGGGGGAGCAGGGATAGCTCTCCCACTCTTTTCTCCCATGCTTGTTACCTCAGGGTCAGCTCTCCCACCTGTCTTAGGCACTGATGGGTGGGGGTGAGAGAAGGGCAACTCTCCCAAGCCCAAGCCTCTCTGTGGGAGATGAGGGGTGGGGCTAGGTCTCCCAAGCTCACATTCTCAGGGGTCATCTCTGCTATGCTGCCTAGACAAAGTGCAAGGTTACCTTTCCTGTGTAGCAGCTGGTCAAGGGGTCAGTTTCCTCAGCATTTCAGCCCACTCCCTCCCTCTCTCATCTCTTCAGATGTGCCTCTGTCCACAGTACATGAACCATTCTCTCTTCTCTTCGATTCACTTCTCTTCTCTTCTCTTCTCTTCTCCTCTTCTCTCCTCCTCCTCCTCCTCCTCCTCCTCCTCCTCCTCCTTCTTCTTCCTTCTTCTTCTTCTTCTTCTTCTTCTTCTTCTTCTTCTTCTTCTTCTTCTTCTTCTTCTTCTTCTTCTTCTCTCTCTCTCTCTCTCTCTCTCTCTCTCTCTCTCTCTCTCTCTCTCTCTCTCTCTCCCCACACAAGACCATCTGGCTGGTGCTGCAAGGTACCAGGTAGGCCTGTGTTTTTTCTCTTTGGAGCACATGGTGGACAAACCCAGGACTGCATGTGGGGATCCTTGTCCCTGTCCCATTCAAGTTGCCATGATGTTGGGCTTACTCATCATAAAGAGATCATTATAGTTTCCAATTACCTGGCACCATAGGTGTCTGGTTGGTGCATTTGGTTGAGTTCCACCCACCCTGGCTACATGGTATAGGGTAGAGACTAGGGACTTTGCTGGAGTCTAGCAACAGTGAGGTACCATTTATTAATTGTTGATCTTAGTGCCTGTGTTATTGGTGTTCTGTTCAGGAAGATGTCTCCTGTGCCAATGTGTTCAAGACTATTCTCCACTTTCTCTTCTATCAGGTTCAGTGTATCTGGTTTTTATGTTGAAGTCTTTGATCCTCTTGTACTTGAGTTTTGTGCAGAGTGATAGACATGGCTCTATTTGCATTCTTCTACATGCAGACACCCAAATGGACAAGCTCCATTTGTTGAAGATGTTTTCTTTCTTTCTTTTTTTCATTGTGTCTTCCTGGTTTCTTTATCAAAAATCAGGTAGCCATATGTGTGTGGATTTATATATGGATCTTTAATTCAATTCCATTTGATCATGTCTGTTTTTATGACAATACCATGTGGTTTTTATTACTACAGCAGCTCGGTAGTAGAGCTTGAATTCAGGGATGTGATATGTACAGAAGTTCTTTTATTGTTCAAGATTATTTTAGCTATCCTGGATTTTTTTTGTTTTTCCACATGAAATTGAGTACTGTCCTTTTGAGGTCTGTAAAAAATTATGTTGGAATTTTGATGGGAATTATGTTGAGTCTGTAGATTGCTTTTAGTAGGATGAGCATTTTTACTATGTTGATCCCACTGATCCATGAGCATGGGAGATTCTTCCATCTTCTGATATCTTCTTCAATTTCTTTCTTTAAAGACTTGAAGTTTTTAATCATACAAGTTTTCACTTGCTTGGATAGAGTTACCCCAAGATATTTTATATTATTTGTGGCTGTTATGAAGGGTGTAGGAGCTAGACGTTTCAGGACACCAGAAGAACATAGCCCATGGAATCAACTAAGCAGGGCTCAGAGGGGCTCCCAGGGACTGAAGTGGCAGTCATGGAGCCTGCGTGGGTCTGTGCTAGGTCCTCTGCAAATAAGTTATGGTTATTAGTTTGGTGTTTTTTGTGGTGCTCCGAACAGTGGAAGTGAGGATGTCTCTGACTCTTTGCCTGCTCTTGGGACCCTTTTCCTCCTACTGGGTTGCCTGACCCAATTACAATATGAAGGTTTCTGCCTAGTCCTTTTGTAACTTGTTATGCTGTTTTTGGTTGATATCCCTGGGAGGCCTGCTTTTTTTCTGAAGGGAAATGGAGGAGGAATGGATCTAGGTAAGGGAAGTTGGATAGGAGACTGGGAGGAGTGGAGGGAGGGGGAACTGTAGTCAGGATGTATTATTTGAGAAAAGAATAAAAAGAAAAGAAGTCAAAACTTATTGTTCTACTCTTTTTTATTATCTCAGAAACATCTGTTCTTTATTACTGTGTAACAGAAAGTAAACAGTTACAAATAGTAATTGTGCTAAAAGTAAAATCTTTCTGTTCACAGGAACAAAAAGGCTTCCAAAGGAGACTAGCAATTCCTAGCTCAATGATTATTTCTGGTGATTTTTCAGAGTATTTTCCTCTAAACCAGCCTAAGAGACACAGGAATTATGAGAGTCTCACAATTAAGAATTCATCATTTTTAATGGTTTTCCTCATTTCAGTCCTGAGCCTCTTCATGTGATGTGACATGTTCAGCCACCCTCACTTCTCTGGAATGAAGACAAGTTGATCATGGTGAATGATTTTGTTACTGTGTGCTTTTGTTGAAAATACATTTTCTTCATACAATATATTCCAACTACATTTTCCCCTCCCTCTACTCCTTCCAGTCCCTCCCTACCTCCCTTCCCACCTGGAACTACATGCTTTCCACCTCTCCTTAGAAAAACAACAGGCATCCAAGGAATAATAAAATAAAATAAAGTAAGATTAATAAAAAAGAAATAATTTGGAATTTGACAAAACCATCAAAGTAGAAAAAGAGGGAAAAAAAGCATAAGAAATGCATATAGATGAAGGGACATACACACTTGCACACATAAAACTCAAATCATATATAAACAATATATACACAAGGGAACTGTAAAGTTAAATAATTGTAATAAATAATAATAATAATTTTTATTTTATAAATTTTTAAAATTTATTTTACATACCAGCCATAGTATCTGCTTCCTCTTCTCCTTCCATTTCCTCCCCCCACCTCCTTTCTATGCTTCCCTTCCACTCCTCAGAAAGGGTAAGGCATCCCAGGGGAGTCAACTAAGCCTGGCATATCAAGTGGAAGCAGTACCATGCTCCTCTCTCCAACTGGACTCCTGGAGCTCAGCCCAGTGCTTGGCTGTGGATTTCTGCATCTCCTTCCATCAGTTATTGGATGAAGGCTCTATGAAGACAGGGTAGTCACCAATCTGATTACAGGGGAAGGCTAGTTTAGGTACCCTCTCCATTATTGCTAGTAGTCTTAGCTGGGATCATCCTTGTAGATTCCTTGGAGTTTCCCCTGGAACCAGGTTTCTCCCTAACCCCATAATGGCTCCTTCTTTCAAGATATCTCTTTCATTGATCTCCTTCTCCTTCCCTCCCCTACCTTGGTCATCCAGATCCCTCATGTTCCCATCTCTCATATCCTATCCTCTACCCCCCCCCCCCCCCAGTTTACCCAGATCTCGTCTAACTCCCCTTCCCTGGGTGAGCGATGTGTCCCTCTTAGGGTCATCCTTGTTACCTAGCTTCTCTGGGACTGTGGATTGTAGCCTGGTTATCCTTTGCTTTATATTTAATATCCACTTATGAATGACTACATATTGTGTTTGTCTTTCTGGGTCTGGCTTACCTTACTCAGAATGATTTTTTCTTGTTCCATCCATTTGCCTGCAAATTTCATGACATCACTGGTTTTTGTTTTTTGTTGTTTTTCTGCTCAATAATACTTCATTGTGTAAATGTGCCACATTTTCTTTATCCATTCTTTGGTTAAAGGGCATCTAAGTTGTTTCTAGGTTCTGGCTATTATGAATAATGCTACCATGAACATAATTGAGATAATATTCATACCTTATGAAAAAGTTTTAGAGTCAAAATAAAACCAAAGGATTATTGTGGTGATATTGTGTTCCCCAAAATATTATGCACTCTAATAAACTTATCTGGGGTCAGAAAACAAAACAGCCACTAGATACAGAGGCCAAAAAATGATGGCATGTACACCTTTAATCCTATCACTTGGGAAGCAGAGATCCATCCAGATCTCTGTGAGTTCAAAGCCACACTGGAAACAGCCAGGCATGGTGACTCATGCCTGTTATCCCAGGAAGTGCACCTTTAATCCCAGGAAGTATGGCAGAAAGCAGAAAGGTATATACGGCATGAGGACCAGGAACTAGAGTCTGGTTAAGCTTTTAGGCTTTTGAGCAACAGTTCAGCTGAGATTCATTCTGGATGAGGACTGAGAGGTTTCCAGTCTGAGGAAACAGGATCAGCTGAGAAATTGGCAAGATGAGGTGGCTATGGCTTGTTCTGCTTCTCTGATCTTCCAGAATTCACCACAATAACTGGCCTCAGGTTTGTTTTTATTAATAAGGACTTTTAAGATTCATGCTACAGATTATGAGATTAGTGGTAATAAAGTAGTCCCTAAATTTGGTTTTTCTTCTGTCCCATATCAGGTGGCTTTTCTGACATCAGATAGATTTTGGATTTTACTTTAAAAAGCATGCTTGGGTTTAGAGAAGGAGAGAGCCACACTCCAACTCCAAAGCCAGCTTTAATTTTCAATTGAACTGAAACTACAAAAAGACCATCTGTAGTATGTGTTTGTATAGAAAAACAGAAACATTTAGAAATACATATGAAATTTTGTCCTGTTGGAGATGTGATATATCAATAGGCCAATTTACTCTTTTTCTTGGAACTTTTTTCCTGGATGATTTGTCCTTTTTCTACACATGTCTCATTTGTCCAGTGGACTTCATTTGTCTAGTGATCTTCAGATTTCTTAGCTGGATGCCTTCATTCTCCTGAAAAGACAAAAAACAAAACAAAACAAAACAAAACAAACAAACAAACAAAAAACCCACAACCTTCCCCAACCCTAATTTTGGGGAGGTTCCCTTTTGGCAAATTATATTTGATCAAATGAAAAGCATTTGTTAGTTGTATAAGTTAGTTTAAACTGAATGGTCACTAGGATTGATGAACTATCACCTCTTCTAATATAGAGGTTTCTCTTGTTTAAATCTAATCTTTATCTATTTTGATTTATGGTTTCTCTTGAAAATTTTGTTCTGTTATATAGCCATTCTATCATCCAGAGCAGTATGGTTTTTTAAAATAGGCACAAGGTTCTTTAATGTTCTGGGAAGGAGTTTCCTCCACAATAACAGGAAATGACTGAACCGAATTTGACATGGAGGCCCAGGAGAGGCCCCTCAGTGTGTTTCCCTGTGGCAAATGATTATCTTATCTTGTCTGTCCCTTGTTGATCTACATTCATTAGTCTGCTGTTTGCATTCTCCAGAAGGAAGGGGTGTTCTGATTGGATTATGCTTAGAAAAAAAAAAAAAAAAAAAACATTGTTTCTAGGAATGCTCTCTTTATAATCCCTTTTTAGGTGACCTTGTTTACCCCAACTGAAACATCTGACATTTTTATTTATTTTTTTCAAATCTCTGGAAATCACCTCTTATATCCAAGCATCATCATGGTTATGAGATTCAATATTGACTGTATCTTGGATCCACTCCTCTATGGGTGCTGATCTTTCCTTCAGAGGCCTAATTGCCCTTTTCAAAAGCCAAAGATTCAATTTTGGGTGCAGCTAACTTCCTTGGGTTGGAGTTTTTCTTCTAGTGCTTTTTTTTTTTTTTTTTTTTTTTTTTTAAACAAGGTTTCTCTGTGTAGCTTTGCACTTTTCCTGGAACTCGCTTTGGAGACCAGGCTGGCCTTGAACTCACAGAGATCCACCTGCCTCTGCCTCCAGAGTGCTGGGATTAAAGACATGTGCCATCACTGCCCAGCATTCTAGTGCTTTCTGTAGGGGCTGGATTTGTGGACAGGTATTGTTTAAATCTGGTTTTGTCACGGAATATCTTGTTTTCTCCATCTACGTTGATTGAAAGTTTTGCTGGTTGGAGTAGTCTGGGCTGGCATCTATGGTCTCTTTGCATCTGCAAAGTGTCTATCCAGGTGTAATTCTGACAGGTCTGCCTTTATATGTTACTTGGCCTTTTCCCTTTGCAGCTCTTAATAGTCTTTCTTTACCCTGAATGTTTAGTGGTTTGATTATTACATAGTAAAGGGACTTTTTTGTACAGTCTATTTGGTGTTCTGCAAGCTTCAGGTACCTTCATAGGCATGTTTTTTCTGTAGGTTGGGAAATTTTCTTCTATGATTTTGTTGAATGTATTTTCTGTACCTTTGAGCTGGAATTCTTCTCCTTCTTCTATCTCTATTATTCTTATATTTGGTCTTTTCATGGTGTCCCAGATTTCCTAGATGTTTTGTGTTAAGAATTTGTTGTATTTGACATTTTCTTTGACCAGTAAATCTATTTCCTATATCATTTTAATGCCTGAGATTCTCTCTTCCATCTCTTGTATTCTGTTGGTTATGTTTGCATCTGTAGTTCCTGTTCTTTTACCCAGATATTTCATTTTTAGAATTCCCTTGGTTAGTGTTTTCTTTATTGCCTCTATTTAAATTTTCAAGTCTTGAATTGTTTCCTTCACCTGTTTGTTTTTTCTTGGCTTTCTTTAAGGGATTTCTTGATTTCTTCCAATTTTTGTCCTTTCTTCCATTTCTTTAAGGGAATTTTTCATTTCCTCTTTAAGGGCCTCTGTCATCCTCATAAAGTTATTTTAAGGTCATTTTCTTAGGTTTCATCTGTGTTGGGATGTTCAGGTCTTGCTGTGATAGAACCACTGAGTTCTGGTGATGCCATATGATTCTTTATGTTGTTGAATGTATTCTTTCACTGACATTTACCCATCTGGGTTTGAGATAATTATAAGTACAGGTGTTGACTTGTGTGATGTCTTTGTTGGATGGCTCTTTGTTTCTTTAGTGTCTGTTTCCTTTATTGTCTTTTGGTCTGAATGGCCAAGGGTTCTGGTGATAGGCTGGTTGTCAGGTCAAGTAGGGTTGTCTCAGCTGAGTTTGGTGGGAGTTTGGGTGCCTAAATTTGGTGTATCTAGTTCTTCTGGTTGGTGTGAGCTTTACTTGTGCCTATGGGCTCTGTTCTTCCAACTGGTATGGGTTATGCCTGTGCCTATGAAGTCTGTTCTTCTAATTGGTGTAGGTTTTGCCTGTGTCTGTTCTTCCTATTGGTGTGGGTGGCATGTGTGCCTATAGGAACTGCTGATGTTGTGGAAAGGGCTGTTCATGGGGAAGGTGCTGTTCTTCTAATTGGTGCATGTGGTGCTTATGTCTCTATGGACTGCTGATGTTGCTGGAGATGGTTGGCCAGGTTGAGGATAATGGGTTCAGTGAACTTTGGCAGTGAGGTGGGTCTTGTAGATTACAGAGTCTATTGGGTGGTGGCAGCGGTGGAGCAGCCTGCTTGTAGGATTTTTACCTGCTGGCTGGATGCTGGCGCTATAATAATTTTTTAATGCCCTGACAACACAATAAGACAAAGAACCCCCAGAGATTTTTTGAATGAGTACTTTATTGAGACTTTTAGTATTGATAGTCATTAGAGAGATAGCCTTTGTTTTTCATTTTATAATGATATTATCAAAGTTTGTTATCAAGGCAATACTGGCTTCATAGAATGGGTTTGGTACTGTTCTCTTCCTTTCCATTTATGAAATAGCTTGATAAACAAGGTCAAGGTTTAAAAGTCAGACAGAATTTCATCAGTGAATCTATCTGCCCTGGGCTTGTGTTTCTATTGCTACTAAGATATTTTAAAAATCATTATTTCTATCTCATTGCTTTGTATTTGTTCAACTTTATTTATATTCCCTTGGTTTAATGTTGTAGGTCACATATGTTTAGAAGTTTATTCATTTATTTTATATTTTTCAATTTATTTGAACCAAGTTCCCCAAACTATGTTCTAATTGTTCTTTAAATTTCATTAATATTTATCATAATCTTTCCCCTTTTGTCTCTAATTTGGTAACTTGGGCCTGTCTGTGTTTTTGATAGATATATAAAATTTTATTTATATGTATAAAGTAAACTCATAATTTATTAAGATTACTGAACATATGTTGCAAAGAGTGAGTGTGTATAATTTCCTATGTACCTTAGAAGGTTTCAGGTAAAAAAAATAGCTGGGAATTTGCATAAAGAATTCAGACTATAAAACTCTCAAGCTTAGTGGTCAGAATTATCTAATGGTTATTAATGGAACTTTTTTTTTTTAAATCATTATCCTATACTCTTCTAGAAGCTTAGCTTAAATATGTAAATTTGAAAAGTTCGTCTGAAGTTAAGAGCTGGGTAGAAGTTGACATTATTCTTCCTGCTCTCTCAAAAGGTCAAAAAATGAATGATACATATGGCACCATTTTCTGTGGTCTTTTACCTGATGCTTCAACAGGTGTCCTCCAAATCCAAGGAAAGCATTGTCAGATGGACATAATTCCCATGCCTTCACCTCCATCCATGACTATTTTCTTTCTTATATTTGTTTCTTCAGAAAATAGATATTTTTACATTTCAACTAAATTTAATCCATAATGAGAGGGTATTGACCAAGAATTCCAATTAAAATTTAAACATAAGGCTGGGTGGTGGTGGTACATGCCTTTAATGCCATCACTCAAGAGGCAAAGGCAGGTGGATCTCTGTGATTTTGAGTCCAGCCTGGACTACAGAGTGAGTTCCAGGATAGCCAAGGCTATTACACAGAGAAACTCTATCTCAAAAAATAAAAACAAAAAATTAAATATAAAGTAAAACAATATAGAATGAAGTGCAACAAGATATGTACTTGAAATACTGTACTTTAACATGGATCCATTTGGAACTGAGGAGAATTGAGGAGTTTGGATGAGCAAAGTTTAGTTGCTCTATATGATTAAACAAAAAGTAGAAAATAAGTTATCAAGATGTTCCTCATAGATACTCTAGCATAAAAGACAAAAGTTAATCACAAAAAGTGCTTACCAGCTCACTAGAGACGTTTATGTAATGCATTTTATTAGCCAGTCTTTATCTGACATTAATTCCCATATATATGCATTCCTTTTCTTCTGTCCTGTCACTTATCCAAAATTATTTTGTTCTTTGTTATAGATTGGATATAGTCCAGAGTGTTTAACCAGTTATTTAACATGTATTCATTATATCTATATCTTCGGAGATATGAGTATATATGTTATACATCAATTAACATACTATTATTTGCTTTTTCTTTTATAGCTCTATCTTGTCAATTTATGTGTTTTATGTCAAATTCTTTTAATTAAAAATTTCACACATGCATATATATATATATATATATATATATATATATATATACATAATTTCTTCATTTACACTACTCCCTCCAAGTCTTCTCACATCCCCTTGTTCCCTCATAGATTTATGGCCTCTTTCTCTTTAACTATTACATTATTCAATTTTTGTATATCATAGACATTAATAAATATATAAATAAAACCTGATGAATAAATTTGATGTCGCTTGTATATATTTATAGCATGACCACTTTGTATAAGATAACCAAATAAGGCATTTATCTGTAGGGAACACTGATTCTCTTTCTCTCAGTAGTCATTAGTTGCTAGGTAGCTGTTCATCTAGGGATGAGGTTTTGTAAGAATTCCTCCATCCATGGTAGCATGTGTGTTGGTATATTTTGCACCCTAATAAAGTTTGCCTGTGGATCAGAGGACAGAGCCAGCCACTAGATTAGACATAGAGGCCAAACAGTGGTGGCACACCCCCTTAATCTGTTGCTCAGGGGGCAGAGATCCATCTGGATCTCTGTGAGTTCAAGGCCACATTGGAAACAGAGCCAGGCAGTGGTGGCACACACCTTTAATTCCAGTACTGGGAAGCACACATGCCTTTAATCTCAGGAAGTGATGGCAGGGCAATGAAAGATACAAGGTATAAGGAAACAGGAACTAAAGCAGTTCAACTGAGACCCTTTCAGGTAAGGACTTAGAAGCTCAGTCTGGAAATAGGATTGGCTGAGGAGTTGGTGAGTAGAGTTTGGCTGTGGCTTGTTGTGCTTCTCTGATCTTTTAGTTTTCACCCTGATATCTGGCTCTGGTGGGTTTTTTTGTTGTTGTTGTTTTGTTTTGTTTTGTTTTTTGTTTTGTTTTGTTTTTTTTTTTAATTAAAAGACCATTAGCTAGTGATATTCAGGTCTTGTTTAGACAGTTATATTGATTAGGTTTCATGGTACAGTTTTCCTATCACATAGAGAAAACACAATCTTGCAGCAGATGCCCTGGTTCTATAGCTCTTGGAATCTTTCCCTATACTCTCTACACTGTTCACTGATCCTTAGGTGCAGGAGTGGTATTGTAGATATATCAGTTTTAGCTTGGTATTCTCACTGTCCATTGCTCTCTGCATTTTGAACACTTGTGGATTGCTGTAGTGGTCTGTTTGCTGCAAAAAAAAAAGCTTCTTTAATGAGAAATGGAAGATACACTTATCTGTATATGGAAGGGTTATGAAGGTAGTTAGAGAGAATAGCTGTTTGGAAATGTGACAGTACTAGTTCTCCTTTAGGTTCCATGGTCTCACCAGGCAACATTACCTGGATAGGTTATAGTTACAGACATGAAAATCCGCCTATTCAGTGGGCCTCAAATCGAATTATTTAGCTGTTGACTATTCCCAAGATATAAATGATACTGCTGCACTTTTGGGGCTATTGTGTCACAATGGTTACTATTTTGGTACATCGGATGACAGTTGGATAGACTGTTTATTGCTTTTTTTTCTTGGCACATTGCACAGTATCTTCAGGTACTCAGAAAGAAGGTTTCTGAGGGCAGATCTAGATTGGTATCTTCAAGTCGTGTGTATGATGTGTGGTGCATCAGCAGTAGGGACTTTGGGGTGTGGGAGGAAGCTCTGAGTGTATGAAGACCTGAGGGGATGTGTTGTTGTTGTCATGAGGCAGTCATGTCAAAGACTCTAACCTCAGAACCATGGAAAAATGTCAGAGGAATGCGGCTCAGAGACATGGCAAAGCCTTCCTCTGGTCCATGTTTGAGTTTTGGTAGTGTGTTCAGAATACATCAACCACAGCTTTCTCCCTTTGGATATTTACAACCAGAAGACTGCTCCCTTTACAAAGATTGCTCATAAAAGAGGTCAGCCAAATCTGCCTCCTTGTTCAGCCATATGCAATAACTCTGACTCCCAGTTCAAGTATATATAATAAATAAGCTGAGCTTCCCCATCAGAGAGCCAGTCCTTCTAATCCTAGCCTTTTCTGTAACTCCCAGTAGGAGACCATCCTTGAAAGAGGGTTAGTTGATTCCCCAGTGCTGAATTCCTGATGACTGAACTTTTATCTTCTTCTTCCTTTGTTAAAGATGTACCATTGGCCTTAGGCTAGAAAATTCTTTTAGAAATATCTATGGATTTTCTTGTTACTGGATTCTGGCCTGTGCCCTATCTACAGAGCTCTGATATCCCTAAGGTTCCAGCAGCTGCAAACCAGGCTTCTTCAGTGTGTAGGCAAGGCCTCCAAAGGGAAGCAATCTATATAAGTGAGCACAGCCTCCAACAAACTGTCTTACGGAATCTGCTGATGATTCCAGGTTTTTTGCATTCTGAACAGGAGAGACCATATTTCAGCTACACAAAGGTGTGTTGGAAGGCTTCCTTGCCCCCTTCCTTGAATGTCTATATCTTTTGGTAAGTTTGGCTAAGAGCTTTTCAGTGTTTATCTTTTTTAAAAATCAACTTTTTGTTTTATTGAGTATTTTATTATTTAGTTTCTATTTCATTAATTTCTTCCTTGATCATGATTATCTGTTTTAATCTATTGATATAGGGCTTCGTTTATTATAGTTCTAAGATTTTGCAATGCATCACTAAGTTGCTTACTTGAAATTTCTCAGTGTAGGCATTTATAGCTAGAAATTTCTCTTAGAAATGATTTCTGTATGTTGTGTTAATTTTTATTTCAGTTTCTAGAAATTTTAATTCCCCTCCTAATTTCTCCAATGGATCCCTCATGACTCAAGAGTGTATTGTTCAAACTTCATGATTTGCATGTTTAAATTTCTCTTCTTTTAATTTCTTCTTATTGGTTTCTCTTCTAGGTTTATTGCATTGACAGTAGGCAGAGTACAAAAAAGTCTGTCTTCTGATTGATGGCAGTCTATCAGCCATGCTTACCACTAAATCTTTTATTTAACTTATTGTGGCTATAGTTTTGTTATTTTATAATAATTTAATTGATTGAATTACTCTTTCATATCTTATGTTGACTTCTTTAATTTAGCTGTTTATTTGTATTTTTGACAGTGAAGACAATCCATAAAATTAGTTTATTATCTAATAAATTATTTTAGTACAAGATCACATTTGATTGCTTTTTTAGTGCATGGTTACAGAATCTTCCCAGAGGATTTTTTTTTTTTCATTGAGAATAGATTTTTTTCATAGAATATATCCTGATTAGAGTTTCTTCTCCCTCAATTACTCCCAGTTTTTCCCCATGTCTCTTCTCTTCTGGATCCATTCCCTTTCTGCCTCTCATTAGAAAAGAATAGGTTCTAAAAGAAGAAACCAAACATGACAAAATAAAATACAATAATATGAAGCAAACTGTCATATCACCATACTGACACTAGACATGGCAGCCCAACAAACAAGAATAAAAGAGTCCTACCTAGGAGCAGGCACAAGAGTCAAAACAAGTCCCATAAAAATAGTCAGCTGAGGACCCAGTAAAGACCCATGTAGGCTGTGTGCTTGTTACTTCAGTCTTTGTGAGTTCATATGCACCTTGCTTAGTGGACCCAGAGGGTCCTCTGGTGTCCTTCCTCCCCTCTAGATCTTCCAAACTTTCCTCCTCCTCTTCCTTGGGAGTCCCTGAGATCTGAAGGCAGGAATTTGATGGAGACCTCTGATTAGATCTCTCTCCTCTTAATATCTAGATGTGATGTCTGCATATGTTCACATCTGCTGCTAGAGGAAGCCTCTCTGATAAGGATTGATATGGAACTGATTTATGAGTATAGAAGAACATCATTAGGAATTATTCTTTTTATATTTAAATTTTTTAAATTTATTTTTTTTTGTCTGGTTGTGTTTGGTTTTACCCTAGGTCTCTAAGTTATCTAGTCTTTGGTTCTTAGTTACCCAAGCAGTGTCAGGCATGGGCCCCTTCTCATAGAGTGGATCTTAGGTTAAATTAGACATTGTTTGGCTACTCCCACAACTTCTGTGCTATCAATTCCCTAAGTAGGACATTTATTGAAGGCAGAACATACTGTAGGCCAAAGGTTTTGTGTCTGAGTTGGTGTCCACATTTCTCTTTCAGTCGCCCACAGAGGACCTTTCTATACCAAAGAAACTAGAACATAGGAGTAAAGGCTCCATATAGGCATCAGATCAACTTTTCCATATTAAAGTTGTGGGTATTGGCCTTGGCAATGGGGCCCTGCTGTCTGTCTACAGAGAGCAACATTTTCTCCTATCAATAGCCTGGGTTGTTGGAGGATTTCCATGGGAGCCCCTTGGCCAACAACTCAACAAAATTCAACCTTAACCCTGAGTCCCATCACTGGAAATCTTGTCTGGCTATAAGACATGGTCAGTTGAGACTCCATTGTTGCAGAGTTTGTTTACACTATAAAGATGTGTCTCTGCTTAAAGGGCCTTCTGATTGGTTTAGGCCAATAGCTAAACAGGAGAGATAGGCAGGACTTCCAGGAAGAAAGAACAAACTCAAGATATGTGAGAGATGCCAACCAGATGCAGAATGAGTCAGACACACACAATAGGATAGAGGTAAAAGCCACATGGTAGAACATAGATAAATAGAAATATAGGTTAATTTGAGTTATAGGAGCTATTTGAAAACAGCTATATAAGCTATTAAAAAAACTCTTATATAAGCTAAAGTCCAAGCTTTAATAATTAATAATATGTCTCTGTGTCAATTTTTGGGAGCTAGCCAGTGGGGCAGAGGAAGACTTAATAAATATGGCACTCAATATGGAGCCATATATTTCCACATGACAAAGTTTTTTTTAGAAGTTCCAAACACAGAAACACAGATCCAGACATGGCTTCCTAGTCCCACAGTCTTTCAAGCAGGTTGCAGTATACAGAGACATAGCTCCTGGCTGCTGTTTGCAGGCTTGAGCCAGCCATGTGGTGGGTTTGGTGGGTTTAAGGTTTAAGTTTATGTTCAGAGAAGGCTGCAGGCATGCAGTAAAGTGGTTGAGACTGAAAAAAAAAACTTTAATCAAATATAGTAAAAATGAGTATAGACAGTTATAAAAATAATAGTAAAGTCTTTAAAGAAAGAATAAAATAATATAAAAAGAATAAGCCACATAAAGATGGGAAATAGCCACAGGGCATCTGGATCCTGTATGATTCTTTGTTGACTTTGAATTTTTTTAATGCTGATGAGTGAACAGCAGCTACAGAGAAATGTTGGGTTATGGAAATTGATAAATAAAATCAACTTATGTATTTTAAGAATATCTTAACTTCAAAATGGCAGTCAGAAAATGTGTTGCATTAGGGGGAGGTTATGCCTTTGTTTCCATGGGAAATACAAAGTTAATGTTCTCATGAAAATTAATAAAGATAAGGTTTGATTGGGGGAGATATCCTGGAAATCTTGATACAGACGTGAAGAAAAAGAAACCAAGAAAGACTTTATGACAGGTAATATATATGCTGATATGTTGACATGGGAACAGCTCTGAGACTGGAGGAGACATGATTAATTTGTTGGTTATGGAGTCCTTATGACTTATTATTACATGCCATCCTATCATATGGCATGGATAGATGTTTATATTATAGTTTGGTTATGCAGTCCAAATGGGTTAATTAAGTTGACAGATGCCTTTTACTTGCTCCAACATAGAACAGAGAATCATCTTTAGCCAATTTGTACACACGACATATTTCATATTTGTGTTAATGTAGATATGTATATTACCTTTAAAAGTTTGTGTGTTTTCAGGAAGAAAAGGACCAGACACCAATAAAGACAAGTAGCCATGTGATCCAGCCTCTCAGAATGCCTCTGTTTCTTCAAAAGTCTGTGTATAGAACAACTTCAAAGCTGCTGGCTGAGATGGTCCTAACTACTCCAGCCAGGACTTCAGATAAGCTCTACACTTTCTCACCACACACAGACTAAACAAAAAAATAATACAACTAGCTCTCTCAGGACTTGATCCTTGTCTCAATTTTCCCAGGATCCCCTAGAGATGCTGTGGCTCCCACAGAGCAGGAAGCAGTCCAGAGAACATGATGCCCACATTCCCAAGAGATGAAGTAGATGGTTTTGGTCATTCAATGGATTGTGGATGTTTATCATCATTTAGGTGCATAGGTTACAAGTTGTTGTTGGTTATGGCCAGAGAGAGAGCTGAGCAAAGGAGACTAGATTCAGGTGTCTCATTCTGAAAAGAAAAGGGGGGAGCTATAGGAGTAATAGGATAAAAGGGTAGACTGTCAAATCTACTTTAAATAAAAAAGCAACTATCAATGTCAAATATTTTACATTGGTATGGATTTTTGTATATTGATATAAATTTAAAATTATTTTTGTTAGAATATACTCTAGATATGTTTCTATGCTGTGGAATATTAATTTAAGATGTGTTTCATTTGTTTATGCTGTGGAATACTTAATGATGCAAAGATGTGTTGCATTTTTTAAATGATGCATTTGTTTAACTCTGCAAAACTGTGTTTCTTTGCCTGTCTCAAACACCTGATTGGCTTAATAAAGAGCTGGACATTCAATAGCGAGGCAGGAGAGAGTAAAAAAAAAAACAACCAACTACATTTTGGCTTACCAACATGAGGCTAAAATATCCACCTAGGGCCTGAGAAAGCAGAAAAAAAAAAAAAAGAAAAGAAAAAGATGACAGTTCCTTTAAGAGGCACTACTGTTCAGCTGGTAGCTCTAAATAGAAATGGCAAGCAAAGTAAAAGTAAAAACACCTATGGCAGCCCGAGAACTGTCTTCCTAGGTTGAATCCAGTTCTTGGTCCTCTACCTCTGACCGGGCCTGTTAGGGTTGGCTTTCATGGACCTGAGAAGTGGGCAGAGCCAGCTGCCAAAGTCTCATCAGAGGTCCTAGAGTAGTATAGCTGGGTCTTGAAGCAGGTCATTTACCAACTTTCTGAGGAACTGCCATATTTATTTCTACACTGGCTGTACAAGTTTGCACTTCCACCAGCAATGGAGGAGTGTTCACCTTGCCCCACATCTTCGACAGCATCACTATCACTTGTGTTATTGATCTTAGCCACTCTGACAAGTGTTAAGATGGAATTTCGAAGTAGTTTTGGTTTGCATGTCCCTAATAGCAAAGGATATTAAATATTTCTTTAAGTGTTTCTCAGCCATTTGATATTCCTCTATAGATAATTCTCTGTTTGGTGCAGGCCGCATGATGACCATTGCTGCTTGACAAAGTTCCAGCATTTCACCATCGCAAGCCACACTTCTCCAGCACCTTTTTACTTTCATTTTTAATAATTCTCAATATTAATGCCATTCCCTTTGGGAAATTTAGTGTGGGATTTGATAAAGGATAAAAATGTGTCCCATGGTAGCCTCTCTAAACAAAATAATTCTTTGGAAAAAAAAATCCCTGACACCATAGAACCAGGAATTTTATTGTGCCCTCCTAATTATGCCGAGAACAGGAAAATTAGAGATTTACTAGACACACCTGATTCCAAGGATGAAAATCTTACAATTCAGATCTAGAGCCTGTGGCCATTAAGGGCAAGAGTTCAGTTAATAAATACAATATGATGGGAAAAGAATAAGACATCAGGACCTTCCCGTTTGGGGGCATTATAAGGGGAACAGGCCCACATAATAGACTAAGAAAGTGTAGTATACTGTCTGCTCCCCAGAAGTAGTCCTTTTTCCAAGGTTAGGCATTTGGGTAAGGGTCTCCATTCCTTTGGGGTCTTGAGAAAAGTTCCTGCTTGATAAAGTAGACATTTTTTTTCTTTTTCTTTCTCTTTTTTTTTTTTTTTTTTTTTTTTGGTTTTTCGAGACAGGGTTTCTCTGTGTAGCTTTGTGCTTTTCCTGGAACTCACTTGGTAGCCCAGGCTGGCCTCGAACTCACAGAGATCCACCTGGCTCTGCCTCCCAAGTGCTGAGATTAAAGGCCTGTGCCACCACCACCCAGCACAGACATTCTTTATCTCTCTAGCAAAAGGAACTTGTGGCCCTTCCATTAACATATGACTAGTGCCTGTTGTCAAGGTCAATGCTAGATTCCTCAACCCCTAATCTCAAGCTACCCCCCAGCTCCTTGTCTCCCATTTAATCCTGTGTGCAACTATACATTATAAAAAGTGTAGTTTTCTGCTTTTTTTTTTTCAGTAAAGCATTGCTGACAGCCATCTGGATTCACCCTCAGATCATGTCCTTCCTTCTCTCCCCTGACTGACCCACACATCCTCTTTGGGATATGAACCCTCCCACCCCTACCAAAGTAGGTCTCTGGCACTCTGTTTACTCTTGTTTGATTATTTGTTCTTTGTTTTTGGAAATCTAATTTCTTGAGTTTTTTTAATATATATTTTGGATATTAGTCTTTTATTCAATGTGAATTTGCAAAAAAACCGAAACAAAACAAAAAACCAAAAATTCTGTAGGCTGCCGCTTTGTCCAGTTGATGGTGTCTTTTTTCTTACAGAAGATTTTCAGTTTCATGAGGTCATATTTATTCATTGTTGATCTTAGTGCCTGTGCTATTAGTGGTCAGTTCAGAATGTCATCTCCTGTGCCAGTGTGTTCAAGGCTATTCTCCACTTTTTCTTCTATCAGGTTCAATGTATCTGGTTTTACATTGAAGTCTTTGATCCACTTGGATGTAGATGTAACCGGCTTCTTAAATAAGAAACACAGAACCGATTGCAGAGTTAAAAACTACAAGGTCAGAGCAAGAGCAGAAAACCTTACCCTTCACTGCTTCTACTGTTCTTCCTTTCTGCAAGAGACCTACTTCTGTGTGTCCGGTCTATTTAAAGATTTTCTGTTCTGTTTTCTCATTGGTTGTAAACCCAGCCACATGACCTCCTCATCACTGCCTGTTTGTTCAGACCTCCAGGTCTTCTATGGTTGGTATTGAGATTAAAGGCGTGTGTCTGCCATGCTGGCTGTGTCCTTGAACACACAGAGATCCACCTAGCTCTGCCTCCCAAGTGCTGGGATTAAAGGTATGCCCCACTACTGCTCAGCTTCTGCTGTGGCTTGCTCTGACCTCAAGGCAACTTTATTGACATACAAATAAAATCACATTTCAATACAAATAAAATATCACTGTATTTCCCCTTTTCTATTTTAATAAAAAGAGAAAAAAGGAAAAAGTTATAACTAATATAAGAAAAACTATATACAAAAGTACAATAACTATATATACCATATATACAAACACTAAACACCTAAACAATGTCTAGTCCATTTGTATTTGACAAATTCAGAGAAAATAATTCCATTATCTATCCTATTTTGGTAAGTCCAGAATGTACCTGATTCACTTTTTATCCTAACTTATATTGCCAACAGAACTGTCTTATAACGTCTTTCAAATTTATACATTTACAGCTCTTAGTGAGTTTTTCTGAAATCCTTAACAAAGATAATAACTATAATTAACTGATCTTCAACTCCCTCAGAGACCCAAGAAGGAAATAATACTACCTAATAAAAAATAAAAACAGGAAGTGCATGCAAGCAGCTTCCAAAAAAAATGTGAGTTGACAGAAATAGCCAGCTGCCTGGATAGTCACCTAAGGTTTCTCCGCAGTGTTGGGGCATCATCTTCAGCCTATAGGCTTAGGGTACTCTTTTGTGAACTAGGATGTATACAAGGTCAACAGTTTGACCTCACATTTGGTGAGAGCAGTCCATGTACCAGAAACACCTGAATTCCATTAGTGTCATGTCATGATTCAGGATTTTAAATTCTGGAAATTATTGATGTTTCTTCAATTCAGCTGTCCATTTTTCTTGGCTCTGTATATGTGGCTTCATTTCGGCATCCTGTTCTTCTCCACATCCCTCTATTAAATGCCAGTCTACTATTGAGAGGGGTGAGCTTAGTTATTCTTCAAGAATAACTGTTTGATCTGCTATTCCATTGCACATCAGAAGCCATCGGCCCACTCCCTGTTCAGCTGCCTTAGAAGAAAAGGGCACAGTACCTTTTACAGATTGCAAAGGTCACTCACTTCAAGGATGGTGCCATATTGTCCTGGCTTCAGAAGATGCCTTTTGTTAAAGCCACAACCACACTTGTTTTGGCAAGAAGTGGTAGTCCTTGGTTTCATGTCCTGTCTGTCCTGTTTGTCAGCAGTTGATTAGAGGATACTTTGTTGTCCAGTGGCTAACTTTTGCCACAATGAAAGTTAACTCCAAATGCAGTTTCTTCAATGCCCATATTTTCTCTGAAGTAGATTGGTACTGCCAGGAGCTGACATGTCTCATAATCATAGCAAAAAAGAAAAATTCCTAAGTTATTAAAATATTTTAAATGCCATATTCTGTAGATCTCTGTAGGTTTGAAGATGACCTGTCTATCTAAAATATATCTGTTTGATCTTGAAAATACACCTAATATGACTACAAGTTCAATTGTAATGTCTAACCACTAATTTTCATTTCTATATATCCTAATAGTTGGTAATACTAACATTCAAGGATTAGCAAATTGCATTACATTGTTAAATGAATGGTTTAAATACAATATCTTGAGCAAGATTAGAAATACGTGTATGGTATATTCTAACAATCTCAATCTCAATAACAATAATTTGTATACAATATAAAACAATCCAATCGAATGTAAAGTATTTAAAACTAGTAATTGTCTTTTCCATTTTTCTTTTCTTTTTTTTTTAACAAGCACCTTTTGCCTAGCCCTTTTCCTAACCCTTAACAACAACTTGTAACCAACCCTCCTAAACAATGAAAACTATGCCAGACCCAATACCCATAAAAAGACCAAAAAACCACCCACCCCACACTGCCCCTTTGTGAATGTGGGCATCGTATTCTTAAAATTGCTTCCTACTGGGTATGGGTGAAGTTATCTTTATTCTGAAAAGAAAAATTTTGGGTTAATTGACAAATTCTAGGAAATGTAACTATATTCTTTGTTATCCATAATGCCAAAGTTCAGGGTTTATCTCAAGTCCTTATTCAAGTAGTCTTTGAAACTGGATCATCTCAGCTAGCCATCTCAGAATTGCTCTAAGCACTTTGTAGTCCAAAGCTTATCTGTAGATGATGTTTGTCAACTTAGTGATATTATTTTCCATGTGGAATTGTCGTTGTGGGGCCCCATCTTCTTCCTGGAGATTTCAGTTGAAGTTAGGCCTGGCCGTGATTTCCTGCAGAAAACTGAAAAGAGACTCGAACACAAAGACATGTATAGGCAGCTAATCGAAGCCTTTTCTCTAGAATTAATTAGTACTCTATATGACCATTATTATCTTAACAAAGTTTAAAATATATATATATATATATCTTGTAAATTTTGATATAAAATTCATACTTTAAGAAAAGTTTAAAGAATCAGAATAGAATCAAAGAATTGAGATTAGTAATAGAATAGTCCCTTAATTAATTTGGTTTTTCTCCTGTCCCATGTCAGAAGATGGCTCTTTCTTCTGGTATGATACAGGGAGTTTTCATTTTCCTTTTAACAACATGCTTGAGTTTAAAGGAGAGAGCCATTCTCCAACTCCAAAATCGGCTTGAAGCTTTAATTGAACTGGGACTACAAGAAGACCAAGAGTATTAATTTTTTAGAGAAGAGCAGAAACAAACATTTAGGAAGATTTATGAAATTTTGTAGATGATATACCAATAGGCCATTTTACTCTTTTCCCTGGAATAGATGATTTGTCCTTTTTCTTCAGTTTTCTCATTTGTCCAGTGTTCTTCAGATTCCTTAGCCTTCATTCTCCTAAAACACAAAAACAAAAACCCTTCACCAAGACTAATTTTGGGGAGGTTCCCTTTTGGCAAGTTATATCTGATTAAATGAAAAGGCATGTATTAATGGTATAAGTGAGTTTAAACTGGATGGTCATGATGGTTGATGAACTATCACCTCCTCTAATTAAGAGGTCTCACTTGTTCAAATCGAACCTTTATCAGTTTTGATGGTACCCACAGCTTATCTTCTCCTGCAGAAACAAAAGCAAAAGCTCATCCCCAACGTAACACATACCCTAGTTTCCATTCTGAGGTCAGCATATCCTTGAAGTATATAGGCTGATTTAATTCTGTTGTTTTTTTCTATTAACCAATGTCTCTCTGCAGCTGTTGTTCCTTTCTCATTAGCACTGAGAAAATTCAAAGTTAATAGAACATTGTACAGTCTATTTCTGGGGGTTTTTGTTACCCCTTTCTGTTTATTTTATCATGTCCTTTAGAGTTCTGTTGGATCTTTCTATAACTGTTTGGCCTGTAGGATTATGTGGTATACCTGTAATATGCTTTATATCATAATAAGCAAAAAACTGTTTCATTTTAATAGAGACATATGCTGGAGCACTGTCAGTTTTAATTTGTACAGGTATACCCATGATGGCCATAACTTCTAGCAAATGAGTGATTACAGAATCAGCTTTTTCAGAACTCAAAGCAGTTGCCCATTGAAATCCTGAATAAGTATCGATAGTATGGTGTATATATTTCAATTTTCCAAATTCTGCAAAGTGAAACATATCCATCTGCCAGATTTCATTCCTCTGAGTACCCTTTGGGTTACATCCTGCTGGTAATGGTGTCTGATTGTAGAAGGAACAAGTAGGACATTTCTTTACAATTTCCTTGTCATGTTGCCAGGTTATGGAAAAATCCTTTTTTAAACCTTTACTATTGACATGATGTTTCTTATGAAATTCTGAGGCCTCCAGCACATTTCCTATCAATAATTTATCAATCTCATCATTACCTTGTGCTAGAGGGCCTGGCAGACCAGTATGGGATTGGATGTGAGTTATATATAAAGGATGACTCCTTTCCCTGATTGTATCTTGTAATTGAATAAATAGTGAAGTTAATTCTGAAGCATCAGGGATAAATTCTGCAGTCTCAATATGTAATACCACTCTTTCAGCATACTGAGAGTCAGTAACTATATTGAGAGGTTCTGAAAAATCCATTAATACCAACAGAATAGCATACAATTCTGATTTTTGAACTGAATTATATGGACTTTGAACCACTTTACTTAAATTTTCTGATTTGTAACCTGCCTTTCCTTGTTTGTTGGCATCTGTATAAAATGTCCAAACTCCAGATAGGGGTTTTTCACGTACAATTCGAGGCAAGATCCAATCAGCTCTCTTTATAAGACCAATTCTATTGCTTTTAGGATATTTGCTGTTAGTTTCTCTCAAGGTTCACTTTCTGTCCATAATTTTTCAATGTCCTCTTTAGTTAAAGGTACAACAATTTCTGTTGGGTCTATTCCTGCTAATTGATGAAGTCTCAATTTTCCTTTCAAAATTAAGTCAGAGATTTTTTCCACATAAGTTTTTAATTTTTTATTTGGTTCATTTGGTAAAAATATCCATTCCAATATAATATCTTCTCTCTGCATTAATATTCCTGTAGGAGAATGCCTAGAAGGTAAAATAACCAAAATGCAATCCAGCTTTGGATCAATACGATCTACATGTCCTTCATGTACTTTTTTTTCTACCAAGGCCAATTCTTTCTCAGCTTCAGGTGATAATTCTCTTGGACTATTTAAGTCCTTGTCACCTTCTAAGGTTTTGAACAAATTATTCAGTTCATCATTTTTTACCCCAACAATAGTTCGTAGATGAGAAATGTCCCCAAATAATCTTTGAAAGTCATTAAGAGTCTGTAGGCGATCTCTCCTAATTTGTACCTTTTGAGGTCTAATTTTTTGTAGCTCTATTTTATATCCTAAATAATTAATATCCCCAGCAAGGCAATATTTTCTTTACTTCTTCAAACATTCTTTCTAAAGTATCTGCATTTGAGTCAGCTAGTAAAATATCATCCATATAATGATAAATTATAGATTTAGGAAATTTTTTACGTATCACTTCCAAGGGCTGTTGTACAAAATATTGGCACAGGGTTGGACTATTCAACATTTCCTGTGGGAGGACTCTCCATTGAAATCTTCTAACCGGTTGAGAATTATTGTAAGTAGGCACTGTGAAAGCAAATCTTTCTCTGTCTTTTTCTTGTAAAGGTATTGAAAAGAAACAGTCTTTTAAATCAATAACTATGAGAGGCCATCCTTTAGGTAACAGAGTAGGCAAAGGAATTCCAGATTGTAGAGAGCACACTGGCTGAATTACTTTGTTAATTGCTCTAAGGTCTGTTACCATTCTCCATTTACCAGATTTCTTTTTAATAACAAATACAGGAGAATTCCATGGGCTAGTAGATTCTTCAATATGCTGAGCATTTAACTGTTCTTCTACCAGCTCTTCTAAAGCCTGGAGTTTCTCTGTTGTTAAAGGCCATTGATGAACCCATACAGGGTTGTCTGTTAACCATTTTAAAGGTAGAGCTGTTGATGTCTTTGGAAGATCATCAGTTTTTGTGCCCTGTTCTTGTATAATATGGATGGCTGGTCACCACTCATTAGAATAATACCTTCTAATATTTCTCTCAGAAACATGTGCTAGTTTATGATTTATTTCTGAGGTTGGAGGGATGTTAATCTGAGTATTCCATTGTTGTAACAGGTCTTGACCCCACAGGTTCATGGCTATGTTAGCCACATATGGTTTTAATCTGCCTCTCTGTCCTTCTGGGCCTATACATTTGAGCCATCTTGCACTCTGTTTAACTTGAGATAATGTTCCAATTCCTAACAGTTGAACATTTACCTCCTGAAGAGGCCAAGATGTATGCCAAAATTCTGGTGCAATTATGGTAACATCAGCACCTGTGCCTACCAGACCAGACAACAAAACACCATTTATTTTTATTGTTAATTTTGGTCTTTGTTCATTTATAGAAGTTTGCCAAAAATTTTTCTTTATGGTTTTTCCTGAATTTTCTGTTCTCTCTGTCTCAGTTGTTCCATTACTCTGAGTAGCCTGGTTTATTCCAATAGGCATTTGGTTATTTAACTGCTCTGAGTAAGGGTCTCCTCTACGATTGCAGGAAAGGTCTGAACTGGATTCACTGTAGGGGCCTGCCTGAGGCCCCTCTGGGAGTTTCCGGAAGACTGAGGCAAAGTATTACCTTGTCTGTCCCTTGTTGATCTATATTCATTGGTTCAGTGTCTTCTCTTACCACACCTTCTACATACTCTGGAAGGAAGGGGCATTCTGTTGCCATTGTTCCTTGAAGAAACATTGTTTCTAGAAGTGCCCTATTTACAGTTCCTTTTCAAATGTCCTTGCTTTCCACATCCAAAACATCTGACATTCCTCAAACCTCTTGAAATTGCTTCTCCTACCCACATATTATCATGATCATGAGCCTCAACATTAACCGTGTCTCTAATCTAATCTTCCAAGGGTGCAGATCTTGCCTTTAACGACCTGATTATTCTCTTGCATGCTTCATTTGCGTTCTCAAAAGCCAAAGATTCAATTATTATCTGGCTAGCTTCTGAATTTGGGACCATTCTCTTTACTGCTGAAGTCAGTCTTTGTAAGAAATCTGTGAAAGATTCTTTTGGGCCCTATATAACTTTTGTAAATGACTCAGTTTTCTTTCCTGGTTCCTCAACTCTGTCCCATGCATTCAAGGCTGCCATTCGACATAGAATTATAGTTTGGATATCATATAAACATTGTGTTTCTACTGCAGCATATTGGCCTTCTCCAACAAGCTGATCCTGGAAGATTTGTATACCTCTATCCCTACATTGTTTTGTTATGTTTTTAGCTTCCTCTTTGAACTACATTTGCCACTGGAGATGCTGTCCGGGTTCCAGAACCGCCTGTGCCAGCTCCCCGCAGTCCTGTGGTATAATCCTATTATAAGTTGACCAGGAGTTTAACATTTGCTTTACATATGGAGAATGTATGCCATAAGATACTATTGCTTCCTTAAACCTTTGTAAGTCTAACATTTCAACTGGAGTCCAAATATTTTGCGTATTCACTTGACCAGGTTGCTGTTGTATGGTTACCGGATAAATTAAGGGTGATTGTGTGAAAACAGGCTTTCTTTCTGTAACCTTATAATTCAATCCTGAAACAACTTCACTGTTAATTTCTTCTGTCTGAATCTGAATTTCTCTATAATTCATTTTAACAGGTTTAACAAGTTTTTCTAAAATTTTTATCCTGGCACTTAAATTGACTGTCTTTTTAAATTGTAAAATAAGGATATGAAGAATAATAATGTACATAATTCGATCAACATTAATCTTCTCATATAGTTGTTCCATTACCATACTGTCTAAAATTTCAAACAAAGCCCAATTTTCTTCCAATGTACACATAAAACCCATTTTTTTTAAATGTGGAAAAAAAATCTCTTTTAAATAGTTTCCTTTAAAATATCTGATATAAATGACTTACCAATTCTGGGTAGAACAGTAGAAATCCGAGGGAACTTCAAAACAGCTACCTAGTGTCCGAGGTGGGAATCCAGAGAGAGAGAGAGAGAGAGAGAGAGAGAGAGAGAGACAGACAGACAGACAGATAGACAGACAGACAGAAAGAAAGAAAGAAAGAAAGAAAAGAAAAGAAAGAAAGAAAGAAAGCGTAGCCACCTTCTGGCTAAAAGCTTGAATCCAACCACTTCAATGTTCCCGTCTGAGCAGAGTAGAGCCTGGGCTCTGGCTTTCTTAAGCTCCGACCGACCACGTGTGCTGGCGTTTCAGCCAAAAGCAGCCTATCTGCAGTTGCGTGTAGTTCCTGCAATTAGCGGTAGCTCCCACGGGCCTGAGTTGTTTGTAGCACCGGCTTTTTAAGCAAGTAACTCCAGCTGCGGCTGTAACCGCTCTTGGCTAAGGTAGGTTGGGCCTGAGTCCTAAGCTGAGCTAGGCCGGGTTAGGCTGGAGCTAGGGAGCCAGGCCCGTCCAGGCGGGAAGCCGGACCCACTGCCAAGGCAAGTGTTTTTTTAATGAATTCTTGCCACGTTGGGCGCCAAATGTAGATGTAACCGGCTTGTTAAATAAGAAACACAGAACAGATTGCAGAGTTAAAAACCACGAGGTCAGAGCAAGAGTGGAAAACCTTACCCTTCATTGCTTCTGCTGTTCTTCCTCTCCGCAAGAGACCTACTTCTGTGCGTCCTGTCTATTTAAAGACTTTCTGTTCTGTTTTCTCATTGGTTGTAAACCCAGCCTCATGACCTCCTCATCACTGCCTGTTGGTACAGACCTCCAGGCCTTCTATGGTTGGTACTGAGATTAAAGGCGTGTGTCTGCCATGCTGGCTGTGTCCTTGAACACACAGAGATCCGCCTAGTTCTGCCTCCCAAGTGCTGGGATTAAAGGCGTGCCCCACTACTGCTCAGCTTCTGCTCTGGCTTGCTCTGACCTCAAGGCAACTTTATTGACATACAAATAAAATCACATTTCAATACAAATAAAATATCACTATACTTGGACTTGAGTTTTGTGCAGGGTGATAAATACGGATATATTTACATTCTTCTACATACAGGCATCCAGTTTTGCCAGCATTCTTTGCTAAGGATGCTATATTTGTTCCAGTGTGTATTTCTAGATTCTTTATTTAGAATCGGGTATCCATACATGTATTTATGGACACATATGATCTTTAATTCAGTTCCATTCATCAATGTATCTGTTTTTATGTGCATACCATTGGGTGTTTTCTACTACACCTCTGTAGTACAACTCAAAATTGGGAATCCAGCAGCTCTTTTATTACTCAGCATTTTTTTTAGCTGTTCTGGGTTTTTCTTTCTTCATATGTAGTTGACTGTTGTCCTTTGAAGGTCTTCAAAAAATTTTGCTAGAATTGTGATGGGAAGTACGTTGCATCTGTAGATTGCTTTTGGTAAGATGGCCATTTTTACTGTTAATCCTACCAATACATGAGCATGGGAGATCTTTCCATCTTCTGATATATTCTTCAATTTCTTTCTTCAAAGACTTGAAGATTTTATCACACAAGCCTTTCACTTGCTTAGTTAGTTACCCCAAGATATTTTATTTTATTTGAGGCTATTGTGAAAGGTATTGTTTCCCCTACTTCTTTCCCAGTCTATTTGTTATTTGTATATAGGAAGCCTACTCATTTTTTTGAGTTGATCTTGTATCTAGCCACTTTGCCTAAAGTGTTTATCAGCTCTAGGAATTTCCTGGTGGAATGTTTAGGGCCACTTATACATACTCTCATGTCATCTGCAAATAATGATACTTTGACTTCTTCCTTTCCCATTTTTATCCCTTTGATCTCCTTCAGTTTTCTTATTGTTCTAGCTAAAATTTCAAGTATAATATGTTGAATAGATATGGATAGAGTAGACAACCTTCTCTTGTTTCTGACTTTAGTAGAATTTCTTTGAGTTTCCCTCCATTTAATTTTATGTTGGCTGTAAGCTTGATGTAAATTGCCTTTATTTTAGATATTTCCCTTGTGTCACTAATCTTCCTAGGACGATTATCATGAAGGGGTGTTGTAATTTGTTAAAGGCCCTTTCTGCATGTAACAAGATGATCATGTGGTATTTTTCTTTCATTTTTTTTATTATGGTGAATTACATTTGCTGATTTTCATATATTGAACCATTCCTGCATTTCTGGGTTGAAGCCTACTTGATCATGTTGGATGATGTTTTTGATGGGTTCTTGGATTCAGATTGCAAGTGTTCTAATTGAGTATTTTTGCATCCATGTCCATAAGAGAAACTGGTCTGTAATTCTCTTTCTTTGTTTAGTCTTTATGTGATTTGGGTATCAGGGTACCTATGACTCAAAATGAATTGGGCAATGTTCCTTCTGTCTCAATTATGTAAAATAATTTGAGGAGTATTGGCATTAACTCTTTGAAAATCTTGTAGAATTCTGTACTAAAACTGGCCCTGGGCTTTGACCTCTGACCAATGGCTCAGCTCTGTTGTGCTGCCTAGGGGGAGGATCAGGGCCCATTTTCCTGAGTGCTGCAGCTGGTAAGTGGGAGGGAGGATCAGCTCTCTCATCTGTTGCAGGTGGTAAGGAGCAAGATGTAAGAGGGGCATCTCTCCCCTTCCCATATTACCACATAGCAGAAAAGTAGTGGGGACAGCTCTCCCACACTTACAACTTTAGGGTTGATTCACCTACAACTCTGCCAACAGGGTTAGATCTATTGTGTTACCCAGGTGAGGTGCAGGGCCTGTTCTCCCAAGTGTTGCAGTTGGTGGGAGTCAGGAACAGCTTTCTAATTCTTATGACCACAGAGTGAGCTCTCCCTCCTGCTTCAGGCATTGATTGGTGGGAAGGTAGCATCTCTCCCCCACTCAGAATGCCACAAGACAGATGGGTAATGGGGACTGCACTCCCATGCTCACAATTTTGGGGCTAGCCTACCCACATCTGTGCTAACAGGATTAGCTCTATTGTGCTGCCCTGGTGAGGTACAGGGCCTGCTCTTCAGAGTGTTGTAGCTGGTAGGGGGCAGGGACAGCTCTCTCCCACTAGTCTCAGGTGTTGATGGGCAGAGAGAGGGCATCTTTCCCCTGCCTATGCTGCCACAAGATGTCTTTCCAATTTCTTGTCTTGAACAGTTTTCTTACACTGTTTGTGCTTTCCTTGATTTCTTTAAGGGATTTATTCATTTACTGTTTAAGGACTCTATCATACTCATAAAGTATGTTTTAAGGTCTTTTTCTTTTGCTTCAGCTATGTTGGAATATTCAGGGCCTGCTATGGTAGGATAGCTGGGTTCTAATGGAGACATATTGCTGTCATTGTTTTTGGTTTTGTTTTTACTCTGGCACCTTGGCATCTGGGTTTGGGTTGATTATACATCTAGCTGCTGATTTCTGGATTTGTATTTTTTTTTTTTTTGAGTGAGTGTTTTTGTCCTTGTTTTCTGTTTACTTCTAGATTTTTCCCAGAGTATGATGGCTGTGTGTTGCCTGTTTTTCTGGCCTGTTTAGTTGGTGTGTTCCCAGGGAATGCCTGCTGGTGTTGGAGGCTGAGTAACTGGCATATGTTGGGGGAAGGAAGGTTGGAGGAGAAGGTCTTTGTGATCCACTGGGGATGGGGTCAGAGAGCAAAGAGAGACCACAGCAGATTTCTAGCTATAGAGCTGAACATGAAATAAGGGAGACTGTATTTCAGGAGTAGTAAGAGAGGTATAGGTCTGCCTTCAGCTTACTTGTTGCCCTGGTAGGAGCTGCCCTTGGCTTAGCAGATCTGGATAAAGAGAGTGTGGCCAGGCCTGTGGAACAGGCATGTGAGGAGAAAGGAGAAAGAGGGAAGGAGGAAGGAGTCTGTGTCTGGCTTTTTGTTGTTTGTTTGTTTTTGTTTTTGTTTTTGGAGACAGGGTTTCTCTGTGTAGCTTTTCGCCTTTCCTGGAACTCACTTGGTAGACCAGGCTGGCCTCAAACTCACAGAGATCCACCTGGCTCTGCCTCCCAAGTGCTGGGATTATAGGCATACACCACCACCGCCCAGACTGTGTCTGGCTTTTTAAGGATTTCCCTGCACATGTGCCTGTGGGCTTACGGAGTTATGCCATGCATGCACAGATTGCGGGACCATGCCGCACACATTACATAATTATGCAGCCCACAGACGATATAACACTTAAGACCCCTTACTTAGCTACTGAACTGCACATGTGCGGTCATGCAGCTGGAGGAGTGGCAGAATCCTAACAGAAGAGAAGGCTGCAGCTGATTAGAAAAGAGACTGGCTTATTGACATTTCCATTGGGATTTTTTTCCATGTCTTGTTTAATTTTTTGATGAAATTAAAAATTACTATTGAATTCTGTGTGGGATTTAATTTAATTCACCCTCACTGGATTCCCTTACTTTGGAGATGGTACTTATTGGACAAATTGTGTGATCTAATTTTGTCATGTTTCTTTTCTTTTTCAAAAAAAATTTTATTCATTTTATATACCAACCATAGTTCCACTTCCTATCCCTCCTCTCCCTCCCTACCACCAACCCCCCATCCACTTCTCCAAAAGGGTAAGGTCTCCTATGGAGAGTCAACAAAGCCTGATATATTCAGTTGAGGCAGGACCAAGCCCCTTCCCCCTGCATCAAGGCTGAGCAAGGCATCCAGTCATAGGGAATGGGCTCCAAAAAGCCAGATCATGCACCAGGGATAAATCCTGATCCCACTGCCAGGGGCCATTCAAACAGAACAAGCCACACACTGTCTCCTACATGTAGAGGTCCTAATTTAGTCTCATGAGACTCCACAGCTGTTGGCCTAGAGTTCCTGAGTTCTCACAAGTTTGGTTCAGTTGTCTGTAGATTTCCTCGTCATGATCCTGACCCTCCTTTCTCATATAATCCCTTCTCTCTCTCTCTTTCTTCGACTGGACTCCTGGAGCTCAACCTGGTGCTTGGCTGTAGATCTCTATATCTACTTCCATCAGTTACTGGATGAAGGTTCTAAGATGACAGTTAGGGTAGTCACCAATCTCATTACAGGGAAGGTCAGTTCAGGCACCCTCTCTACTATTGCTAGTAGTTTTAGCTGGGGCATCAGTGTGGATTCCTGAGAATTTCCCTAACACCAGGTTTCTTCCTAACCTCATCTATAATAGCTTTCTCTATTAAAACATTATGTCAGGGCTCTTCCTTTTTAAAACAATATTATCTTATCACATACTCTATTTTTATCCTACAAGTTGTTTGCATGTATATTATGCCTTCCAGTTTAATGTTCTCTATGGGGTTCTTGAGTATGTGAACAAGTGGGTTTCTGTTTCTTGAGCCTTCTCCTGGGCTCTTTTTCTTGTTTTTTTTTTTTTTTTTTTTTTTGTCCAATTTTGATATATGAGTTTTTGTTTTATCTTATTTTTTATTATGCTATATTATATTTTATTATTATTCCTTAGAAGGCTGTTTCTTTTCTGAGATACACGAAGGAATGGATCTGGATGTAAGGGGAGGTGGAAAGAAAGTGGAAGGAGTAGAGACAGGGGAGACTGTGAAAGGGAAAAATCTATTTTCAGTAAAAGGTGAAAAAAGACTTCTTGTGGCTGCTCCAGTCAATGGCTGAAACAGAGGATTTTCTTGGCAGTTCTATGATATACAAATCTCAAGATTCCTGTATGATTGGACTGAAAAAATTCTGTTCGATCCTATGTCCATTCTGATTCTGTGATTCTGGGCATCTTTTGTTATTGTTTGTTTGCTTGTTTGTTTATTTTGATTTGTTTTTCTTTGTTCCTTTGTTTGTTTTGTGATCTTTGATCTCAATACCTCATCCTACAAGCATGGCTATTTTTGAGGTTTTGTCCCTTGTCCCCGTCCCTCACAGCTTCTCTTGCTTCCTGCTTATCCTGTTAACAATCTGATTCTTAAAGAACAGTGTAGATTTCTTTAGTAAATATCTATAAAACACTCCTCACCCGCCTACAAAGAGATAAATTCTGTGTAATGAGTACTCTGTTTGTAAAACTATCCCTCACAAGCCATGTCATATTGTGTGCATGTGTGTATTAGCTCAGAATCATGTTTTCCTCTTTGTCTGATATTGTTGACAATGCTTCCCCCAGCAACATGCTCTTCATTCTTTTTTAATAAATATTTTTATTTTATAATTAATTTAATTTTACATATCAGCCACAGCTTTCCCTGTCCTGCCTCCTCCCACCCCCCAGCCTTCCCCCAAAATCCACCCCCCATTCCCACCTCCTCCAAGGCAAGGTGGACAGTCAGACCAGCCTAGTAGATTCAGTTGAGGCAGATCCAGTCCCCTTCTCCCTGCACCAAGGCTGAGCAAAGTATCTCAACATAGTCCCTAGGTTCCAAAAAGCCAGCTCATGCACTAAGGACAGGTCCTGGTCCCACTGCCTGGAGGCCTCCCAAACAGTTCAAGCTAATCAACTGTCTCACTTATCCAGAGGGCCTGGTCATGATATCAGTATATCTGTTTGTTTGCACTCCTAGGTACCCACATGTCAGAAATGGGAATTTATGTGGATGATTGTTTGTACCTTCACAGTCCAGTATAGTTATGCTGTACTGCCTTACAGGTGTAAGTTTGAAAGCAACTTATTTGTATACTGTCTCTGGACATTTTATATTTTAATCTTTGTGAGAAATGCATTTGTCTTTAAGTTTTGCTCTCCTCAGAAATAAAATCTTTCCGAACTAAAAAACAACAACAACAACAACAACAACAAAAAGAGTGCAGATTTCCTGAGGCTTTTTCTTTCAGGCTTTTTCAAACCTCTGAAGTAGGAGCTAAATGCTCCCTGATTGAGGCTGAGTGCTCCCTGACTGCAACTGAGTTCTCTGTGCTGGATTTGGACTCTCTCTTCTTGGTTCTGTTTTCCATAGTCTTCCTTTCTTTACTAACAAAAGTACTATTTTCCCACCCTCATCAATCTTTGAATTCCAAGTTCATTTTCTCAGAGATCACAGGAATATGGTATAAGTTTCATCTACTACCTATTGTAAAGTAGTATTTTTATAGAATTAAATATTATGTGAATTTCATATACTTTTCTATGACTGTTTTGTTAAATAAATTATATTACTGTTGTTAACATATTGTTATAAATAAATGCAAAATTTATCAATAAGAATAGAAAATCAGTTGTTATGAACTTGGGACTTTTCATAAGAGGAATATAGATGTATCTAGTAAACAAAATATACTCATTAAAAGCTAGCTGGCGGGCTAGAGAGATGGCTCAGAGGTTAAGAACACTGACTGCTTTTCCAGAGTTTCCTGAGTTCAATTCCCAGCAACCACATGGTGGCTCACAACCATCTGCAATGAGATCTGGTGCCCTCTTCTGGCATGCAGACATACATGCTGTATACATAATAAATAAATAAATAAATCGTTTTTAAAAAGCTAGCTGGCAATATTTCATTAAAAGGCCTTGAGTTTGTCACATATTAGAGGTACTAAAGATATGTTAAGTACAGCCTAATATTAAATACAACCTTGATCAGAAAGTTTAAAACAAGCATGATGCTCTGAGTGAACGTAATAAAATTTCATGTCTTTGTACCACATAGAGAAGCAACTCCATGGCCATCTCAGTTCATCTTTTATTTTACTATTATAATAATTAGGCTCACCTTTAAAGGAAGGTCTAGACAGAAATTGCTGACAAGATCTGTGAAGCACTTTACATGATGGCAAGGATGAAACATTTTTTAAACCCCTACCATGTGCCAAGCATTCTGAAAAGTAATTACATAGTTGGACTAAACACATCTCTGACTCCATGCTACCCCTTGATGTGTAGAAGTCATCTGCAATGCCTTTGCCATCAAGTATGATAGAAATAGGGTGAATTTATCTTTACCTGCAAATTTAAGCTCTGCTCACGTCTTAGATTACTCATTAATAATAAATCAAAATGAAAAGCACAAGTGTTTTCTGTGTATGTCATTACATAATATCAAAATTCTTATTTTGGGCATTTAATTATTCACAAATACTAGCAATGGGTTTAAACAGATAACAGTGTCTAATTGTCATTGTCCTGTAACATGTTTCATTCATTCAGTGCCATGTGGGGAAATCACTTCTTGTCCATACATTAGGATCTTTCTCACTTTTGTGAAAGCTTATGACATATTACATAAAATACATGAGGTATAATTTATTCATACAATTCTCTATTCTAGTCCATCTAGACTTAAATTATTTCAACGTTAAAATTCATGGCTTTAAAACTCTTGTTCAATTCTTGAGTGTATCAGCAGATTAATTTCTTAGACATATGATTCAATAATTATATAAAAAAGATATAATTTATTTTTTCACATCTTTTATCCTAGCCATTCACTATCATCACTGATGTGAAATCCCACTTATTTCAAATATCAAATTACTGGAAAAGCCCTGATAAGACATTATAAGACAAGAAACCTCCAAAAATGCCATTACATTTTTCTGTTGGCCAGCTACTGCTGCGTAGCCTACCCTTAAGAGTCGTTTGTTTCCTCAGTGAGACTTGCTTGCAGAAAACTGGGATATTTGCTTAATCAGGATGTTTGGGAAACAGCTGACCTTTATCAAGTGAGCATTCCATGCAGATGGGTTGACACTGCTGTTTCCTTGCTTCAGAAGACTGAGTGATCACACACCCAAGTGATGAGATCAGCTACTAAGATTAGGGGCCCCTCCCTTACTTTCCCTGTATATAATAAACACTGAGTACTCAAGGGGTTTCCACGTCTCCATCCAAGCACGTTGTCCTCTGGTTCCCAGCCTCACTTCTCCTTTATGTTTGTCTTTCTTTTCTAAAATTATTTCTTTTATTTTTGAGATTATAATACAATTATATCATTTCCCCCTTCCCTCTCCTCCCTCTAGACCTTCCCATATAGGCTTCCTTGTTCCTTTCAAATCCATGGTTTCTTTTTTCATTGTTGGTACGTGCATATATGTATATGCATATGCATATAGGTTCCTAGATATAACCTACTTAGTTTGTATAATGTTACTGGTATGTATGTTTTCAGTGTTGACTGTTTGATACTGAACAACCAATTGGTATGCACTTCTTTGGAGAAGGCTATTCCTCCCATACTTAGCATTCTTTAGTCCCCTGTAGTTGTTTATGTATGGTTGAGGCCTCATGATCTTTCCCCCATCCACTTTGACATATTTATTGGTGTTGTCCTAATTCAGTTCATATTAAGCAGCTATGTGAGTGAAACGTTATGGGTGTAGCTCCTGAAATAACCAGGGAACATTCTCACAGAAAATTTCCTGTTTTTCTAGCTCTTTCAATCTTCTGCCCCTTTCCCACAATGGTCCTTGAGTTTGTTTGTCTTTCTTAATCTCCATATATTCACAGTCAGGTCATCAGACTCAGCAGCACTAGACATGGAAAGGGTGAGAGATGCCCCAGGAAGAGACGAAGGTAGAATGTATGTGATAGGAAAAAACACAGGAATGAATAATGGAGGGGATGTTTTTAAGCAGTGATGGATGTAGGAAGATGAAGAAGATAAAGGGGGAGGTGAGTATGAAAACCAAGTGATGGGTATATGAAAAGGCAATATTGACTCTTAATATCTTATAAGCCAACTGAAAAATATGAGGAATAGAAGGGTGGTCATCTGCATTGCTGAATAATGATGCAACACGCATGGGTTACTAAACAAAAGTCCCAATGCCAGGTATAGGATACCTTATTGTGAATTGATGGTTAAAGTAGCTCTAGAAACTCTCAAATAATACAGGCTATTACCATTCCTCTTGGATACCTACAAGAACTACTTGATAAAAATACTTTTGATATTTTTATCTGTGAAAGTTTTTATATGTGGAATATGAAGAAATGCTATTTGGTAGTAAATTATTTTCTAGGTACAACAGTCTACATATTAACAACAACAAGCAATAGCAACAAAAATCAATTACAAAATTTATTGTCTTAATTAACAAATAATTTATTACCCAAAGTCTGGTTGGGGTGGGTGATTCTGTAGAGTAATAGATCTAATCCACATAGTCAAGCAATAATTATACCATCTCAGACAGAATTGCCAGAACTTTTTCCGCCCTCATTTCAGAGAGTAGGAAATAAAAAGTAAAGCCAAAGATTAGAATTCTCTCTCTCTTGCTCTCTCTCATGTGTATATTTTCTGACCCTCAAGAGCCTCCTTTCTCCCTCCTCTTTTCAATTCCAGAGAAACTGCTATAAAACAGGACACCAAGACAAGAAATCTATTTGCAATAACATCAAAAATGAATGAAACACTAAAGAATAAATGTTACAAAAATGCAGTATTTGTACACTGAGTACTCTAAGGTGTTATTGAAAAGAAATCTAAAATATACAAATGGAAAAATAGATGGTGTTTATGAAGTGGACTGCTCAATGTTATTAAAATACACCACTGAAGGAGAACTACATACCCAATGCAATGCCTATCAAAGTCCATCTACAGAAACAGGAAAAAAAATTACTTGAAAGTCACGTGGAGTTCTAAAGAATTCTGATTATTTAAAATAGTACTAAACAGGAAAAAAGTTGGAGGCTTCACCCTTACTAATTCAAAACACTGTCACAGTAAAGAAGACAGTGTGATATTGACATGTAACAGAAATGTTGACTAATGGAACAGAATAGAGCCCAGAAGTAAACTTTTATATCTAAGATGGTATAATTATCTCTGCTAATAAAGTCATGAATACACAGTGGAAAAGAATTATCTTATAAATAAATGATGTTAAGAAAACCAAATAGCCATATACAAGGAAGTGAATTAGACCCATATCTCATGTTATGCACAAAACATAAGTTTAAATGAACAAAGACCCAAAGTAAAATGTTTAGAGTTTCACGGGAAAGACCACTTTGATACATTGGGCATAGAAAAGATTTCTTGGATACAGCAATATTTTTAAGGAAACAAAAACAAAGTATGCAAAAAAATTATGACAAACTAAAAAGTTTCTGCACAACAAAGGCAAATATAATCTACAAAATAGATAAATATTTATAAGCTGACTATCTGACAGTTACTTTTCAAAATATACACAGGGGCTTTTGTAATACAATCGCCAAACAAAATAGACAGACAATGGACTTGAACAGGCATTTCTCCAAAGAAGGAGATAAACAGCCAATAGATAAATAGAAAGGCGGTAATGTCACTGATATTTTAAAAAGTGCAGTGCACCCTAACTTAATAGAATATAAATGACATATTGAAACCACAATGAGATACTGACTTCCTCCATGGCATTAGCTATTGTCAAGGGAAAAAACCAAGCAGAGGTAAGGATGAAGAGGAAGGCAACTCTACACTTTTCTTGATAATGTACATGACCATATCCATGATGAAGAGCAGAGAATGCTTTCTCAACAAATAATAATAAAAATTAGAAATGAAGCCATTATATGACACAGCAATCTTTCTTCTAGGAATATATTCAAAGAAACTGAAACCATGGTCTCAATGGAAATTTCCACTCCCATGTTCACTACTTTGAAATATTCACAACAGGCAAAATGTAGAAATGAAGTAAATGGATATGGCAATGCACAGAAGTGAAGACATATAGTAAATTTAAATGTCTAATATGGGTGAATGATAAAGAAAACGCACCATAGACATAAAGAAAAAATAATGCATATATTAAAAATGGCTACATTTTTTCATCCTTTTACACTGAGGTTATGCCTATCACTGATGTTAAGGTGTTCTTCTGAATGCAGCAGAAGGATGGATGCTGTTTTTGCATACGTTCTGCTAGAATTTGTCTTTTATTACAGAATTGAGATCACTGATGTTGGGCGATATCAATGAACAGTGTTTGTTGTTTTCTGCTACGTTGTTGTTGTTGTTGTTGTGGTGGTGGTGGTGGTGGTGGTGGTGGGGTGTGTGTGTGTGTGTGTGTGTGTGTGTGTGTGTGTTTCTTTAGATTTGCTCATCAGGTATTATTTATTCCTGGGTAGGTATGGTTAACTTTGTTAGGTTGGACTTTTCTTCCATGTG
Organism: Onychomys torridus; assembly: GCF_903995425.1. NCBI lineage: Eukaryota > Metazoa > Chordata > Mammalia > Rodentia > Cricetidae > Onychomys > Onychomys torridus. The sequence continues at coordinate 84,498,976 of NC_050449.1, forward strand.
CCTTCTGTAGGGCTAGATTTGTAGACAGATACTGCTTAAATTTGGTTTTATCATGGAATGTCTTCTTTTCTCTATCTATTGAGACTGAAAATTATGCTGGGTATAGTATTCTGGTCTGGCATCTGTGGTATCCTAAAGTCTGTAGAACATCTGTTCCAGCTCTCTGCTTTTAGATTCTCCAATGAAATGTCAGGTATTATTCTATTAAGTCTGTCTGCCTTTATATGTTACTTGGTAATTTTCCCTTGCAGCTTTTAATATTTCTATTTGCTCAGTATGTTTATTATTTGTATTATTATGTGTCAAGGGGAAATTCTTATCTGTTCTAGTTTATTTGATATTCTTATGCCTCTTGTATCTTGACAGACATCTCTTCAGGTTAGGGGCATAATCTTCTATGATTTTGATGAAAATATTTTCTGAGCCTTTGACCTGAGTTGCTTCTCCTTCTATTCCCATTACTCTTCAATTTGGTCTTTTTATATTGTCCCAGATTTCCTTGATGTTCTGTGCCAGGATATTTTTAGATTTAACATTTTCTTTGACTAAGGTATCCATTTCTTCTATTGTGTCTTCAGTGCCTATGATTCTCTCTTCCATCTTATGTAATGTGTTAGTGAGGCTTGCCTCTGAGGTTTCTGTTTGAGTTCCAGTTTTTATTTTCAGATTTCCCTCAGTTTGGGTTTTCTTTAATGATTCTATTTCCACTTTCAGGTCTTGAACTGTTTTATCATTTCTTCTTCATGGACCACTATCATATTCATAAAGGCTATTTTAAGGTCCTTATCTTACATTTTAGTTATATTGCAATTCTCAGTGCTGACCCTGGTTAGGTTCTGGGCTCCAGTGGAGACATATTGTTCTGACTGTTATTGTGTTTTTACGCTGGTGTCCAGATATCTTGGCTTGGGAAGGTTGTATGTAGTTCTATGTGCTGATATCTAGTCTTGTTATGTTGGGAGAATCTTTGTTACTTGGTTTCTGTTGCCTTCTCTGCTTCTTAGAAGAGTGTGGTGGCTTTGTGTGTTGCCTGGTAGGGAATTCTTTGATCCTGATAGGTCTATGTAGCCAGCAGAAAAAGCCCCGAGGGTTTCTGGTAAAAATAAATAAATAAATAAATAAATAAAAAATAAAAATAAAAAAGTGTTTCTAGCTATGGAGAGACTGACACTTAGGAATGGATATGGGCTAGGACGAGTTAGGGTGTAGTTAGGGTGTGTATCTCCACAGGAGACAGGGTGTTCTTCCAGCAACTGCTTAGTTCCCTGGGAATGGGGGCAGAAAGTGAGACAATGTCACAACAGGTAGTCTGCTACAGACCTGGGAATGACAGTGGGGGATTAGATTTAGCGGAGAGGATGGAGAGTAAGCATCTGAAGCTCACTTACCTATTTCCCTGCTCTACTTTCTTCTCTGGCAGCATTGGCTCCTGGATTTCCATAGAGTGCTTCCTAGACTTGGGGATTGGGATAACATGATGAGTTGAGGAAAGAAGGTTGGAGGTGAAGATCCCTGTGATCCACTGGAGACTGGGGCAGCAAGTGAGGCTGTAGCAGGTAGTCTGCTACAGAGCTGGGGATGAAACTGGGGGATTAGATTTGGAGGAGTAATCCTTTCTTCAAAAGCTGTCTAATTTATCAGAAAAACAACAACCAGAATTCTATCTCTTACCACAGGTTTGTACTTGACTCTAATAAAAATAATATAGGAATGATCATGTGTAAATATGGTAGTCTCTTTTCTTCCATGATTTTTTTTAACCTCATATTAGTTAATTTGCTATCATTTCTTTCTTGATCTTTGCTGAGGAAATCAGCCATGCTCACATATTGTCTTTCTGGAAGCCAACTGTTTTCTTCCCATGAAAAGTTTTTATTTACTGTCTTTGAACTTACCACCTCCAATCTCAGTGGTGCTGTTAATGCTATTAGGAAGCTACTCTCCATCTCCTGTACTTTCAGAGAAACAACCATATTTTATGCCATGCAAGGCATAATCCTGACTTTATAACTCAGTAACTGTGCAACATTGTAAAAACTACTTTATCATCTCCGTGCTGATATTCTCTCATTTACTAACTAGTGTTGAAGCATTTATTTTAAACATTGAATTTTAAACAAAGCTGAACATAAAATAAATGTGTTATAAGTTCTATCTCATTGTCATGACTCTACATTATTTCTTTGATTACATCTGCCCTTTCAAATTTAACATGAATATGTTTCTCCTGGGGTTTAAGCAAAAACTCTTTCTCATTAAACAAAAAACTCTTTCTCAAACAGCAATAAGAAACATAAGAAAGAAGAAGATAAATTATTGATACCTATTGCCAGACGTTGTTAATAGCCTATAAGGGGTGATGGGAGGGAGTAATGAAGAGGGAAAGTGGGCTAAAGACTGAAATAAGAGATCAGGTAGAAGACTCTGATAATTCAGGTGAGGAATGACACCTGAGAAAAGCTGTATGGCTTCAAGAGATTACTTTCACCATTTGTCAATTCTAAAACTTGAGTGCAAATGAAAGATAAGAACCTACGGCAACAATGCACCTGCCACATCTCTTTCTGGCTCCCAAAAGGGATGCCCAACCTCCTGGCCTGCCTATTCAACTCAATCTCTGGGTCCTCCAAGGCTCCTTGGTTCATTCTGGCCAGCTGAATGTAAACTCCATTCCTCATACTAAATCCTCCTTTCAATTGGATAATAGACCAACAACATAAACAGGATTCCCATAACAGTGGCTTCATAAATAACCCAGATGTGTTTTAACATTTACACCCCAGTTGTTAGTGCTTTTGGGGAAGTTACAGAACCTTTGGGAAGTGCAGCCTTGTGGGAGGAAGTACTTCACTGGGTGCAGACTAGGAAGGTTTAGAGCCTCATCCCACTTATTGTGCTGCTGTGGGATAATGCTTTTGTACACTGGTTTAATAAAACACTGATTGGTCAGTAGCCAGGCAGGAAGTATAGGCGGGGTGAGCAGACTAAAGGAATTCTGGGAAGAGGAAGGGCCAAGTCAGGAGTTGCCAGCCAGATACAGAGGAAACAAGATGACAAGGCAGAACTAAGAAAAGATACCAAACCACATGGCTAAATATAGGTAAGAATTATGGGTTAATTTAAGTGCAAGAGCTAGTCAGTAATAAGCCTGAGCTAATGGCTGAGCAGTTCTAAATACTATTAAGCCTCTGTGTGATTATTTTATAAAAGGCTGCAGGACTGTGGGTAAGAGATTTGTCCTGACTGCTGGCCAGGTGGGACACAGGAAATCTTCCGACTACTCTACGCTGTCTCTTTTTCCCATGTGGATAAATATGTTTTCATCCACCTTCCTGGTCCTGCTCTCATGCTCTCCCCACCATTATGAACTCTCCTTCTGGAGCCATAAGAAAAAATAATCTCATTCTAATGTAATTTGCATTTGGTCATGGTATTTTATCATAAAAAGTAACACAATCAAAGGTTGTAATAGTGATAAAAAGTGGCAGAAGTTGACATATATGTTGCCAATAGAGTAGCATGTATGGATGAGTAAATGACATATATGTGGGATGGGAGGGAAATGAGAATAGTGGTTGTATCTTTGTTCACTGGTAGAAAATACCTTCTAATATTTGAGTAAATTACTTGGTAGATTGCTCTGCTTTTAAATATAGATGCTTCAGCAAATTGGATGGTTATGAAAGCAAAAGTATATTTTAGGACTGATTTAGAAAAATATATAATATAAAAATTAAAGTAATTTATTAGAGATTATAAAGAAAGTTTCATTGTATGTTATATACATATATATGTGTGTGTGTTATTTGTAATTTATTTACAATTAATGAAAATTTTGGATCAAATGCTGATAGTAACTATTTATGGAAAATTAAACCTAATGGAATTCTCTTAGTGACACTGCTTTCTCAACATAAAGGACTAGTGACATGACAAAAGCAATGAAAAGCTTACCATCCATTAATCAGTTGTCTGTATAAAACTTGTCTAGGAAACCCATAAGGTTGCATGTTATTATTGTAAGAAGTGTAGAGAGATGTTAACTACCACTGCTAAGGGAGCACACTTAATGAATAAAAAGAATAAAAAGAAATGCATGGTTCTAGAATATACTCTTATAAAATAAATATATATAAGCCTCATAAGTCCTCCAAAGAACACTGATTAAGTTGCAAACAGGCATTATTTGATATATGAACTTAACACAATATATTCTGATATTTGATTTGCATAATAATAATAGTAGTAGTAGTTCTTTTGCTGTAGAACTTAATCATGCTTTACAAGATTTTTTTATTCTATGTACCTTAGTTCTCATGACATACTTGTTTACATAAAATAAATTTTTTCCTCCTTATCTCTCCTCCTCCTTTTTAAAACCAAATATTACATTTTAAATGTGGTGGCAGTGTTAAAATTGATGAGTTTAATTTGTAGCTGCACTGAGTCAACAACTATTTATGTTTTGTTTTGTTTTAGTTATTCCCTTCAAACCTAATGGAGTTTTTCTTTCTGTCACCCTATAGGACAGTTTGTCAATAGTTGTCTTCCTGAAGGACTTTAAATTGATGAGCAAATGGATTTGGAGAGACTTAAGAACTCCATTCCACAAATTAGAAGTAATCTTGACAAATAATATATTGCATACATTTTCAATGAATTATTTTCTTTAGAACCTACATTTGAATAACATACAGAATAATTACTAACTGTCCTAAAATATGATGGATATAGTTTATTATCTTTTTAGCTAATAAAATTATGTTTGTCTCAAAGATTATGTTTGTCTATTGTTTTTTAAAATGAACTCCACTTAGGACATTACTTTAGTCTTTACTGACTCATGGGCATAAGGACAGGCACCAGGGTTCTACCTCTTCTAGACCTTCATCTGATATAAGTGGAAGGAATTATTTATTCAATTCACATTTGGTACAGGACAATTGACCCTTTATGTACAACTAAAATTTAGGGCAAGTTACTGACTAGAGTGGTTAAAGGAACTATAATGCTAGAGATACAAAACATTCAGTTCAAACTCTATTTTCCTTCTTCTTTAAAAAGCATGCACTTAAGTGGGGTGAGGCAGTTATTTGGCTTTTCAATAACCACATTTAGGGATATATTCATAGGACTGCTTTGATTATTAAAGTGAAATTATAGCAGTAGAGACAGCATAATCTCTGAAAACTCATTTGTATTTGATCTATGTCGTTATCTGGAAGTTTACAAAATGGTTGATTCATTCAAACTAATTATGCCAACTGTAACTCAAGCCTTCATACCTTGGCAAGAGTAGGGTTCAATTTATCATGAAAGTAAAGATGCCTTAATACTAAACTTTTCTTCTACATTTATGTTTGGACATTTAAAGAAACTAATCACCAAGCAATCAGAACAGTATTTTTAATTTTTCAATATTTTACAATTAGATTCCTTTGAATTCATTCATCAGCTATGCATTTTTTCTGCATTTTCTTGCTACTTAAGACTATTGAAGTCCACTTTCTTAAACTTTCTTATTCTCAAATAAAAAAGTTAAAATTATAAAATGTGTGTAAATTCCTTGTGGGATAACTTTTTCTTATAGCCTATTCAGAAATAAAATGAGATTTTACAAAAGAGGGTGACTAAATCTTTTTCAGATCAAAGAATGACAATAACAAAAATATGGATGCGCCTGGCAGTGGTGGCGCACACCTTTAATCGCAGCACTTGGGAGGCAGAGGCAGGCGGATCTCTGAGTTTGAGGCCAGCCTGTATTACCAAGTGAGCAAAGCTACACAGAGAAACACCCACCCCGGAAAAAATATGGATGCATACTGTTTTAGAATCAATTGATGACTACTAAATCTAAAAATTTCCAAGATTTGGAGCTGGAACAATTGAAAAAATATATTAATATTTCACATGTTCTTCATATTACAAGTTCTCAACCTGTCAGATCACTCCACAAATGCCTGTTTTGCTGACATTAAATGACCCAGCATAAACCAGACCTATTACTACTACCTATCAATACTTTATATTTCTTTCATTCCAAGAACAGACGGAATTTCAGTAGTAGGTGGGCATTTGGCTGAAGAAACCAACAGCTGTCTAATTGGACTTCAGGAATTGTCATTAGGAGGGAAACCATGCTGGGTCCTAGAAACCTACCCAACTATCCGGGACTAGCGAGGTCATGGATTTTATAGGAGAGCCTACTCCTGTCACTTGACTAAATGAGCATAATTCCTAACTGTGTTCTCAATTCCTATTCTTATATCTACAGATAAGTTTAGCTCCCTGACTCCAGAGTGGGCAAGAAATCTTCTACAGCCACACCGGTGCTTCTGGTTCTCCACTCCTACACTCTGGGCACTTCACTCACACCAGGAGTCTCTGCCAGCCACTTGTTTATTTATAAATAGGGGAATCCAATATTCATCATCTTGAAATCTTGATCCTCCCTTGGCAAACTTCTGATAGCTGAAATTATGAGCCTTGGCATGGTAAGCAATCATTTGATCAACTGAGATATATACCCTTAGCATTTCAAAGCTTTTCTTTTATAACATAAAAAATGCTTAGGATACAAATCATTTTAAACTAAAATAGAGATTCTAAATCACTTCAACTCCCAAGGCTCTGGGAACACTGAAGAAAGGGATTAAAATAATGTATGTGTTGGAGGATGGGAAGAGCTCAGTGAAATGCAGTCTTCTGGACATGATATGGCCATTGTCCTCGCGAACTCACACAGATATGGTAACCTGCATTTAACACAAAATTCTAACAAGTCTTTTATTAAAAATACCCAATGCCAGATACTGAGGTAAATGTTGAAAGATCAGAGAGACAAAGGAACAAGCCACTGTCATGTCTCACCTCCCCAACTCCATGAATCCTCTGACTGAATGTCTCTGAGTCCTTAGCTGAAAGCTCTCCAGCTAAAAAGCTTCAGCCAAAAATGTTCTAGTTACTGTTTTCTCATGTCTTATAAACTTTTCTCCACCAAGCCATATTACTTCCTTCTTAGTGCTGGGATTAAGGGCACGTGTGCCTCCCAAGTACTGGGAGCAAAGGCATAAAATCCCAAATGCTGGCATTAAAGGTGTGTGACTCCCAAGTATTGGGATTATAGGTGTGTGCCACCACTGCTTGGCTCTGTTTCTCTCTTAGACTGAGTCAATCTCATGTAGTCCAGCATGACTTTAAATTTGCATAGATCCAGACGGATCTCTGCCTCCCTAGTGCTAGGATTAAAGGTCCATACCACTGTTGCCTGGATTCTATGTTTAATCTAGTGGCTTTTTCTGTCCTCTAATCTTTAGACAAATTTTGTTAGGGTACATTATATATCACCACACCTGCACGAGAATTGCACAGGAGCAAGACAGCAAAGTTAGTGAACATTCCAGCATGCAGCACTAATCAGCACTAATTGGACTCAGTGTCTTACAAAAGAAAATTAAAAAATATATGTATGACATTTCAAGTTGGATGTGTTGGGGAATGTTGGGGGTGGGGATGGAGGTAGATATGATCAAATGTTTTACAGAATTGTCAAAGATTAATAGAAGGTATTCTCAAAAATAAATAATAGTGTTCATCCTTGATTTTATTTTTGGTCTACTTCTTGTTTCACTTTAAATGAGCATCTCTTTTTCCTGGTTTGTAATTATATGCATTCCCTTTTGAATTCTGTATGATTTGCTTTATTGACCTCTTATGGAATTAAATAATAAATACTTCCAAAAGGCAGAGAATAAAAACAGTTTTTACTTTTAGTGGAAGTTCCCTACAGAAAGAACAATTATGCTTCCTTAAAAGATGGGATAACTTATTTTATGGCTTCAAAAAAATCCTACCAAAAATGACATATTCCTTTCCCATTGGAATAAAATAGAATATTTTTTTTTCTTACCATATTTTAATGATGGAAACATGACAGCATATTTAAATTGACAGGTGTTTTTTTTAATTATTTCATTCTCATGCTCATTACAAATTGTGTTTTCTAGACATATAGGCATTCATATTATTCAATATAGGCAAAAGTATTCTCTCCCCCCTCCGCACATTTTTTTGGACACAGTCTCTCTTTTTTTCAGTCTGTGTAAATCACTGTGTAACTCAAGCTGGAGTCAAAACAATTTTCCTCATGTCTCAGCCTCCTAAATGCTGGTATTATAAGGCATCTGCTTGGCTAGACACTGTCTTTCTAAAGCTCCTTGGAATGGTATTTTGACTTCCAGAAGAGGGATAAAGGTTAAGCAAAAATAGCAGAAATCATTTAGTTTCTTTTTGTATTGTTAGTAATTAGAATCAGAAGACAAAATTAAATGTTTTTATGTATCATTTTGAAATATTTATTAGTATAAGTTTTTAAAAGTATATAAAGTTATTTCAATATAGTCTTCAGCTGGTTAAAGCAAAAGTCTGTTTGCTTTATAATAAACTGCAAACATATAAAATATAACAAGGTTTCTGAGTGATTGAAACATTTCTCATTCTTAATAAACTGATAATACAGTATAGGAGACCCCCGGTAATTATAAAAACAAAAGGAAGAAATGACTGTTAGGAAGACACAATTTATAATCATTCAGTTTCTCTCCATTTAATTTAATATTGGCTGTTGGCTTGCTGTAGATTGCCTTTATTATGTTTAGGTATGTGCCTGGTATTCCTGATCGCTCCAAGACCTTTATCATGAAGAGGTGTTTGTCAAATGTCTTTTCTGCATCTAGTGAGATGATTATGTGGTTTTTTTCTTTGAGTTTGTTTATATGGTGTATTACATTGATGGACTTTTGTATGTTGAACCACCATTGCATCCCTGGGATGAAGCCTACTTGATCATGGTAGATAATTGTTTTGATGTGTTCTTGGAGTCTTTTCGCCAGAATTTTATTGAGTATTTTTGCATCAATGTTCATGAGGGAGATCGGTCTGTAGTTCTCTTTCTTTGTTGCATCTTTGTTTGGTTTAGGAATCAGGGTAATTGTAGCCTCATAGAAGGAGTTTGCTAATATACCTTCTGCAAAGAAAAGGGGAAGTGCTGTGGATATCACTCTGTATAAATAAAATGCTGATTGGCTAGTAGCCAGGCAGGAAGGATAGGGTAGGCAGGACAAGGAAGAGGAGATGGCTGGGAACAGGAAGGCTGGGAGGAGACACTGCCAGCCACTGCCATGAGAAGCAACATGTAAAGACACCGGTAAGCCACAAGCCATGTGGCAAAGTATAGACTAACAGAAATGGGCTAAATATAAGAGTAAGAGCTAGACAATGGTAGGCTTGAGCCAATGGCCAAGCAGCTTAAATAATATAAGTGTCTGTATGATTATTTTATTCAGATCTGTGAGGTACATACAGAATAGATTCATGGAAATTAAATTAACTAAAGCTTCACATCATGGTTTAGATTTCAGTGTAATGCCCAAAGGCTCATGTGTTGAAGGATTTTTCCCCCAGCTGACGACGCGATTGAGAGGTGAGTGGATTATGAGACTGACACCTTCTTCATCAATGAATTAAGCCTTTCATGACCTATTAAAAAATTGTGCCTGGTGAGAGGAAGAGAGTCACTGAGAATCAACTTTGCATTTTGTCCCTGCTTCTTTCGGTCTGTTTCCTGGTCAGAATGAGGTCATGTACTTTGCTCCTTTTCTCTCCCACTACCTTGATAGACATTTCTTTATGGCCTGGACACAACGAAAGCAGCTGCCTATGTTCTGAAACTATTACTGAAGCAAACTACACACACTTTTCCTTCTTAAGTTGTTTAAGGTATTTTGTCACAATGACAGAAAAACTGTCCAGTCGAATTCATTTTAGTAAATTTCTCCAGAATTGAACTTTGTTGGCACGGGGAAGCTTATGCCTTAGTCTACTAATTATTTTTATAACTGCATTTCAGATTTAGAAAGAAAAGAAGCTTATTGGTTCATCTCTTTGGAGGTCTTGCATGCTCAGGCTCTTGCAAGAGGTAGGCATCTGCCATTGTGAGGGGATGACATTCTACTGTATTAAAAACAGTCAAGAGTACAATATAGTGAAAAAGACAGTTCTTACTCAGGGGACTCCTTCCTTTGAAAGTCATAAAGGTAATCAAGAAGGCCTACGTGTTACCTAAATCCTGATTGCCTGACAAAAGCCATGCCTCCAAATACTGTTAACATATGACTTTGTTACACATACACTACAGAGATTAGATCAGATAATTTACAATCAGAAAAGAGTAAAAGTAAGTAAGAGTAGAGGCAGAAGAAAGGCCCAGGTAACTTTAGATAACTGATAAAAGTTCAGTTTTTCAATAATAGAGAAGGAAGAGTCCTTAGGAGATTTATTCAAAGAGCGTAGATAACAGAGACTTTGGTGAAAAGCTATGTCCATGACTTTGGTGAAAATGTAACTTCTAAGAGAATTGCAAAGGAAAATACAATGTTCAAAGAACATCACAATTTTTACTTAAATATAGGGTAAATATATGTGGTATGAAGAATAAACATGGTATTTTAAGCTGTATTAAAACATTTGAGAGCTTTAAACACCAGAAAATATTTTTATTTGCTTTAGTATTAGGATAAGATTGAAAATTTGGTGATTTCATTTATTTTTAGGTATTGTTTTAGATTCTTCCTCTGGTGTCAATGCATAAGGTTGGTTGGAGAAAGAGATCTGATGAAGCTAAAAGTCAACAATAAAAATCATTTCATGATAAAGGAGAAATGGTCAGCTGTTGCATGATGGGGATAGAGGTATCAGAAGAGGATAGATAACTGTATCTGATGCTGATTGGTCAGAAGAAACAAAGAAGAAAAGTTTACATGGTTCATTTTAGTTTAAGTACCCAGGGGGAGGGATTTATATGCTGTTAATAAAAACTGAAAAGTGTATAATAATGTGGTGATATTTTATTTGTGCTCTAACAAATAAAGCTTGCCTGGGGATCAGAGGAAAAAGCCAGCCACTGTATTAAACAGAAGTCAGGCAATTAAAGTCACGCCTTTAATCCTAGCATTGGAGAGGTAGAGACTCATCCAGATCTCTGAGTTCAAGGCCATACTGGGAACAGAGCCAGGTATGGTGGTACACTCCTTTAATCCCAGCACTAGTTAACCATAGAGGTCTGGAGGTCTGAACGGATAGACAGGAAGTGATATAGCTGGGCGGAGAGAGGAAGTAAAATGGCAGAGCACAGAAAGGTATATAGGTGTGAGTATACTGGAAGTAGCTCTCTCTTGGGCTGAGGATTTCCAAGTGGTAAGAACTTGTGCTGGCTTGTTTTATCCCTCTGATCGTTCAGCTTTCAATCCAATATCTGGCTCTGGGTTTTTCTATTAATAAGACCGTTTAGCAATTTGTGTTACAAAATAGAGACCAAAGAAATTAATATAGGAAAGAAACATGTTACTTATGTTCCAAGGCAATGCTAAGTGTGAAGGCTTGGCTGCTGTCCAGATGAAGATATCTACTAAATAACTTGAGTGCAGAACTACACTGTAGGGAAGGAGGAAGAGGGGCTGCAGAGATGGCTCAGCAGTTAAGAGCACTTGTTCCTCTCAAACAGGCCCTCTGTTCAAATCTGCCACTTATGACCTCATGTAACTGTAGATTTGGGTTCCTAATGCCTTCTTCTGGCCTCTGTGGACATCAGCACTCACATGAAACACAAGTATATATGCAGGCCCACACATGTACAGATAAAATAAAAATAATAACATAGATCTTAAAAAGAAAAAAAAAAGGCAAGAAGAGTGGGTAAAATTGTTATGATTTGTGTATGCGCTGTCCTTCCAAAAGGCACCTGTATTGAGAGCAAGCCCCCATCTAGTGGCACTACTGAGAAGTGGCTAGATCATGAGGGTATTAACATCAGTGTACTGACTCATTCAATGGTGGTTTAATATTGAGTGAGGTATGGTTGGGGAAAGTAGGCCACTGAATGTTTTCTTTAAAGGATATATTATATCCCTGGTCTCTTCTTACCTTTGTAGCTCCTGACTACCATGAGGTAAGCAACTTCCTTTCACTCTGTCTTTGTGGTATGGTGTTTCTAACTTGCCAAAGGCCTGAATGCAGTGAAACTGGTGGGCCATGAACAAAACCCTATTAGTCTGTAAGCCAAATATATCATTCATTTTTAAGTTGTTTATAATGAAAAGCTAATTAATAAAATGCCCTAAGTGTTGTCATTATATAAATAATTAAAGCTAATTGTTCACAAACGCACTGAAGAGCTATTGACATATATTGATATTTGATCTCATTTCACATCAGTCTGAATCACTGAGGATGTGGTAGGATGTTAGGACTTAATGTGGACCTTGAAACATGCATTCAATATTTTATTGTCCACTTGATCTTAGACTAGCCTCAAACACATGTTCCTCTACTTCAGTTTCCCAAGTGATAATTTTGTAGACCAACCCAACTATGTTCAGTTAGAAAATCATATTTTTCTCATATAGGATTTAAGTTTACTTAGAAATGTAGCTTTTCCATGCCTTTGGTTTGTCCAAAGCTAGAAGAATATCAGCCTCTTCTTCCTACAAGGCTTCATCATGAAGATTCATCTGAAGAATCCAGACCAGTTTGTTTTATAGAATATCTCAGACCATAGCCTAGTTTGACTCTGAATTCATCATCTCAAGGATATGAATTATGAGGCCACTTATAATACTGTTATTATTATACAGAAGATGTCCATGATAGTTTAATAAGCCCATCTGTTTTAAGTTATTGTTCTAAATTGATCAAGTATCAAGGCAAGAAAAATATTAATATACAAGGTAATTATGGACACACACACAGACACATATACACACAAACACAGACACACACACACACAATTACACATACACACATCACATACTTTTACAGTCATGGCAAGCTCAAGATGAAACAGATAGACTTAGGAAGACTCCTTCTCAGGTACTCTACTTAAAAATTTTCCACATCTGGAAAACATCATCTTGGTTTACTTCCAAATATGCTCAAAAGTGAACTCATTTTCCCAGGCTCCATGTGTTATATGTAGCACATAACACTAGTAAGATACTCAAATTTGGCTGCCTTTGGGTTTCAGTTTTAAAGCACAGAACCCATTCAAGTGAATATTATTACTTTCCTCCTGTATTTCTGGAAGTTCTTACTTATTTGCAGCTGTGGTCTTGCTGGTCATCAGAATCTTCTATTCTAAAAAGCCGTGTCTTTGCCAAGCATGGTCATCATTATCACTTCTGTGATTATCTTGTTCTTGGCTCCCTAGGTGTTATGAATTTGCATGGGGAGGGGGACAGTGGTGGACAATTCTTCATGACCCAGACACTACATCCATATGGAAATAGTTTATTGTAATAGAGAGATGAAGAGAAAGATAAGAAAGAGGGAGAGAAGAGAAAGGAAGAGAGAGGGGTGTGGTGGTATTGTGTTCCCCGAAATATTGTGCAGGCTAATAAACTTATCTGAGGTCAGAGAACAGGATGGCCACAATATTAAACATGAGGATAGGCAGTGGTAGCACACACCTTTAATCCTAGCATTCAGAGACAGAAATACCTCTGGATCTCTGAGTTCAAAGCCACATTAGAAACAGCCAGGCATGGTGACACACACATTTAATCCCAGAAAGTGAGCCTTTAATCCCAGGGAGTGATGGCAGAAAGCAGAAAGATATATAAGGTGTGAAGACCAGAAACTAGAAGCATTTGGCTGGTTAAGCATTTGGCTGGTTAAGCTTTCAGGCTTTTGAGCAACAGTTCAGCTGAGACCCATTTGGATGAGGGTTCAGAAGCTTGCAGTCTGAGGAAACAAGACCAGGTGAGGAACTTGTGAGGTGTGGAAGCTGTGGCTTGTTCTGCTCCTCTGATCTTCCAGCGGTCACCCAATACCTGGTCCAGGTTTGTTTTCATTAATAAGAAATTTTAAGATTCCTGCTACAGAGAGGGGTCAAGGGTGCATGCATCATGAGAGGAAAAGCAAGCAAGAGAGGAAAAAGAGGGGGTTTTCCTTAAAATGGGGCTTTTATGTCAGGAGGCAGGGGGTTTTCCTTAAAATGAGGCTTTTTTGTCAGGAGGCAGGGTGGCACCAAAGGGCAAGCAGAATACTAACATTTGTTTCCAAGTGGTCGGTCAGAATATTAACACTGGGTGCTTCTAGATCCATGGTACTCAGTCTTGGGGGGCAACTATTTTCCTCCTAACAATTGCCTCCAATTTGTGTTAGAGGCTAGAATACAAGACTACAGTCACAGACATCTGTATTTCTTCTGTTTCATAGAAGTAGAAGAAACTTCTGTCTCCTTTTTCATTCCTGTTCTTGACTTGAAAGAGACAAAGCCAGGAAATCAAATCCATTCTAAAGCCTAAGCCAAACTTTATGTCTACTCTGAAGACGATTTCTTTATTACTACTGTATAAAGCTCAAATCTTGAACATGCTTCCCAGTTATGTAGATATATATCTCAAGACTCACATGCGTTGGTGTTGAGTGAATGAGATGGCCAGCTTTTACTAATTCGGACATAATTGGCTTTTACTCCCTCTGTTTTATTGATACAACTGCTTAAAGAGTAATCTTCGTGGCAGTATGGATTAGGCTATTACTACAATATGACATGATGAGGGTATCAAATTACTTGAAGAAGCCCATTATTTCTTGGAGAAAGTGTTAGTCTTTCTTTGGGGGAAAGAAATGGCTGATCTTGATTTACTTACGAATTTTTCAACATGCTAACAGAGGCCATTGGCAGACTTGTGTGTCAAGTTCCACTTCCACTCAAAGGAGTCAGCTCCTTCTGTAATTAAGCAACAGGAGACTTAAATTTAAAAATCCCACTGTCTGAACTGAGAGCAGGAATGATGGGAAATAAGTGTGGGAAATGGAGATAATAAATATCAACAAAACCTTCATAACCACTTCTAGAATTGAAGACTCAGGTAGTTATGCATGAGTGTGTATGTGTGTGTGTTATATATAAAGATACTAATGTATATACAAATATATACACATTCACATACATATACATTTACTTCAGTATATTTCACATGTGTGGGTCTTGTGTTAATGTTTCTTTGGGACACATGAACAAAGGTCTATTTACCTCAGATAGAATAACTAAAACAGACTGAAGGAATGATCCCACCAAAGTCTGGCTTTGGGGGCCAGTGAGTTTAATTGGAGTTACTTAGAGTACCTACACCGCCAAAGGAAACACTTGTCCCTCTCAGCTACCGTAAAACACATATATCTCAGGGAAGAGTGTGGCTCTGAGCACACTCTTATGCTGCCTCATGAGCCCCTTCCTCTCCTCCATGAAACATCATTAATGAGTTCAAACTTGGGTGAGCCTCTTGGATAATCACAACTGCTCTGATTTCAAAATCACCATGATAATAAGATGCTTGGAGGGCAGTGTTCTAGAACACTCTGTCCCTTTCCTCTAACTGTCCTACTCCTCCCTAAACAACACACACCATGGCATCAGTGGCTCCCGAGGCACAGACACTGCCTGCACCAGCTGCAGGAAGAGTAGTCCCCACAGACACTGTCTGCACCAACTGCAGGAAGAGTAGTCCCCACAGACACTGCCTGCACCAACTGCAGGAAGAGTAGTCCCCACAGACACTGGCTGCACCAACTGCAGGAAGAGTAGTCTCCACAGACACTGCCTGCACCAACTGCAGGAAGAGTAGTCCCCACAGACACTGCCTGCACCAATTTGACAAAGAGTGGCCCCTGGAGGCACAGACACCAACTGCATCAATTGTAGGAAGAGATGGGTAAATGTCAGTACAAGAACACATGAAAGGCCTTGCCTTCTTGTGGGGGGAAGTGGAAGATGTGTTGGGAGGGGGAGGTTAGGGGAGCGGGAGGAGGGAAGAGGGCAATCTTTGGTTGGTGTGTAAAATGAATGGAGAAATTTTCTTAATAAAAAAATAAAAAATATAAAAGAAATAAAAGAATACATTCAGCAACACAAAGAGCATTATTGTACCACCAGAACCTAGTGCTTCTACAATAGCAAGACATGAACTTCACAACTTAGAAGAAGCAGAAGAAAATAGAGGAAATAGATTCATTAGTCAAGAAAAGCATTAGGCCGGGCAGTGGTGGTATACGCCTGTAATCCCAACACTTGGGAGACAGAGGCAGGCGGATCTTTGTGAGTTCGAGGCCAGCCTGGTCTACAGAGCGAGATCCAGGAAAGGCACAAAGCTACACAAAGAAACCCAGTCTCAAAAACCAGGGAAAAAAGGAAAAAGAAAAAGAAAAAGAAAAGCATTAAAACCAACAAAGTCATAATACAAAATGTCCAGGAAATCTGGGACACCATGAAAAAAACAAATTTAAGAATAATAGGGATAGAAGAAGGAGAAGAAAACCAGCTCCAGGGCACAGAAAACATATTCAACAAAATCATACAAGAAAAATTTTCCAACCTAAAGAAATAAACGCCTATGAAAATACAAGAAGCTTACAGAACACCAAATAGACTGGACCAAAACAAAAAGTTTTTGGTTTTGGTTTTTTGGTTTCTTTTTAAGACAGAAACTTAACAGAGAAATAAGGGAACTAACAGATATTATGACTCAAATGGGCTTAATAGACATCTACAGAAAATTCCATCCAAACACAAAAGAATATACCTTCTCAGAACCTCATGGAAGCTTCTCTAAAATTGACCACATTCTCGGTCACACAGCAAATCTCAACAGATACAAAGAAAATTGTAATAAATCCCTGTATCTTATTGGATCACCATGGTTTAAAGTTAAAATTCAGCAACAACACAAAATACAGAATGTAGTTAGAGTTTTCCTGCCTGGCCCATAGTCAGGACAAATCTCTCTCACCCGCCAGTCCCATAGTCACTCAGACCCAACCAAGAAAGCACACAGAAACTTACATTGTTTACAAACAGTATGGCTGTGGCAGGCTGCTTGTTATCTACTTCTTTTATCTTAAATTAACCCATTTCTGTTAGTCTATACTTTGCCACATGGCTCGTGGCTTATCAGTGTCTTTACATGTTGCTTCTCATGGCGGCGGCTGGCAGTCTCTCTCCAGCCTTCTACTTTCCAGAATCCTCTTTTCTCTTGTCCCACCTATACTTCCTGCCTGACCACTGGCCAATCAGAACTTTATTTACACAGAGCAATATCCACAGCAACAGAAAGTCTACAAACTCTTGAAAATTGAATAATGCTATACTGAATCACCACTGGGTCAAGGAAGAAATAAAGAAATTAAAGATTTTCTAGAATTCAATAAAAATGAATGTACAACATACCCAAAGTTATGGAACTATGCTAGTTATGAACTAGTATGATAGCAGTGCATAGCACTAAATGCCTATATAAAGAAGTTGAAGAAATCTCACACTAGTGACTTAACAGCACACCTGAAAGATCTAGAGCAAAAAGAAGTAAGCTTTCCCAGGAGGAACAGACCCCAGGAAATAATCAAATTGAGGGCTGAAATCAATAAAATAGAAACAAAGAGAACAATATAAAGAATCAATGAAACAAAGAGTTGATTCTTTGAGAAAATCAACAAGATAGACAAACCGTTATGCAAGCTAACCAAAAGGTAGAGAGAGAATTCCAAATTAACAAAATCAGATATAAAAAGGGGGACATAACAACAGACAGTGCGGAAATCCAGAAAACCATTAGATTTTACTTCAAAAACATGTACTCCACAAAATTGGAAAATCTAAAAGAAATGGACCACATACCAAAATTAAATCAAGATCAGATAAATTATTTAAATAGACCTTTAACCCCAAAGGGAATAGAAGCAGTCATTAAAAGTCTCCCAGCCAAAAACATCCCAGGGACAGATGGCTGCAGTGCAGAATTCTACCAGAATTTCAAAGAAGAGCTAATGCCAATACTCTTGAAATTGTTCCACACAATAAAAACAGATGAAACATTGCCAAAATCCTTTTTATGAGGCTAATTACCCTGATACCAAAACCGCACAAAGATTCAACAAAGAAAGAAAATTTCAGACCAATCTCCCCTCATGAACATTGATGCAAAAATACTCAATAAAATGCTGGCAAACTGAATTCAAGAACACATGAAAAAAATTGTCCACCATGATCAAGTAAGTTTCATCCCAGAGATGCAGTGATGATTCAACATATGAAAATCTGTCGATGTAATCAATCATTTAAACCAACTGAAAGAAAAACACTGCTTGATCATCTCATTAGATCCTGAAAAAGCCTTTGACACTCCTTAATGATAAAGGAAGGTCTTGGAAGGCTTATCAGGGCTACAAGGAACACATAGGACTGACCTAGGCCCTCTGCTTGTGGAAGACAGCCGTGTAGCTTGGTCTATTTGAAGGGTCCCTTAGCAGGGCTACTAGGCAATTTATAACAATCTGAGGACAACCAACATCAAACTAAATGGAGAGAAACTCAAAGCGATTCCACCAAAATCAGGAACAAGACAAGGCTAACCACTCTCTCCATATCTATTCAAAATAGTACTTGAAGGTCTAGCTAGAGCTATAAGAAAACGAACTGAGATCAAGGGGATACAAATTGGAAAGGAAGAGGTCAAACTTTCATTATTTGCAAATGGTATGATAGTATACATAAGTGACCCCCAAAATTCTACCAGGAAACTCCGACAGCTGATAAACACCTTCAGTAATGTGGCAGGATACAATATTAACTTGTACTAGATACAAATAATAAATGGGCTGAGAAAGAAATCCAAGAATCATCACCTTTTCAATAGCCACAAATAATATAAAGTATCTTGGGTAACTCTAACCAAACAAGTGAAAAACCTGTATGACAAGAACTTTAAATCTTTGAAGAAAGAAATTGAAGAAGATATCAGAAAACGGAAAGATCTACCATGCTCATGGACAGGTAGAATCAACATAATAACAATGGCAATCTTACCAAAAGCAATCTACAGGTTCAATGCAATTCTCACCAAATCCCAAAACACATGTCTCCAAAGAACAACACTCAACGTCATATGGAAAAACAAAAACATAGGCTAGCTAAAGTAATCCTGTACAATAAATGAACTTCTGGAGGCATCACCATCCCTGACCCTGACTTCAAGCTCTACTATAGAGGTAACCCAGACTCAGAGAGATAAACATGGTATGTATTCACTCATAAGTGGATACTAGATGTAAATCAAAGGAAAACCAGACTACAACCCACAGATCCAGAGAAGCTGAGGACCAGTGAGGACCCTAAGAGGGACACACATGGATGGCACTGGGAATGGGAAATAGATGAGATCTCCTGGGTAACTGGGGATACGGGGGTGGTAGAGGGGAGGGGATGGGGGTTGAGAACATGAGGGAATAGGAAGTCAAGTTAGGGGAGGGACAGAGTGGTAGAGCAATGAAAGAGAAATCTTGATAGAGTCACTATGGGGTTAGAGAGAAACCTGATGCTAGAGAAAATCCCAGGAATCCACAAGGATGACCCTAGCTAAGACTGCTGAGCTCTGGGATTCCAGTCAAAGAGAAGGAGGAGGGATTATATGGGAAAGGAGGCGGGGTCAAAATCATGATAGAGAAATCTATAGAGATACCTGAACCAAGTTCATGGGAACTCCAGAACTCTTAGACAGGCATCTGTGGAGCCCACATAGGACCGACCTAGGCCCTCTCCTTGTGGAAGACAGCTGAGTAGCTTGGTCTATTTGAAGGGTCCTTAGCAGTGGGACCAGGATCTGTCCCTGGCACATGAGCTGGCTTTTTTTAAAAAAACTTATTTCCTATGGTGGAATGCCTTGCTCAGCCTTAATGTAGTGGGGAGGGGCTTGGTCTTGCCTCAAATTAATGTACCAGGCTTTGTTGACTCCCCATGGTAGGCCTTACCCTTTTGGAGGAGTGGAGGGAGGGTGAATTGGTCGAGGGAGGCAGGCTGGGGGAGTGGGAGGAAGCGGGGGAACTGTGGTTGGTATGTAAAATGAATACAAATTTTAAAATATCAATAGGCATCTAACAATAATTATAAAATAAACTTGCTTAAAATAAAAACAAACCAGCATACCAAACAAACAAAAGAAAAACACCAAAGAAATATCACAAGAAACATATATGGACCCAGACAAACACACATTTGCACACACACAGAAATCCCACAAACACACAAAACCAGAAACCATATATATGCACAAAAGACCTATGGCAGGGGAATCTTGACCAAGCATTATGAGACAAGAACTTCCAAAACAGTCATTGAGTTTGTTTTATGTTGGCCATTTGCTGCTAGGCATGATTACTGCACTTAAAAGTGGGCTGTATATTTGTGAGACTCAATTAGGGAAAACTAATTTTTTATTTAAGTGGTTATCAATTAGAGAGGTAGGGTTGGGGCCTGTGTCCATTACCCTTCTCAGTACTAGGAACTTATCTGGCCCAGACTTATGCAGACCCTGTGTATACTGCCACAGCCTCTGAGATGATTTGTGCTTCAGCACTGCTATGTTTAGAAGACCTTGATTTCTTGGTGTCCTCCATCTCCTCTTTCTCTTACAATCTTTCTGCTGCTTTTTCTCAGTGCTCCCTGAGCTCTAAAGGGAGGGATTTGATGGTGAAATCCTGCCTAGGGCTGAATGTCCGAAGGTCTCTCACTTTATGTACATTGTCTGCCTATGGGTCTCTGTGTCTCTCTATTTGTTCTTATCTGCTGTAGATGGAAGCTTCCCTGATGATGGCTGAGCAAGGCACTAATCAATGAGTATAGCAGAATGTTCTAAGGAGTCATTTTATTGCTACATTACTTTAGAAGAATAAAACTGTTTGATTTTCCTCTGGCCTATATGGCCTGAGGTTCTTGGCCACAGAAGCAGTGTTGGACAGGGTTGCATTTCATAGAGTGGACCTTAAATCCAATCAGATATAAGTTGGTTACCCCCTCAGGAATTGTGCCATTATTATACTAGTGTGTCTTGCAGGCAGGTCACCATTGTAGATCAAATGTTTTGTAGCTTGGTTAGGGTTCACTTTTCTCCTGTGGTAGCCTGCCGTGTATATTCCAGTACCATAAACGCTGGGTCAAAAGAGGTAGAAGCTCTAGGTAGGAACCAGCTCAACTTCTCCATGTTCAGTGAGTTGTGTTGGTATTGTCCTCAGTAATACGGCCTAGTCATCAGTTTGTGGAGAGCAACCATTAATCTTCACAATATCCTAGATTATTTGGGGGATCTCATGGAGACCCTTTGGCCAATAACTTGATTAGCTGTAACCCATTTCCCAAACTTGAGGCTTCATTTGGTGACGAGAGATTTCCAATTGAACCCCGAATCCCCCACTAAGTAGCAACTGCATTTAGATCATCTTCATATATGCATCCATTTTAGGAAGCTTCTTCTGAATTAGGTTTTCATCTGATCCCTCAAATGGCTCTTGATTTTAGTTGTCTTCCCTACATTCCGGCCCTCACCCTTCTTCTTTCACCCCATCCTTTGATCCTTCCATTCCAGCATCCCTCCGTCATTGTGTCCATCCATAACTATCTAGTCTAGTCTATTTTCCCTTCCTAGAGAGATCCAACCTACCACCAGTTCCTTATTCTATGTCTAACTTCAATGATTATATGGACTGTAGCCAGCTTATCAAAGACTTAACAGCAAGCATCCACATAAAAGTGAATAAATCTATATTTGTCTTCTTTGGTCTGGCTTACCTCACTCAGATGATTTTTTTCTAGATCCATCCATTTACCTGCAAATTTCACTTTTTTTTTTAAACAGCTGCATAATGCTTCATTGTGTAAATGTACCACATTTCAGTCATCCATTGATTGGCATCTAGTCTGTTTCAAATTTCTAGATATTATGAATATTTTGAACTTGAATGAGCATGTTTCTCTGTGGTAGAATGAATCATCCATTGGGTACATGCTTAAGAGTTGTATGGTTGGATCTTGAGGTAAATCGATTACTAGCTTCCTCAGGAACTGCCACACTGGCTTCCACAGTGGTTTGCACTCCCACAAGCAATGTATGAGTGTTCTTACCTGACATCTTGACAAAATAAACTGTCTTTTTTAATTGATAATGGCCATTTTGATTGAAAGACAACATTTCAAAGTAATTTGATTTGCATTGCCCTGAAGAATGACGCATTTACCAAATGATGTTGAACATTTCTTTAAGTGCTTTAAAGCCATTTATTTTTCCATTTTAAGAATTCTCTGTTTGGATTTGTACCCAATTTTTAAGATGATTTATTTATTTTTATTTTATTTTATTTTATGCAGTTTTTTTATTATTATATTTGTGTTTTAATTTTACATATCAGCCATGGGTTCCCCTGTCCTCCCCCCTCCCGCCCCGGGCCCCACCTTTCCCCCAGCTTCTCCCCTCCATTCCCATCTCCTCCAGGGCCAAGACTCCCCTGGGGATTCAGCTCAACCTGGTAGATTCAGTACAGACAGGTCCAGTCCCCTCCTTCCAGGGTGAGCAAAGTATCCCTGTGTAAGCCCAAGGTAAAATAAATGCATTGATATGCCTGTATGCATGTCTAGATAAGTGTGTCAAATCTCCTGGAGCTGGAGTATCAGATAGTTGTAGCTGCCATTTGGGTGCTGGGAATTGAACCTGGGTCCTCTGGAAGAGCAGACAGAGTTCTTAACCACTGAACAATCTCTCTAGCCCCATAGACCCCATTTTTAAAACTGGTTGTTTTCTTGATTATCAGTTTTTTGAGTTCCTTATACATTTTTAGATTTTCGCCTTCTATTGAATGTGTAGTTGGTGAAACCTTTTTCAAAATCTGTAGCCTGGCACTTTGGATGACAACAGTCTTTCCTATGCTTTTCAGTTTCATGAGGTCCTATTTAGTAATTGTTGTTGTTAGTTCCTATACTATCAGTGTTCTGATGCTTTTCCTGGGCCACTGTGTTCAAAACTATTCCCAATTTTTTCTTCTATCAGGTTCAGTGTGTCTGGTTTTATGTTGAATTCTGATTTATTTGGTGCTGAGTTTGTTCAGGATGATAAATAGGGAGCTATTTGCATTCTTTTCTTTTTCTCCTCCTCCTCCTTTTTCTTCTCTTCTTCCTCCTCTTCCTTTTTCTTCAAGATTTATTTATTCATTATGTATACAGTGTTCTGTCTGCATGTTTACCTGCATGTCAGAAGAGGGCATCAAATCCCACTATAAACGGTTGTGAGGTGCCGTGTAGTTGTTGGGAGTTGAACTCAGGACCTCTGGAAGAGCAGTCAATGCTCTTAACCTCTAAGCCATCTCTCCAGCCCCTATTTGAATTCTTCGGCATGCAGCCACCCAGTTTGACTAGCACCATTTGCTGAAGATGCTGTCCTTTTCCCCAGTGTGTATTTCCGGCTTGTTTATAAAAAATAAAAAGTAAGATGTCTGTAGCTGTCTTGGCTTATATTTGTGTCTCCAATTTGATTCATTGACCCATGTGTCTGTTTTTATGCCAATACTATGCTGTTTTACCACTATAGCTCTGTAGGACAATTTGAGATCAGGGATGGTATGCAGTTTTTTAATTGTTCAGGGTTGTTTCAGCTATCCTGGATTATTGTTGTTTCCATATGGAGCTGAAAATTGTTCAAGCCAGAGGAGGTCCCAGCACTGAGAGGGGGAGTGGTTACAGGGTTCCACACTTTACTAAGGCTGACTTTTCAATGCTCACTCCTCAGCACCATCATCATTTAAGTCTCTATAGTAACATCTACCCACTGTCAAAAAAAAATGCTCCAGGCGTTGGTGGCGCACGCCTTTAATCCCAGCACTCGGGAGGCAGAGGCAGGCGGATCTTTGTGAGTTCGAGGCCAGCCTGGTCTCCAGAGAAACCCTGTCTCGACAAACCAAAAAAAAAAAAAAAAAGCTTACTTAACCAAGGCCAATCAGTAATAACCTGTGGGCATAAGCATGCATGTTTAGAAAGAAACTTAATTGGCACATCACATCCATTTAGCAAAATAATAGCAGTAGGTTTGCCACTATTGTTGAATGCATGTGTAGGCTTTGGACAGGACTTATAGTACCAGATGCTAATTACCTTCTGTAGAGGCAGCCTTAAATCCAATCAGAAAGCAGCTGGTTCTAGCATCCATAATAGCTGTGCTACATCTTGTTTAGTCTGTTGACTATGTAGATTACAGGTGTGCAGCCAAGAAGGACCAGTGGAGACAATCCTCAGCAGTTTGCAAAATGCATTTTAGCATTATGACAGCTAGCCAGCAGAAAAGAAGCTTCTAGCTCAGTTATGGCTTCATTTCTCCATGTTGTGGAATCAAACCATGTGATACATCGAAAGATCTTACCATCTAGTTCTGTTGGGCAAATGACAGAAGTGGTAATTCTGTGTTGTCTAGAGGATGCCTTAGACACCTCTCTGATCACCAACTAGTAGGAATGTAGTCCACTCTGTATGTGAGATTTTAATTTAATATCTTCATGACTTCTTGGAGTCTTTCTACTTCTCAGGGTATTTTTATGACAAATATTGGCCTTGCATTAGAAAAAGGAAGGCTGTGTTCTCACATCCAGAGATTTCTAATTGCCTAACAAGCCAAAACATTTCTGCATGTTTATATGTGGGCACACACACACACACACACACACACACACACAACAACAACAACAACAACAACAAAAACCCTAAAGACTCAATGCTGAGTAAATAAAACAAAGATATAGGAGCCCCTGAGTCTGTTCTTCAGACCCCTTTCCATTTTGTGTATCAGTTACAATAATATTTGACTATCCTGTTTCACAAAAATGTATGTATACTGATTTCCTGTTGGAGTCAGCCAGCAGGAGGCACACAGAGAGTAAGCTAGGTTGCTTCTATAACTCAGATCTTTACTTCCAGAAGTATCCAGGCTAGCTTCCACAGTCTGTTTCATCTGCTATACTGTGATTCCTGCTATTGAGTCCTTGTGACACATCATCCTCCTTTCTCCCTTCCTTCTGGAATTGGCAATAGCGTTTAGCTGTCAACAATCTCTGAAGAAATTCCGTGTTACCTGTTAGGTCTCCTGTAGTTTGAGTTTTCCTGCCTGGCCCTGTCAGGACAAATCTCTCTTACCCGCCAGTCCCACAGTGACTCAGACCCAACCAAGAAAGCACACAAAAACTTACATTGCTTACAAACTGTATGGCCATGGCAGGCTGCTTGTTATCTACCTTTTCTATCTTAAATTAACCCATTTCTGTTATTCTATACTTTGCCACATGGCTTGTGGCTTACCAGTGTCTTTACATGTTGCTTTTCATGGCAGCGGCTGGCGGTGTCTCTCCCCAACCTTCTACTTCCCAGAATTCTCTTCTCTCTTGTCCCACCTATACTTCCTGCCTGGCCACTGGCCAATCAGAACTTTATTTACACAGAGTGATATCCACAGCACTTCCCCTTTTCTTTTTTTTTTAAGGAAGGTTTTAACTTTTACATAGTACAATTACATATAACAAAACAATTATCAAGCAAGAATTACAGTTACAATATTAAAGAAGATATCCTATCTATCTAAGGTTTTATATCTAACTTATCTTTTATCATAACTGAGGAAATTATAACTATCTAGTCTTCAACCACATCAAAGACCTCAGAAGGATATAATATTACCTGAGAACCAGGAGAAGGATGCAAGCATTTTTCGGGAGTCTTGCAAGGTAGACAGAGACAGCTGGCAGCCTGAACAGTCACGTAATGTTCCTTTGTAATGTTGGGGCATTTGTTTTCAGCCCACAGGGCTAGAGTCTCTCAGTCATTTCTCTCAGTGTCCTGTAGAATGTCTGGCAGTTTCCTCTGTGAAGCAGGAATATGAAGGACCATTTTGTCAAGCAAAGTTTAGTGGTCACCTTCCTATGGGTCCTGCATGTCCAGTTGATCGAGCAGTCCAGGCAAGAACAGTTTCTTGCCCAAATGGCTATTTTTGCCAAGGTGAAGATAAACTCCATATGAAGTGTCTTTAATGCCCATCCTCGTCTCTGAAGTAAATCGGTGTTGCCAGGAGCAGACATGTCTCACTGTCCAGAAAGTCTAAATTTTAAAAGTATTTTAAATGCCATATTCTGTAGGTCTTTGAAGTATTTGAAGATTACCTATCTATCTGAAATATGTCTATGTATATCTAGAAGACTTAACTAACATGGCTACGAGTATGATTATCATAGATGACTAATTTTTAATCTATTTTTAATTATCCATTTCAATTTAAAATGAGCTATACAAACATAATACCTTCAACGCAATTAGAAATATACACACAGTATAACAAAATTAACTTTAAGTTTGTATCAATAGACTAAAATCTATACCAATGTAAAACATTTTAAACAAGTTGTTGCTTTTTAGAAGTAAGTTCCTTAATCTACCCTTTCATCCTATTATATCTGTATCATATCCCCTTTTCTTCTTTAGAAAGAGATCTCATTTATAATCAACCCAATTTAAATAAAAATATTGGTTTTTCTCTGTCCCACACCAGAGGGCTCTTCTGATTTGGGACACAAGAATCTCTTAACCTTTTCTTTTAGCAGTATGTCTGGGTTTAGAGGAGTGAGCCAATTCCATCTCCAAAGCCAGCTTGATAATTTTGGGAATGTGGGCGTAGTTTTTCTTACTACTTCCTGCTGGAGGGGGGCACTGTATCTTATGGGGACACAAAGAAAATTTTAGGATTATGGAGTAGTCCATTAGGGTGAACCTCTGAGCCAGTTGCCTTGAAAGCATTCTGGATGTTGGATCATCTGGGCCATGGTATCATTGGAGACCTTTCAGGTGGTCTTGGCTGATCAAACCTGATGTATCTTAATCTGGAACAAATCCACAGCCTTTGGTTTTCTGTGGAAACAAAAGCAGAGACTCTTTTCCAAAGCAACATATCCTTATATCCAAATTTTGAAGTCAAGTTACCTTTAAAATTTACTTATTTGTTTAACTCAACAGCTTTTACGGTCAAATCTTTTTTTGCAGTTAAAAATCCCAAAGACAAGACAAACCAGATTCTCTGTGTAATATCCATCTTTGTAAGACTGAAACGCCCCTGTGGCTGCTGGCTCCGCCCACCTCAGCTTCCCAACATGGCGGTGGTACAGTTTACCGCCAGCTCTGGGTCAGGAGCCATGTGTACCATCAACTATTAGAAGCAGTTCTATCAAAGCAATGCATAGCCCAGAAACCCTTTTTTTTTTTTTTTTAACTCTCAAAGGCTAAATCCACCATGCAGCAGAGCAAAGTGCTGCTTGTAGACTTCTCATTCCTACCACAGGGCAGGTCAGACAAACCCGCCAGAAACCCGCCACAGTAGCTCAAACCTGCAGGCTGCCGCTAACTTGAGAGAGACAATTAGGAAGCTGTTTTTAGCTCCGTCTTAGAATCTTTTTTCTCAGGTTTTAGGTGGAAACTCTTGCCAACACATTGGACGCCATTTGTAGTTTGAGTTTTCCTGCCTGGCCCTGTCAGGACAAATCTCTCTTACCCGCCAGTCCCACAGTGACTCAGACCCAACCAAGAAAGCACACAAAAACTTATATTGCTTACGAACTGTATGGCCATGGCAGGCTGCTTGTTATCTACCTTTTCTATCTTAAATTAACCCATTTCTGTTAGTCTATACTTTGCCACATGGCTTGTGGCTTACTGGTGTCTTTACATGTTGCTTTTCATGGCAGCGGCTGGCAGTGTCTCTCCCCAACCTTCTACTTCCCAGAATTCTCTTCTCTCTTGTCCCGCCTGTACTTCCTGCCTGGCCACTGGCCAATCAGAACTTTATTTACACAGAGCGATATCCACAGCAGTCTCCTATTTTATTTTATATGTGTTTTTCCTACATATATGGCTATGCACCACTTGTGTGTAGTGCCTATAGGGGTCAGAATTGGGCTTGGCATCTACTGGAAGTGGACATGTAGCTGGTGGGTGCTGCCACAAGGGTGCTGGTAAAAAAGTGCTTTGGTTTTTCTATGGTCTTGTTAAAGGGATTGTGGTGATATATTGTGTATCAAATAAAGCTTGACTGAGGATCAGAGAAGAGAACCAGCCACTGGATTAAACATGGAGGCCAGGCAGTGGTGTGGCACACGCCTTTAATCCTAGCACTTGGGAGACAGAGGTCCATCTGGATCCATCTGAATTTCTGTGAGTTTGAAGTTACCTTGAACTACATGAGATAGACTCAGTCTAGGAGAGAAACAGAGACAGGCAGTGAAGGCACACACCTTTAATCCTAGTTCTTGGGAGTCACACACCTTTAATCCTAACTTGAGATCTCATTCCTTTGCTACCAATACTGGGGAAGCACACATGCCATTAATCCCAGCACTAGGAAGGAAGTGAAATAGCTGGGCAGAGAAAGGCATAGAAGGCGTGAGCTAGAGGAACTAGAGCCTTTTGGTTGAGAACTCAGAGGCTTTCAGTTAGAGGATTCACAGAGATAGGATCTTGCCTTCTATTCATCCTGAGGATTTGTATTGGTGAAAAGTTTCTCTAGTGACTTGTTCCCTTGTCTCTCTGATCTTTCATCATTTACCCCAATATCTGGCTCCGGGTTTTTATTATAAGACAATTTAGGTTTCATGCAACGCAGATCTTTTTTTTTAAGTGAAGGCAATATTTTTCTTGTGAGACACAAGTTCTCTGGCAGCTTCATTATATTCAACATTTTCAGGTAGCATTTTAAAAAAAATTAAAGAGTAAATGAATTGATAGTACATTCATATGATATTCAAATCATATACTGCATGTGAATAGCTAAAATAATCATGTTTTACCCATGGTTTTCTATGTGTCAATTTACTCTAGTGGAAGCAGATTACTATCAGATTTGTGTATGTGACCTGAAAATATGTGAACACACACATACACATATGTGTGTATACATACAGGCATATACATGCATACACACACACACACACACACACACACACATACCAGTTTAAAGCAGCTGTTATTCTAGACTTTGTTTTTTTCTGTGATAATATATTGTAATTTTTATAATGTTACATTAATTACATTAAAAGTTACTAGGGACTTGCTCCAGACAGGTTTGATAATCTGGGACAAATGTGTGAAATCGGCACCATGAAGAAATTGTGACTACCTGTTGTTTAAACAAGTGGCTTCAGATAGCCTTGGTTGTCTTTATTTGTATAGTTTCAATGGTTTGCATGAACAGTGTTATAATCAGTTTTATTTCCTAAGTTTCTAAAGATGGGTTACAATAATTATCAGTTTGTTCCTTGTCTCTTTCCCCTTTCTCTACCAACTCTCCCACTGGTAAGCATCACCCTTTTGATCTATATCCCTACTGTTGGATGAACAAGCAGTCTTGTGAGCTACAAGGGAACTTTTCTAACTAGGTCTACAGGTAGAATGGTGTGCCCAGTTGGTAGCATATACAGTTACAGTGTCATGCAGGGAGAGAGATAATTTTGTCTCTTGTGGTTAATATTTACATCTGGTAGAGTCTAGGTTCCCATGATCCACTCACCAGTCAAAGTTGGATCAATCCATTCTACATTTTGTACTACTCTCCCCTCTGAGGATATACCAGGTTTTTCCATTAATCCTATAGTCAACATAACTTGGAAACTTACTCTTTTGATTGTCACTGCTTATCCCCTGTCCTTACGTTCATCTCTCTTAACTTCTTGGGGTATTGGCACAGTTATTAGAAATGAAGAAACTATGTATGGGTTTCTATGATTCTGTTTCATTCTCTTTTCCTAGACTGTTCCTGTTAACTTTTGATATCGTCTCTTTAATAACATTAAAAAAAACCTCTTATGGATAAAAATCATTCTTTCTAGAACAGCTATCCAAATATGTATCATTAAACTTCATGACCTATGCTTACTCACTCAGGCCAACAGTGTGGCTAACATAGCAAAAGCAAGGAGAGCACATGGCACGCATGCTCCTGGGATCATGCCCGGGATTATATAGTGAACTGTCCACAGGTTCTTGCCAAGTGGTTTGAGATCTCCAGGGCTTTGCCACAAGGACAGCCATTCATGATATTCTCAGGCCTTGTTCCCCAAAGAAGTCACATGGCTCCGGCCAAAATGTCACATTATTCTTTTAAGTTGTAGCATAATATCCTCTTATATTTAATTGTTCAAACAGTTGATGGATGTAGACTGATGGCAATATTTCACTATTGCTAATGAACTGTAGAATATTCCTGCATATATGCTATTACTTACAAGGGTATTTACCTAAAAATACATTTGCTTTACCAAAACTTGCATGAATTTTATTACTTTTACATAATTTACCACCACTAGTATCCCTAGTTGTATTTTTGTTTATATAACACATTAATAGTACCAGTGAAAAGTCATCAGAAATGAGTTGTTCCTTGTGATCTTTCATGCTGAGTTCATGAGCTAAGACTGTGAAGAGTTCACCAGAGGACTCCAAGAGATTCTTAGTTATACTTGCAACATCAGATAGGAATGGGAAGTGTCTTTCAGTTATTACTTGAGAATTCCCCATATACACGTCTCCCTCTTTCTGAAACTGAAGATCCAACATTCTACATGCACTGCGGCATTAGTGGTATGTGATGAGTGTGACATGCCTTTCAATGATGCTATTTGTTAATCAATTGCAGATGATTACTTGAATAATGCAGCAAGTGTAAATAGCTAGAATAGTCATTTTTGAGAGGTTCAAGGGAAAATAAAACAAAAGACAGAATGTATAAAACTCAAAAATATAAAAGATTTGGGGGAAATACGAGAATGAGAATCATCTCTCTACACTGGAAGGCTTAAAAAACACTATGTTTTAAATTTCAGGTGAATGTAAGATTTTTCTTTTTTAGGAGAAAAGAAGGCAAACTTGAATTTACAAATACTTGTTTTAATCTTTTGTGAGAAGTTGGAAAATCAGTGGATAATTAGAAAGAATCTGACTAAGAATATGGTTTTATATATATATTTATTACATATATACTTGGTTATACATAAAATATAAATATATATGTTACATATAAGATATGTATGTGTGGTTATATATAAAGTATGTAATATATATTTAATTTTATAATGTTTTCTTTAAGAAAGAAAAGTATATACTTACAATAATATATTCATATTTCTGACATTTCTAATTATTTTACTTTTTCCTGTGTATTTGAGTCATTATTTGATTGTCATATCCTTTAATCATAAAATGTATATATATATATATATGTGTGTGTGTGTGTGTGTGTGTGTGTGTGTGTACTGATTATTTTGTATTGACGATTTCATACATGTATATAATAAGTTCTGATTATTCCCTCCCCGACCTTCTTTTGACAGAAGTGGCTGAATACTGGCACAATAACTATAGCTGGTATTAGAGTATGACTGTGTCAATAGAGCTTCAAACAATTGACACAGATAACATCAGTTTCAGATCTCTTCTGTCTCAAGGGAAGTACCCCAAATAATAAAATAAGATTGGATTTATCATGAAATAAATCATAGGAATAAGGGATTCTGGGGTGTCAAGAGCAGAATATCCAAGTTTGATAACCATGAAGTTCATGTTGAGTGGAGAAGGAAGTGATCTGAAAACTGGAGTAATAATAAATCATGATGAAAAGTTGATTGACTATAGACCTTGAGAAGATAAGAATATTGTGAATAGAGTATAGGAACAAAACATATTTTGGAAGAATATTTTACTATCAAGGGGTATTTCAGAACTCTATATACTATGTGATAACCATGATGACAAAGGCCCAAACTGTGACTGAAATAAAGTACAGCATAGGTCATAGGCCTAAAATCTGTTGAGTGGTTGCAGTCAGTGTCCTTTATAGATTAAGAGTGCTGGAGGGGGAGAGAACAGTATAGAAAACTTAGAGCAATACATGTTCTGTAAAGAAATGTGGTCCTTGGAAAAGTTAAGGTTTTTTTTTTTTTAACTTTTGAAATGGAATAGAAAGAACACTTGAGAAAATTAACTGAAAAGGAAATACAAGGCGGTTAAGATACTGGCCATAAATATGGTAGATGGAGGTTGGTTATCAGTTGCATAATTTGCTAATCATGTGACAACAGAAAAGTTATTTAACTCCATCGACCCTAAATTCCTCATTTTCATTCAATCTCAGCAAGACAACACACCATGTCCTGAGTGTTTTGTTGTAATGAAATACAGCTTAACAAACAACAACAATATTCTTTGGGGGAGGAGAGAAAGACAAGGGTTGGTAAATATTATGGGGGGAAATATAGATTACATTGGGGCAGATTGTCAGTATCCATTAGGAAAGAAACAAGAACTAAGTTTAGAGAAACTAAATGCAGGGAGCACCTAGCAGACAGCAGCAAAGAAAACAATGTAGCTCGCCTGCATGTGTTGGGAACTGTGCATGCTCAATGTGTACTTGAGCATTGCTTTTGTAGTGTAGGGCACTGAAGAACTGTCCTATGCTGGAAGGCTTGGGGACTTCCTCCTAAGTTTCAAATGACACTAATGATAGATCAAGTAAATTATCAACGTGTCCTTTGGAGTATGTGTTTGGACCTCATAAGCATAGACCTTAGTTGCTAAGCAAAAAGACACAACAGCCAACTGGTAAATCAAGACTGAGAGAATGAGGGAGGGGAAGAAATACAAATCTCTAATACATGTGAGAAAAAAGTACAATTTTTGTCACTTGCCTTTGGGCAGTAGTTTGTTTATTCTGTGCACACTGAATGTTTAAACAGAAGGATTTTTATTAGTAGTTATGGGCATAGTACTGCATCCTGAGTGAAAGTACAACATTGCCCCTCTTGTTCCCTCTTCATATTGTAACATTACATTTTCTCACTCATGTCAATAAACTGAAAGAGGAACCTCCATTGTTTTGTTGCTTCGCAATGTATGCATACTCTTAGAAAATCATGGATGCCATCCGGAGCTCTTCAGTCACAGAAGGTGCGGTTCATTGTTTCTTCCTTCTGCTCTATTCCCAGCATGCCTTTCGCTTTTTCTTTGATTGCGATGGTGCTGTTTTTCTCTATTCTGTCCTTTTCTGGGTATGGAAACATAAATGCTGAATTAATCCAACTTAGGTAACCCTTTGGATAATTTTTTAAGCAGCAGGAAACGGGCTATCTAGCTGCGCAGATAATGATATCAGCTGCTTCCTTCCAAAACAACAGGTGCTTTGGCAGAAAATGTATGTCATCACACTGAGATGATGACATCAGTTCATACTTCAGCTTAATTATAAACTACCTCCATTAATCCTCCAGTAATTAAACATTTTGTGTGAACTGCAAGGTGAAATGTAGAGTTAAAGGTGCCCCGTGATTCATCACAGGGATTAGGAAATTCTTTTCTTTACAGCACATATCCTATACATAACAGAACAGATATTTCTGAAATCTTTGTGGCATACTATAAAACTAAAACGTCTTTTCTCAGAAAAATGTAAACACTAAGGTAATTAATAAAATATAATATTTTTATATGTTGTATTCATTTAATAATATAAATAATGAAAGTAACTATACAGGGTATACATGATTCAGAATTAATAATAAAACCTCTTTAATTATTTAAAATATAAAATATTCAAGTCACTTAAATTATTACTAATTCAGTTTTATATTTTCAACAACAAATGTCAAATACATTTATTAGTATTTTAATAAAAATCTCGTCTAATTAATTCTGATTAGTATTATGAACATTAGAAAATTTGGTGCTTTTTTAAAAATGAAATGATTTTTCATGGATAGTTGGATCATTGGTTGAATATTCACTACTTAGAATTTTTGTGGGAATATTTTATGCTATTGTGGACACAGTGAAATGCAAAATGATTTTTTAAATATATAAAGCTTTTCTTGATTCAAAATATAAATGCAACAAATAAGAGATTACTGTACCTTCCCTTTAGCATTAAGAAATAGGGCTGACAATTTATTTGAAATAGTTGTTATCATCAGGGGCCACAGATGTTTCTAAGAAAATTGTTTATGAGATATATATAACCATACGTGCAGTCTGCATTATTCGTTTGTTACCAAGTAAGATGTAGACTGATGTCTTTGACATGAATGCAGAGTAATTTTGCATACAGTGCTTAACAATTTGATAAACATGATTTTCGTGGGACGACAGCAGTGGTTAATACGATTTGTGTTAAGCAGTAGTGATTCCCAAAGATCTTAGTTATCCACTGTATATCCACTTAAGAGTCCACCTTCTGATAGAAATGGAGCATCTCTGGGGTGTTGCCAAAGGCACCATTATCTCTTTATCGTGAAGCTGGCATAACAAGCTGTGGAAATTTGTTCTTAAACAGATTAGTTTTTAAAAACGTAACCAGTTAACAAGACTTTCTCTCTTTGTAGGTGCAAAAATGATAAATTCATCTCAGAAGAGTTTTATTTTTTACAAGTGAAACTCAGGCTGGAATTTTTTTTTTTTTTTTGGATTTAGCTGGAGCATTTGGGGGACCATATGGAGCTCTCTGCGGCGCCACGGGACCACGCGGCTATGAAATCTGATCAGCTTCTCCCCAGTGACAGCTGGGCCTTTACACCATCAGAAAATTTTCAGGCTTCTAATTTGTCATAACTACCTCCTGTGGAAAGGAAATATGTTATGTAGCCAAACAAAAATTTTTAGTACTCAGCCCTATAAACAGTTAATTCCTTAACTTCATTTTGTGGTTCGCTGATGCTACTCCTACACCAAAAACATATGGAGCCTTCAAAAGCGAGGGCTCACCATTGTCCCACCCACTCAAAAACCATTCTAATGGCAGTGCATCTAGAGAAAGATTCTGTTGCAGAGCCAGCACTTTAAATACAATTAACTTTTGGTTGTTGTCAAAAAGTTGCTTAAACCATTGAGGTTTCATCAGGGTTCTATGAGCACATCTCCCTTTTCATCAGACATTCGTCTGAATGATTGACTATCACGTTGTGGCTCCCAGTCCCTGCTGCTTTCTACCTGGAGAGACTGAAGCTGTGGCTACTTCCTTCTATCAGCTTGTCATGCCTTGATCTAGCTCTTAAGGAAGAAGAGCTTACTCTTCTCCTTTTGGGTACTTGTGCAGGGTCTGTGTTGACAGTCTCCTCATAGTCCCACTATGGAAAGAGGTCATGGGATATAATTTGCACTTTATGAATCCAAATATCATTGAAGAGGCAACTTTAAAAATTGCCATCAGCATCTACTTCTGGATGTGTGGTTTGTTTTTTTTGGGGGGGGGAGTGTGGGGGGAGCTTTTTGACATATCACCTTATTAGACAATTTAATAGTCACATCTACTAACTCTTGCTAGGTAGGTAAGTAACACCACCTTTACTCCACTTATAATCAAGAAAGACTCCATGATTGTCTTTCTTTCTTTAGGTTAGCTGTGCAGACATTAGGACTACCTATACTCTCTTACTTTCTCCTTATTGCTCAGTGTTCCATGCTCTTTAGTAACTGAAAAATAAAAATAATCTTTTATGATTTCAATGATGCATATATGCTAACATCTACTCTGCATTCCTATGTCTGGTAGGACATAATAAATAAATGTACTAATAAATAAGTGAACTAAATTTTAAATGAATTAAGTGAACTAAATAGTTCATATATCAACTGATCAAAATATCTTCAAGGTGGAGAGTTTTTAATTAACATTTTTAAAATAAGGGAACTAATATACCACTGAGGTCATAAAATTTACAGTAGAGTTAGAGTTTGAAATCATTTTGTCTTATTTGGTAACAGTGCTATTAATTACCATGACAAAGTGAGAGAGACCAAAGTGGAATTTGAGCTGCTTGACCTTGAATAAAAAATAATGGACCAAGTTGACCTTGCTCATGACACTAACAATGATGCCTGTTCTGAGTCCTCATTGTTATATTTTTAACATAACAAGATGAGACCAGTTATACCTTTGTCACAATAAAATAGCATGTTCTAGACTGCAATATAGAGCTATTTGTACAGATATAAATTATTTTACATATGCTATTTATCTTCAGCAGTTCTCATTTCCATATTGTTGACATAGCTAGTTTATACATAACTTTTAATACAACATATGCAGATGGAAGAGGGGGATAGTAAATCAGTCAAATAATCATATATAAGCCATAGTAATAGTTCATACCTTTTCAACTCTACATGCATGTCCTCAGAATGCATCTCACTAAACCTTACTTAATCTGCAAATATATATATATATATATATATATATATATATATATATATATATATATATATATATGAATTTGGAGCTGGGTAAATAATTCAGTTGGTAAAGCATTTGATCCACAAGCATGAGAACCCAAATTTGATCCCCAGAACCCACAAAAAATTTCCAGAAATATTGGCACACACTTGTAATCCCAGCATTGGGGAGGCAGAGACAAATGGACTCCTAGATCAAGCTTTAGGCCAATGAGAGAACCTGTCTCAAACAAACAGAAACAAAGTAGACAGCTTCTGAGGAATGTCATCAAAGGTTGACTCTGTCTTCTGCATAAACAATATCCACACACAAGTATATACAAACAAAAGTAAAAGGAAAGTCATGTGTTGTACCTAATATGATAAAGCTGTGCCAGCTATAATTTGAGAAAAAATAACATTTCCTTTAGATGAGGATGCAAAGTTTTTTAACTAAATTGTTTTATTTCATTAATAACTTAAAACTTAGATATTGTGAGGAAAGGTTAACTGTTGTTGACACATTTTATATTAGCTGATAAAGGAAAAAAAGCCATATAAAATCTGCTGTGAGTGAGCCTTCTAAGGCTAATCTACCATTATATATCAAACCACCTGTTACAATGCAGTCCTTATCTGGTCCTACTGTTATACTCTATTTGCTGTGAAGTAAGGTTGTTTTTTGTTGTTTTTTTTTTTTTAATTTTTTTTATGTGAATCAGTCATATGTGAACAAGAAAGTAGTAGTATAGTGGTCTGTATGTTAATGGATGATAGGGAGAATCATGTGACAGATACAGCAAATTTTCACCCAGATCAAATATCTAATTAAGCACAAAGCTCTGCATCTTCTATCTATTGAACATGTTCTAGAAGGGGTTTAGTAGAGTCAATTTACTGGCTGATCACTCAAGGCAGTAAGCCCATATTGGATACTCCAATTTTGTCTTTTATGCTGGCTGACAATGTAATTCAAATTGACTGCAGTAGGCCAGCTTTGATCATCTAAATCTGCATTGCTGAGCTCATGGCTAAGCTCTATTTTTGTAGTAATGACTGAGAGGAGCTGAAGGCTAAATTGGTACCAATAGTGGCTATCTGGTTCAATTAACTATTATAATATTTTCTGACCAGGCCACCTTTGGCAAGCACTTATATAGGAAATAAACATCTTGATATTTTTTGCCCATTCAAAGGTGTCTCTAAAACACCTCATAGTCATGAAATTTTTTGAAAATCATCATACTTTCTCAAGTAATTGAATAAGCCAAATCTTTGACCATCAAATATGAATTATAAGGTCTTACCACATTTAACAACTTAATTATATTTTTGTCCTTTGTGTCAAAAAATCTGACACTAATATCAAGACTGTGTTCTTTTTTTATATCCTTTCACAGAGTAATCTACAAACAATGAGAAGATAGGTCAAGACTCCAACACTCTGCTTGTAAGTCTCACTAACTGAATGTCTGATTTCATGGCTTCTAGCCTACTTTCTACTTAACTTTGGGACATAATTCCACTAAAATTCCACTAAGATTTTTGCCTTTTCCTCTAGTTTCTAAGAGTTTGTTCCTCATTTCCTCCTGAGACTCCCTGGGAGCACCTTAACATGCATATATGTACTTAGAGTCTGTTCATGAAATTTTATTTATTCTCTAAAATGAGCTAGGTGTTGTTTTCCATATTTCTCATTTCCTATGAATCATTAATAATAGAGCTATTGGCATCCATATTTTTGCTAGAAATACATATATTTACAAAAGAATTAGGTTTATAAAAATTCCTCTGGTATCTTCTTACTGCCAAATCCCAAAACCACAGGTCACATTGTTATGTACATGTTTAGTTGTACAAAACTTTATGAATATTAGAATACAACCAGAAAATTCATACATACATAGGGATCTATTACAGGGAATTGTATTCATGTGGGTATTATAACATCCTAGCTAAATGCTAAATGAGTTCAAGGCCAATTTGGTCTTCACAGTGAGTTCCAGGCCAGCCATGGAGCTATAGTGAAATCTATCTCAAAAAACAAAATAAAATGATAATCACACCAAGAAAACAAGCAAGCAAACAAACAAACAGAATAGAATAAAGGATTTTATCATGTGATTTTGGATTTCATGTAATCAAGTCTGATACGTATGTAAGAGGTCCTTAGGGAAGGGCAGGTGAGGAACTATTGATGTGAATGCTAACTGTTAGTCATGGATGTAATTTCTTCCCTTTCAGATAAGCACTGGTACTAGTGTTAAGATCTCTCAACTCACTGAATCAGGTACACCTGTAGTGTCTAATCTGACCTTAAAATTATCTGACTTTTGCATTTAATCATATTTACAAAATAGCTTAATATAAACATACAGAATCATGCCTTATTAAATAATTAAGATTTTAGGCAAATGGGCACATCCAAAACTGCACAACAGTATGTTGAGTTCAAAATGAACTTTCTTGCTTTAATCTGTGTTTAAGTACTTACAACCAGAATGTCAAGGAGATTAATGAAAACTTACAAGGGCAATTATATCCATTGTGGTATTAGTGTTAACATTATTGATAGTGGAGACATATAATAGGTGTTTAATAAGGTTAATTATTAGAACTATTCACTCAAGTAGAAAACAGAATGTATAAAAATTTTTATAAATTATTCCCAAAACAAACTAAAAATCATTTTACAGATATTTAATTATGAAACAGACTACCATACTGTAATTACTTGTTCGCAGTTCTCTGACTCTCTCTGGTTAGGATGCAATGTCATGCCTTTCTCAAGTCACTTATCATTACCATCCCCATTTCTAGTTTGCCCTTTGCAAGTTTGCTCTAGTGTGTAGAAATTGTCTCTTTTACTGCCTTGCCCATGTAATTTTTGAAGCATGATATCATTGCAGTGTTGCTTTAACATCTTTCATAACAGTGTCATCACTGAGGGAGATTACTATTCACTATACTTACAATTTCCCATAAATTAAGAAATATTCATAACAACACG
Source organism: Onychomys torridus (assembly GCF_903995425.1). Taxonomy (NCBI): domain Eukaryota; kingdom Metazoa; phylum Chordata; class Mammalia; order Rodentia; family Cricetidae; genus Onychomys; species Onychomys torridus. The sequence goes on from NC_050449.1 coordinate 84,538,128, forward strand.
TTTACCATCTTTTAGTAATACAAATCCTCAGGATATCCATGATCACAAGTACAGCAGAGCTTGAGGGTGAGACAAGTATTTAAGAAATGAACATATGTACAGCCAAAACAGTACCGGAAGATTACAGTTGTGGAGTATGTACTATGCTCGCAGCAAATTTTATACAGAATATTAACCCAATTGAAGGAAGAATATGAAGCATTGTTTTAAAAGGATGATGAAGGACCCAAAAGAATCATTATATGAAATATTAATGGATCAAGAAACCCTGATAGTCTCTTGCAGAACAATCATTTTTAAAGTTTTCATTTAAAAATTGTTAAAGAGAGTTTGTGGTTCTAAGGGAAACATCCTTATTGTTCTACAGTTGTTGATAACTGAACAGTTACAGTCTTGTTCAGCCATACCAATGAACCCTAAGAGGGAATAAAAGTTAACAGAAAAAGTCACAACAGGAAAGGAATCCCCTAGAAGAACACATGTTGGCAACATAACCCAAGTTCAGCGTTGGCCCTTCTGTTGAGTGTAGCATCTGAGATCAGAGTCTGGCTGCTGCCTCAAGCTTGGTGTAGCATGGGATAAATCAAGCAAACTCTATGTGCAGTGATCAAATTGAGATCTATTTACTGGTATATGTTTCCTGGCTTCTGCCACTGCCAGGATCATTGGCACTGCCAAGGCTGTATGTTCAGTAAACTCAGTCAGTCCAAAAAGTCATGTGATGCTGCTGTATGGTGCCAAGCCAAGGGGAGAGTTGCTGGGGAGCATGGGAGGGGGGAAGTTCATACAAATGAGCTTGTTGGCAGGAAATAATCCCCTTTGGAGGGACCCCCACCTTTCAGAGAGCATACTGCATTTTGCTAGGAACAAGTCCCAGCTGTGTTTCTTTAGAGACATCCCAGTAAGCGTTACCACCTGTGATGATAGAGCTCCAACAGGGGCTAAGCTTCTTCTGCAGGGTACCTTCTCCCCCAAGATGAGCTTACAAGACATCACCCTGTCTGGAAACCTCTTCTGTTGCTATTCCTCCTTTTACATTAAACTTTCCTAATTTTCTAGTGCTTTGCCAGTAGCTAAATGTTCTTTTAATGTATCTTACTTCAGAATCAGAATGTATGAAGACCATACCAAAGATAGGTGATAACATTCTGATAAGTAACAGATAAAACAACATATAAAATAAGGTTCTTTATGGTTGACTTTGTGTTTGTGTTAGAGCAAGTACTTACCTTTGTCATTTGAGTATAAATGATTTGTTCTCTTGATTTTATTTTGCAGAAGCCAGGGGTATGTTAGTCATCTTGCATTCCTTTTCATAAAACAGAGCAAAAGAACCTTTCATCTCTTATTCTAGCTCTCCAAAAATAGTGTAGTTTTTATTTCACCCAATTTTTATCCCCGTGATGCTTTGGTATGCTTCCATGTAGTGTCATACTTGGCTCCTTGACAGTGTAAGAATATGGTTGCTGCAAACACTACTAAAAATGTCATTCCTTTATTCAACTGGCAAAAGACAGAGTAAGAGCTGAGAAGACTGAATTTGGCTTTGGGATGACAACCCCGATTTTTCACTTACACAGCATCCAGGGTCTAGAATATTTAGTATAGATTTCTTTTCAAAAATTTCTTTCAATTTTCAAGTTTGTTTTCATTTTATTTTTTGTGTATGGGTATTTTGATGTATGTTGTCTGTGTATCACATATATAATGGATGCCCATGGAAGCCAGAAGAAGGCATTTGATACCCTGGAGCTGGAGTTATAGATGATTGTGAGCCACCATGTGAGTGCTGGGAATTGAACCCTAGTCCTCTGGAAGAGAAGTCAGTGCTCTTGACTAGTGAGCCTTATCTTTGCCCCTAATAGAGTTTTCTTAGTTATTTGTGTTAATTCAAATTTGATAAAATATTATCTTTGGAAATATTAATAGAAATGGAAAGAGCAAATATTTTAAATATCAATGCTTCTAAAATACTGTTTTATATTTTACAATCTAAGAAATAGTGTTTAAATTTTCAAACATTGTGAATTATAAATAAGGCCTAAAGTCCAGCAATATTTCTGCAAAACATTTCTGCAAATTTTTATGTAAATTAATATTTGATATTTACTATTTTTATAAGAAATGCTAAATATTTTGCACTTATATGAACCATCATTTTCTGGCACAAGTAGTCAATTAAAAATATATCCAATGTATTTTTCTGTTATTTAATAATTTTTTTCTTCCAACACTTGACAAAAACAGCTGTAAAGTTTCTGGTATGTATTGAATTCTTAAAAAGAAGATTATACAATGCCAAACGTCAATGAACCCCACTAATTTAAACTACAAATCTCCAACAGTGGTCACTAGAGCTCAATGGCTTTCAAATCACAAATCATCTTCCCTTTTCATGATGGTTTTCTTTATAAACCATTCTGCATACGCAGTCAGAAGGAATATGAATTACATCATCCACACAAGGTAAAGAGGTAATAGAATTCTTCATCAGCTCCATCACAGGCCTGCCTATCTGTCTATCTATCTATCTATCTATCTATCTATCTATCTATCTATCTATCTATCTATCTATCTATCTATCTCACCAAGCTCTATTATGTTTTCCACACTGACTGGTTTGCTCTGTATCCATGGTCTAGACTAGACATAGAACTGATTTGGTTTCTTCATATTTGCTCTCTGCTTGATCTTGAAGAAACTACTGTAGCTAATCCATCCATGATGGTCTCCTCTTCACAAACAAGCCTCACTTCTGCACTTCAAGTATGGCGTTTGAAAGCTTTAGATTAAAGTTATGCTTTCCTCTCTTTCTATCCCAAGTACCTTGTGTGCTGAACAGTGTCCTGTTTCATTACCGTCATAGTTTCTGTCCTCACTAGATATTTACTTTCCATTCCCTTATTTTCTGTCTCTGTATGTTAGTTTTGAAGCCCGTGATAAAGCACATATGTTTTCACTACTCCATTCCTCCCTTGGCACACAACAAGTGAAAAATAAATGAAACCCAAGATTAGCAAGATGTGGAGGCTGGATCAAAGATCTTACACCAAGAAGCTGTGATTATAACTAATATTTGAATCATCACTGATAAAGTTCACCTTGTAACTGACATTTTAAAATTTTTAAAGCACAGGATGTTACAATTATGCATACAAGATAAAACATCAGTAACTATGAATCTCGAACAGCTAACAAATGACCATATTTTATAATGTCTTCCTGCGGTATTCTGAGAAATGAAAAAGCCTATAGAAGAGATGAGCAAGGGAGGTCCCTGCTGAGTACAGAGGAGAGCAGAGGATTCTCCTGATATATGGGACAGGTGAGAGAGGGCCTTCCCGCAGGACTTGCTCACAGCCTGGGGAGTAATTTGCCTTATGTTCATATGTCTGGTGTATTACAGCCAATTCATTTTCTCTTTAAAAGGAACTACAATTCTTGCCTAGATCTTAATGCTCTGCTATACATCTTCCAGTTTTAGTCTTATTGAACTCTAATTTTTTAATGTATCCTGAGAAGATGTGTCAGATATTTTCAAACTTAACTTTTTCAATACCAGATTTTCTAGAATTCATTTTAGAATAGTCATCATATGCAAGCCTCTGGTTCATCCTTTCAAGAGTAGAGGGAAGAGACTAGGAAAATAAACATATTATATAACAAAAGCAGCTCAATTCTGGAGAACAGTAATCCAGAGATCCTAACTAGACAACACTTTCTACTTGTGGGAGGTTATGGTAAAGCACTCTTCAGTGGGGCATAGGTCACAATAAGATGATGTTACAGTTACTTTATAGGTCCAATTAATTTATGTTTGAATTTGGAAACAGAGCCCTAAACTTTTCTATTATACTTTTTTCTTATATTGCATAGAATCTGTTATGTACATTATTTCTTCTTTCTTTATTTCAAGTTTAGTAAAATTAGTCTATAATGTTGGAATTTATCATTCTTGAAGCTTCTTTTCTTATGTGATCCACGAGTCTGTCCAACCTAGGATGTTAAAGATACAAAAATTATTTAATACATCTACCAATATAGACTATTATCTGGACGACATAGCCAGGTACACTTGATTTCAAGTTTTAATTAAGATGTATTGCAGCTTTTTACTCTCTGATGCATTAATAGCAATAAAATTTTCATTATCAAGCACAACTGAGGGCATCATGAATAATCATCCCTAGAAAGCACCTGGGAAGCACTGGGGGACCAGGACTGGGGAACTTTAGACAAGCATTTCTCCCATTTGGGTGGCATAGATGGCTAGGGTGGTACCCAGTACCTTCCAAATAAACCTACCAAAAAATTCCATTTTTACTATATTAATCCTGCCTATTCATGAGCATGGGAGGTCTTTCCATTTTCTGACATCTTCAAATTATTTTTTCAGGGACTTAACATTCTTGTCATATAGGTCCTTCCCATGCTTAGTTAGAGTAACCCCAAGGTATTTTATATCATTTGTGGCTATTGTAAAGGGTGATGTATCTCTGATTTCCTTCTCAACCTGTTTGTCTAGTTGATCTTGTATCCTGCTATGTTGCTGAAGGTGTTTATAAGCTGTATCAGTTCCTTGGTTGAATTTTTGGGGTCACTTTTGTATACTATCATGTCATCTGCAAATAGGGAGAGCTTGACTTCTTCCTTTCTAATTTGTTTCCCCTTAATCTCCTTATGTTGTTTTATAGCTCTGGCTAGAGCTTCAAGTACTATATTGAATAAGTATGGGGAGAGGAGACAGCCTTGCCTTGTTCCTGATTTTAGTGGTATTGCTTTGAGTTTCTCTCCATTTAATTTGATGTTGGCTGTTGGCTTGCTTGTAGATTGCCTTTATTATGTTTAGGTATGTTCCCTGTATTCCTGATTGCTCCAAGACCTTTATCATGAAGGGGTGGTGGATTTTGTCAAATGCCTTTTCTGCATCTAGTGAGATGATCATGTGGTTTTTTTCCTTGAGTTTGTTTATATGGTGTATTACATTGACGGACTTTTGTATGTTGAACCACCCTTGCATCCCTGGGATGAAGCCTACTTGATCATGGTGGATAATTGTTTTGATGTGTTCTTGGAGTCTGTTTGCCAGAATTTTATTGAGTATTTTTGCATCAAAGTTCATGAGGGAGATCGGTCTGTAGTTCTCTTTCTTTGTTGCATCTTTGTTTGGTTTAGGAATCAGGATAATTTTAGCCTCATAGAAGGAGTTTGGTAATATTCATTCTGCTTCTATTGTGTGGAACAATTTAAAGAGTATTGGTATTAAGTCTTCTTTGAGGATCTGGTAGAATTCTGCACTCAAACCATCTGGCCCTGGGCTTTTTTTGGTTGGGAGACTTTTAATGACTGATTGTATTTCCTTAGGGGTTATTGGACTATTTAAATGGTTTATCTGGTCTTGATTTAACTTAGGTATGTTATACCTGTCCAGAAAATTATCCATTTCTTTTAGATTTTCCAGTTTTGTGGAGTAGAGGTTTTTGAAGTATGACCTGATGATTCTCTGGATTTCCTCATTGTCTGTTGTTATGTCCCCCTTTTCATTTCTGATTTTGTTAATTTGGATGCTCTCTCTCTGAATTTAGGTTAGTTTGGATAAGGGCTTGTCTATCTTGTTGATCTTCTCAAAGAACCAACTCTTTGTTTCATTAATCCTTTGTATTGTTCTCTTTATTTCTATTTTATTGATTTCAGCTCTCAATTTGATAATTTCCTGGCATCTGTTCCTCCTGGGAGACTTTGCTTCTTCCTGCTCAAGGGCTTTCAGGTGTGCTGTCAAGTCACTAGCATGAGATTTCTCCAGCTTCTTTATGTGGGCATTTAGTGCTATAAATTTCCCTCTTAGCACTGCTTTCATAGTGTTCCATAAGTTTGGGTATGTGGTATATTCATTTTCATTGATCTCTAGGAAGTCTTTAATTTCTTTCTTTATTTCTTCCTTAACCCATTGGTGATTCAGTTGAGCATTATTCAGTTTCCATGAGATTGTAGGATAATCTAACTTTAAACCATGGTGATCTGATAGAACACAGGAGGTTATTCCAATTGTTTTGTATCTATTGAGATTTGCTTTGTGGCCAAGTATGTGGTCGATTTTAGAGAAGGTTCCATGGGGTGCTGAGAAGAAGGTATATTCTTTTTGTTTGGGTAGAATGTTCTGTAGATATTAAGTCCATTTGAGCCATAACATCAGTTAAGACCAAGGGCATTTGCTCAGCTTTGTTCATACCAGCATTGTTTGTAATAGCCAGAACCTGGAAACAACTTATATGACCTTCAACAGAAGAATGGGTAAAGAAAATATGGTACATATACACAATGGAGTACTACTCAGCAGAGAAAAACAATGACATCCTGAGGTTTGCAGGCAAATGGATAGATCTAGAAAAAATCAACCTGAGTGAGGTAACCCAGACTCAGAAGGACAAACATGGTATGTACTCTTCATAGTAGGATACTAGATGTAAAACAAAGATGACTAGACTGCTACACAACTCCAGGGAGGCTACCTAGAAAACGGGACCCTAGGAAAGACCCAAGGATCACCCAATGACAGAGGAATGGATGAGATCTACATGAACAACCTGGATGACAGTGGGAGTCATGAAGGTCAAGGTTTGAGGGAAAGAAAGCTTAGGAGAGCGGGAGATCCCAGCTGGATCAAGAACAGAAAGGGAGAAGAAGGAATAAAAGACTATGATAAATGATGACCACATGAGAACAGAAATAGGCAGAGTGCTGGAGAGGTCCCCAGAAATCCACAATGATATATCCTCTGTAGACTGCTGGCAATGGTCGAGAGAACGCCTGATCTGACCTAGTCTGGTGATCAGATGGCCAAACACCTTAACAGTCATGCTGTAACTCTCATCCAATAACTGATGGAAGTGGATGCAGAGATCCTCAGCCAGGCCCCAGGTGGAGCTCCAGGTGTCCAATTGTCGAGAAAGAGGAGGGTCTGCAAGAGCATGAATTGTTGAATCCAAGATTGCAAAAAGCACAGGGACAAATAGCCAAATGAATGGAAGCACATGAATTATGAACCAAAGGCTGTGGAGCCCCCAGCTGGATCAGGCCCTCTGGATAAGTGAGACCATTGAATAGCTTGCTCCGTTTGGGAGGCATCCAGTCTGTGGGACCAGGATCTGTCCTTAGTGCATGAGCTGGCTGTTTGAAACCTTGGGCTTACACATGGACACTTTGCTCAGTCTGGAAGGAGGTGACAGGACCTGCCTGTACTGAATCTACCAGTTTTAAATGAATCCCCAGAGGTGCCTTGATCCTGGAGGACATGGGAATGGATGGGAGGGGCTGGGGGAAAGGCGGGGGTGGGGGTGGGAGAGGGGAGGACAGGGGAATCCATGGCTGATGTATAAAATTTAAAACACATAATAATAAAGAAAAAATTATTTATAAAAAAAAAAGCAAACTAGCCTACCTTAAAAAAAAAAAAAAAAAAAAAAAAAAAAAAAAGAAACAGTCATTGAAAAGTTATTGGATGAGAGTTCCAGCATGACCCTTAGGGTGTTTGGCCATCTGATCACCAGACTAGGTCAGATCAGGCTTTCTCTCGACCATTGCCAGCAGTCTACAGAGGATGTCAGAAAATGGAATGATCTCCCATAATGATCTTCCATAACTAATGGAAGTGGATGCAGAGATCCTCAGCCAGGCCCCAGGTGGAGCTCCAGGAGTCCAATTGTCGAGAAAGAGGAGGGACTGTAAGAGCATGAATTGTTGAGACCAAGATTGGAGAGGCACAGGGACAAATAGCCAAATGAATGGAAGCACATGAATTATGAACCAAAGACTGTGGAGCTGCCCTCCCCTCCCCCCCGCTGGATCAGGCCCTCTGGATAAGTGAGACAATTGAATAGCTTGAACTGTTTGGGAGGCACCCAGGCAGTGGGACCTGGACCTGTCCTTAGTGCATGAGCTGGCTGTTTGGAACCTTGGGCTTACACAGGGACACTTTGCTCAGCCTGGAAGGAGGGGACTGGACCTGCCTGTACTGAATCCACCAGGTTTAAATGAATCCCCAGGGGAGTCTTTGCCCTGGAGGAGATGGGAAAGGAGGGGAGGGGCTGGGGGGAAGGTGGGGGCGGGGGTAGGATGGAGGAGGACAGGGGAACCCATGGCTGATGTGTAAAATTAAAACACAAATATAATAAATTTAAAAAAAATAATAAAAAAATCTAAAAAAAAATCTTAATAATATTTGCCAATCTCACTCTCCAGGAAAAAAAAAAAGAACTATAACTCCAATCAACAACTTGAATAACTTCCAAAGCAGAATGTCAAGTTAAAGCAGAACTCACTTGCTTGATTCCATGCCCCGGGATTACTATATGATGGTAGACACTAGTAAATGATTCTGCTGTATTTTTTTTTCCTTCTCCAGATGACTTGTGGATTGGAGAAAGTATAAAACTTAAAGCATCTACTATTAGTGGTATGATATTTACCTGTGTCTTTAAATACATCCAAGTTTGGGGCATATATGTTTAAGAGAATAATGTCCCCTTGGTCAGCAGTCCCCTTAATTAAAATGAAGTTTCCCTCTGTAGCTCATCAAATTAGTTATTACTTGAAGTCTATTTTATTTAATTTTTGTTTGTTTGATTGATTGATTGAACATAGATTCTGCTTTCATTCAATACATCCCGACCAGAGTTTCCCCTACCCACACTCCTCTCAGTTCCTTCCCTTTGCCCTGCCATATACATTTCCCCTTGAGAAACCTATTTCATATGTTATTAGGACAGTAAAACCTTCAGCCTCCTGGTCTTACTTGATTGGAGTTCTTTTACACATCCGTTTACTCTAAGGCAGTGCCTATTTTTAAGACTAAATTGTTTCTTGTAGATAGATAGATTTTGTTTCCTTATCCATTCAGTCAGCCTGTGTTTTTTGGACTGGAGAATTGAAGTAATTAATATTTAAAGTTATTATTTAAATATGTGTGTTAATTGTAATCACTATCTTATTGATCTTTTATGTTGTGTCCTCAATAGTATTTTGGGTTCTAAGAATTAAGGATTTATATTTCCACTGTCTCTTAGCTAATCTCATCAGCCCCCAAATGTTGCTTCCTGTATTTTCTTTAGGTTTGCTTTGTTGGATATAAATTTATTTGGCTATTTACATAGTGGCAAATTTTTCTTTATTCTTCAACAATGACAGATAATTTTGATGGGTATAGCCATCTAGATTGGTTGTCCTGTTCTTTTAGAACTCTGAATGTATTGTTCCCGGCCCTTCTGAATTTCAAGGTTTCTGTTGAGAAATCAGCTGTTATTTTGATGAGTTCTCCTTTATATGTGACTTGTGGTTTTTCTCTTGTAACTTTCAATACTTTTTGTTGTTGTTGCTGTTCTGTATTCTTACTACTTTACCCTTGATATGCTCTGAGGATTTTCTTAACTGGCCTAGTCTACTTTGTGTCCTGTGTACTTCTTATATCTGAATGCAAGTAACTTTCTTTAGCTTGGGGAAGTTTTCTTCTACAATCATGTTAGAAATATGCTCTATTCCATTATCTTGAGATTTTTTCTCTCATTTATTCTCATAATTTGAAATTTTGTTCTTTGCTTGGTGACCCACATTTCTTTTATATTCCTTTCTTGTGTGGGTGTTTTTAAATTTTTTTTGTTATTGTTTATTTCTTCTAGATCCTCTACTTTATCTTCAAGTCCTGATAGTCCATGTTCGGCTTGATTCATTCCGTTTGTAAGGCTTTCTAGTTTTCCAATTGGGTTAGTGTGTTTTTTAATTCTAGCTTCATTTTAGTTTGAGTCCCTTCAATGTTTCTCTTTATTTAATTCAAATTTCAAATTCTGGATTGTATTCCTTATTTCCATCGGCCTTACTTAATATTTTAATATTTGACACAAACACAAAAAACATGTTCTGGATGTACCCATGAAGAAGAATGAAATTAAAATCATCTCTATCATCTTGCACAAAAACTAACTCCAAATGGATCAAAGACATATATGTGAAATGTGCACTATAAAAATAGCTAGAATAAAATATAAGCAGTACCCTATGCGAAATAGACATAGGAAATATTTTCTGAATAGATCTGTATTTGCCCAAGAATTAAGGTCAACACTTGACAAATCATACTTCATAAAACTGAAATTCTTCTGCACAGCTAAAGTAACAATCAATTAGATAAAAATGATGCTCTCAGGATGGGAGAGAATCTTTATCAGTTATATATCTGACAGGATTAATATACAAAATTTATTAAAAAATAGTAAAAAGGACTTTGCTTCTTCCTCTTCTCATGTGGTCTTCATTTATCATGGTCTGTTATTCCTTGTTCTCCCTTTCTGTTCTTGATCCAGCTGGGATCTCCTTCTCTCCTAAGCTTTCTTTCCCTCAAATCTTGCCCTTCATTACTCCCACTGTCATCCAGGTTGTTCATGTAGATCTCATCCATTCCTCTGTCATTGGGTGATCCCTGTGTCTTTCTTAGGGTCCTGTTTTTAGGTAGCCTCCCTGGAGTTGTGTAGCAGTCTAATCATCTTTGTTCTATATCTAGTATCCTACTATGAGTGAGTACATACCATGTTTGTCTTTCTGAGTCTGGGTTACCTCACCCAGAATGATTTTTTCTAGATCTATCCATTTGCCTGCAAACCTCATGATGTCATTGTTTTTCTCTGCTAAGTAGTATTCCATTGTGTATATGTACCATATTTTCTTTACCCATTCTTCATTTGAAGGTCATATAGGTTGTTTCCAGGTTCTGGCTATTACAAACAATGCTGATATGAACATAGCTGATCAAATGTCCTTGTGATATGATTGAGAGTTCCTTGGGTATATGCCCTGAAAACAGGAAGAAGCAAAGTTCTAGAGAGGCCACCAGAAATCCACAATGATACATCCACTTTAGACTACTGGCAATGGTCGAGAGAAAGCCTGATCTGACCTAGTCTGGTGATCAGATAGCCAAATACCCTAACTGTCATGCTGGAACTCTCATCCAATAACTGATGGAAGTGGATGCAGAGATCCTCAACCAGGTCCCAGGTGGAGCTCCAGGAGTCCAATTGTCGAGAAAGAGGAGGGACTGTAAGAGTGTGAATTGTTGAGACCAGGACTGGAAAAAGCACAGGGACAAATAGCGAAACTAATGGAAACACATGAATTATGAACCAAAGGCTCTGGAGCCCCCAACTGGATCAGGCCCTCTGGATAAGTGAGACAATTGAATAGCTTGAACTGTTTGGGAGGCATCCAGGCTGTGGGACCCGGACCTGTCCTTAGTGCATGAGCTGGCTCTTTGGAACCTTGGGTTTACACAGGGACACTTTGCTCAGCCTGGAGGGAGGGGGCTGGACCTGCCTGGACTGAATCCACCAGGTTGAATTGAATCCCCAGGGGAGTCTTGGCCCTGGAGGAGATGGGATGGAGGGGAGGGGCTGGGGAGAAGGTAGGGATGGTAGGGGGGAGGACAGGGGAACCCATGGCTGATGTGTAAAATTAAAACATGAATATAATTTTAAAATGTTTAACTTTAAAAATTATAAAAGGAATCAAAAATCAAATGAACTATTTTTAAAAAGGACTTGGAACATGGAACAGAGATTTCTCAAAAGAAAAAAGTAAAAATGGCTAAGAAATATCTTCAAACATGTTTATCATCTCTAGCAACTAAAGAAATGCAAATCCAAGAGCTCTGAGAGTTCACCTTCCCACAGTGAGAATGGTAGTGTCCAACCACACAATTGGCAACAGATACTAGAGGGGATGTGGGAAAAGGAGAACCCTCATTTACTGTTGGTGGGATTATAAATTGGTCAGTCACTCTGGAATTAGTGTGGAAAAATCTCAAAAAGCTAAAAATAAATCTACCATGTGACTCAACTGTATCACTCCTTGGCATATGCCCAAAAGGTTTGACATCCTACTCCACAAATACTTGTCCAGTCGTGTTCATCATTGCTCTATGCAGAATAGCTAAGGAATTGAATGAACCAAAAATTTCTTCAATGAGGAGTGGATAATGAAAATGTGGTACATATAAGCTATGGGAAATTATGCAGCTGTGAAAAAATATGAAAATTTCAAGCAAATTGATAGAGCTAGAAAAATAATATTGAGTGAAGGAAACAACCCAGACAGACAAATGTCACATGTTCCCTTTCTTCAGAGGCTCCTAAGTCCAAATCTTCCCATGTGGTTACATATGCTGGAGAAACTAAGGATGCTAGGAAGATAAAAGGGTACCATTGTCAGGGTGAGTGGCACAAAGCAGTAGAGAGGGAATGGCAGGTACAAGTGATCTGAAAGAGGAAACGGGAAAAAATGAAGAACTCTAATAAAGAAGAGGGAGGATAAAAACCAAAAAAAAAGAGAAAGGAGGATGAAATAACAGTATGGATATATGAAAATGTCATAAAGAATAATCCTACTAACTACCTAGTATTATTCATAAGTGCTGTGGATATCGCTCTGTGTAAATAAAATGCTGATTGGCCAATGGCCAGGCAGGAAGTAAAGGTGGGACAAACAGAAAAGAGAATGCTGGGAGGTGGAAGGCAGAGCCAGAGAGAGATAACGCCAGCTGCCACCATGACAAGAAAGATGTAAGGTACTGATAAGCCACGAGATATGTGGCAAAGTATAGACTAACAGAAATGGGTTAATTTAAGATAAAAGAAGTAGATAACAAGAAGCCTGCCACAGCCATACAGTTTGTAAGCAATACAAGTTTCTGTGTGTTTACTTGGTTGGGTCTGAGTGTCTATGGGCCTGGCAGGTGAGAGAGATTTGTCCTGACTGTGGGCCAGGCAGGAAAACTCTAGCTACCAATAAGTATCTAAATAAACATAGACTGTTTAAATGAATTTTTTTTTCCATTTGGGCTGACAAATCTCCCTCCAATGGCCAGAGACCCACTACAAATACCCCAACACCAAGCATGAAAAGCCCTCTTTTGATAAGTTTGTCAGGCTTGTCCAAGAGACTCCAAAATATTATAAGTTATTGCTATAGTCCTTGGGTATCCCTTCAGAGGTGGAAGGTGAGTCCCTATTGATGAATAGATCATGCACTTTGATATATAACCCAAATATCCTGTTATGGAACTGACCCAAAAGCCTCCTCCCTGAAGACTAGCTTTCATGATGCCTGCTGGTATCATGAAAGCTTGCAAAGAATGGGTGGGCATCCAACAGCCCTACTTAGAAATACAACCTATGAATGACAAAAATAAACAACATAACAGAATAACCCTTAGCATGTACTAGTAACATATATACTTGGTGATAACCAACTTCTTTCTCATTGGACTTAAGTTCACTCAACAAAAGAGGAACCATCTCTGATATTGGAAACACACAGCTAGTGAAATCATAGATCTTGGAGGAGAACCCACAACAGCCACTAAATCAGAAGAATCCTTAATTGCATTCTAAATTTTCTCATTGTACAGATAGAGAGGTATATTTCTCACTCCTTATCAAGAAAACTTTACTTTGTAACAGATGGAGACTACGGCAGATTACACTCAATAAAAAATGCAGTTATGGAGCCCAGTCACAATGAATAATACAACCAATGCCAACTCTGGGGTTACTACAAAAGAGGAGGTGGGAAGATTGTAGGAGCCAGAGGAACAGGGAGTTTACTGTGAGGTTGTGTCTCCTATGAACATCCGAAACAACACCCGGAAAGTCTCACATGCAAGACCTGAAGAAGGACAACAGCAATGCACAAGCTGATGTGGACAATCGGAGTGGTGTGATGGTGGGAAAGCTGAAGAGGCTATCGCCCTGTGCAAAGCAACGGAGGCGACTAAAGAATGTCGAAAGGACTGCAGCGATCTACTTGGTTCTGTATCCGTGAGTATTTTCCCCATTTCATAACTTAATAAATCCTTGATACCCCTTAAACAGATTCTCCTGGGTTTTGCATAATAATATTTAGTTTATATATAAACAATTAATTTAAAATGAATTTGAAATAGAGTAAGGAAGAGTATGTTGGATGGTTTGGAGGGAGAAATGATATAACTCCACAAAAAGAAATTTTAAAAAGAAAAGATAAAATTGAATATTGAAATTTATTTTAAGGTAAGAAAGCGTAGACATCAAAATGAATAGCTGCTGTATTTTTTAATTATGTAAAGTAGAAACATCTAGAAAATAGTAATCATTCATCTGGAGATGTAAAAAATTTGGGGGAGAATCCTTATGATTTTAAGTGTTCTTTCCTCGTTATTATTGAAATGTGGATATTAGAAGCGAAGAAATGTCTCATAAGCATAGTGGGTAATAAAGCAAATGATAAATGATTCTTTTCTTTTTCATTTTTTATTAAGAATTTTTTGTTCATTTTACATAACCAACCAGAAATTTCCTCTCATATGATTCTTTTGTTAATTCCACTGTAGAAAATGTTGTTAATTTTAGACCTGTCTTTGATAGAGGAAATGTAATGGCTCTTGGGTTGTTTATATTTTTTAAATATATTGACTATGAGGGAGATTTTTACAATTTAAAAAGTTAGAATGGGAAGTGGAATAACATTTTCCACACTAGCAATTCTGTGAGTTCTAAAAGAAGATATTTTGATACTAGGTAGTGTAGATTAGTCATTGGGTAAATAAAAAACTAAACTAAATGGTTGCCCAGGTTGGAAGAAAGAGTGGCCAGGATGTTGGTTAGGAGAGTTCAGGACAGACAGAATGTCCCAAGCACTTCTGTGACATGCCCTGACTAGAGGAAGTGTACCAATAGCACAAAGCACCATATATGACAATTTCTAAATGCGACATAGGTTACAGATTTTATATTTTAGTCAAATCTCTTAATATTAAAACATTGAATTACTTTTTCAACTACAATTTTGCAAATTTGAGAACACAACCTAATGAATAACAACCAATTACTGAGTAGGTAGTAGTTACCTCCCATGCAGCTAGGAGAGAAATAAAATGTGGAAAGGACTTGGAGGTAGAAGAGTAAGTTTCTTGTTTTTGTTTTTTAGGAAACACCAACATAAATTGGGGTGGTTCATGTATTTTAAAAAATATTAGTAATTTTTTCTTAATGATTTCTTCTGTGCTATAAAAATCTAGTGTGTGTGTATGCCAGGCGGTGGTGGTGCACGGCTTTAATCCCAGCACTTGGAAGGCAGAGGCAGGTGGATCTCTGTGAGTTCAAGGCCAGCCTGGTCTGCAAAGTGAGTTCCAGGAAAGGCACAAAGCTACACAGAGAAACCTAGTCTCGAAACAAACAAACAAACAAACAAAAAATCTAGTGATACAGTGTGATAAAATAAGTAAAACAAACAAACAAACAAAAACTTTAAAATGAGAACAAGCATATGTCTTTATAAATGACCATTGTGGAATATTTTAGATCCTACAAATATTAGATCAGTTACTAAAGAAAAGATTTATTTACTTTTACTCTTCTGTAGGCTTTGAAATCAGTGGATGTTTTACACACACACACACACACACACACACACACACACACACACACAGAGAGAGAGAGAGAGAGAGAGAGAGAGAGAGAGAGAGAGAGAGAGAGAGAAAGAGAGAGACTTGCTTGTTAAAGAATAAAAATCATATGCCAGCCTTCCTCAAAGCCAGACCAATCACCATTTCAGTGACTTGAATAAAATATGAATATTTAAAAGATATCAGTTCTGATGAGCATTTAATTGACTAATTAATTGGTTGGCTGCATTTTAGGTTCTGCAATAATGGAACATTTGTTTAAAGAGATTTTTTTTGTATATTGATTTATGTGTATTTTGCAGGCTATAACTAGTAAAAAAAGAATAAGATGCTTTCCTCATTGCTCAACTAATTACAATATTGTTTATAGTTTTCTTTTACAAAAGCCTTTTCTATCTACTATATAAAATCCATATAGGCAAGTAGCTTAAAGAAACTGTCATTGAAAAGTGTTGGGTTTTAACTACCTGGACATCTTGAAAGTTCAAAGTTGAATATACTGTGAATCACCTTTGGAATTTTTTTTATTATATTTGTGTTTTAATTTTACATACCAGCCATGGGTTTCCCTGTCCTCCCTCCTCCCGCCCCCTCCCAACTTCCCCCCAGCCCCTTCCCTCCTTTCCCATCTCCTCCAGGGCCAAGACTCCCCTGGGGATACATTTAAACCTGATGGATTTAGTACAGGCAGGTCCAGTCCCCTCCTTCAAGGCTGAGCAAAGTGTCCCTGCATAAGGCCCAGGTTCCAAACAGCCAGCTCATGCACTAAGGACAGGTCCAGGTCCCACAGCCTGAATGCCTCCCAAACAGTTCAAGCTATTCAGTTGACTCACTTATCCAGAGGGCTTGCTCCAGTTGGGGGCTCCACAGCCTTTGGTTCACAATTCATGTGCTTCCATTCATTTGTCTATTTGTCCCTGTGCCTCTCCAATCTTGGTCTCACCAATTCACGTTCTTACAGTCCCTCCTCTTTCTCGACAATTGGACTCCTGGAGCTCCACCTGAGGCCTGGCTGAGGATCTCTGCATCCATTTCCATCAGTTATTGGATGAGAGTTCCAGCAGGCCCCTTAGGGTGTTTGGCTATCTGATCACCAGACTAGGTCAGATCAGGCTTTCTCTCGACCATTGCCAGCAGTCTACAGAGGATGTCAGAAAATGGAAAGATCTCCCATGCTCATGGATAGGCAGGATTAACATAGTAAAAATGGTGATGTTACCAAAAGCAATCTACAGATTCAATGCAATCCCCATCAAATTACCAACACAATTCTTCACAGACCTGGAAAGAATAATACTCAACTTTATATGGAAAAACAAAAAACCCAGGATAGCCAAAAGAATCCTGTACAATAAAACAACCTCTGGAGGCATCACAATCCCCGACTTCAAGCTCTACTATAGAGCTAATGTAATAAAAACAGCTTGGTACTGGCATATTATTAAGATTTTACTTACCATTTATTTGTATACATGTGATATGAGTGTAAGTGGGGGGCAGTCATTGCATGTGTGTGAACATCCCCAAACCACTTCATGGAGTCAGTTCTCCCTTCTCTCTTTATGTGGGTTCTGGGACTGAAATCAGATAGTCTGACTTTCACAGCAAGTTCTTATAGAGACCCAGGCACCTTAATAACCCCAAGTTTGTCAATTGTTTTTTTAAAAAAATATACTAAATATTTAATGTTTAGAATGATATGATTTCTGTTATTATTATTCAACTCTGATTCTGCCATTCTAACATATGAGAGCAAATGCAGAAAAATGTAAATGAATGTCTTCATTCTAATAAAGCTAATTTATATATTAAAGTAGGTTATTGACTTTAAGCCATATTCATGAGTCATAGCTTGGCAGGCTACAGAATACTGTATTGTGAGAATGTTGCATATTTTATTTGTCCAGGCTTTGAGTAGTATTCTCCCCAGTTTGGTTAATGATGTAAAAGCATTCTTATGTATATTTTGATTCCCATGTATAAGAATTTTCATTGTGTATTTACTCAATTATAATGTGATTGTATATTCACTGATTGTGATTACAGGGTCATAGAAAGGCCTGACTTCAGATTTTAAAGATACTCCTGGACAGCTTCTTGAATTCCTTCCTATTACCAGTGTATGATAGTTAGGTTGCTATACTTCTCATAGTGTTCAATGAGACATCATGGTGACTTAGTCCTGAAACAGACTATAGTTATATATTTATGAAAAACTGCAACTGTATGAAAAATATTACAATCAATGAAGTTAAAAGTTAATGTTTAATTACTGCTGACCTGTACCCCCTCACTTTGGCAAAAACACATGCAAATGAAGCGGAAGCAACACAAACTGTATTTGCTAGTTCTCAAAAGACCTTGGGATTATCTATTGTGTTTCAGGAAGAAACACATCATGGATTTGTATGCTTAGAGAAACAGAGAGGAAAAGTCTAGCAGCCTATTATCTTTAAGAGACTCATTTGAAAACCTCAGAGACTGTCTCTAGCCAGTGCTTCCGAAGTCAGCTCAAAATGCAGTGGGATGTGCAGAAAATGCTTGTTAATCAGGCTTGCTGTGAGTTAGGTTTTCACTTCTAGGGACCATTTCTAATCATTGGTAATTAGAGTAATGCATTTGGAAATGTTTGCCTTGCTAACCACAAGGCGTCGAAACATTCTCTTCTGGGAAAGGGAGCAGATGGTGTCACTTCATTTACTTTTTCCTGCATGTCAGAGAGGACTATGAGTTTTAACTGTCCTTCCCATCTCCCCAGCCCCGCTTTGGAAAGTCGTCTAGTCTATGGTCCTAGTTCTTGGCTCAGCTATTTCATGTCCAGTTCTCTTTGTTTGGTATCACTTTGATCCTCACCCAGTATCAGCAATGCCTTGCTTGGATGACTTTCATTCCAACTCCTACGCTTTTTCTTGGCAGAAGTGTTCTATTCTTTGGGTTGTAAGAATCTGGCCAGTAATGAGGTGGTGAGCTCCTGTGGAAGCAGCGGGAGTTGTCAGGGCCCCTTTCTTTCATTAACTTTCTTGGGCTGTGGCCACAACAGCAAGACTTCAGGGACAGAAAATTTAACCTTCTCCAGCACTGATCATTTTTCCACATGGATTCACATGGCCCTATAGCCCCTTGGCCCCTTTCACCAGCACCCCACCCCCTCTGCTTTTTTTTACAGATTATCCTGCACAGTCAGTCTAGTGCTCTCCAGGGCCACCATGAAATCATGTGCTCGAAGCATTTCCTTTTTTTAGTTAGCTACCTTTCATTCATTGTCGGAAAATGAAAAGAACTTTTACACAACCTTAACAAAAGGTGCTCAAATACCAGAAAACAGATGTTGCAAATAATCTTTTTTTTCTCATGAAATAGGCAAGTAATTTGTAATCATTATTGTGTAACATAGTGTCAAATAGTGTAGTTCTGCTAAAATGAGAGGTTTTATTTCTCCTATATAATGCATAATGGCAAGTTAGAAAATATCTCTTTGAGTAAGTGAATCTTCAGTTAAATATTCATATTGTCATTCACTGATTGAACTATTATGAAATGATACATTGATGGATGCAATGATGGGAACCTTTGACTTGCAGAATTATTGTTGTAATAATGATATGAATAATAATAATGATATGTATTACAATAATATTCATGACAAATAGATTATTATGCTTTATTATTTATTTTGTTGGCTTGAGATAGATTCTTGCTGTGCTGTCTAGCTTCTAATTCAGACAATCCTCCTGTGTCAGCTCTGAGTGATTAGGTGATAGGCACTGCCACCATGATGCACTCAACCATCACTCTTTACCTGTCTGCTAAGTTGCAGACACATTGCTAGATTCTGTAAAAATTCCTGAGTGGAAAATACCTAACTCTCCAGTAAATTACTATGAAACTTCTGATAATGTCTTTAAAGATGAGGAAATGAAGCATAGACAGTTTGTTTCTCACTCAAACTTAAATTTATATTAGATGGTTCTTACTTTTCCTCACTTACTGTAAGCCTACACTTACTTAACTTGCTGTTATCTAAGACTTAGCTACCATACACATAATTGGTGTTCGTTTGCTACTCCTCATGCATAAAGTATTCATTTATAAAAAGCATTTCCAGTATAGTTATACAGTATTCCTTGATCCATTATCTATGGTCAAAGAGTGTATTGCTTAATGTGTAAAGTCTGTTTTGAAAACATGTATGCATTGTAACCATACAAGAACCATAATCAATTCCTTACCATATTAGAGATGTATTGTTTAAAATAACTGAGGAATTATGTTTTTATGCTTATAGGATTAAGAAAACAGAGATAAGTACAACTATTCTGCTGCCTAGTTTTTATGTTATTTCTATTAATTCCTAGTTTTCCACTAACAACAAAGGTAGTTTTCCAATGCATTCAACTGGCATTAGCATAGAAAAGTGTTCATATTAGATTATTGTTCTATTCAGGGGTGAGCATTCCATACTCTCTTATTCTCTGCACTTTCTTAGGTAGATAGGGAGTAGGTAAATATTGAAGGAATTGGGGGACAGAAGCAAACCTGATCAAAATACATTATGTTAATTAAATTCTCAGAAAACTAATTTTAAAAATAAGAACTCTGTGGTCTTAAATGTTTCTAATTACATAAACAAAATGCTATTGACAAAGATATAGTTTTAAAAAATAAACTTTGCTATTCATTGCAGTTTTAAGTTCATGGCAAAATTAATAAGGGAAAGAGATTTCCTGTATCTCACCTCCATGTACATATATACTGCCTCCTCCATCAATATTACAATGTTCATTGATGATAGCACATAGACACAGCATTATTCCTCAGAGTCACCAATTCAGTTGGAGTTTAATCTGGTCCCATGCATCCTATATGTTGGGAACAAACTTATCCAACATCACAGCGTCATAGAAAACAGTATCTGTGCCCTAAAAGTTTTTTCTTCTTCCAGCTATTGCTTCCAAGCTCTGGTAGCAACTGGTCTTTCCTGGCTCCATGGTTATGTCTTTCCATAAGGAAACAGAGTTGGTATCACTATGTACTAATTTTTCAGAGTTTCTCATTTTACTTATAACATATATTTAAGTTTCTACCATCTCCCTTGCATAATATGATAGTTCATTTGTTTTAAACATAAAACTAGAATTTTTCATTAGTTGATCCTTATAGTTCATTTCATTGGAGTAATGTAATTTGTTTCCAGCACTGAAATGGAAGGAATTTAACTTGATGAGATCAACAGACCCGGCTGTGGTCCCTGATCTCACATTTTGTTATTAGATCTGCAGGACTTTGTCTAAGAAACTGACTTTTTTAGATTTCCTTTTCTATTACTTATAGGATTTGGATAAGTGATCCATTATGTTTTTTCTATAGAAATTTATGATCATCATCAATATTGACTGGCATTTACAAAAATAATTTGAGTAAAGCATACCACATATTAGTTATTATGTGGGTAGAATAGGAATTTAAGGAATATCACCTACATTATCCAGAGACATGTTTGATCCTTTGTGAAAGATGGTGCTAATTGAAAATAATTAATTCTATGGTCATGACACTGACCTCCATACAAAGTCCTTCAGTAGCTCTTATTAACCTTTAAAGAAAGATATAATTTTGGTCTACAACTCACCACCCGAACAAACTAGTTGGTTAGCTAGGCCAACTGCTTAATGATTCAAACAAAGCAGATAAGCATATTTCATTTAAATAGTACTCCAGAGAAGGATTCTGGTTATGAGACCTCCTGGCTATGTCTCATTTGATGACTCAGAAGTTTTCTGAATCACTGACTTTTTTGGTGTTCAGTTGTCAGTAGGGTAAGGAAGGATAAGACTTGGTCAGAATTAATACACATCCTTTTCTCACAACCTATTGGTGGAAAATAGTCACATGCTATGACTAGGTACAAAGGTGAGACAATGGAAAATACAGTGTTTCTGAGTACCCAGAAAGAAGGCAGAGTGAATTTTGGTACACAGGTGTAATGTTCCGACAATTTTGTCTATGCATAAACCTCACTTAATTTCTTTCAGTTTCTAGAATGTCTAAATACCTGGCCCAGCAACATCCTGTCTTCAGCTGGCACAGACTCACATGCTGGGTAGCAGCAATGGCTTCCAGTCTGTACTCCTGGAGCAGGATATTTCTTCTCTCTTCTGTTTTATTTTATTATTGTATTAACTGAAGTTTATTTAAATTACTTTTGCTTTGCCCGTTTCTAAGCTCCATAAACACAAAGCTCTATCTTTTTCCCTGTTTGCTTCAAAAGTGTTGGAAAATTCATCAGGAAATGATGATGAGGGGAAAAAAATGGACAAGATGTTGTAATTTTAAGAGCTGGAAAACCCTCCACTAGTAATTTTACTCCAGTGTATGGATGCTATTCAGTATAGATGATTTAGATTACTCAGCTTAAGGGTCTCCAGGAAGACTGGATATAAAAACATGGAAAAATTATTTGAGAATGATTTGGTGATGTAAAATTAAATTACTTGATATAATGTATCTTTTTATCTTGTGTTCTCACAGAAGTAGTTGAAATACAGTGAAATTTTTATAAAAAATATATCAAAATGTGACAATTTTAAAAATAAAATTTCATATATCATGAGTAAACAAAGATTTCTACATGACGTGTTAAGACAGAAAGTAGGTAAATTATGACAGAAATAATTGAATTTGCTACAGAGTGCATCTCTGGTATGGAAGGGTTTAAATTCAATTAGAAGCATCAGTTTATGTTTGCTAAAATTATAAGGAAGTGTAGAACATAATAGTATCCAGTTGCCTAGATGCTAATTCTAGGTTTTCTAACTTACATGTTTTATTGATTGCAGATAATTAAAGTTCTATGTCCATCCTTCATGGTGTCAATCTAGTTATGTTAATAGGTTGTGTACCTGTGTTAATATGGTGTTACCTAACTGTCTGAAAAATGAATACTGACACCGGGCCATGGTGGTGTACTTGGGAGGCAGAGCCAGGTGGGTCTCTGTGAGTTCAAGGCCAGCCTGGATGACAGAGTGAGTTCCACGAAGCTACACAGAGAAACCCTGTCTTGAAAAAAAAAAAAAGGATACTGGTACCTTTAGAAGAAAACTAGCCTAAAGCCCCAAGTCATTTTTAAATATGGAGAGTCCAGATTATCTATTATTTTACTTAAAAGATAAGAAAACCAAGGACTAAGAATTTTATGATGCTTACATGAAATACAGTGGGTACTTACCACAGGAACAAAGGATTCCCCTTCCATTTTAAGAAATGTACTTCCTATTTTAATTTTTTAGATTTAGTTTAAAACAAAGTTTCGTCCCTTCAAAAGAAACTATGGCTCTCAATTTAGACTGGGTGATTTCCATCCACTTGTCTGTCAGTATGGTGACACTTGTTTCAGAGATAATGGGTTATTTTCACTTTTTTTTTTAGAATAGAAAAACAAAACATAATGTACAGTGATACTTTAATTAGATAAAAAAGCATGTTCTTAGATATTCGTCATTAAGTTTATATTGCCATTGAATGTGATTAAAGGAATTTATGGGGGGAAATCAGAATTGACGATGTCTGTCCTTTTTATTAAAACCACCTGAGACATTCTCAGCATCACCCCACAGTATTATCCATCTGTGGGTACTGGATCTCCTCCAGATGTTTCATTTCTATTGTCTTGGAAACAATGGTTTTTATTCCCATTTTGGTGCTAATAGGTCACATTGTTTGCCCATGGCAAATCCATAGAACGGGGTAGTTTTACATGTTTAATGTTAAGGATGGAAAATTTTGGAGACAGCCCTTTTAGATTTAATAATGTGCTACATGCCCTGTCTGAGGACAGCTGACAGGTAAGTAGACATTTATTGATACAAACAGACTCTGTTAAATTAGGAGTTCTCTCCATGTGTGTATTTTAATTATTTTTTATAACTTCTTCTTTCTGGAATGGTCTATTAGGAGAATTGTTGGAACAGTTTTATGCAATTTGACATTAATTACACAATTATGCTAGAGCATAAGATAAACAGTCTGTTGAGTTTGTCTGTTATTTGGCAGGGAAAATGCAATTCAGCAGCAGACTCTTTTCACCCACTAGTCTGTTTCAAGAAATGACAACATATTTTTCAATGACTCTTGGCAAGGATAACACAGCAAGCTATAAGTACTTTAAAACATGTCCTTTCTGTTCAATAAAGAACAATTAACTGGAGGAGTTTGGAGAATCTGCTCAAGTAAAGGGAACTCAGCATCCTTGTCATACTTTCCTCCTAATGTTACTTTCTTCTGTACTCGATCATGCTGCATGCAGCCTGTTAACAAAGCAGAGGCACTAAGAGTGGGAAACAGTGACGTCACTGGGTGTTTCAGGATGCTCAGCCCTTGACCAAGGTTATGGAAGGTGTCTTGCTGAATCCTAGACAACAGTCAGGAAGTCCATCTTAGCTAATTGGCTTTTAAGGTGTTGGATGGTTGTCTATCTCCACTGCAAGGAAGATAAGGGGTAGTTTCTTGCCTTTCTAAACTTGAAGCCCCAAATTCTTTAGAATAAATTGCAAACATGACTGATGAGTTAAGGTTGCCTGTAGGAGTTGACCAAGTTTTCAGATTTGGAAAGGTAAATATGGTTCGTTTCATGAGTCTAGGCCATGACCAGTCAAGGATCTGATGCATTAGGTAATTCCTGCTTCCATTTTAGTATTCTGTTTATATTATTGTGCTTGTAATTTTCATTAATTATCACTATAATGTATTCATCACAAGTCTAGAAAAGTATAAAAAAATCAAAACTTAAAAATGAAAACATATTTAGTACATGAGTTTATAAAGTTTCTGGGTTACCTTGATGAATACATTGACTTAAGAAACAACTGGATAGATCTTTTCTTGCTGAATAAGATGCCTTTTCTTAACTAGACAATAGCTTTTAACTTTCTTATTCTCATTTGTCACCCAATTTTTCTAATTTGACATAGTATCTTGGTAGAGAAAGAGCTATTCCTTGGAAATAAATTACTGAGAAAAAATACGTTTCATATATTTGTTTAAAGTAGAGGACAAAAGATTTAAGAATCCCTGCTGAAACAAGATAGCTTCAATAGCATTCTCTAGTTCAGTGTTCAAAAGTAAAAGAAATTACTGCTCTAACCTGAAATTTTGCTTCTTGGCTGAAAGTGAGGTATGTCAGAGCTGACCTGGCATAACTTAATGTAGAGCATCATGTACCTTCTCAGATAGACCAAATTTAATAAAGATGTGTAGGAGTGGGTGAAACAACAAGCAAGCTGTTAGCTGAGAAGAGGAAATATTTTGTAGAAGGAAAAATTTTTGATTGAAATCATTTATTGAGTACACACTATGTTTATGCACTAGGCCCTTTGCTGGAAGCTGCAACTAAAACTTTCACTTCACCAACAAATTTGTTCTGAGCACTTACAACAGATCAAATCCCATTCTGGGCATGGTGATAATAATAGATAAAAGAAATTAAAAACGATAGACATCTGCTGTGGGATGATATTTCTGTACACTGTGAATATGTGTTGCTCTCATTGTTTGATAAATAAAGCTGATTTGGCCTATAGTCAGGCAGAATATAGCTGGAAATCAGGAAATTCAAACTGAATAGAGGGAGAAAGAAGGGTGGAGTTGAGTGAGAGATGAGCCAGCCACCCAAGAAGCAGCAGACTGGTGATGCCATGACTACTTGGAAATACATAGATTAAGAGAAATGGGTTAATTTAAGTTGTAAGAGCTAGTTAGTAATAAGCCTGAGCCATCAGCCAAACATGTATAATTGATAGTAGCCTCTGAGTGGTTATTTGGAAATGGCTACGGTACTGGGCGGTACAGGAGAAAGCTTCTGATTACAGGCATCATTGAACTCTTGAGTTCTATGGGGAAAACTCTGACATGAGTGCAGTGTATAATTATGTTCTAACTTTTACTGTGATAAATGCCAGGGAGAAAATAAAGCTTAGGGGGAATGGATGGCAGCAATGGGGTGGGGCATGAATGAGAAGAGCAATATACTGTCCCCAAATCTTAAGGTGATCTGCCTGGCTCCTGAAATGACTGAACTGTGACAAGTGGGGGAGAGGAACTGGGTTCATCTGAGAAAAGAACGTGTGCCATGTTCTTGAATTATCTGAGTGTCATTCAGAAGTTATATCACAAATTGTAACAGTGATAAATTCATGGTAAGTAGCAAAAACCTTCTTCTGAGTGCAGTCATGAAAAGAAGCCAACTCTTTTCCCATCAGAAGCACTGTCTCTAGGTCTTCATACTCGGGATCAGTGGGCTTTATAGCATTCTTTTGGAATACAGAGGAAAAACAGGCAAATGAAAAAGGTTATATTTTTACTGAAACATGAATAAAATGCATATTCATTGTAACTCTAGAAAAATAGGGAGCAAATTGTAATACTTAGAAGTAAATATCGAACTCATCATAATCAAGGAATAGTACTAACAATTATTTGGATTTTATTCTAGTCCCTACACCATCTGTCTGCAATCATCTCTCTACAACTCCTCTGTTATCTATCAACTTATCTACCTACTCATGAAGAATTAGAAAAAAACATCATGCAAGATGATTCCCTTTTTACTCAAATTCATCTGATCACATTTCCCACATCTGGAAAAATCATTCCCTGTAGCTATGATGCCTGTGGTAGCATTTTTACTGGAGAGACATGGGTATGTTTTACACAGCTTGGGGAAAGATTAAGCATTTTTACTTTCATATTTTTAAATAATAGGCTTTTTGTAGTACTCAAATGGAAGGATTTTCTGATAATTAAAACACATACCATTTTTAATAATTACTTCTAGTCTTTTTGCTTTCTTTACCCTAGTCTTATCCCTTTCTGTGGCACACATAAACTTTTTATTCATTTCAAAAATGTTATGTATATACAATAACTTAATATCTAATCCTATACATTGTACTTGGCATTTTGCCTTTTAATTTGCTTTATAATACTTAAAATATCTGAGGGTCAGTCATTTCTTTGTATTCTCCTGTTTTCAAAAATACTATTTCCCATTTTGATGAATAGGGGTTTTGTAAGATTCTTGACTTGTTTACCTTTAAGATCCTTTCCCCTGTTTGTCAATCATTTTCTAACTATACTTTGCAGGTGGAGCCACAGAGATGGATATAAATTGAGTTTTCTTTCAGTAGTATGGCTAGTATCCCTCAAAGCATATTTAGGATAGTTAATCTTTCCCCCACTACATGACGTTTTATTTTGTTTTTTCAGAACATACACAATTCTGAGGTGTTCCTGGCCCTGCTACCACAGATCTGTTCATCCTTTATATGATTTACTATGTTTTGAATTAGCAGGAAATGTCTCAGTGATGTTTCACATCTTTAATATGTGGTTTAGTTCTTTTGATCAAGTCAAGGTATTAAAAGCTTCTCTTTACAGTCTTGCTCTGGTCTAATATTTCCTTATTTCCTCACTACACTTCCTTACCTCCCTTTGGAATGGTGATGTTTACTCTGTGTTATTATAGATTGGAAGTACCAGATATGCTTTTTGATTTTTAGTTTTCAGAGAGTTACAGTTTAGAGACTGTGATGGATCAAAGAAGAGACTTTGGATTTTTTAATTTTTTTAATATATCAATTTTATTATCAGATTGCCCTGTTCTCCCTCCTCCCACCCCCAGCCTTCCCCCTAATCCACCCCCCATTACTACCTCCTCCAAGGCAAGGTGTCCCCTAGGGATTCACCCAACCCTGGTAGATTCAGTTGAGGCAGGTCCAGTCCCCTCCTCTCTGCACCAAGGCTGAGCAAAGTGAGACAGTTGATGAGCTTGAACTGTTTATGAGGCCCCCAGGCTGACCTGTCCTTGGTGAATAAACTGGCTTTTTAGATTTTTTTTTTTAAACTGTGTTGAGACTATGAAAGATTATGGGAATTCTTGAAGTTAAACTCAGTGCATTTTGCATGATGATATGGCTACAGGCTGATGGAGAGGCAGGGAGTAGAATGTGGCGGTTGAGTGAAAATACCCCCCATAGAATAGTATGTATGAATTCTTGGACCTCAGTTGATACACTGCTTAGAAAAGGATCAGGAGATGTAGCCTTATTTGAGGAGATATGGCCTTTTCAGAGTAGGCATGTCACTGGGAGTAGACTTTGAGATTTCAAAAGCCCTCATCGGGTCCAATCTCTTTCTCTGTCACCTGAGGATCAGGATGTAAAACGCTCAGCTACGCTCCAGAGTCATTCAGGTCTATTTCCTACCATGATAATAATAATGGACTAACCCTCTGAAACTGTAAGCAAGAACCCAATTAAATGCTTTCCTTTGTAAGAGTTGCCTCATGGTGTCTCTTCATAGCAATAGAACACTAAGACATCATCTCTTGCTGTCAAATGAAACCTCCATTTCTAGGAATGGGTTACACTGGAAATCGAGTTGTTAACCAAAGGTGTCCTATGAAAGCCCCCCAAACAATCCAATCTATTTCCAAGACTATGGTTATTCTCCACAAACTGTTGATAATCCTGTTCCTGAATACAATACCTACATAAGTCATTGAACAGGGAGAAGTTAAGCTGGGGCCTGCCTAGAGTCTTTACCCCTACTGACTAATGTTTTGGTACTTCGGAGAGAAGTAAATGCCAAACCAGCTACAAACCTTCTTCTTAAAAAGGTATCCTGCCTGCAAGATATACTGGTGCAATAGTGCCACAAAGTTTTGGGAGCAACCAACCACTATCTGATTGGAATTAAGGCCCACTCCATGGGATGGAAACCACGGCCAACACTGCTTGAATGGTCAGGAATCTGGACTGCATAGACAATGGACCTAGGAGAAAAAACAAATAATATAGTTCTGATGAAGAAATGGAACAAATGACTTCAAGTGATATTCTGATGTACTCATAAATCCCTGTCCTGCTGAGCCATCAGCAGAGAAACTTCCTCCCAAAGTAGGTGCAAAGATATGGAGACATACAACTGGACACTGCAGAGAGTGTGAGACCTTAGAACATTTAGTCCTAAATGAGATGTCTCCATCAAATCCCTCATCTCAGGACTTAGGGAATGGTCAGGGGAGGAGGCTGAATAATTTTAAGAGCCAGTGGAGAATAAAGACACCAAGGAAACAAGGCCTTCTAGACACAGAAGGACTGGCAGACATAGGAACTCACTGAGACTGTGGCAGCATGCATAAACAGCATAAAGAGGTTCTAAGCCAGATGGAGTGCCAGCACTGACAGGAAAATGGACACAAGCTGGTATCCCTAAACTACAATGTATCTTCAGTTGATAAGATCTCAACATGGAAAGATTAGTCTTCTGCAACAGAGTCTCACTTGGTATACAAACAACACTTAAGGGCAGGTGCCAGACCCAGCAAGAGGTGGCCAGCACAAAGCAAGCTGAATGGTATTTTTGGAGTTCTTTTGTCTCATAATACTTTGTCTTTTTGTTGTTTGTTTTGTTTTTCCTTACAGGTCTTTTGTTAGAGAATATAATTTCTAAATTTGTGTTTAACAGTACTTCTGTGTGTGCAAATATGTTTACCTGTGCTTCTGTATGTGTTTCTTGAACCTTTTCTGTGGCTCTTCTTTTCTGTTTGTTTTGTCATGTTTTGTTTAACTTGCTTTTATTGTATCTTATTATTATTCTTTTTAGATGTTTGCATTATAATGAGAGAGAGAGAAAGAAAGAGTGTGGCTTTGGGTGGGCAAGGAGCTGGGGAGCAACTGAGAGTGAGGGAGGGGAAACCATGTTCAGAATATATTGTATGAAAAAATATTATCAATAAAAATAAAATTAGAAAGTTGTAACCCATTCACTGCACTAGGCCTTTTGTGTTATTTTTCTGAGTAGTGTGTGCCTAGAAGGGATTGTCATCCTATTATAGAGTAATTTCATTTAACTCTATTTATTTGTCCTTCCCTTTATTCTCCCTCTGTCTTTTCCTTCAATTCCTCATCCCAATTTAACATTTTATTTTTAATTACTTCTCTTTAAGGCTTTTTACCACTTCATTCCACTTCCTCTCTTACGAAAGCCCTTCTCCAAAGCCCCTTAATAATTTCCTGATCTTTTTGTGTATTCCAAATGATACATATATATCTGAGGTTTCATAGCAAACATACACAAATAAGAGAAAATGTAATTTTTTGCCATTCAGGGTCTCGAATAACTCACTCAAAACAACAATTTCCAGCTCCATCTATCTATTTACCTGCCAATAGCAGCCTAAACGGAGAGACACTAAAAACAGTCCCACCAAAGTCAGAAACAAGATGGAACTTTCTGTCTTTTCCACTCTTTTACAATATTTCTCTCCAAGCACGAGCTTGGGCAATAAGGCAGGAGAATAAAGTTAAATGTATACAAATAGGAAAAGAAGAAGTCCAATTGTCCCTATTTACAGATTACATGATGTTGTACATAAGAGATTCCAAAAATTATGCCAGAAACGATTTCAGCAAGATGACAGCATGCAGAGTCAACTTGCAAACAATCAATCTTTTCTATATATCAACAACAAGCATAAAAAGAAAGACATATTGGAAACACTCCCATGCACAATAGCTCAAATTGAAAACATAATATTTGAGAATAAACATAATCAAGAATGTAAAGGACCTCTATAACAACAACTTTAAATGTATAAACAAAAAGATAAAGATAATAGAAAATGGAAAGAAATTCGATGCTCATGGGTTGGTATAGTTAACATCAATTCTACCAAATCCGCTTGCCAATTCAGTACAATCCCAATAAAAATCCCCACCATATTTTTCACGAAAATAGAAAAAAAAATAACCTTTATCCCACAGTTCATATGTAACCACAAAAGATACCAGATAGCAAAAACAATCCTGAGCAAAAAGAACAAAACCATACTGATTACCATTCCAGATATAAAAATATATTAAAAAATTATAGTAATAAAAACAATACAGTACTTGCATAAACACCAGACATGTGGAGCAATGTAACAAAATAAAAGAACAAAATATGAATACACATAACTCTAACCATTTAATATTGGGGGAAAAGCCAAAATTATCCTGTAGAAAAGAAAACATATTCAACAAATGGAGCTGGAAATCATGCATATTTGCATGCAGAAGAACTAAATTAGACATGTATCAATCACCTTGCACAGACAGTAACTCCAGATGGATCAAAGATGTAAACATAAAACCTGAAACACTGAAACTGCTGCAGGAAAACCAAGACTGTGCCCTGCATGGCATAGGTATAGGAAAGGACTTTCTGAATAGGACACTGTTGGCCAAGGAATTGAAGTCTACAGCTGAGAAGTGGGGCCTCATGAAATGAAAAAATCTTCTGCCAGCCAGAGAAACAATCAATTGAGTGAAAAGGAACCCCATAGAATGGGAAAGAATCTTTGCCAACTATATATCTGAGAGGATTTAAATACAGAATGCATCAAAAAAACAGAACAAACAAATCTCCCCAAACCAAAAAAAGTGAAAACTGACAGAATATGAACAGAGTTTTCAAAATATAAAATAAAAGTGGCTAATAATGATCTGAAAACATATTCATCATTCATAACAATTAGAAAAATGCAATTCAAAAGAGTTTTGCAATTTTATCTTTCACCACTCAGAAGGCAAAGATCAACAAATAGAACCTGGCCCAACCCTCTGTAAATCAGTGAGCAAAGCCTCCAAAAGTTAGGAATAAATAAATATACCACATGACCCTGCTATATCAATCTCTGACATATTCCCAAAGGACTCAACATCCTCATTCACAGGTACTTGCTCAGCCCTGTTCACTGCTACTCTATTCACAATAGCTAGAAAATGGAAATAACCCGAATGCTCTGCAACTGATGGATGGATAATGAAAATGTGGTACATACACACGATAGAATCCCATTCTGCTGTAAAGAAAACTGATGTCATTAAATTTGCAGTTAAATAGATGAAACTAGAAAAGATCGTATTGAGTGAGGTCACCGAGATCCAGAAAGACAATTACCATATGTGCTTTCTATTCTGCAGTTTCTAACTCCAAATCTGTAGATGTATTTAGCCTGTAATAACTGCAAAACTAGGAATGTAAAATGAGACCATTGTGGTGGAGGTGGGCATGGGAGAGGGAGGAATAATAGAGAGAGGAATAACAGAAAACAAGTGATTTGAAGGTGAAATGGGAAAAATGGGGTGACATTAATTGGGGAGTAGAGAGATAAATAGAGGAGTTGTGGAAGTAGAGCAAAATAATATGAAGGATGTCTAAAAAAGTATTAAGAAATCATGTTATTAACTACATACCTAAGAATACTATAATATACTTAAGTCTAGATATACACACACAATTTAAATGAAAATTTCTCACCAAGCTGACAACGTTCCCCACAAAGAATCGTAGACTACCTAACAAAACCGCAGCACCAGGTATGAAAGATCTCATGATTTGTTGGCCAGGGTTTTCCCAGAGACTCAAAAATAGACTGTTATCATTGCTCTTGGCTGCCCCCTAGAGTTTAAAGCTAAGTACATACTGCTAAAGACATACTTCTGGGGCTGGAGAGATGGCTCAGAGATTAAGAGCACTCACTGACTGCTCTTCCAGAGGTCCTGAGTTCAATTCCCAGCAACCACAACCATCGAGAATGAGATCTGGTGCCCTCTTCTGGCCTGCTCCCACACATGATGCAGAAGACCAGAGCTGGATCTGACCTGAAAGCCTTCTCCCTGAAAACTCCCTTTTATGATACCAGAAGGTACCATGTATGATTCCAAAAAAGGAAAGCAGCCAACAGTCCCAGTTATGATAGGCATGATAATGCTAAGGATGTAATAGTGGTGCACATACATTTGTGATAACTAACATCTCTCTAATTGGGTTTGAGGCACACCTAACAAAATGGAAACTGAGCTTGGTACTAGAAACCTAGCAAATGACCTGGCACTGGTGAAGTCATGGCTTTTCTACAACTTGTCACTTTCTTAAACCAAGATAATCACTAAATACATTCTAAATATTTATCTTATCCCCACAAATAAAGTAGATCTCATTCTTCAAGGAAAACTTCTCTTTGCAAAATGGAGACCATTGTAGAAAATCACAACTAATCAAAATGCAGTCATGGAATCTTGTCTGAGCTGATATCTCTGTAAGACAACTGCTCTACCTAAGGCAAAGGGATCATGGCAGAAAAAGGAGAGATCCTAGAGCCAGAGGAACAGAGATTGCTGTGAGACTGTTTCTAGCCGACATTTCAGAGAAGTTATTCCCGTGAAGTCTCACTACATGGCTGTACAACCATGAACCTGACTGA
This sequence comes from Onychomys torridus, assembly GCF_903995425.1. Lineage (NCBI taxonomy): Eukaryota > Metazoa > Chordata > Mammalia > Rodentia > Cricetidae > Onychomys > Onychomys torridus. Next base: position 84,570,917 of record NC_050449.1, read on the forward strand.
GGACACCAGGAGACTTGCTGACATACAGGGGTGGAAAGCTCCCGGGCTTCAACCCTTGATGAAAAACTACAGGTAACTAAGGAGTGCTGAGAGTGGAGATAATGAGTTTTCCTCAGAGAAGATCACCCCAACTGGCTAACCAATACCAGATCGTCCAGCACTATATGGACTTAGCTGGTTTTATTTATATAGTCAGGAATACACACACACACACACACACACACACACACACACACACACACACACACAGATACACACATGTAACAACAATGAAAGAAAATGAGGCCCTGAATTTGAATGAGACTAAAGGGAAAGGTAGATGATATGAGTTGGAAAGAGGAAAGGGAATAGGGAAATTGATGTAATTTTAATCTCAAAAAAAAAAATAAAAATAGTTTAAAAAATTGCAGTGATGGTAAGATGGCTCAGCAGGTAAATAAATATGTTTGCCACCAACCTGATATTAATCCCCAAAACTCATATGGAAGGAAAGAAGCAATTCTCTCAAGTTGTCCTCTGACTTTCACACACTCCAACACATGTGCACCATACAAGTGCACATACACTGTGGTGGTATTGTGTTCCCCAAAATATTGTGCACCCTAATAAAGTTATCTAGGGTCAGAGAACAGAACAGCCACTAGATACAGAGGCTAGAAAATGGTGTCACTCATGCCTTTAATCCTAGCATTCCAGAGGCAGAGATCTACCTGGATCTCTGTGTGTTCAAGGATACACCCAAGCATAGTGACTCACGCCTTTAATCCCAGAAAATGAGCCTTTAATCCCAGGGAGTGATGGTAGAAAGCAAAAAGTATATAAGGCGTGAAAACCAGAAACTAGAAGCTTTTGTCTCATTAAGCTCTTAGGTTTTTAGCAACAGTTCAGCTGAGACCCATTCAGATGAGGACACAGAGGCTTTCAGTCTGAGGAAATAGGATCAGCTGAGGAACTGTTGAGGTGAGGAAGCTGTGGCTTGTTCTGCTTCTCTGTTCTTCCAGCATTCACCCCAATACCTGGCTCAGGTTTGATTTTATTAATACGACTCTTTAAGATTCCCACTACATCTGGCGCCCAATGTTCGTGGTACAAATTCATGAAAAAGCCGCTTGCCTGTGGCCATGTGGGGCCCAGCTCAGACCCGAGCTACACATTACCAGTTGTGGTGGAGCACACTGGTTAGATTTACTGAAGGAGGCAGAGGCAGGAGAATCCTGAGTTTGAGGATGTCCTAGGAGGCTTACTAAGGAGAAGCTGCCCCCGAGACCTAGCCACAAACAGCAGTGGGAACTACGGAGGCAGCAGCTGCTGCTCCGGGTTCCTGGCTTCTTCTCATCATGTTGGTGACTGTGGTGATGCTGCTACTTAGGATGAAGGGTTTACTGCTACTTGTTCAGAGAACAATTGCCAAGACCATCGTGTTACAGAACAATATTAGCAAAGGTCAGTTTGGAGAAGTTTGGCAAGACAAATGGTGGGGAGAAATTGCTGTGAAGATATTCTCTTCTAGGGAAGAATGTTCATGGTTCAGAAAGACAGACATTTATCAGATGGTGATTGCTGCAAACCACAGAGGAGGCACACAACAACAACAACAACAACAACAAAAGTCTTTAGGGAACCACGACCATGCCTAACAGTGACTTTGAAATCTTCAAAAGGATTATGGGACCCCACAAAGATATTCCACATGGACTATGGTAAAGCCATTAAACTGACTAACACCACTCAAAGTTCAGCTTTGGACCATGAACAGCTCAGGACAATTTCAAGATAGCTAGCTGAGATGATCCAGCCTGACAGACTACTTGAACAAGGACTTGAAACAAGCCCTGGACTTTCTCTTTATATAGTGACTGGACAAATGATACAGGACTTGACAATTAAATTGTAATTAACTACATTTAAATAAACAAATTGGAAGGAAAGAAACAAAAGTTGAAGTAGGATGTATAAGTTAAAGGAAATTTAATTTATTTTTCAAAAATAAATGTTAAAAATACAGATGCTTGGAATTCCATTTTATTTATAATTTCATTTACACCTTCATTTCTTGTGCTGTATAGTTTTTATTTACACAAGCTAGGGCTATCTGGGAAGAAGGACTCAATCAAGAAATTGCCTCTGTAAGATTGGCATGAAGGCAAATCTTTATGGAATTTTCCTGATTTTTAATTGATGTGAGTGGGCCCAGCTCACTGTGGGTGGTGCCACACCTGCTCAGGAGGTCTTGGACAGAAGAAATAGATGGCAGGTTAAGCAAGCCATGCATCAGCTCCTGCCTCCAGGTTCCCACCCTGCTTGCATTCCATCCTCGACTACTTAGTTATGGACTGTGATGTGGAAATGTAAGCTGAAATAATCCCTTTTCTCCTCAAGTTGCTTTTGGTCATGATGTTTTATTACTTCAGTAGAAACCCCAATTAAGACACTTGTCATGTTTCTCTAGCTAGGGATTAGACAACTATATTGAACAGGAGAGGGAAGAGTGGGCATCCTTGTCTTGCATCTGTTTTTGGTGGAAATGTTTTGATTTTTCTCAATTTATTAAGATATTGATCATGGGATTACTGTATATTGCTTTAATTATGTTGAGATGTGTTCCCTATATTCCTATATTCTCTAGGGTTTTCAAATATTGTCAAAGGTCTTTTCTGCAGGTAATGAGATGATCATGTGATTTCTGCCTGTGAGTCTATTTAGGTTTTAGGTTATATTTATTGATTGATGAATGTCAATCTCTGTATCTCTGGGATGGAGCCAACTTAATCTTGTTTGATGACCTTTTTGATATATTCTTGAATAGTTTTCCAGTATTTTATTAAGAATTTTTGCATCTGTGTTCATCAGAGATATTGGCCTATAATTTCTTCGTTTTGTTTTTATGTCTTTGTATCAGGGTAATAGTGGCTTTGTATGAATTTGGAAATATTGCTTCATTTTTCTATTCTAGAGAACAATTTTAGAATTGATGTTAGTTCTTCTTCAAATCTCGGGTAGAATCTGTACTGAGTTTATCTGGCTCTGTGCATTTTTTAGTTGGGAGACTGGGAGATTTGAATTACTGCTTCTATCTCAATGAATGTTGTGAGTTATTCAAGTAATTTACTTCTTGGTTCATATCTATATGTATGATAAATATATATTAAGAGAGATTCATTCATCGAAGTTTTTCAGTTCAGTAGAATATAGACTTTTGAGATATGATTCTCTGAATTTCCTCAATGTCTATTGTAATGTCTCCTTTTATATCTCTAATTTTATTAATTATGGTCCTCTTTTTCTTTTCATTAATTTGACTAAAGATTTGTCATTCTTGTGACTCTGCAAAGAACTAATTATATATTTCATTAATTCTTTCTATTGATTTTTTTCTATTTCATTAATTTCAGCACTGATTTTTAATCTTCCCATCTACTGTTTCTGGGTGTCATTTATTTATTTATTTATTTATTTATTTATTTATTTATTTATTTATTTAGTCTTTTGGGTTCATCATTTGATATCTCAAATTTTTTGATGTTGGCATTGGGCTGTAAAATTCCCACTAGAACTACCTTCATTGTATCCCATAGATTTTGGTATGTTGTATTTTTCTTTTCATTCACTTCTAGTAATTTTTAAATTCCTTCCTTGGACAGAATTATCATTTATTAGTGTGTTGTTTAATTTCCATACATACATCTATTCCATTGTGGTCAAATAATATGCAGGATGTTGTTTCTCTTTTCCTATACGTACTGAGACTTGCTTTTTTCCTCATATGTGATTTATTTTGGAGACAGTTCCATGAGCTGCTGAGAAGAATCTGTACTCTTTAGTATTAATATGCTTTAGTGTTGGGCGTGTAACATTTAGGGTGTAATATTATGTTGATATTTGTTAGATTCATTTGATTTATGATACAATTTACTTCCGTTTTTTAAGTTTATTTTTAGTTGTTTGGTTTTTTCTGAGGTAATCTGTCTATTGGTGAAAGTGAGGTATTTAAATCACCCCAAATCACTGTGTTGAGATCAGACCGTAGTTTTAGATGTAACAGTGTTTGGTGGTGGTGGTGGTGATGTAGTGTGTGTGTGTGTGTGTGTGTGTGTGCCACTTTGATTGGAGCACGAATGTTTAGGACTGTAATATCCTGTTGGTGGATTTTCTTTTAATAGGAAAGAAGTGTCCCTCCTTAACTCTTTTGAATTGCTTTGGTTTGAAGTCTATTATGTCAGATATTGGTATAGCTATGATTGCTTATTTCTTCATTACTCTTGCTTAGAATTCCTTTTCTTATCCTTTTTTTTAATCCAAAGGTGGGATCTGCTGTTGATTTAGTATGTTTCTTGGAGGAGCAAAAAGATAGATCCCATTTACTAACCCAAACTATTTGTGCCTGACTTTTTATTGTGAAATTGAGACCATTAATATTCAGAGTTATTCTTGAAAGGTAAATACTGCTTCTTGTCATTTTGTTTATCTAGTGATGTTTTCTCAGATCCATCTAGATTCCTGCCTCGGCAATTTTTATTTGTTCTCTCAGACCTTTTGGGTATATTTAGTTTTTACTTCATATTGAAGCAATCCTTCTAATAGTTTCCATGGAGACAGCTTGTAGTCATAAATTTTTAAAAATTTGTTTTTATTATGGAAAGTTTTCCCTTCAATTTTAATAATTTTTCTGAGTATAATCTGGGTTATCAGTTGCAGTATTTTAGTACTATGAGTACCTCTTTCCAGGACATTCTGACTTTAAATGCTTCTGTGGAAGAATCTAGGTAAATTTAATTATTTTAATTTAATAATTAATTAAATATATTATATTTAATCTATTTTTATTTTGGTCCACCTTTGTCAGTAGCTTGACCTTTCTCTCTTTCAGCTTCCTTGTATTCACGCGTTAATATCAAATTATTTTTTAAGCCTACATAGTATAATCAATGTTGTCAGTACATGTGTGGGTATAGGACCATTCCCTGAAGCATGGATAGCCTAGCAGAGGCTGCATCCCTGAATAGAACTCACTCTCTTTCCTCTAACACTCATCAATTGTCAATAGCACTTCAGCTAACAGTAGGACTTCATGAACCCAATATATATTGAAATTTTGACTGGTTTGATTTTGCACAGGTCTTGTGCCTACAGTAGCAGCTGTGAGTTTATGTGTGCAATGTCCCTATTGTGTTTGGAAAACACTGTTTTACAACATTGCTCTAGTATGTCTTACTCTGATAATCTTTCCATACCCTCTAATGTGATGATCCCTGTGCCTTGGGAAGTGGGATGTTGCTATCTATGGCACTTTCAAATGAGCTCTGATTTTAACATGTATTCTATCTCCCATTCTGAATAAATTCTCAAAGGAATTCTTCATGCTGAAAAGTTCTGTGCAAAATCTAAATTTTCAGATTTTTTCACATAAATACATTGTGTAATAAGCCACATATTTAGTAAAGTGAGTTCTTGTGCTGGGGATGTCTTCCGTTATGCTGTGAATGTGTATTGTTCTGATTTGGTTCATAAATAAAATGCTGATTGGCCAGTAGCAAGACAGGAAGTATAGTATAGGTGGGATAAGCAGAAAGGAGAATTCTGGGAACAGGAAGTCTGAATTAGGAGTTGCCAACCAGACACAGAGGAAGCAAGATATGAAGGCAGAACTGAGAAAAGGTACCAAGTCACATGGCTAAACATAAATAAAAATTATGGATAATTTAAGTGTAAGAGCTAGTCAATAGTTATCCTGAACTAATGGCTGAGCAGTTTTAATTAATATATGCCTCTGTGTGTTTACTTGGGTCCAAGCAGCCACAAGGTTACAGGAGCCAAGCAGGACCAGGAAAACTTCAGCTACACTCCCGAGTAGTCAGAAATGAAGGAACTAATGAAGAGAGGAGGGAAGGGAGACAGAGGTAGGATTTTCATGGAGAACATAAAGAAGCTGATGTAAAATTAGGAAACTTTAAAGTAAGGCTCTACTTCAAAATTCTGAATTTCTAGTAAAGAAATTCAGTTCAATGTAACTGACATAGTCTACTTTTTTAAAATTTTTGTTCTAAAACTGAGTGGTAATAATTAGGGGAGACATGAAGGTTTTAACACTAATTGTTTTGAAAATAAAATGAGAAATATATCTGAAAGTTTTTAAACCCTGGTTGCATTTTGGATTTAGCATTTCTGTATCCTCTATTACAAACCTCTTTCCTATCTTTTTTTACCTTTAATTTTCCTCTTTCTCATCTCCTTCTATTTATTAATCTAAACTGAGAGAGTAAACAAAAAGAGAGAGTAGCCATTCAGCCATAGGAAAGGAGAGCAAAGAAGAAAATGGAGAAAAAAAAAAGAAATTAGAAAAGGGAATTCTCATTCAAGGAGCATGTCCTTCTTATCACACAGTAGATTAGATATCTACGCTTTGACTTCTCTGTCTCCTAAGAATGGTTTAGCTATGAAAGACTACAACAAAACATTCATTAGTGTGGCATATGGTAAATATAGTAGAAGTAGGCCCCAACAAACCCATTCTGGTTAAATCTTGAAGCTGTGATTGTAAGATAATGGCCTCATCTTCTTGTCAAGCAGTTACAGCATGAGACTAATGGGATGCCAGGGGAAATGTTGATCAGTACTTGAGAGCCTTAATTTTACCCAAATTTTATTCACCAACTTGCTCAATGAATGGGCCTCTTTTCTGAAGTTGCTATTCATGCATGAGCTACAGAGTAGTTATATGCTTAAAAGTGGTGGCCAAACCATGCTGACTGAAAGGTCTTGGAGAGTACTCAAAAGGGAAAATCCAATATATTAGTCCAAAGTCTATTCTGGATTGCAGGAGATGCTGGCAACATCTAGTTTATGTCTATATCAAGATTTTACTGAGATACTCATGTTACTCAACACATAAACTACTGCATTAGCCTGTTTTTTCCAGTTTGCTCCCCTTAACAACAAAGCTACTTTTACATCTCCAACAATAATTTGTGAGGCTGATCAGATGCTAAAGTGAGCTTAGTACTTTTGAGTTGATCTGTGACAAAAAATTCATATATTCTGCTATAAAATGCTTAGAAAAAGATAACTCAGAAATATTGAATTTGTAACTATTCAGCTATCTCCATTTAATGTATTTTAATAGAAAAGGTAGGTAATAAATATATAACATTCTCATTTCAAGAAAGTTATGAATAATTGTCTCCCAACAACTTCTTATAGTGTATATTATGAAAGTATTCATAGTACAGAGAAAGCAAAAATAAATTTCTTCACTGTAACATACAAGCAGAATGTGCCCTGTTAAGAAGTGTGTTAGCCTCAGTAATACTAGAATGAATTGTTCAGAATTTTGCCAGAATAAAATTACCAACTGTCAAAGGTGTCTACCACCTAAAATTACATATAAAATGTTTCAAATGAATTTTAAAAAGTAATCAGGATGATTGAAGTTGTTTCTTTGTTATTAAACATTCTTTTTATTTATTCTTTGTGTCTTTCACATCATGCGTTTCAATCCCATTCATTTTCCGTCCCTTTGTATCTGCCCTCTGCCCTTACAACTTCCCCTCCAAAAAATAAAATAAAATAAAACATAAGGGAAAAAAAAAGAAAAAGAGAGGAAAAATCTCATCATGGAAGCTGTAGTGTGGCATAGTGAATCATGCAGTAAACACTTTTATCCATATATCCTTACCTGCAGGTGTTAATTGCAAAGCGTCATTGGTCCTGTTCAAGGCCTGTTTTCTGCTACACTATGGACGCTGGGTCCTCACGAGGGCTCCTCTTGGAAATCCTATTGTTGCCCTGTGTCCTGGAGATCCTGCAGCTTTGAGTCTGTAAGATCAATTCTCAGAGCACACGTCCAACAACATTTCCTGAAGTAGGATATGTAATTTGGCAATTTTTTGTAACAGATTGATTGAGTAGGGAAATTTAAGGGCAAAACTATTTAGAGTGCATATGTGTAGAGAGATCAAAGCATCTTCCCAAATCAAGTATCTGTTTTGCTCTGGGAAGAGAACCCCTGCTTCTCCTCAAGCTCAGGGAACAGTTTACTGAGGTCACACCTGCTAAGTAGAGGTGTCAGACACCTCAGAGGAGGAAGGAAGTCAAAGTGTCATTTCAGCTAGTCCACTAGCTTGTCCTCTATTATCTGTTAGATTCTGCTTTTCTTTCTTTTGAGATACTGCCTTCTGCATCTCAGTATGGCCTTGAAACCCCTGTGTAACCACTAATGATTTTGAAACCCTGATACTCCTGCCTCTGCCTCCTAAGTGCTGAGGCTCCAAGCTTGGGTCAACATGCCCATTTTTCCGAAGGTTCTTAAAATCATGAAGCATCCCAGTTACCGGGCCTTTCCAGCTCACTTAGATTAGATATGGGACAACCCTCCTAATGCGTGTTCCTTCACTTCTGTTTTCTGTTACCTCTGAGCTTCGTTCACACCACTCATGCCCCATTTTATTCTGACTCAGACTTTGCTTCTTCCAGACTGCCAAGCATGCAGGGTCCCAGAACATTTGTACTTCCCTCAGTCTGAAACATTCTTTGGGGATGCTCTCATCGTCCTCAAGGTTATGCACCAGGATTTCTCCTAGGCACAGGAAGAAATAGGCATTCTATACCATGAGTGTTTGGAGAAATCTGGTCCCCTGCTCTGCACCATCTGCACAGAGAAAAAAAAGTTCTTGAAGCCCAGGTGAGACCCTAGCCTAAAACTGGCAGCACTTATCTGACCCCATAGCCATTTCCAAAGACATATGGTGACTATGCCTGCTGTGCTAAAGCATCTCAGCACTAGGACTGGCTTCATTGGTTCACATATCTAAAATTATAGCATCATTGGTACCGAGATTTCTATCTTTCTCTCTGGTAGTAAGTGGTGATTCCCTGCAAGCTCCACAATACTCAAGGAAAAATGATCCACAAAGAGACAAGAATGAAACTCAGCTCAGCCGGATTGATTTTATTGTAATTGGTGCTAGACCAGGACCTCTAAAGTCTGGCCCAGATCATTTTACTTTAACCATATTTAATTACAGCACAATTTTGGGAAAAAAAGTATTCAGGTAACAATTAACTCAGCCCCATGAGTACAACAAAACTTAAAACATGTTTACATTGAAGCTCTTTGCTAAGCACATATGGCTTCATCTGTAAGATGATTTCTTGTTGACTTAGAAACAATACTCAAGATAAAGGCCTGGGGAGAATGCCTGAGTAAACATAGCACCTGTGGTTGTCAGTACTGGCCTGGCCCTCAGACAACCCAGAAGTCACTTTGGCTGTGGTAAAGAACAAGTGACATCTTCTATAAGGATGGGTTTTATGGTCTAAATGCTCAAGATTTAGGAGGAAAGGATGTAAGATAAGGGAATTCTGGATCAGACTGGCAGAGCCTATCTCATTGGACAGCAAAGGATCTCCAAGTTGTACAACTACATCATTCCTAGCATTCCAGGAAGAGCAGCTGTGCTCCTCATTCCATTGAAGATGTAAGCTGTGTGTTTAAGTTCCGTGGCTTCTCCAGTACTTACCTGTGTGCACAAGGCTTTTCGACCTTTTTGCCCTACAGTAGTATACACACTGTCTATCTTCATTATCTATTAATTCTGCCTCTCATAACTAGAGTGTAAGCTCTATGAGGCAGAGACTTCTCCCCATGCATCACTGCTGAGGCACATTGTTTCAAACAATGCAAAGCATATAGTGTTTTCAAATATTTGTTATTTGAATGAAAAGGAATGGAGGGCTCACATCTGTCTTCTGCTTTCTGAGCAGCTGTGAAAATGATTGGAACTCACTTGGAGACTCTATTGTGTTTTTAGTTCATCTTAGATGCCCATGGAGTCTGTCCTAATAATTCAGATTTCCTCTCTTCTGAAATCTATAAAGTATTATAAAAGATTTTAAAAAACATTCAAACTACCATTCTTTAATGTAATGTAAGTTGTCTGGAAAGTTTACTATAGACATTTTCTATCAGTTTTTGGACTAGAGAAGCTATATACAGACCAAAATTCTCCAGTAGAACAACTTGCCTAACAATCTGTAAATTTTGAACTACCCTTCTGTGATCATCTGAAGCCAATTTATAAAACCAAAGAACTCAGATTCTCAATTTGTGTTCACCACCTTTGGTATGAATTTTCCACTGTGTATTTTTTAAAGGAGTAGTAGAGTGTCTCAGCAGAATGCTGATTTAGGAATAAAGCAGTCCCTCAAATAAAAATATTCACTTCATAAACATCATTAAGTTTTTATTGATAGCATATTTTGTGTAACCAATGTAAAGAAACGTACTTATGTATGAATATAAGAAATCATTGTTTCCAAGGAGCTTAGGGACATGCATCCATCTAGTGACCTTTTCAAGAACATTATATTAAAAATATTCTTTTTAAGTGTATATATGCAAACACTACCTTCATATTTTTTTTTCACTTTTGAAGATATGGTCTTCTATATCTCAGGCTGGATTTGAACTTGCTATTACTATGTAGTCAAAGACGGCTTTAAACCTCCCATTTACCTGCCTTCACCACCTAAGCGCTGAAATTACAGGCATATGCCACCACTGGTATACATGGTGTTGGGGCTTGAAACTGAGATACTGCCTCAGCCAAAACATAACCTTTAATATAATACTTTTATCCCATGAATATTCATGCTTGAGCATGTTGTTCTGAGTGCTTGGGAAGGAGTTTGGGTCTTTAGGAAGCCAAAAAATTTTCTGAATCTAATCACTTCAACTCTAACTAGTGAAAATTCTGAGCCTCAAGTAACTTAAGACAAAAATAATGGTGGAAAAGAACAAATGAAAAACTCTGATATCTGAATACTGACAGAAGATCTTCTATATGATTGGAGAGAAATACAGCTGAGAGAAACAATCTCGCCACACTGGGCCAAGTAAAAGAAAAGCAGCGTGAAGGCAGAAGCTTTCACTCCTATTTCATTGGCATGTCCAAGAGAGTTGCAATAGGGATGGCAATTAGACGCTCTCTTGTGACCTTTGGAGTTTGGGTTTTACTCCAAAACAAGGACAAATGTGATGAGGACTGTATTTGAAATAGAAATCATCAATAATTTTGAAGGTAGGTAGAACAGAAAAAGGACTATATTTGGAGATGAGAATATATTCTGAAGAGACTTCTGGTTACTCAGTCCTAATGTGGTTTCTTTACCACATCTCTCCTGTAAAGTTTTGGCTAACTACACAGAAGAAGGGGTGGAAATATAGTGAGAACCAGAGGGAGTAGAAGACTCCAAGGAAACAGTATTTTCCAGATGTAATAGGGCTGATACTCATATGAACTCATGGATATTGTGACAGGATGCACAAGACCACACAAGTTCCTGCCTGTCAAAAACCCCAGCATGGAGGAGGGAAAGTAAGCACCAAATTCCACCCCTGACTGAAAAGTTATTTGTAATTGCCAGCTGCCGGGAGAGAGATTAGTTTTCTTCAAGCGACACTGGCTATATTACCTACACTCCAGGGTAGCCCCGTACTCAGGAGTGGTTGGCCGACACAAAACAGACTTCATTTTTTTTTTTGTTTATTTACTTTTTTGTTTTGTTTATTTATTTGTGAGTATTTGCTTATTTGGGTCTATATTAATGTTTTATTATTATTCTTTAAAACAGAGAATGAACTTGTAGTTGTATGTGTAGAGAAGGGAGATCTGGGAGGAGTTGAGAGAAGGGAAATGATAAGATCAAAATATTGTGTGTAAAATTAATAAATACCCTTTTAAAGGAAAAAAAAGTGGTTGCTACTGACAAAGCCATAGACAGCATGTCTGGAGAAGTTAGGTGCATTAAATTATACATGATCACTTAGGGAACCATTCAAGGAAATACTAATAGGAACAGCAGATGCCCATAGGTATAAAGGCAAGTACATCCATCATGTGAAAACGGCCATCATTAACAAAGCCTTAGCACCAACTACAAACAGCTTTCAAAGCATTTTCCACTTGGGTTACTGTATTTTCTTTAACATTTTAAAGATTCAGTTGTTGGCTTAGGAAATTGAAAATAAATGTCAATACCCAAATGTGGACTTCTGCAACAGATATTTAGCTTTTAGTGATTTCCTAGAATAGAACATAAACAAAATGAGACTGTTATACATCGGTTAACTCTTGAATGAAGTAGTAAATAGTATCATCAATCGACAAAAGGGGACATTTTAGAAAATAATACAATTTTTTCCACCGACAGTATTCACATGTTATATTTTAAGAATCTTGTTAAGTATTGTGCTTCTATTTATCTAGTCATTCATGTCTTCCCAGAAAAAAAAATACTGGAGGTTTTCTGATTGTAATAAGGTAAATTGTTTTCTTAAGACTCAAAGAGAATCCAGCACATGAATCTATAATGCTCAATTACAATATTATTATGTATTTTTAAATTATGGAAGGTTACACATAGTGAATAGCATTGCTTAGTACCATCCATACACTAGGATCTGTGCTAAGTACTGGTTTATCCAACTCAATCTTCCAGATATATATACTCATCAAATAATTTTACTAATTCCATTTGCCCTCTCTAAACAAAATATGACACAGAATCTTGCTCACATTCAGAATTCTATACTCATGTACCAGTGAGACAGAAATGCAAATCCACAAAATTAAAGGCAGTCATACTACAATTCTGTACCAAGGCCCTTTCTTCACCAGTATCCTAGCTTTCATGTAAAAAGCCTACGGACTTTGGTACTTCAATTAATATCCAGACACAGAAATGTCCACCATGCATCTCTCGAATTAGCTTTTAGAGTATTTAGTGGCAGAGCAACCAGTAATGAATTCATACTCGCATAAGGGCCCGAGTTCCAAAGCACTTACAACCTGAGCTCTTCTTCTCCAAGTCCATGACTAGACCATCAGTACATTGTGTGTGGCAATCGTTGCTGGACTTTAAAAGGCTACTGCAATAACCACCAGTCCTTTGACTGTCTTCTCCTATAGACCAGAGCCCATGTAGCAACAGGTTGAGAGTGCTTTAAGATTCATCCCCAATGACTGATATTTTCATATTTCTGAACATGATTAGTAATCTCAGTATATTTTGCCTCATCCAGCAATTAACTCTAAATATGTACCTTTGATTTTATTCTTAATTTCCTTTCTTCAGCTTGGTCTTGTCTTTTTAAAAAAAATAGTTGACATTTATCTAATTTGATGTTATATGTATGGGTGTTTTACATGTGTATATGTGCACCATACACACTCCTGGCACACACAGAAGCCAGAAAAGGACATGGAACTAGAGATACTGAAAGTTACAAGTTGCCATTTGGGTGCTGGAAGTTGATCCTGGGTTCTGTGGAGGAGTAATCAGTACTCATAACCATGGGACCATCTCTCCAGCCCCGGTACTGTCTCTTACGATGTCTCTTCACTCAGTTAGGTATCTGGTTGATGAACAGGTTTATTCCATGATTTCTCTTTAGTTCATTAAATACCCATTCAGGCTAAATAAAAACTAAAACAAAATAGCTTAAAATTAAAATGTCAAAGTACAAATTAAAAATAAAAATAAAATAATAAAATGAAATAGAAAATACTGTAGCACTGATGTTTCTTTCTAGTTAGAATGAATGTGGCTTCCTTGCCCCGTACGTTATCTTTTGTAGCTGGCTGTCCAGGCAGAGACATGGCAGCTATTCTTAAACACTAAACAAGTCCCATCCATATGTGCTCCCTGCTGAGAGGAGTCTCTATGTCTGATTTACCTTTCTGTGGGAATTTCCACTTTTGTGGACCCTTCACCCACCTGCCATCTAAATCATTCTCTCTGCTGAGTTGTGGATCACATTTTTGACATGTGGCTTTCTGGACTCCCACCCAATTCACCCACCACAATCTGCCACACTACCCACCAGTGGGTCCTGGGACTGCAGGGAGCCTGACCCAGTATCCTAGTTAGAGTCCTTCGGAGTCAGCTCCTGCTCTCTTTCTTGCCTATTCCCCTATAAGCCACCCCACTCACCCTGCTGATCCCCCTCCAAGTTTAAGCCTGAACTTGGAGTTCAAAAAAGCTTTGACTAGGGACCCCTGAACCAGTGCACCTACACTCTTCCTCTGTCAGACAACCCATTTATCACTGAGTCCCAGGACTGTATGGACCTGGACTCCAGATCCTACGTAGAGACCTCCAGAATCAACACCCTCACACACCTGCTCCTGTCCAGAATCAGTCACTCCATCCACCATATGCCAATCTGGGACCACTAGGAATTTGAACCTGGAATCTGAGTTTGGCCCCAGGACTGAATACTATGCATCATTCAGTTTATATACAAGCCAATAGATTTGCACAACAGCAAATAAGGTTCTAAATTCTTATCAGCAAAATTAAAACCAGATACACAAAGGGACAGCACAAACCAATTTTATTAAAAACAAACAAATAATTAGATGTAAAATCACATATGTACTCTAACACAGCTACAGTGAATGAATTCAGTACCCCATTCTTACTACTAGATAGGCCATCTAGACAAAAACTAAATAGATAACGTCTGGAGTTAAATAATATTATAAATGGACCCAAAAGACATTTACAACATTTTACCAAAACAGTGAAGAATATATGTTCTTCTCAACAGCCCATGGTACTATCTCCAAAACTGAATACACATGGAGAAACAAAGCAATTCTCAAGAGACATACAAAAATTGAAATAACATCCTGAATCTTATCTGAATACAAAGGGGAATAAAATAGTAGTGATGGTGGAAAGTCCACAAAGCCATGGAAGCCAAACAACACAGCACTAAATCAAAACTGAGTCAGGGAAGAAATCAAGACGAAAACTAAAAACTTTCTAGAATTGAATGAAAATGAAAACACAGCAATACCTAAATCAATACCCAAATCTATGGACACGACGAAGGTGGTCCTAAGAGGAAATCTCATAGCACTAACTGCCCATATATATGGAATATACATAATGGAAATCATATATTAGTTACCTAATGATACACTTGAAAGATTTAGAAAAGCAAGAAGAAACAACTCCCTGAAAACAATAGATGTGAAGAAAAAAATACAAATCAGGGCTGAATGTAATGAAATATTAGTTTCATTAGACAAAAGAGCAAACAAGCAAACAAAATCAGTGAAATGAAGATTTGGTTCTCTGAAAAGATTCATGTGACTGACAAACCTTTAGACAAGTAACCAAAAGAAAGGGAGTGTAGACCATAAATAATGAAACTAGGAATGAAAAAAGAGATAATACAACAGACACAGACAAATTCAGAGAATCATAGGGCCATACTTTAAAAAAAATCTATATTCCATCTAATTGGAAATTCTAAATTATTGGGAAGAAATTACACCCACACACAGACACACACACACTCACACATGAACTAACAAAGTCAAATCAAGATGACATAAACAATTTCAGTGGACCTACAATATCTGATGAAACAGAAGCAATAATTTAATATCTCCCAACTTAAAAACAATGGCCAGATGTATTCAGTACAGAATTCTTTGAGAACATCAAAGAAAAACTAACACTAATAAACCTTAAATTATTCTGTAAAATAGAAACTAAAGGAATATTTCCAATTTTTCTTAATACCACTAAGAATATTACCCTAGTACCACTAAGGGAGTGAAATATTTGTATAATAAAACTTTTAAGGGAGACAGGGCAGAGATGACTATGGAGAGTCAAAGGGAGGTAGTAGATAAGTACAATCAAAGCACATTCTGTAAGTATATGAAACTTCTAAAGAACCAAAACATGGCTGCTGCAAGGGTGGTATGCAAATTTGTGAAGCACTGCATATAATTTGATATGTTTTGTTTTTTTAAAGAGGAAAAAAATCACACAAACTTGGATGAGTAGGGAGATGGGGATCTGAGAAGAACTGAGAGTATGGAAAAAGATTGTAAGAAATTCCCAAATAATAAATAAAAACTTAAAAAGTCCCCCACCCCCCAAAGGAGAGCTTATCTAAAGAGATGGTTTGTAGATGGAGAAATAGATTGTGAAACCAGTGCTCAGTCCTTGAATTGAAAATTTTCCCCTGTAAGAGAGAAATAATGTCAGTGAACATTGTTTTCCAAAAGCCAAAGTATGCTGAATTTGGCACATAGACACTTTTGCCTCCATTCCATTCTGAAGTTCTATGGCGATAAAGACTAGGTAGACAAATATTACTACTCAGAACATATCCTTACAACTAAGGAATGCTGAGAGTGGAAAAAATAGTCTTCCCCTATGAAGAGCATCCCAATTGGTTGTCTAATACCAAATGGTCAGCCTTGAAAGCACACATATAAGTAAAATTATAATATATAAATAATTAATAAAAAAGGTCATGAATTTCTAAAAGAGCAAGGAAGAGTATAAGGAGAATTTGAAGGGAGTTATGCTATAGTGATATTATACTTTCAAAAAAGAAATTATTAAAAAACACATTCTTAAATCATTTTATATAATATGTGCCCCTCTTTTAAAATACTGTATCTTGCCTACAACTGAAAAGTAAATTATAGTATTCCATTTTTATGATGTAAATAGTCATTTAAGCATACTGTTCACTTTAACAAAAGAAAATCCAATTACATGGTTTCAACATCCTTCCTAATATGAAAGTAAAGAATTTTGTATGTTTCTTATGTGTCAGTGGCACTCAGAGATATTCTCCTAATTTTCATCAAGGTTAAAATCCAGTTAATTCTGTAATTACTAGAATCACAATGCAAACAAAAAATTCAGAATGAAGTCTGCATCCCTGCATGTACAAAGCATTTTAAAAAGGGTCTCATGGTGCTTGGAATCTCTCCTGACCTCAGATCAATGTTAGAGACGACCTTTACGTTATATTCACAGCTCTGCAAGCAATGCCAAAGTCTCTGCCTGGCTGATGAAAGAGTGCCATGGAAAAGAATAGTTCTGGGGGAGTTTGTTCTCCTTCCGTGCATCAAATGGGTAGCATTAAGGTCATCATCCAAAAACAGATCATCTTCCTCACATGGAATGGGGGATGATTTACTGAAATAGTAAATTTTTTCCCACTGAAAAGAATTATTGCACTATGTGATTATAAAAGAATATACATTCTTTCCTTCTTCAATTACATTTACTCCAAGATTTCCAAGAAGTCTAATACAAAGAAGCAGTGCAATGGATGTTTTTGAAACTTTTCACTTTGTATATTTTAAAAGGTATGTTTAACAGTAGTTTTAGTAAATTCTCTTAGGATGATTGTTTTATGTTGGAACAAAATAAGAAAAAATATGTCCCTGGTTTTAAAAGGCCATGTTTTAGGCAGTTTTTATATTTACAAGCCACATGCATATTTTTGTCATAAATTTTAAATATTCTCATTTGTATATTTTTATACAACATACAAATGAGAAACTTGATAAAGAAAATAAGTTTAATTTTTTTCTACTTACAAACTCACTAAAAATATCATTAAATGTAAAAAAAGATAGCTTCACAAAATCTCTAAATCCTGGCCCCTGAGCTCAGAAACTTAATTGAGGTCTGAGTACTATGGATTGTGTTCTGGTCTTGTAAGTTTAGAACCTGAGGTATGAATTTTCACCTACCCTTTAACACGCTCATATCTTTGTCCTGCCTTTACTGTCATTTTCTAAAGTAAATATTTAAACATTCAACAGATTAAAGTAGTTTTTATTTTATTTTGCCAACATACTTCACACAGATACAGTAACAAAGATGAGGACTGGAAGTTATTTTATTATTTTATTTCCAGTGTATGGGAACGTGTGTGTGTGTGTGTGTGTGTGTGTGTGTGTGTGTGTGTGTGTGTGTGTGTGTGTGTGTTTGTATTCCCAGGGGTGGAGAGGAGGAATCAGGGCACTTCTGTAGCTATTCAAGTGAGCTATCACTCAGGTATGTCTCTATCTTTGACCTAAATTTATACATTGTGGAATAATGTTTTTATCAAGCCTAAAAATATCATCCCCATCACTAAGGCCAGGTCTCTTTTACACTACATTATAACTAATTTTGGATTTAAACCACTTTGTTTTCTTTGCAAGCATCTACAGCTTAATTAGAGTGTACATAAGTAAACATCTGGATAAAAGTCACATTTTCCAAAATAGCTCAGTGTGGGCAAAGGAGAAGTATGTTGTTAGTGTGTTCCTCAATAACTAGGATGTATGTGGTTTCCAATGACAGTCAGGGGGAAGCGCTCCTGCCATAAAAACATCATACACATTACTACTGCTGCTTCGCTAGCAGATATCCAGCCACTATGTAAATATTTTTTAATGGTTCCTCATGAGAGGAATACATGGAAGAAGAATGGTTAAGGGAGAAAGAACTGTAATGTACCCTTATTTTAAAATTTCTGTATACTATTTATGGTACAGAGTTTCTGTTTGCTCTTGAATTGTATTGACAATCTGATCACACTAAGGAATATAAGTTTTCTTCATCATAGAGATGCAGGAACTGGTCAGCATTCATTAATCAAGCAATGTAACATACCACATAATATACTAAAGGACAGAAACCACTTGATTACCTCACTAGATTCATAAAAGACCTTTGACAAAATCCAACATTACTTCATGATAAAATTCCTGAAAAGACTGGGTATATGAGGAATATATCTCAATACATTAAAGACAATATACAGAAGGCAGAAACAGGAAAAGAAGACAAATATTTGTGTTTGCAGATGACATGATTCTATACATGAAAGTCCCTAAAGACTCAGTCAGAAATCCCCCCAGGATTATAGAGACATTTGGCAAAATACTAGTCCCTCTTTCAAAGGTGTAGTAAAATAAACAATGTATACATCCAGTCCTCCCTTTCTTTTAGTTAGACTCTATGATATATTTAGTTTCATTTTTGTGGTAGATCTACTTAAGTTTTTTACATTCACTTTAATTTCCCATGTCACATTGTATCTAGAAATTATATATATAGCTGTGAAGAGACACCATAACCATGACAATTTTTATAATGGAAAACATTTAATTGGGGCCATCATAACTGGTTCAGAGGTTTAGTCCACAATTGTCATGGCAGGAAGCATGATGGCTGGCAGGCAGACTTGGTGTTGGAGAAGGAGTCTAGAGTTCTACATCTGGATATTCAGGCAGTAGGAAGAAAGAGACATTGAGCCTGGCTTGAATGTTTGAAATCTCAAAGCCTACTCCCAGTGACACATTTCCTCTAACAAGGCCACACCTCTTAATAGTGCCAATCTCTGGTGACCAAGCATTCAAATCTATGAGCCTACAGGGCCATTCCTATTGAAACCACCACATCTGGTTAAAGGTTTGTCAAACTTTTTCTTCTTTTCCTTCTTCCCTCTCTGTTTCTTCCTTTATCTTTCCTTCTTCCCTCTCATTCTCAATTGTGATTAACCTGCATTAGTAGCAGAGGAAACTTTGCACAGGAACAGGCAATATGTCAAGACTGGACTTACAAGTTTGTTTGTAGAAGTTAGCTTCCAGAAGCTAGATAATCTGCCCTTTAAAAAGAAAAAAGCTCCATACCAAAGGAAGTGGAGGTGCCTAGACAATGACTTTGGTGATAACAATACCATAGTCAAAATAATACAAGAGATTATATATACTTGAATTCTGTAAATCACTTTGCCTAGTAATGAACAGTAATATTCAAGTGGCTACTTAAATTCTACAGTGATGTTCACAATCAGGAGTTACGCAGTCAAAGAAAATTAGGATAACACTCCACCAGTTCTCCTTTTCACCTTGGTCTCTCTAAGATTTAATGTCCTATTTCTTAAGTGGACCTGATTAGCATGATGTTTTTATAGACTTACAATGAAGACTGTGAAAGATTGCCTAGCAAAGCCTACCAGACTACTTCCACACAGCAAGTATCTAGTAGATATTAACCATTTAGATTATGAATCTTAACAGCATTTATCTTCTAGGTATTGTTATGAGTTACTTGAAAATTTTGTCATCTACTTTTTGTGTATGTTCAGGAATGGGTGATTACATTGGGAAATATGTGAATAACTGTTGCATACATCTTTTTCTTTTCAAAATAAACCATCTCCAAATTCTCTCTAAAAAAATAGACAAACTTTCTGTCTTCTAAGTATGAAATTCTCCATCTAGAACTCAGCATCATTATGATATTTTACATGTAATCACACAAGCAAACTCAGTTTTGAGAGGATAAAAAGTGTTAGGATGGAGAAAAATCTCCTTCAACTTCTAAGAATAAAATATGTCACAGAAGGATTTATTCAGTTCAATGAGAAATTCTCAATAGATTGAAAGATGAATTGCTAGTAGATGTCAAAAATATTCAAACACTAACAGTTTCAAGTTTCAAATTCAGCTTTCTATTAAATATGTGTATATAAGTAATGTTAAATACATTATTTACTTAGTGTTGCTAATTTCAAAAACATACCTTAATTAAGTCTCATGTTTGACCCTGTCAGTTCTAAACAACAACGTTCTACCCACACAGTGAATAGTGTGTGAACAAGCTCCTGGCTATATAAGGCAGAAGCAGTCTGAACAATTAAGAAGATTTCTTAGGAAAGCATGTCACAATATAGAAAGGAAGACTTAGAAACCCATGCAGAGGTATCAAGGCCAAGTACCTGACAGTTGTCAGCTGAGGGGACGTTGGAGTCTGAAACCCCCACCTCACCCTGCACTGCTAATGAGGCAGTGTGTCTTTCCTTAGCTGCCATGAATAAGCCCAGTTCCACCACACAGTTTTTCTTCTCAAAGTTTAAAACTGTCTGATGAGCCATTTTTTGCATCCTCTTACTCTACCTTCCCATGACATTACAACTTTCTCTCAGACTTTTGTAATTAGGTATACAGCCCAGTTTCCAATACATATTTGTATTCCTGACAAGAGCAAGCTCCTTCACTTACCACCTACACATAGCTCATCATCTTGAAGCCTCTCTGAACTCACTCCTACATAACACTGCAAGGTTTTCACCAGGTGATGTGCACCAGGTGATAAGGAGCTTTTCTTTTCTTTTTTTTCTTTTTGTTTGTTTTTTGTTTTCTTTTTTCTTTCACTATGCAACCCTGGCTGGCCTGAAAACTTGGCATGTAGAGTGAGCTGACCATGGAATCACCTTTAATTACAGCCTCTTGAGTATGGAAATTAAAGGTGTGTGCCTCCTTGTCTAACTCAACAAAGGAGATTTTCATTTATAAATTTTATACTTTCTTCATATATAAATATGCACAGATGTAATTACACACACACACACACAAACACACACACACACACACACACACACACACACATATATGTGGATATATGAAAATAAAGAAGTAAAAATACTCAACTAACAATGTAGTTTCTAAGGCTCAAAAAACTGGCAATTCAGATTTCTGTCGTGTGTTTCTCAGTTGTATTTACTGTGTCAAATGTTGATATATAAAGAGTGGCATGATGACAATACAAAGAACAACTTCTGTTTTCTTGTGTGAAATACACTTGCCAGAGAGCTATCAGGGATAGCTTTTACATATCCACAGTCTGATCCTTGTGGTGAAGCTATAAAATATGATTAGCTTAACAAAAGGGGAACATAAATCAATTCAGCTCAAGCATCGCATGTATTTAATCAAAATCGGACAGAAAACAAAGCTGATTGCTGTTGTCCCTGCTCTGTAGAGGCTGAAAGTTCTCGAATGGTTGGTAATAAAATCAGTTTCCTCAAAAGTTGAACTCATCCTTTTCCAAGGTAAGGATTTACTTCACATTGACTTTTAAATCATGCTTCTCTGTACTGCTAGAGAAGCTGAAACTTTATCGAGACATAATAAAAGTATAATTAACAGTAGGTCTTTTGCACTGGGAACAAAACTGAATCATGCCATCCTACATTTCCCAGGATACTGTATTTCTGTGAAAGATTTCTCAGATCTCAGAGGTAGTATGCACTCTGTGTGAGCACTTCTCAGAACATTACTTCCCTTGCTCTCAATTATCTCTTACTTTACTCATTTTAAAGAAGTATGAAAAAGTTTGGCTCTCAGAACAAACATGAAAGATGTGACCCATTCTTTCAATTTAATTCACTAAGATCATTTTCTCCTTGAAATATAGATGTTTATAAATGTTCACACTTTTTTGTAAAACTTCTAAGTTTTTAATTTTCTGTCACTTTTGAAGGGGGAGTCAGGGATTTGATAGAAAAACTAATTAAAAGTAATTGAACATTAGCTGAAACAGGGTTGTAACACATTAATTAGATTTATAAAAATCTCTGGTTGTACTCTGATTAAAACATGTACTTTAACTTTTAGGTAGTCAAATAATTTCATGTATGAATAGAAATAATTTTGCTAGTAAAATATCTGTAACTATGATGAGTATTTATGAATCTTTGAAAGGTTGGTTAGAAGTGTCATAAGTAGATGACTGCTTGATATTGTCCAGTAGTTTCTTCATCATTATAATATTCAGTTTTGTCCAGCTACCTATGTTTAATGTTTAAAGTACACTGCATGAACTGGACATTTGGTAAATATCCCATTACAGAAACTAAATTCTCAAGTTCTTTTATTAGTGTTCATTTTTATGTTCTGTGTACATCTGTACTTGATGTATATCTTGTATTATAGTAAATAAATCTTGTTTTGTAAGGATAAATGCTAAAAAAAAAAACTACACCAAACAACTGTGGATTAATCCAATGAAATTCATAATCTTTTTCAGTACAACAAGAATGGGAACTTTCCCTTTGATTTACACGTTCAATAATTATCATTCACACTATTTTCCCTTAAAAATATTATAGTAAAAGAAAGTGAGAAAAAAACCGAAGCTGTGAATAAAAGTGGCTGTTCTTCCTCACTTTAACTCATTTGATAGGAATGTGTACAAGGGAGAGAGTGCGTGTAAGAGGGAGACAGAATGACATACACAGTTCAGATGACTCAGAAACAGTGGATCAGTTGTTGACCCTCCCTCTAGTGTTAATAGGTTGTACTTCACTGAGTACTTTGAAACAGATAATCCTTTGATTATTTTTTAAAGGAGAACAGAAAAAAATTCCCAAAACAAAAACAAAGGCAACTAAACAGACAAGGAGGCAAATGAATAGCCTTGACATGGAGACACATCTCTGAGACCATGAAGTCAGTGGCTTGCACAAGAGAAGGCAAACTCTTTCCGCTTTGTTTTATAGCACTATGTGCCAAGTATGAGATGGGACTAGGAAAGGCCTTGAACTATGCTGTCCCTGTCTGTCACTCATGGTTAGTTCATGGCCAACCACAGAAATTAGACAATCAGTACTAACTCAGCTATCATATTGGTTAGAGACAAAGTTTAATGAATCTTGAAAGTAGACTTCTGTTTCTAGCCATCTTTGGCCCAATGCAAACATATTCAAACCTATTGTGCAATATAGTTAATTTTATGAAAAAGTTATTCAGATGTTTACTTAAATTATGTCAAAGAGGTTGTTACTGTACTGGAATGGTTTCCTGCCTTAGGAATGAGTCCACAGTGATAGGTAATTGCCAAAATTATAGAAAAGTACTACAGGCTGCTGTATAGACTACCTGTGTTCACCTTTTAAAAACTGTTTCACAGAGATTTGAAGAACTTACGTCTTTTTAATTCACACTTATTCTAAGAGGTTTCTGGGATATTTATTTGAAGAAAGAGATGGATAAAGAAGCATCTGACCCATGTCAAATTTTTCGGCTCTTTCTTTTAAATGCCTTAATAAGCCAAAAGGCTTGTTCTTTCTCAGCAAGGTTGTTATGCCTTTGTGCAAACTCATTCAGGCAGATGTATAAACAAAATCACTAGAGTTTACTAAACAATCTGATCCATGGTATGAATTAAACTGATATTTAAAACCAGTATTTCTTCATTGTACCTGTACATACATTCTAGTTGTAGTATTACATGTAAAGGCATGCTATCCTCACTTATTTTAAATATAATATAAATCACAAGCACTAAATATAAAATGAAATGTGTTCACATGAGTTATTTTATTGGAAAAATCCTTGCTAATTCACAATGTATACTTGAGAGGGCTGCATTCCCAACAAAGAAACAAGAAAAGCATGATCACTTAGTGTAACTGGAGGGCAGGACATCTGTGTAAACAGACTAGGCCTCCTCAGGTGAATCAGTGTTATTCTCCAGTATAATTACAGTGTGTTAGTCCTGTTCTCTCTGGAGAGCCTGTTTCCTTGGAGCTGCCTATCAATATATAATCTTTTCACTTATCCTTCTGCACAGATCCTTGAGCTTTATGATGTGTTCTCATTTAGGAATGATACATCTATGAACTCACAGAGACTGTGGCAGCATGCACAAGTACTGTTCAGATTCAAACCAGACAAAAATCCCAGCATGCAGACATGAACACAAGTCCCAACACTAACCAAGAAGCTGTTTGCAATTTATACCTTCTGAAAAAGGGGGAAATAATTTTTCTCCAAGAGAGTGTCACTAGGTATATCAATCATACTTCAGGACAGGTCCTATGATCCAAGAGCAGTAGGTCAACATTAAATGATTCACCGTTTCTTTTATTTTTCATGTGTATCTTTTTGTAATTGTTGTTTTATTTTTTAGTTTGTTTTGATTTTCTTTCTTATTTTTGCTTCTTTTTTAGAGAGAGAGGAGAGAAAGAACATGAAGTTAGTTGTGTAGGGAAGTGAGGGGGTCTGGGAATTACTAGGGAAAGGAAGAGGCACTTTGGGGAGACTGAAGAGTCAGGTGCCTCATTTTTATTCATTACACACTTTTCAGGTAGGTATTTCTCTACAAATTTGTGTTTTTGCTATAATAGGTCTTTGTCAGGTTTCCAATGCTAACTTACTCCAAGCCTGTGTATAATAGTGAAATGATTGAACCTGACCTTAGATGTCATGTATTTTCAAAACAGTATGGATGATGACTTGTCAGTTTTATGTGTTTTGCATAAAATATACACATAGTTTGATGCTTTATAGGAAGGTATAGCATAGGTCAAGAAAAGGCATAGATTTAAAAATGTTTCCATATAACACAGCACTAGCTGCTGTGAATAAAACATCAGTTCCTTTTAGAAATACCTTTTTTGGTGTTCTCGGAGTATTGCCTGGGATTTGTTTTTCATTCTTAATGGATAAGAAAGGCTGATGCCCTCTGAAGGCATAAATAGATGAGAAAACTAGGGAAGATTCCAGAAGATGTGATAATTAAACTTCCTAAGCATTGTATTTTCCTCCTCCTTTTCCCAAGAACTATACTATTCATGGTTATAAGTAAAGCTGCTAATTGGTTAAGATTTTTAGATACAGGGATGATGACACTATAAACTCTGAAAATTTTTCCTTTATGGAGTAATTTCCATGAAAATAAATATTTTGATTCCCAAGTAACTTATTTTTATAATGTTATTTTAGGTATTATCTAAACTTCTTACAGTAATTGGTGTATCTCCATCACTCAGTCTTGAAATGTTTCATTTATCATTTGGTTCTTTTTTCTCTGTGCCAAGATTCCACATTTCTTTCCCCCACCATTATAATTGTAAACAACTCCTAAAGTTCCAACAGAAGGGTCCACTATAATAGCGAATCCAAGAGCTCCCTAATCTTTCACACACTAGGCACAAATACCTCAAGGTTTTCTACAGTGGAAGCTGATTCGTAGCAATAAAAAGGGTAAAATGAGGGTTATCTATGAGGAAAGAATAAAAAGAGTCCCCACTGAAAAAGGTCTAGGGTAGAGTAAAGAAGAAAAGAGACAGCCAGAGAAAAATCTGTAAAAGATATTTCTGAGAAAGGTCACTCCAATTGATGTAGGTTTTTCTGTTATGAATTCCTTTTTATGTGCTTAGCTGTTAAATGTTAAATCTTCCATTGTCAAGCAGACTTGGATTTCACCATAGAATCAGGCACTAACCCTGCACATGATGGTCACTCTCTACATATGTATCTCATTTTGTGTCATGTGCTCTTTGCCCATGCTTTCTATTTTTCTTATTCATGCCCTGATATAAGGGCACATATCTGTCTGGAATGTCATTGTGTGAGTGTACATTGATATCCTCTTGTGTAAGTGCCTCAGGGACATTCTTTTCTGATGGCTATTCCAGAAGTCAGAGTTTACACCTGTTCCTGGGTGCAAAATGTAGGCATTAACCAACAAAAATAAAGTCTTATAAAACTAATATGATTTTAAACTAAGAAGCTTATGTAAATGGATATGCCAAGCTGTAGAAATATAAAATATCTCATGTTGCTTTGTGGCATGTATTATTCCTAGAGGAATATAAATATAATAGTTCAAGGGCAATTCTGCATTAAATATTACATATTTTAGTGAATAAATACAGTGGCTTAAGTAAATGGTTTCCTGGTTCCCACAGATTTAAGGTTCTTCTCCTTGATTGGTCATTAAATAGTTCATAGTTTAGCGAAAGAAAAATTACAAATTTAAGAAGTGTCAATCCTTGAACATAAGTAGAACTTAATAACTTTGTATGTTGTTTATATGTAAGGCAACCAGCATGAATTTAGTGGAAGTTTAAGCATTACTAGAGAGACACCTAGATTATGTTCTCCATTTTAACATTTAATACCAGTAGCCATCCAAACATCCATTCAGCTATTATTTCTCAGCTTATTATGCACCATAAATTATTGTCTTTTAAAGACTGATTTATTTATTTTTATATGTCTGTCTGTGTATGGATATTTTCACTTAAATGCTAGTGCCTGAGACACCAGAGACATGAAATCTAAGTAGTTGTGAGCTGTCTGACATGGTTTCTGAGAACTGAACTGTGGTCCTCTACAAGAGCAATACATGCATACAACTGCTAAGCCATTTTTCTACCACTCACATAGTATTTGAAATTACTTATTAATATGATATACCTCCACTGCCATAAACTTCTCTTAATGAAGGTAGAGTCTAAGCAGAATGATCTAATTGAATTTAAATTGAAGGCTAATGGGATTGGAGAGATGGTTCATAAGTTAAGAACACTTGCTTTGTTGAAGCAGTTCCCAGCACCCATATGGTGACTCACAATAATCTGTAACTCCTATTCCAGAGGATCTGACACCCTCTTCTGAACTCTGAGATCAAAAGGCATCCATGTGGTGTGTAGACATACATGCAAATACAAATACATAAAAAATAGCTCAAACAATTATAAATTAAAGATTAATAGGTATGTTAATTCTGAGTAAGATTTTTCTTATTGATTCTAACTTGTTTTCTTTCTTGTACTTTCCATGTCTCATAAAAATTCAAAACAGAGACAACAGTAGCGAGTTGACACAGTATAACTCTGAGAATTTACTCCTACTGAGACACAAATTACGTAGATGTAATTAAACATAGTTCTAGAAGCCCCATGGGTGAAGGAACAAAGGATTTTGAGAGAAAACAACAACAAAAAAATCAGTTAAGAAAGTCTTCTGACTTTACAAATGAGTCAATCAGTAGTTCTTTGGATTTAAATTTTTTGTTATTGTTTTTCTCTTGTATGACTATCACACAGAGGGAAAAAATTGAGCAGTGTTTTCAAAGAGCTGAGGTTGTTTGAAAGCATGACTTCAGTAAATAAACACAAATTTTCTTAGTAATTTTAAGGTTCCTCTTGTGTTACCTTTGGAGAAATTTGTTTGCCCTTTAGAAACTTACATAATTAGTTAAAGCCTTCTAGAATAATCTACCTGTGTTAAATGAATGGTTCCATTTAGCATAACTAAGGATCAAAATGTTACTACATTAAAAGTTGCAAGGAACAGACTGTTGACATATTGGGAACCACTTCAAAGGAGAATATTAGGTTACCATTGTTAGTTCTAAGTATATGTCACACACAATAGGAAAAAAACTAATAATGTGCTTTTCTTTAAGGCAATGCTTAAGCTTTCAAGGTATATTTTTGAAATGCTTGCAAGCTAGGTGTAACTACCCAAATTCTGAGTTAAGAAAAACACTAAATAAATATGAATAAAATCTACATTATTATATTTTTCATATGTATAAATACAAAATAATTTAAAGGCAATTGAAATTATACTCTCTACCTACATATATAGGTTTTTCTATCTGCAACACAATATTGTATCACTTAAATTAATATTTTTATCTCTTTCATACCTCTTTCTAGGTTTTTCTTTTGGTTCTATATACAGATATTGGTAGGTGGCCAGATTTTTCAGCTAGGGCACATGATTTGTAAAGAACTCAAGTTATTCACCATGCTCTTCTTTAGGTTCTCAGACTCATAATTTATCTGCTTTTAATACAATCCTGAATCATCTTGTTTTTATTTTACATGTCTAATGTGGAGTTGTTGATTGTATTTAATATACAGTGTAACTAGACCTTCATTCAGAGACACCCCTGACACATGCCTGGGCTCAACAGCTTTTCTTAGTCTTGGAGAAAGATTGCATAATACCTTTCTTCTATCCTTGAATCTAAAGCCATGTGACCAGTGCTGTCAAGTTCTGCTGCTTTCTGGGATTGGAACATGGCCCCCTTGTTTAATTACATCTTCACCAACTTTCTGTTTTCCATGGTTTCCTACTCTGCTTCAGCTTGGCTGTCCTGAAACTTGAGCTGTAGACAAGGCTGGCCTCAAACTCAGATATCTGCCTGCCTCTGCCATGAGTGCTGGGATTAAAGGTTTGCACCACCATACCTAGCTCTAAGCTTTTCTTTAATTCCTTTCACAGGTGGGATCTTGCCCTGAGGTCACTATTCCCTTTATTCCATTTCTTAATCTGTTTATCTCCTTGAACACAAAACTTAACTCCATTCCATTTCTGGTGCTCTTCTCTACTTAAATTGTTATACATCTTGTATTTTTCCTTGCTCAACTTGCTTCTTTTCATTATAAATCTTCATTAGAATTACCACTATTACCACACAATAAAGTTTATACTAGGCTATTCTGAGATTTTTCTGCCAATAGAATTAATCCCAAACTCTTCACTTTAGCCTCTGATAAACTTTATAGACAATGGCAAAAAGCAGCCACATTCTTCATCAAAATATCACAAGACTGGTCTCTACGCCACATACTAACATCTTCTCTTCTGAAAATTCTTGATCCAGGCATCCACAGTTCAAATCACACTTAGCACCACTTTCTTCCATGTTCCTACTAGGATGGCCCATTAAGCAGCACTTAAAGCATTCAACTGTTTTTCTAATCCATAGCCTCAAGGTCCATATACCTTCAAACATAAAAAGCATGGCCAGACCTATTACAACACTACCCTAGTCTCTGGTACAATTGTCTGTCTTTGGGTTTCTATTGCTGTGAATAGACACCATGACCATGGCAACTCTTACAAAGGAAAACATTTAATTAGGTGGCCTACAATGAAGAGAATCATTCTATTACCATCATGGTGAGACTTGGCCATATACAGGCAGACATGATGCTGGAGAAGCTGGCCAAGAGCTAACAGGAAGTGAACTCAGACACTAGGAGGTATCTTAAGCATAGGAAATCTCAAAGCCCACACCTATAGTGACACTCTTCCTCCAAGAAGGCCATACCTACTTCAACAAGGCCACACCTCCTTTTAGTGCACTCCCTTTGGGGGCCATTTTCAACCAACCACACCTTCAATTCTTTAAAATAACAGGACAATGCACTTGATTACATTCTTGAGTCCTATATATATCATTACAAGGATACATACATATATCATAGAATATTCAAGTAAAAATGTTGTGACTGATCACAATCTTTCAAATCATGCATATAACTATAGCTCTGTTTAAGACCATGATTCTTAATACCTAGTTCAAAATTATTACTCCAAGGAATCATCTTGTAAAATTTAATAAATTCTAATTAAAATTCTTGCCAAAAATTATAAAAGATACCAATAGTATGATTCATAGTTCATCTCAAGTCTCTGTTTCTTACTGCAAATATCCCATTAATTTAAAAACTGTGATAATTTAAACATGTAATTTACTTGTATTTTGTTAATCCGTTTTGAAGACATTTCTAAGGTAAAATAATAACTCATATGTAAGAAACTTGGAGAACATATAACAGCAAAAATGGGAGTTACTGGAACAGACAAATACAATCAGAAATACAATTTTTGATCTTCATTGATTATGCTTTTAAATGATATTTTCTGTGTCACTGTATTAAATCAAAATAGCCTATTAAATACTTAACTGCTACTATTAGATACTTAATTGTCCTACTTCTACTATAGTTTATTATTCATAAAGAATAATATAAATGTAAAATACATGTGGCTAACTTTCTTCCAAACCAGTTTTTGTTGGGTCTTACTTGCTTTGGCCTTACCTCTCTTCAACTTCTGGAATTCCTTCTACCCATAATTGCCACATTCCATCCACACTTGTCCTTCCCCTATTCCTGATCATTTCTATATTTGTTATAAATGCATTACATGCAAATTGTGATCTCTCTCATATACAAGGCTGTCACCCGCCCACAACCAGTATCTCATTACATTATTGTAGTTTCACACTACCTAGATTTATAGTATATTTTCACTCTGTTTCTGGAACTGAAGCCTCCCATAAAAGCATATCCCGTGTCTACTGTATTTCCTCTAACTTTCTCTACAAAATACTTAATATGTGCTGGGTAAAATGTTTTGAAATTAATTCATTGAATGGATGATTTAAACTATTATTGTTAATTAAAGATTGTCAGTTTGCTTCAGATCAGACCCAAAAACTGCAAGAGAGCTTTGCCACATGCAGTTAACTAATGCAAATCACTCAAAATGTATGCATGTGTTCTGTTCTGTAGGATGATATGAAAATTCGTGTTAGTATAACAGAAAAATATTGTGTTATTAAAAACCAAAATAAAACAGCAAGTCTTCCCTCTCATGAAGGCTCTGCTCTCACTAAGAAATGTTTCCCTGTGCAGCTTTGTTTAGCTAGCCAAGGTTGTGGTGTGATGAAAAATTTAGAAAAATGGAGCAGATGGATACTTTTGAGAATAAGTTACAAGTATATGTATTTTATGAAAAGATCAATCAAAAGAATTAGTATGCTCTAAGGGGTTAATTATTGTGTATAATAAAGTGAAGACACATCTTTGGTATCTTTTGAGCAGCTTGCAGTGAAGGAGGGAGTGTATGAGTAGAAGGAGAAAAATCTGAAACAGGGACTGTGATGCCAATCATTTATCTTTCATTTATTCCTATGAAGTACCAGAAAATAACTTCCACCTGTAGATGAAATTCTAAACCATGGTGGGCGCCAAGTGTAGATGAAATTCCAAACGGTCTTATTAAATAAGAAACACAGAGCCAAATGTAGAGTTAAAAGCCCAGAGATCAGAGCAGTAGCCAAGAGCTAAGACCTCCTTATCTTACCACTCACTGCTGTCCTTCCCCTGAAAGAGGCCTTCTTCCTGTGTCCTGTCTTTTTATTGCCTCTCTGTTCTGCCTTCTCATTGGCTCTAAACCCAACCACATGATTTCCTCATCACTGCCTGTCTATACAGACCTCCAGGTCTCTATGGATGGTACTGGGATTAAAAGTTCAGGTCACCTTGCTTTGGATGTGTCCTTGACCACAGAGACTCTGCCTGCCATGTAATTGGATTAAGGGCATGTGCTACACCTCCTGACACCCACTTATGGCTCGTTGTGACTTCTGATCACCAGGCAACTTTATTAACATACAAATAAAATCACATTTCAACACAAATATAATATTGCCATATCTACCTATGACTCAAAAGCTTAGTTATGTATCACATGTAATCTCTTTATTCAATGAATCTTGGAGGGAAAGCAAATTGGCTTTGTTTCATGTGATGAAAATGAATACATAATGCAAGGCAGCACAAACAAGATGCCAGATGACCTACATGTGCATCCTGTTCTCTAGCTATGAGAGAGAGCAAGTAGAAACCTTGGGGCTTTAAGTATTGCCTTTTAACACCTGGAGACTACATATATTTGTAAGTACTCGAAGTTCAGGATTTCATGAAAGATAATGTAGGAAAATGGGTAGGCAATTTCATCACAATCCAGGAATATAAGGTTATGTTGACTGGTACCTATGTTATGTGAATAAATACAGTTTGCAATTTTTTTTGTGCTTGAAATTTCATTGGGATTTGGGGATAAAGTTAAGATATTTATTTAGAAGCACAATATTTGGATCTTTCCTTACTAAGTTCAATTGGAACATGTTCTGCGATCTTCTGACATATTGTCTCAAAAATGCCTTGATATTGCCTACTATTTCTCTGTTTTCTTTTGAGTTATATTAGTTTCAAAGATGGTTACCTTTATCTAATATCATAATTATATAAAAAAATATTAAATCCTTAAATCACATTACTCCATAGAAGAAAACTTCAATAAAAGACAAGACTGGCTGGTGTGACCAGTTGGTGAAAGAGTGTGGCCATATTTTCCTTTTATTCTCAGCCCTCTGTTGTAATCAATTATCTGTCGTGAGCCATAATAGAGATGTCTACTGAACTTAGGAAGCTTAGAGTGTATCTTGGTATAATGCTGCATTATATGCAATGCAATCTGTCTGCACAGAGAAATGACATTATACTTACATTCTTGATGCTTCCACATGCTTACCATCAACAGCAAACTAAGAGCTAAACCAGCCTGCGCCAATTGATGTTTTGTGAGCCACTCTCAAAGCAATGGCTCTGGAAAAGGTCCAAATGGGAATCCAATTCAATAGCATTGTGTATTCCAAGGAGTTTGTGATATAACCAGAAGTGTCACAAATGTGACCTGAGGGCACAATGTTCTGAGAAGAAAAGGCGACATAGTTCACATCAAAGATGAGATGGTTTTAACTACTGGGGGCAGATTATAGCATGGGTAGTCTGATAAATAAGAAAACAAAAATATTATAGCTGAATAAAATAGGACACTATTTACTCTCTAAGCTTGAAGGTTCATCATGTTTTAATTTCAGCTAAAATTGTTTTTTTCTTTATTATGCTCAAGTTTTACTACTGCTAACATCACAGCTTGCTACTTTATATTTTTTTCTTTGTAGGGCTCGTCTGCCCTTTTCATTTATTATCAATTAAAGCAAGGTATGTACTAACAGGTGACCAATACACCAATAATCCATCTGTGTAGAGTTCCTTTATTTGCAACATGGCCATTTATTTAGCTCGAAACTTTTCACTTACAGTACCTTAACCTGAGGCAAAAATATGCAAACTTTTACTTTAAACAATTTTTATAACATAATTTAATTCTAAGGGGTAAACTACCTTTAATTATATATCACAGAAAAATTTAATTATTAATTAAATTTATATTTGACAATTTCATATATTCATTATTATTATTATCTCCCAACATTCTCTCTTCTATCCTACCATCTCTGTGAATCTTTCCCCTACAAATTCATTTCCTACATTTATGCCTTTGGTACTGTTTTCTGGCCCACTGAGCTTAACTAAGGCCATCTGTGTAATTGTAGGTTTGGAACTATCCATTGGGCCCTGGTGGGCTCACCAGTGGCACACAACAGAAGACAATGAGTCTTCTCTCTCCCAGAATCTATCTGTAGTCAACAGCTTAGGTGGAAGCAGCTGGGCCTCGAGAGTCCTTCCCCTGTCCATGACTGACTGCTGACAGACTCAGTCTTGGGCAGTCTCACAGCAGCTGTGACATTTTGATAGAAGAGCAGTGTCATGATGGATGACTTTTCTCCTTGTCTGCTGACTCTTACATTCTTCCTGCCTTTACCATGATGTTCTCTGAGCCTTACATGGTATGGTACTAATGTCTTCTTCAGGATTTGGCAGTAAGCCATCACTTATTCTCAGCACTTTCAAAAGCTTACCTTCTTAACACCTTAGTCAAACATGATTCGATCCAGTAAGAGATGTTTATGTATGCACATGTTTGTGTGTGCATGGATGTGTGTGTATAGCACTAAAGTGCTGTGGATATCACTCTGTATAAATAAAATGCTGTTTGGCCAGTGGCCAGGCAGGAAGTATAGGCGGGACAAGAGAGAAGAGAATTCTGGGAAGTAGAAGGCTGGAGAGAGACACCTCCAGCCGCCGCCATGAAAAGCAACATGTAAAGACTCTGGTAAGCCACAAGCCAGGTTGCAAAGTATAGACTAACAGAAATGGGTTAATTTAAGATAGAAGAAGTAGATAACAAGAAGCCTGCCACGGCCATACAGTTTCTAAACAATGTAAGTTTCTGTGTGCTTTTTTGGTTGGGTCTGAGCGACTGTGGGACTGGTGGGTAAGAGAGATTTGTCCTGACTCTGGGCAAGGCAGGAAAACTCTAACTACACTAAAGCCACATTTTTTCCTTTTCTCTAAAATGCCATCATCATAATAATTAAAAAAAAAGATGTTAAAAATGCCATCATAAAAATGGCTTAAAAATACAGTTCTGATATTATATATGGAAATAGGAGATTGAGTTTCCTTGTTTCCTTCTAAATTTGTACGTAAAACTCCTTATAAAACTGAAATCTGTGCTTTCCTTTTCTACCAGACCATAAATATTGAACTGGTTAACCTGTTGTAACACAAGTTCTCTAGCCTTCAACCTTCCAGTTTCTCTTCATGCAACACAGGACTAGTCCATGAGTCTCTAGTGCCACTCAAGTTTCAATAAGCTTATAGAAATCTACACAGAATCACTGAGTTGTTCTGTTAAAATGCCATTCCTCATTGCCTTCTCAATGTATGGAGAACAAATATCATCTTGGTTACAAAAACAAACTGTGGAGGCCATATTTGGTTCAGGGTCCCTCTAAGAGGCTTGTGCAAGAAGCTCTGGAATTTAAATGTCACAAGGGTCATTGTGAATCCAACCATCCTCACCTTCTGCTTCACTTTCTCATTGTCTTCTTGCTTTTCACAAGAACTAAGGCATGATCAAAAGACTTTAGAGGAAAGGTGGAAAAGCTATTTATTATATTTGGAACCACAGATAATTTCTTTTGCTAGCATTGGATATTTATTGTCTTCTTCCACTGTTGGTACCATATAAGTTTGTATAAGCACTATAAATTTTATGAAATATAGTATGCTGGTCTGCCCACAGGAGGGTAACCTTGACTACTGTACATTTTTGCTAGAGTCAGGCAGTACCATCAGCACAACTTCAGCCTGCCCACCCTTTACAGTATCCACTTGGCTCAAATGAACAAAACTTTCCTTGTTCCTTAAATTTCAGAAGTTCAACATGTTTTACATTGGGATTTTTTAAAATTAAAAATAGATTCTTCTCTCATATCCTGACTAGTTTCCCCTACTTCAGCTCCTCCCAGCTTCCCCCACCTCCCTTCTCTCCTAGATGCACTCCCCATGCATTTTCCCCTTTAGAAAAGAGCAGGCCTCCAAGAGACAGCCAAACAGGACAATAAGACAAGCCAAAAAAAAATGCCCTCATATCAAGGCTGGACAAGACAACCCAATAGGAGGAAAAGAGCCCCAAGAGCAGGCAAAGGAGTCAGAGACTCTTCCACTATTAGGAGTCCCACTAAGACACCAAGCTAACAGCCCCATAAGATACACACAAAGGGATTGATACAGACCCATGCAGGCCCTGGGATTGCTGTTTCAGTCTCTGTGATCCCTGCTTAGTTAATTTAGTGGACCATGTTCTCCTGTTGACCTCCATCCTCTGTGACTCCTACAATCTTTCCTCCTTTTCTTCTGGAGGGTTCTCTCAATCTCTGAGAGGAGGGACCTGATGAAGAGCTCCAGTGTAGACTCTCTCTCTCTCTCCACATAATGTCTGGCTGTGGGTCTCTGCATCAGCTCCCATTTGCTGCTGGAGGAAGCCTCTCCAATGATGACTGGATAAGGCACCAATCTATCAGTATAAGAGTATATCATTAGGAATGATTTCATTTGTTTATTTATTTTTGCCAGTTGTGTTTGGTTCTACCCTAGGTGTCTAGGCTATCCAGTCTCCATTCCAGGCTATTGAAGGCAGTACAGGATATGGCCTTCTTCTCATGGAGTGGGCCTTAAATTAAACCAAGCATTGGTTGGCCACTCCCACAAGTTCTGTACCACCATTGCTCCAGCATGTCTTGCAGGCAGGACATATGGTGTTTCAAAGGTTTTATAGCTGCATTGGTGTTCATATTTGTCTTTCTGTAACTTGTAGCTACTTTCTCATGCCAAAGATAATAGAACACAGGGGTGAAGGCTCCATGCAAGCACAAGCTTGGCCTCTCTATACCCACTGAGCTGTGTGGATGTTGTCCTCATCAATGTGGCTCACTGTTGGTTTCAGATGGTGACCTTCTGTCCTAGCATCAGCCTGGGTTGTTTATGGATCTCCATGAGACCCCCTTGGCCAACAACTCAACTAAATGCAACCCAATCCCACCATGAGAAGCCTTGCTTGACTATAAAAGAGGGCCAATTCAGACTCTGTATCCTCCATTATGAGGAGTACTCACTAGGGCCACCCTCATAGATTCCAGGAAGTTTCCACTGCATTAGGTTTCCACAACCATCCCCAATGCTCCTCAATTCCAATTGTCTCTCCTTGCAATCTCTACATTTCTGTCCCCTCAATGTTCCTGATCCTTCCTGCTCAAATCCTCACCTACCCCCAGTCCCAAGATCTAGTCTATTCCTTCTCAGTGAGGTCCATGAATCCTCCCTAGAGTCCTCCTGTTTACTTAACCTTTCTTAGTCAGTGGATTGTAACCAGTTTTCAATAAAATTTTCTCTAAAAGCAGCACACAATTTGTGAACCTTGTTCAGAAATGCCAGGCTATTTTATTTTCTGTTATATACTTACTGTTTATATATTTGGCCAAGATTTTGACATTTGTGTGTAGAGTGGAATACCAGTGTAGAAATTTAAAAATGACAAGAATATTATTGATAGGAATATTATTAAATGTTATTGTTCATGTTTATCTCCTCTAGAGAACTTCATGTATCCTCCAATCTGTTTTCTATGTGGCTTCCTGGCCAATTTTTATGAAGTCTGTACTTTTGTACTTCTGTTCAAGTCACGGAATCCCATAGTAGAATGGTGGTCATCAGAGACTCTGTGTGCTGTGAGATTCAAGCGATGCTGGCTAAAAATATACAAAATTTTACTCAGAAAGGAAGAATAAGTTCAGGATAGCTGAAATAAAACAAGAGGTGATTATTAACAACAATGGGTTTCATGCTTGACAGCTTCTGAGAGAATATATTGTGCTTCAGAAACACACAAAGTGACATAACGTGTGTTAATTAGTTTGACTTGGCCACCTCACAATACATACATATTTCAAATACCATGTTATATGCTGCAGATAATTACTCTTCAATAGTTCAGTTTTAATTTTTGACAACAATCCCCAAGTAGGAAATTCAGTGTAGATATTTAGATAGTCTGCTAGTGAGGCACACCATTATCATTTTTACCATAAATGTGCTGCATGCATATGTGCTTTGATTCGTGGGTGTATGTGTGTCTATGTATGGGAGAGTGTGTATTTGTGTGTGTTTTTTATTTAATTTTTCATACAGTATATTTCCATCATGTTTTCCTCCTCCCCTAACTACTTCCAGAGCTTTATCAGATCTCTATCAACCTAACTTCAACTTCATGTGTTTTCTCTTTCCAAAAAAAAAAAAAAAGCAAACAAACAAAAAGCATACATAGTAAGACAGACATACTAAAACAAGAACTTCCTACCACAACAACAACCAAATAACAACAACAAAATAAAAACCATGGAGTCCATTAGCCATCTTTTCCTGGGCATGGGGTCTGCACTGGGGTTTGGTTGATATGCCCAGTAACAACTATTGGGGAAAACTGACTTTTCCCAGAAGGTGTCAATTGCAATAAAAATTCATGGTAGAACAATGGTGCAATTGGCTACCCTCAGCATGCTAGTTTGATGGCTGTGTGGAATCTGACAAAGGAAGTCTGGAAGAAGAAATCTTAGTTTAGTGGCACATCAAAGACATTTTAGTGCCTCAGAAGAGTGGCTGGTAGCTTATATGAAGATTTTATTTTAGTTTATTTTCCAAAGGAAATTGAGATGGCCAGATCTATTAAGGAGAGAATGGAAGAGACTAGTAAGTAAATTCCTAAAATAGTTAAGGAAGAGCAAGAGGGCAGCGTGGGCAGTGCTGAATAGGATGAAGAATGGAATGAAGAATGGATCACAGAGACAGTGACGCAGAATGGAAGGAAAGCGGGGGGGGGGGGCTGCTTTAACATGACAATAAACACTCCATTCTTTGACTATGCAGATAGTATCTCTGTTTATTACCAAGGATGATAATTGAGTGGAACATTATGTCTCACAACCTACACCTTATGGTTATGGGAGCAAGGAAACATAGAAGCAGAAAATCTCATGAGTCTTTTGGTGTGGAACTGAGAATTTCTGCAGAATGAGAATTTCTTCCTTGTTTAAATTTTCCCGGTCATGTCAGAAGCCTGAAATGAGATTAACCTGTACTACCAATGCCTGTGACATCCAGATCCACACAATGGTGCATCACATACAGAAAGCCAGTCACACTCCTGCCTTAGAATCCCACTGGGGAATAGTAACGAAAACTCATTGTTAGCATGGGACACTTCATGCTTGCAGGAGGATGAGTAACTTCTTCAGTGAAAATAAACCTCCAAAAACTGTCTCTCAAATTAGAGCAGGAGTCCTGAGAGGAGAAATCTAAACAGCCAATAAGCAAATAAACAAAGGTGATCGGAACATGCTGAGAATACGCCAGCAGCAAACAAAGAGAAAGGGTTATGTTGGGGACACAGCAGCATAATTGGATTCCTCTGCCAACCCTGGTAATTAAAATGGAGACACTCAGTACCTTAGTTGCTCTGCAATCCCATAATATGCTTGAGATTAACAACCCTTGAATCTTGGTTTCACTGCTATATTATTTGAATATACAATGCGTATCTCTTGCCATTTTCAAAGCACACACAGAGGCCTCTGCAGGGCCATGATGATGTAGAAACAGCTGACAAGAGCCTGGCCTGTTTCTCCAATCACACTTCCCTTGCTGCTGTTGATATTTTGACCAAAACTAAACAGTAAACAAACAAAAATGGGAAATAACAAGCTCTCCAATGTTTAAATCTCCGAATGCCTATTTGAGAGAAAAACGGGCAGTTTTTCTGTAGCTCCACACAGCGATGTCTCTGTTTTGCCAGCATTTTTATTCTTAAATCTCACTAGTACCTTGTATAAACTACAAAAATGAAAAAAAAAAAATAGAAACATACGTTGCACTGTGGGTTTGAACAACATCGAAAGGGCTGAGCTATCTGCAAGAGACTCCTGTCTCCAGTGATACATATTTCAAAGTCCCTGTGTCTCAGATCTGTAACTACATTCATCCATAGAAGGGCGTGGGGACTTGAGTTGCCTCATGGTGTGTATGATTATCTGGCTGATGCCTGTAGCCTGTGTACAGGAGTCTGAACACACCCCTCTGCTCCTCGAAGGCATGTCTGACTCTGGAGATGATAGCTGGAGGTGAATTTCTGGTTATAGACTGACTAGGGCTCCTCCAGGACCCTTGTAGAGGTGTTTATCAAGTGTGAGACATCGATAATGCACAGGCAACAGGAAGCACACATTGGCAATTAATGTTTTATTTTGTTCCCAAAGATGTTCTTGGTCCCTTTATACGATCCCTGACTGCTCTATCAATTCCTCTGTGAGGTAACATGAAATTGGTATAAATAGTGAGCCGTTTACCTAATTTCCACTGTTAAAATGGAGGAGGTAGGACAACAAGCTCACAAAACAGATTGTTAATGCCTAAGAACAATAACTGGGGCACTCGATAGGCTTCGGGTGGGAAGGGAATCAGCAGCATGTTTTCCTGGCTGAGATGGGCTGTTCCTGGCAGGTCTGCACATGGTGCTGGTTATTGCAAATAGCCCAGAGTAAAGGGAAATTGAAAGAGTGCAGGAAAGAATAACAGAGTCCACGGTATTTGACTTCTGTTTCTTTTTCAGACTGATTATTTTCCAATACCAAACCAAACAAACAAAAAACCCCATTCTAACAAAATTCAGTCCAGCAGGGCAGGAAGCAGACAAGTATAGCTTCCTGCCCTTGTTGGCAGGTGAGTACACATGCAGAACTGTAGAGACAAAGCCTGGGTCACTTTTCCACAGAGCAGAATTGCTCTGTCCTTTTAGTATCCTTTGTTGCTACAAGATGACAATGGAAAAAAAATCTCCATTTAAGAAAATGACTTATGGATCAGGTAAGATGTCTCAGTGCTTTGGGTGCTTCCTGCCAAGACAGAGGGCGTGAGTTCATCCCCAGGTCTCACATACTAGAAGGAGAGAACCAGCTCTGGAACTTTGACCTCCACGAGTACTCTTTAGCATGTGACACCCCTCAACCACCAAATACAATTTTTAAAATGAAATTAAAATGTTATAAATGATTTATATTATACATCCCAATAGGTTGGCATTAAAATAGTAGAGATTTATAAAGTAGATGTCTCATATAAGCATGCAAGATTCCTGCTATTAACACTCTTGCTCATTCACCAAGAGACTTCTCTGAGGAGGTGTGGATCAGTGCAGTGCCGAATGAGGTGCTCACTCTTGTCAGCAGGTTTATAGTCTGGGTGGTCACACTCCTTCAGTGATGCTTGAGATGAATGGGAGACTATGAACTGATGTGGGGAGCTGAGCAGGGGTGAAGTACTAGCTCACTTGAGTAGGGTAACCATGGTGTAATGTTTAAAAAAAAAACCACTTTCCTTGAGATTATAATACAACTATACCAGTCCCCCTTCCCTTTCCTCCCTCCAAACCCTCAAAAGTACCCACCTTTTCCAAATTCACATCATATTTTCCATCCATATTTTCATGTTTTAATTTGAATAAAAATTTCTAATCCACAACTTACTAGATTATCTTAAAATATTTCTTGGATTTATATCATCCTTTTTTGAGAGACAAATATTTTAATTTATATACAAAGAATAAAAGAAGCAACATTTGGCCAAGAAGACAAAGAGAAGAAATGGAAAAAATCAAACACCTGAGGGTGTCACAGATTCTCAAAGCAAAAAAAGAAAAAAATCTGTACTTTCTGACTACTTTTGTTTTATTAAAAAAGGATCCAAGTTTTATCACCACATTCCATAAAATGTAACAATTTTTTTTTCAGAAAAGTCACATTTACCTTTTAAAATTATTTTTATCAGAAGGAAAATATTTTTCAGGAAAACCACTGTCCAGGACTTCAGTATTGTTCCATTGGCTGTCAGTGTCTGAGTGGTCAGATTTTAGGGTCTATATTTCAGGGGAACAGGGCCAAGTTTGCGCTTGCCTGTGCTCAGCAGGAACTACACTTCACAGTAGATGTTCCAGGAGGACACACAGAACAGATGTAGCTATAAAGAGGAGCCAGCTTCTACCCAGAGACACCTTTCCACACTGCTCAGGCCAGGGGTGGGGAATCTGAGGCACACAG
The DNA here is from genome assembly GCF_903995425.1 of Onychomys torridus. NCBI lineage: Eukaryota > Metazoa > Chordata > Mammalia > Rodentia > Cricetidae > Onychomys > Onychomys torridus. The sequence goes on from NC_050449.1 coordinate 84,612,359, forward strand.
TTCTATAACAGACATAGTGGTTCAGTTGATATTACAGAGTGTCTGAGCCATAATCGCAAGCACTCGAGGGTTTCAAAGAGAATTCAAGAGTACTGAGAGAAAAAACAAAAGCTGGTACACAGGAGCCTAATATCTTTAAGTGAGTAGACAGTAAATTATTCTTTCTTGAAAAAATAGAAAATGTTAGTGGCTAGGTCTGTGAAGACATCTTGTAATAGAGGGAAATAAAATAAAAATTGTTCAGGTACTTCTGTGTGCAATTAGAGCACATCTTTCAGAGTCTTGGATGAATTCAGGCACACTGATGTAAAGAAGTGATATACCATGGAAAGTGAGATTTGGTTGGACTTTTGCCTTCATAAATAACAGTTAGTGAATGGTAACTATTTGCGTAGTAATATTTGATATACTATGACTATAGTATAGCCATATTTAGAATAAGAGGTTTTCTCATCCATTGGAAATGAATTTTGTTAAAAACTAAATTTTGTTAAAGTATATTTATTGTAGAAGAATATATGAATATTAGTTTATAAAATTGCATCAAATATAAAATGACAGAACCTAGCTGGGCGGTAGTGGCACACACCTTTAATCTCAGCACTCGGGAGGCAGAGCCAGGCACATCTCTGTGAGTTCAAGGCCAGCCTGGTCTACAGAGTGAGATCCAGGACAGGCACCAAAACTACACAGAGAAACCCTGTCTCGAAAACCAAAAACAAAACAAACAAACAAAAAGACGGAACCTGTGAATCAAGGGGTTGACAGAAGAGCAGCAAAACTCAGCAAGCTTCGGTTTCTATTCCTTCTTCCTTCAAGTTTCACATGGGCTACTCAGAAAATGCTTTCACTTCCAAGAGGCATCAGCACATGTTCAATGAAAATAACTGACTGTCTTGACTTAGGCTCTGGTTCGTAGATACCCCATCAGCACAATGACATCTCACTGGTATCCGAAGCAATAGATAACATCCCTCCAAATCATCTTAAGTTTCTTGTCCTCAACTGTACCACAAGTGAACACAGTGGCGAAGGAAGCAAGTGTGTGAAATCCCTGTGGTAAGGAGGCAGGGCAGAACACTGCAGTTTGCTGTCGAAACTCCTGGTACTACCACTTAAGCTCCATAATCCAAATTCAGAAAAAGACTTGTCTAGCCAATCGAATGGAAGCACATGAACTATGAACCCAAGGCTGTGGAGCCCCAGCTGGATCAGGCCCTCTGGATAAGTGAGACAATTGAATAGCTTGAACTGTTTGGGAGGCACCCAGGCAGTGGGACCCGGACCTATCCTTAGTGCATGAGCTGGTTGTTTGGAACCTTGGGCTTACACAGGGACACATGCTCAGCCTGGAAGGAGGGGATTGGACCTGCCTGTACTGAATCTACCAGGTTTAAATGAATCCCCAGGGTGTCTTGGCCCTGGAGGAGATGGGAATGGAGGGGAGGGGATGGGGGGAAGGTGGGGGCAGGGGTGACAGGGGGAGGGGGAGGACAGGGGTACCCATGGCTGATGTGTAAAATTAAAACACAAATATAATAAATGACAAAAAAAGAAAAAGAATTGTCATGATTGTGCCAGGCCCTTCCTAATAGTTCTATTAAAATGGATAGGGAATTGATATTATAGTTTCACTCCAAAGGATTAAGATTTGCTATAACTGTCTCTCCTTGTATTCTCAATAGGTCCATGCTATTATAGTAAAGTATATTATAATAAAGAATTCAGGCGCTATGAAAGCTCTTCAAAAAGACAATATGACCATGAAGGAACTTCCTTTTTAAAATGGTAAACAGGTTAAGTTTAGTAATTTATATGTATATAAATATACACATATATATGTAACAATAATTCATTTAAGAAAAAGACGACATGAATTTGAAATAGAACAAGCAAGGTCTATGGGGGTGTTGAAAGGGAGAAAAAGAGAGGGAAAATGATTATGTAACTATATTATTATCTCAAAGCTAAACATTTAAAATGGACAGTACAGTCTCTTATGAAACAAGTTTGTAATTATCAATTAATATTCAACATTTTATATAACCTTTGACCTCAAAATAATTCAGAAGTAATTACTGCCTATTTTTTATCAAAAGAAATATATAAATTCACAGCAGTATTATTTGTAGTAACTCCAAACTGGAAACCAAAACACTCAACAACAATGAAATAGGGGAATAAATTATGATATTTATCCAGTGGAATACAATAGAGCCATGAGAATAAATGAAATACAACTGATGTGCAAAAATACAGATACTTCTCATAAGAATCAATTTCATATTCCAAAGACTTTGTAGGTTCCCAACATGTAAGTATCAAAAGAAGAAAACTAATCATTTGTAAAGATCAAAAGTGGGATTTCTGGAGGATAGTGACTTGGAATTCTAAGATGTTGATAGTGTTAGGTATGGGATAATATCTGTAATCTTTGTGAAAATTTATGGAAACTTTTGATATACTTTATAGAACCCATATTATACAAGATTTTAATAAAAAGATATTATAATCTGGAATTGATTAAATATGTCTTTTACTCTTCCAAATCCCCAGCATATAAGATGATGCCCATAGGAAATGCCTTGAATCCCTGAGCTGAATTATTTTTGTTAATAGTGGACATGAATTAAATAGAAACAGTATTATTTAGAGCAGTGGTTCTCAGCCTTCCCAGAATGTGTCCCTTTAATACAGTTCCTCATGTTGTGGTGACCCCTAATCATAAAATTATTTTTGTGGCTACTTCATAACTTTATTTTGCTACTGATATGAATAATAATGTAAATATTTGTATTTTCTAATGGTCTTAGGTGACCCCTGTGAAAAGGTCATTTGACCCCAAAGAAGTTGTACTCCACAGGTTGAAAACCACTGGTTTATTATATCATGATTAATATATCTTAAAGAAGCCCCACAAAACAAGAAAAATATAAAACCAGAGATATTTGAGTCAATAACATCAGGCTTTTATTAATCATTAAGAAAGACTACTTACTGTAAGGGAGAAAAATCTCTTGGCTTTAACTATACTGTAGATGAAAATGTTCATTTTCCTTACACATGAGGCTTAAAATACGTTTAGTATTCTGTAAACTATCTATATTTAATAGTGTGATTTGGGGGTGTTGGATGATTCCATGTCATACATTAATTAGGTAGTTGTGCCAGCCATCACCTTCGGCATATGCTTAAAGATATTGTCCAGATTTGGTGCCATGGAAAGAAATTTTCAAAGTCTATTTGAAGAATAAATTTAAAAAGTCATAGCTATATCAGAACATTTTTACTTAATTCATTCTAGTATAACCCGTAAAGTTCTCATGCTGACCTTTCAGTAAAAACAAGATGCTAGGGGCAAATTTCAGAAGCTAGCTTAGTACCTGAAACAGAGTTAAGAAGCCCTGTGTTACGAACACTTAAAAAATAAGCAGCACTATTTTACATACCTCTATTAGTTTAAATAGCTTAGAAAATTGGATTCTATGTGTTTAAGTTTAAAAGTATCTTTTATTTTAAAATTTCTGGTTATGTGATCAAAAGAAGACTCTCATACAATTTATGTTTTAACATCTCTGAATGAATATACAAGGACAACATAGTAAAAGGAGTAAGGGCTCATAAATGCCCCAAGAACTATCTTAATGGGATCCACTGTACTACTAAAGATTATGGTGCTATACTTTCAATCCTCAGACTTTAGAGCCACTGAGCTTTGACGTTATTTTCATCTTATCTTTTTCCTTTTTGTTTTCTTCTTGTTTTCTGGTGATTTAAAAAGTATGAAAAAGTATTCTAGACTTGACATTTGAAATTAAACATCACAGCTCATTCTCCAATTATTTTTCTGTAGGTTATGACAGCAGTTGATTTCTTCTTTTTGTCAGATGAGGAAACTAACTTTTGAATTTTGGTTCATGATAGCTGGCATTTTAAGCCAGTTTATTTTTCAAACTCAAAATATTTTCCAGAGGCACTTTACTGTGGCGTACCATGAGCATTCCCATGGCAAACTTTACCTTCCCCAGCATCATTTCTTTATAATAGATAGTAGATAATGAATAGACTGGCAAATATTTCCCAGAATCCCTTTTTATTTGTTTAGAATAGTTTGTTTCTTCAGTGGAATTTTATTCAGCTATGTGGAAAATGAAATAAAATTGTAGGTAAAGGGATAGAAATAATATATTACACTAAGTGAGGTAACCCTGACCCAAAAAGATAAATATCGCCTGATTTCTTTAATTTGTGAATCCAAATAAGTAGAATGAATTTATAACATGGAATAATCATAGAAACCAGGAAAGTAAGAAGGAACCTTGATGAGGGATCAGGGGAGATAGGAGTCTTAGAGAGGAACATAACAGAACATAGTTCCCATTAAAGAGGAAATAGGAAAAATTGGGGGTGGGCTTTAACTGGGAAAGAAAAAAGAGGGTGAAACACAGGGAGAAGGAACGAGGAGGGAAAATAACATTATAAAAGCCATAGGGAAACATCATGTTTAACTAAAATTGTGTATAATATATCACAGTCCAAGGTTTGCATTTATATACCATTCCCTATGAATCAAATTAAATTCACTTCTGCTTTACTAGCTGATGCTGTGTCTTTCCAGCTCCTTCTACCTCTCAGGGGTCATTTTTCATATGTAAACTTTATACATGTAAAACCTTATAATAGTCACTAGGGTGTGGGTGATTCCAGACAAGCAAAAGTAATGAGAGTGTAAGGACAGACAGAATGCCAAGGAGTAAAGTCTACAGCTTTTAAAACCTTCTGGAGGCCTACTGTGATACTCAGGGAAATTTATTTTCACTTCAATTCACTATGTTTTTAAAAATACTGTGTGTATGTCAGTGTGTGGGTTTGGGTATGTGAGTACAACAACCAAGACAGGCCAGTTACAGGCAGTTGGTAGGTAAACTGTCTGACTTGGGAGCTGGGAACTCATCCTTGGTCCTCTAAAAGAGCAGTACTTGCTCAAAACCACTGAGCCTTGTCTCCAACACCCAGAGAAAACTCTAGCTTTAGTTTACCAGGATTCTGTATCTCTTCATTAAACATAAGCCATAAAAATTCTATCAAGCCGGGCGGTGGTGGCACACGCCTTTAATCCCAGCACTCGGGAGGCAGAGGCAGGCGGATCTCTGTGCCTAGTCTACCAAGTGAGTTCCAGGAAAGGCACAAAGCTACGCAGAGAAACCCTGTCTCGGGGAAAAAAATAAAAATAAAAAAAATAAAAAAAAAATTCTATCAAAGGAAGATGCGACTGGAAATAAATGAGGAAAATAGTGTTCTATGCAAGTTTCTAGTGGCAAATTCCTCTCAGTGACACTCCCAGCTTGACAAATTTGGCTCATAGTGCAGATGAAATTTTTTTTGGCAATAATTGCAGTTTTCTCTGAAATAGAAATGATGTGTTCACCGCTCTCCAGATGTATAACTCCCTCTGGTTAATTCCTACAAAAATGGCTTTCATTGTTCAAAAGCAAAACAATTGGAACAAGTTTTTGTGCCATTGTGTTTATTGTTTCTGTTGATGAGAGGCAGTTTATCTATCCAGCACACACACTGCACTCTCAGAGCACCTTGTGGCAACGCAGCCTTTTACTTTATTTTATTTTTTTCACATGCAAAATTGCATTTGCTAAATTTAGTATGAATGGCAGCCTAATCCTCGCTAGGAAAGTGGATTATAAAGATAAAAGAAAGACACATTAAGTTCTTTCCCCAACCAGTTCCAAATGTGCCTTAGTGCCTGTAACATCGCATAAATGCCAGGGCAATGGTACCAGCTGCTCTTGGCTCTCACCGGGCATGACGTTTGCTTCCTCTCATTCTGTCACTAGCCTTCACCCCAAAGGAAAGAAACTCTTAGAAGCCAGAAGTAGCTTCTACTTGTTCTGTGGACAAAACCCTGAGACCTGATATCCGTCTGCAGCACTGAGTTCTCATAAAAATAAAAGATAGGTGTAAACATATGTCAGATCCAGACATTAAAATGGACTTTGGCTGTTTTGGGTTGCTATATTCTTCTGATATTTTTTATAATTATGCTGTCCATGACTCTTGACAATAGGGCACTAAATGGATTGAGAAATCTGCGATTTAATTGCCAGTAGTACTGACTGGTATGGCTCATACAGTCCCATTGCTATAAACATGTTCTTTACTCTTACTGCATTTTTGTACAGATAAAAACAATGTTATTTTGCCTTCACAAAGTTTTAAAAAATAACATTGAAGGAACATAAATATAGGTCTACATCTTATTTCATTTTATGGTCTTATTTTATGTTACCTCACGCTAAAATTCAACATTTTCTAAGTCTTAACAGAAAAACAAATCTATAGTCCTAGGAAAGGCTGGGAATGGCTGTCTTGGACAGCATCCCACACAGCACTGTATTAATCTCTGATACTCAACCAGAAGCCACAGACCTTAGGAAGTACCAGCTTGATGGCTCACTGGGATGACTACCCTAAGAACTTCCACTTCACAGCCAGCTCCTTCCCCCTTCTTTATACTTAGTTGAGTATTCTGAAATTCTTGCTCCTTCCCATTTCCTCTCTTTCTCCTCTGACTCCCTGTTCCTGTTCCATCCACACCCTTAACTTGTTCTGCAGTGAAAGACAGATCCACTGTGTGCTGGTGGTGAAGGGTGGGAAAATCATAAGCCAGCATCAGCTCCACATTTAGTCAAACAAGATAATGCTCTGTGGGATGTCTTTCTGTATGCTGTGAATATGTGCTGCTCCGACTGGTAAACAAATAAAGCTACATTGGCCTATAGCAAGGCAGAATGGAGCCAGATGGGAGATCCAAGAGGGATAGAGAGAGAGAAGAAAGGCAGGGTCAGGAGAGATGCTGGGAGCCACCATCAGGAGAAGCAAGATGTGAGAGAGCAGGTAATGCCATGGCCATGTGCAAAAGCATAGCTTTATAGAAATGGGTTAATTTAAGAAGAAAGAGCTAGCAAGCAAGAAGCTTGAGCCATAGGCCATGCAGTTTGTAATTAATATTAAGCCTCTGAATGATTATTTTATAAGTGGCTACGGGACCTTGGATGGGAGAGATTCATCTGGACTGCAGGGCTGGGCAGGACAGGAGAAATTTCCAGCTACATAATGTGTTGACATCTTTTTTATTTTCTTTAAGTTTTTGAGACAGGGTTTCTCTGTGTAGCTTTAGAGCCTGTCCTGGAGCTCACTCTGTAGCCCAGGCTGGCCTCGAATTCACAGAGATCTACCTGGCTCTGCCTCACAAGTGCTGGGATAAAAGGCGTGCGTGGCCGCCACCGCCACCACCTGGCTGTGTTGACATCTTTAAAGCAGAAGATATTTCAGGAAAGTTTTCAGAAAAATATCTATTCTTATCTTATTCTGACACTTAGAATATTTGATGACAGGTATTTATAAATATCAAACCTTTATTTCTTCATCTATAAAATAGGTATGGCCATGCTGCCATTTCACTTCTCCATTTTTTCCCCTTTTACCACAGTTTGGTGAAATTATATATATGAAATTCTGGAAACAAATCCACTCTAGATGTAAGATTTTTCCTATTTTGGAAGTTTACATTTGGTATATGCAGCTGTTGCATAGCATCCTACATTTCAGACATGGTTAGAAGAGATTTGGGTACTTGAGGCATTCAGTCCATCCCAACCACATTATGGCATGGATGCAATTATCTTCTTCACTTGATGGCTGAGGCAATGGAAGGAAGCACTCGCAGTCCTGAAAACCTGTCTGTGCTGTTGCTTCCTTCACTGTGCCCTAATTAGTCCAGTCATTTTATGCTAAATGATGAATAAGCTGCTATATATTTTTAGTTATCAAAATTATGCATAAATATTCTATACATAACCCTTCAAGATATAGTTCAAGCCAATACCACAATAAAGTTAGTAGGAAGCACATTGTCTACTTTGTGCAAATGTTAATGTGGGATTTATGCCGTGCAACAACAGAGGTTAATCAAAGGGTCCTACCTCTGCAGAGATCCCACTATGCAAGGATGGACTCTACAGACGTCATTTGGTTAATATTGTCATCATAGTGCAGATCGGAACACCAAAAAGGAAAGGTGGCACAGAGTTTAAGTGCTAGTGAAATTAGGAGATGAAGACATGACTGAGTAAGTAGGGCAGGAAGAGCCTAGGAATGGGCAGGGGAAAAAATGTTGTTATATTTGTCACATGATCCAGAGAGGTCAATAGATGCATTCTCTCATCCTACTCATAACACAGTTGGTTAGAACCAAGTCTCCAAAAGTTGGCCTAAGAAAGCAACAGAGTAAGCATCAACGGTAAGTCATGGAGTATACACTATGACTGTCCAATACTTTTCCTCATATTCCCACCACCTATATTGTCAGAATCTACTATTATCAGTCATAAACAATAGTGCCTCAGTTGTCAAAGAAAATTTTCTCTTTCTTTTCCTTTTTTTTTGTATAGATGTAGTATTAGTTATCTGTGACCAAGTAAGAAATTGCACCAAAGTGTCATGTTTTAAAACTATCTGGGACCTGTGACACACTTCACTCTAGAACATTCCTACCATTCAGATTCCTCCTGAGTCTTTATCCTGTACAGTACTAACATATTCTCTTCAATCCTAGGCCTATTTCTGGAGAACCCAAGCAAAGACAAAGAAGACTTCAAGGTATTACAATGTCATCTATGTAATTTAGGAAGTAACTGTTTAACAATACGATTTTTTTTTTTAAATAAAACAATGAGCATCTGACTTACAATTAGAGAAAAATTATAACTCATTGTAGCATTAGTTTCCTAGGGAGTCTACAATAAATCATTGCAAATTGAATGTGGAATGATTTAAAACAGCTTGATAGTTAGAAGTCTGAAGCCAGTGTCTTACATGAAGACTCTGTGTCTGAATGGTTTGCAGAGATCCATGGCACATGTTGGTTCTTAGCTGTCTTTGGTCTCCTCTGTCTGCAGTCATCATTTGGACATCTCTTCTGTGTTTGCATTTTCGAATCCCCCCCCCCTTTTTTGTAAAGAAATATCTGAAAATCATGATGTTTGTTTAATTTGAATATTGCTTGATGAACCTGTTTGCAAACCACAAAGTGCCTTCCCAGGTGTAGGTGATGGGAGTTTTGATCCATTGTGTGTGTTTGTGGATGTGTATGCTTGTGTGTTCATTGTGTACCACAACAGGAGAGTGCAGGTCAGAGGGCAACCTGCTGAGATTAGTTCTCTCTCACCACCATGTAAGTCACTGGGGGATTGAACTCAGGTCAAAATGCTTGGCAGCAAGTGCCTTTAACCACAGAGCTACCTCATCAGCCTTTTATTGAATAAATTCAACTAGTTACCAAATTTTTTCAAGTAGTTACTACAATTCTGATAGTATTTTCACCACAAAAATCTATTAAGGATAGAGGCTAGATAGAAAATCAATATATTTTGTTCAGGTGAATTGCCAAACTCAGATCTTTGAACAGTCAAATAGATGCAAAAATGCTGTGGGCTGCAGGAATATATCATAAGAACTCAGCTGGTTATGGTGAAGTCACTACCTGGAGGGATCAAGGATTTCCTCCAGAGGAAGCCAAATTCCAAGGAGCTTTTGGTGTTACTTAGCTTGTTATATATTAGCTGTCTTCTGTTATGAAAATCATGTGTGCCTTCATAGTTTTCCCAATTGACTTTTCCCTAAGAAGGGCTAACAGTGTGGACTGATCACTCTCTGGACATACACATTCCAGGCATTTGGAGAACAGCCTCAGGAAAGGCTTTCTCTGGAATCAGATTATCTCCCTCAGTCACTTTCAAGGACTAGCAGTAATAACAGTCCACAGGAAAGTCTCCTGATTTAAAGTAAATTCCACAAGGAGGCACCACCTAGGTCAGGTGGATGTTAAGTAATAGCTTTACACAATTCAGCTCAGACCCTCCTTTCTTACAGCCTTACTAACTTTATAGACCTTTAACTCCTTACCCAACCACTTCTAGGAATATTTAGATAGCTTTCTGTGCTGACAGCTATGCTCAGCCAGAACCCCAGTTCAAGCCTCCCTGTAATTATCATCATTGGCAGTATCCGGCCAGGTCCATCCCCCAGATGGAGGAAAGTACCTTATCATAGATACCTCTGTATTCTCCAAGAACAGACTTAAGCATCCAGACTACCTGTTTTGAAGGCCTGGCAGATGTACCAATTAAGCTTTACTTCCTCCTTTCCCAAACCTTACCTCTAGTTCCAGATTTCCCTTTAACTATCACCAGAGGCATCTAGCTGTACACAGGTTGCCTAGTGACTAAGCACACTTTCCTCCACCCTGCAGAAAAAAATGGCAGATAGCTTGGACAGATATGAGCCACAGGAAAAAAATAAGGCAGTTTTATTTTCTCCCATTGACCCAGCAACTTACAGTTCCTTAATATTTTCTACCAATCACGTTTGAGGTTACAGTTGAGCACATTAGATCCTTCTTCTTAGATATTACCCAAATTTAGCCTTTAGTTAATTCATTACCCATTGGTCACTTTCCTTTGGGGTTACAAATGATAATTAATGGTTACTGCCTCTCTGATTCTTATCACCCCTCCTTTTGACCCTAGTAGCCTGGCTTTGCACTAAGGGAATACTTATAATACTTGTAAGTGTATATATACAGGGACTCCCAGGGTATGGGAGGATGGAGAAGAGAAAAGAGAATGGAAGAACTAGATGGGTAAGACCTTGAAAGGAACAAACTGAGATGGGAAAGAACTAGATAGAAGAGCCAGAAGAGAGTACTAGAGGAATGAGATGAAAGATGAGGAAGAGACAGATAGGGAAGTACTACCTGGGTAAGAACAAGCTGAAAAGGACCTAGATGAGGCAGAATTAAGATGAAAGAATTAAGATAGAACTTAGAGGGAGCAATAGATAAGTATAGAGAGAAATCAGGCAAGAAAGGAGCTAGGTTACGAGAACAGAATTGAAGTTATGTATATAGGATGTTATGCCAGAGGAATTAAAGCAAATGGACTATAGAGCTCTGTGTGTTGAGATTCAATTTCCCAAAAATAGTTCTCACCATTAATAGTTCTCTCTCCTGAGCCCCTGGGATGTATAATATTAAGGCTGGTCCCTCTAATATTATACAAGACAAAATGACATAGATGAGCATGGTTAATCCCACTTTTAATCCAAGCACTCAGGAGGCAGAGGGATGCAGATCTCTGAGTTCAAGGTAAGCCTGGTCTATGTAGTGAGTTCCAGGACACAGTCAGGGTTATGTAGAGAGACCCTATCTCAAAACAAACAAACAAAAATACAAAACGTTCTCTTAAATGCCATTGAGGCAGGTTTTTTTTTTTTTTTTCATTTGAATTGTGATAGCCTCCTCTTTTCAGAAAATGGACTATCAATCATTTATGCACTTGGAAAAGTTAAGATTAGACCTGTCCTTAGCTTTGTTGCTGTCTTGGATTCTCTTGGCCATTCACACTTCTGGTGGTGAAGAGCTGTAGGATACTGAGCAATTGAGAACAGACCAGAGAGAGACAAGACATCAATGTTGTTTTCCCTCTTCAAATAACTAAGGGCTGGAATTTCCAACAAAGGTTCTTTTGGGTGGAAAGCATGCAGATACATCCTAAGAAACAAGACACTTTTCCTTACCATGAAGACTGGGAAGGCAAATGTCCCTAGATTGGCAAACATCTCTTGCTACAAAGAATGAATTGAAGCAAAGAAATAGTTTCCCCTGAAAATATATGCTGTTATGTAGAATAGCTCTAGACCATATGGTCCTAGGAATATTTGTTACACACAGGAAACACAAAGGGGCAGAAAAACTTAATGTTTTTCTTCAAAGATTATTTAAATGGATTTTGTTATTAAAAGCCAACCCAAACTAATTGGTTGAAAAAAATCTGTATAATAATTCCTAAGAAAATAAAAGCCTGGTTAATTTAATCTATACATAATAATTAAAACCAAATTTTTTGAAGTTTTAATTTTCTCTTTGATTGCAATGCTTTCCTAGTTTACTAATGATTTACATGTGTGTTGAAAATTTAAAATGGATAATATCTATGTCACAAGATTATTTTAGAATGTATTGTGTAACCACATAATGCATGTACTGTTGTATAACAAGTCTTTTTCTGTCCTACCAGCCAGCTCCTAAGTAATGACATGAAGACATCTTATTATTTATGAAATCTCATCATATAACTTAGGATTGTTCCTAATTATCTCTTATAACTTAAATTAACCCATGTATATTAATCTATGTTCTTCTACCACATGACTTTAACTCTTTTCCATCTTGTGTCCTCTGTTTCCTCTGTCTTCCTGGCTTCTCCTTTGTGCCTAGATTTCTCCTATTCTTGCTTTCTCTTTGCCTGAAAGTCCTGCCTATTCCTCCTGCCTAGCTATACGCCATTAAGCTTCTTATTATAACAGTCACAGCAATACAGCTTCACATAGTATACAAATGCCTCACAGCATTTCCACGTTTTTGTTTAAATAAAAAGGAAAGGTTTTAAACTCTAACATAGTAATACATTATACAATAAAAACAATTATCAGGTAAGAATTACATTTACAATGTCCAATATGTCTGTTTTTGGCAAATTCAGAGAAGATATTCTATTATCTATACTATCTTAGTGAGTCCCAAGTTTTGTACCTACTTTACTTTTTATCCAAGCTTGTATTACCAACACAAAACTGTTTTTTAGACTTCAAAACATTTTCTTAGACAAACAACTTAAGAATTTATGTCTCTCAATCCTATATATTTTACACATATTTTGTGAGTTTCTTTTCTGAATTTGGAACACAGAAAACTGTAACTATAACTATCTAACCTTCAACCCCATAAAAGATCCAAGAAGGATATAATATTAACTAACTAAATAGGAAGTGTAGAGCAAACACCTTCCAAAATTATAGAAATAGCAAAGACATCTGTATACTTGGACAGTCACCCAAGGTTCATCTGCACCACTGGAGTATCCATCTTTGGTCTACATGCCAAAATATCTGACAGACTTTTCTATGAAGAAGGAATTTTGAAGGACAGTCCTACTTTGTATTGGCAAAGTTCAGCACTCATTTTCTTTTGAGCCCTGCTTGTCCAGTTTGGACAGCATACTGTTAGCAGCCAAGGCAAGGGCAATTTCTTGCCCAATGGCTAACTTTGCCACCTAAAAGCATGCTCGATAGGGAGGTTCTTTGAAGAAAATTGGTTCTACCAGGAGCAGATGTGTCTTAGTGTCATGAAAAGCCTTAGGTTATTAAAACATCTTAAATATCATATTCTATATTTCTCTGAAGTCCTTAAAGGCTATTTTTTCTAAAATATATCTTTGTTTTACCTTGAAAATATACTTAACATGTTTATAAGTTTGATTGTTATAGATGACTAACTACTAACCTGTCTTTCTTTATTATCCTAAATAGCTTTCAAGGACTAAAACTTTGCATTACATTTTTAAATGAGCTTTAATACTTTAAACAAGAGTAAAAACATATATACAGTATAACAAAAATAATCTTAAATTTGTATCAATATACAAAAATCCATACCAATGTAAAACATTTGAGACTAGTGGTTGTTCAAAAGAAGACTCAACAATCCTCCCTGTCTGGGAGATATTTCTGAAACTTTAGCTGACCCCAAAAATACTTCCTAACTACTCTATGGCTGTGGCTCTGCCATCACTTTGTGGGTATAAATTAATGTATCTGTGAAATCAAAAGTTGCAAGGGGTACACCTGGCCATTAACTTGTGTCTTTTGTGGCTTTGAAACTGAAGCAAGTTCTGTTTGTTAAATGCTACTCTGTCAATCTTACGAAAATGCAATGAAAAGTTACAGTTCCCGTAAAAAATAAGATGCTCTAGTATAATTTAGAGCTGCCTCAGTTTTTAAGTAACATAAATGTAAAAGCAAAATTAATCAGTAAAAAAGGTTTTTCGAAAAGTGTGTCTTTCAGTCCTTTCCTAACACCCTGTGAACTCAGCTGTTGCTGGCTCATTCCAAAGGGTCACCTATTAAATTTTATTTCATGTTAAAACTTTTTGGTCTTTGCTATTAGTAACTGATAAGTAATGGGATATTACAGTTTGAATTAATTGGCAATAGTATCTGATTAGGCAGACTTCAGACAAGACAAGAATGTTGGTGGTATAGTGTAATGTATAAAGGTAAAAAAACTAATGTTTTAGGGTTTCTGCTGCTGTGAAGAGACACCACAACCACTGCAAGTCTTATAAAGTAAAACATTTAATTCAGGCTGGCTTACAGTTTCAGAGGTTTAGTCCATTATTATCATGGCAGGACCTGGAGGCATTCAGGCAGACATTTTTACTGGAGAAGGAGCTGAGAGTTCTACATCTTGATCCACAAGCAACAGGAAGTGAGCTGTGTGCACAATGAGCATGGTTTGAGCATAGGAGACCTCAGAACTCACCCCCACAGAGATACATTTCCTCCAGCAAGGCCATATCTACGCCAACAAAGCCACAATTTTTTAATAGTGCCACTCCCTATGTGGGCCATTTTCTTTCAAACCACCACATTCCATTCCCTGGCATCCCTGGGTTTTTAGTGATGTCATAATGCATTCAGTCCAACTTCAAATATCTCCATAGTCTATAACAGTTTCAAACTTTTTTAAAAGTCTAAAATTTAAAGTCTTTTCTGAGATTCATGAAATCTCTTAATTGTAATCCCCTATAAAAATCAAACTAAAAAAAAATCACATATTTTCAATATATAATGGCACAGGATATATATTACCATTCCAAAATTCAGGGAAAGTATTATACTAAAGAAATTCTGGAGCAAAGCAAGACCCAAACTCAGATGGGCAAACTCTAGACTCTGCATCTCCATGTCTGATATCAAAACACTCTTTGGATCTCCGACTCCTTTCAGCTTTGTTGACCGCACTTCAACATACTTCTTTCTTGGGGGCTAGTTCTATTCACTGTGTGCAGCTTTCCTTGGCAGATGTCCCAAGACTCTGGCATCTCTAGTATCTTGGGGTTTCCAAGGCAATCCAGGCTTCTCCTTCACAGCTTCACACAATGACCTCAATGGGCCTCCAATCAGGGACACTTCTGACACACTCCTGGCCTCAGCAGTTTTCCTCAGTCTAGGAGAAAGATTCCATAACCCTTTCTTCTATCCTCAACTCTAAAGCCAGAAACAAATGGCCCAAACTGCCAAATTCTGCTGTTTGCTGAGTCTAGAACATGGTCCCTATGTTCATTTACATATTCAGTAGCTTTCTGCTTTCTGTTGTTACCTTCACTGCCTAAGCTTGGCTGTCCTAGAACTTGCTCTGTAGACCAGGATAACCTAAACTCAGAGAACTACACAATTAGTTGTGTTTTTTATTTGTGTGTAAAAGAGGAATCGAGAATTCTCAGAATAGACACAAAAAGGGAAAGCCCCTCCCTCACTGGGGGGGGGGCACAAAGAAATGTGTAATGCTTCAAGCACAATGAGTATATTAAAACCAGTTGCTGTATTGGTATAATGTTTTTTTATTAAATACCAGCATATGAGTGCATACTTCTTAAGACTATTTGTGTCTGTTAAAGTTATGAAATATTCACTTTTATAATAACCTGAAGCCAGAGATATAGTCTAAAGTTATCAATGTTTAATATAGTATTGTGAGTAAAACATTATGAGTGTTTAAAATAGGAATTAGCACTGACTGAAGGAAAACTATTTAGTTTTACAAATTTACCAAAAAGAGATATATTGCTAATAAAAATTATCTTTTAATAAGATTGCTTGAGTTCAGTTATTTAATTAGTTTTAATTTTTAAATATTAAGGATTTGCTACTTTATTACTTTTAAACTCTGCCACATGCCCAGCTAATTATTAATATTTTTCATTTTTTTATTATTATGATAGTATGATGTGAGTATGCTGGCTAGTTTTTATTGTCAACTTGATGCAGTCTAGAGTCACCCGTGGAGGGGCATCTTCAATTGGGGGATAGATTGGGTTGCTGTGGTCATATCTTGAGAGATTGCCTTGATAGATGATTAAGGTGGGAAGGTTCAGCCCACTGTGTATGGCACTTTCTTTAAGTAGGTAGTCCTGAGTAAGACAAGAAAGCTATTAAGCATGAGCGAATGAGTGAGCCAGTAAGCAATGTTCCTCTATGGTCTCTGTTTCAGTTGCTGTCTGAGTTCCTTCCCTGACTTTCCTTAATTATAGATTGTGACTTTCCTCCACAAGTTGATTTTTGTCAGGGTTTTATCACAACAACAGTAAAGAAAATTGTAATAGTGATAATCTATAATGGGTCTTTCTTGATATTCCTAGCTCTCTAGTAATGACATGGAGACTTTTTATTAATTACGAAAGCTTGGCCTTAGCTTGGGCTTGTTCCAACTAGCTCTTAAAACTTAAATTAACCTGTTTATATTAATCCATGTTTTGCCATGTGACTAGTCACCTCTCCTCAGTAAGTACTTCCTTCTTGTCTGGCTGGTGAATCTGCCATGTCTCTGATTCTTTCCCAGAGTTCCCATCTCAGTCTGGAAGTCCCACCTATCCTCTTCTGCCTATCTATTGTTCAGCTCTTTATTAAACCAATCAGAAGGTGCCTTAGACAGGTAAGGAATGGCAGAGACACATCTTCACACAGTATTCAAAAAGATTATCCTAACAACCATCCAATATTGTTTTTTTTGTTGTTGTTGTTCAATTAAGTATATTGATTCAACAAATTTATTGCATAGATGCTGCTGGCATTGAATATTGAAGCATGAAGAAATAACAATTTTCATGTGCATTACAGTGTGATAGCTGGTGAGGTGTATTTAACTAACTGTAAGAGTGTATACTAATTTTATTTCATAGTAATGTGTCCCCTCCAATTCTGTTGTCAAAGCCCCAACCATTTCTTTTGAATACTATTCTGTTTGGTGAGAGGAACTTTAAGGGAAGATTAGGGTCCCTGTAATCCAATCTGATTGATAACTTTATATGAAGAGGAATCTGTGCACAAACACAAGGATGCCAGGTATGTGTGAGCATAGCCCAAAACTGTGTGAGGGCACCTGGAGACAGGGACCACCTGTCAAGAAGAGGAACCTCTGTGGAAATCAAGCTTGTCCACTTAGTTTTGACTTTAGAAAGATCCATTAAAGGATATTTTCTGTTTCTAAGCAACCCACCTTGGTATTCCATCACTAGACCCATAACAAGCTAGCACAGATGGGTACAGGCTGAAGGACCCACAGGGGTGGTTTCAGAGACCTTTGCATTTACAGTGAGGGTTTAGCTGAGCCAGGCTTATCTTGGGGCCACTGTATTAGCTGATACTTGCTGAGTGGCTTCATTTTATCTCTTCAGTCATCACATCCTACTATGAGGGCATACTACAAGGACTGTGTTCTATTCTTATCTACTCTGTTATGCTTTTCTGGACTCCAGTTCTGTTTCCAAAAAGTACTGGGTACTATTCAGAGACTTCCTACATATCCAGACTTCAGTAGGCATCACAGTTGAGACCATTGCTGTTAAACTAATCCCATGGAGTTGACAAACCGGCTACACCATGCTATCGATAGCCAGGACTAAGATGTCGTTGGCCTTGCATAGGCAGGCCCTTCAGAGTGAGACCTGAGATTTTAGCCCTAAGAACTTTACACTATTTTCTTAAGTTCCTTCCTTGATGGTGTCAAACATTTCCCATGCATCTCAAGGTGTGTGTGTGTGTGTGTGTGTGTGTGTGTGTGTGTGTGCGCGCGCATGCATGCACGCATGCAAAGGAGCTATTCATATATTAGAAAAACATAGAAGTTTTAAAATACATTCTTATTACACAGTCTAAATGAGTTCTAAAGGACTTCAGGGGGTAGTTTGCTTTGCCTCAATGCTATAAAGATAGCTTCAGAGAGAGTGGGGAACTTGAATGACATGAAAGATTTCAATAATTCTTAGAAAGTATAATCTTCAGACAAAGTAATCTAAATGTATAAGTACCATACATATCTGGCTTACAAACTCCAAAGAAAATATGGCTGGTACGCCTGGCTATCCCATTTACCAGCTGTGTAGCACAGACAGAAAAAAAAAAGCAGACTCTGAAACTCTATCTTCATGTGTTTATTTAGATGGCTAGAAATAGTCTCTATGCAATGACTTACTTTGTGTCAGGCAAATGGCCTCTGTTCACTAAATGGTTCTATACTCATTATCATTGTTTCTTGATTAATGCAAATCTAACCACCATCATCTCAGCAGGCCCCATTTTAGCACTCACATGACAGACATCAAAATCAAAATTGACCTTAGCAATGATTTAGACTGGTCTCCTCATTTTTTTCAGAGAAAATTAATGCCCAGAGAAATTAAATGACTTGCCTGAGGTTATGGAGTCAGTTGGTGGCAATGACAGCCTCAGCCACAGAACATGTGGTTTTTGCTCAGGTTCAAAATACTTTTCCTTTTAGAGCATTTCATTAATAGCAGTACCCATAGCTTAATAAACAAGTATCTGTAAATGTGGACTAATTACATATGGACAGTCAATGAACTGAAAGGGACAGAATAATGGTGAAGGCTAAGTGTTATGGTAACACTGCAAATTCACACTTAGGCTAACTCTAAGGTACAAAGTAATTGAAGGTTCTCACCCATATAACAAATCTAATCTTCCTCACAGGCCCCAGCCTACCAAACGGGGGCAGGGCTCCTAGTGGAGAATTTAACTGGCTAATTAGCAGTGTCTCACACTCTGTGTTAATTTTTTTTTTTTGGGGGGGAGTGTTTCCTGGAAAGTGTTTTGTTTTACAGAATGCTCTTCACATGAATGGCATGTTGCCCTGGCAGAAGCTGGAGGAAAATGGTGGCTCTTGTCCTCTGTGCCCTTGGATCGTCCTAGGTCTTGGCCATAGAGTGGTGATTTTATTTCCAGAGTTCTTGCCATCTATTCTGAAGCGTTTTTGCATTTGTGATTTGTCCCTTGGATACTTTAAGACACAGCTGTCCTTTATTTTTGTTTTAAAATATCATCCGTGCCATGTTGGACTAGGGTGTTGGTGTAGCAGCTTCTGTGCCACCAGCTCTGTGTCTTGAACAAGGAACGCCCTCGTCAGGCCTCTGGCTCTGGGATCAGCTCATTGCGTAGGGCAATTCCGTGTTTTGCCTCAGTCCCTCTCCTACCTAACACCGCCATGCTTCCTTCTGTGTGTGCCAAAGCTGACCCATATCAACACCAACATTACACTGTGAATCCATCCACTTGGAAATCAACGTGAAAGTGGGTAAAAGGAATCCTGCCAATAACTTCCACACCACAGTCTGAGGTTCGAAAGGAGTATGGTGAATGTTCTACCCTGAAGTCTTACACATTACCTTTTCATTCCTGCTTCTGTCTTCCTACCCAAATCTCCGTGGATAATAAGGAGTTCTTCGTCCCTTCTGCAATCTACTCAAGATTCCTCTTCAAGCATTACTTCCCATGCCTACTCAGCACTTTCCCAACACCGAATGTATGGACTCAATTAAGATAGTGGAGGAACTAGGGTTTATTAGGATAAATGTTAATTTATTACACCCTCCCTCCAGAAAGATTTTCCTCAATATAACTTTTATGTAGAATTAGATAAGATAAAAAATGTATGGAATTGAAAAGGTTTACCTTCCCATAGAATGAATTATAAGAATGTATGCTCCTGCTGCATTGGAAGCAGGCGATAGTGGTTCAATTGTCGCCTAGCTTTCTCAGTGCTTAAGATTCTGTGATGCCCCCTGACATTTGTCTGTGGCTGCATATCTCATTCTTACTTCCCCACAAATTAAATATCAACTCCATCTTTGCTTCTGCACATGACTAAACAGAATTTAAATTAGAATGGGAATAAAAACCAGTTTGACACTATAACAATATTTAGTCATTAACAGTTAGGCTCACATTTGTATTCCACTTCCTCCTCATTCGCTTCCTAGAATTGTGTTTTAAATGGTGTCTGTAAAATTTCAAAAATAAATATAATCAGCCATTTCAATTATACTTTCTCCCTGATTATGTAATTTTTACAATAAAATTCCTCTTTATATACTTTCAAAAGATCTGAATTTATTTTATGAGTAACTATCAAATGTCAATATTTTCAAAACTGTCCAAAGTCAACATCATAAAGGTAAGTTATATTTTGTGACATAAATAAGTGGACAAATTATACTATTCACAGTTTAGTTACTAGGGTATAACCAAGGCTTCATTGTAATACTATCTCTAATTTTTTTGTTTGTTTGTTTCAGTGCAGACTATTGAACCCATAGCCTCATCATACATGCTAGCCAAGCATACTGCCACTTACTGAAAACCTTACCTCTTAATCAAGTGCATGATTCACTACTACTAACATCTCCTTTAAATTCATTCATTTTTTTTCTTTCTTTCTTCCCCCCATGCTCTGCTTGCCCTCTTTCTTTGTATCTGGAATAATTCTTTTTAAATGACATTACTGAGTACACCGAAGCTCTAATTCTCTACTATATCAGTGAGATTCCTTATCTTCAGAAGGTTTGATATAACTCATGACACTTTGAACCACTCATGATAATTTCTGTCACTAACTGAATAATAAACACTGGCTAATGATGTTTGATTTAGCTTTTTATTCACATCCCTTCTCTAGATGTGAGGTTACTGAACTTATAAAAATGCCCGATACTTCAGACCAGACTTTTCCTTTACGTCCCCTTTCTCCTTTCCTTCTCTTTCTTTTCTTTCCATTTACTCTTCTCCATCTTTGATATTTCCCCTGACCTCTGCATTCACTGGTCTGTAGCTGAGAATAGCACTCCTTCTTATCTCCACTCTGAATGAACGTGTCTCAGAGAGTCCTGCATTCTTTTTTAGGATGGAATAATCCTTGTTTGCATGTTTTTGCTTCAGTGTTTGAACTCAGATTATTTATTGCAAATACTTCTAATGAGATGAAGGTTAAAAGAAATTTGAAGTAATTAAAATTTATTTGGATGCATTAATGTTGCCAAATTTTGAAGAGTTTATGCTTCTTTTTGGTAAGATCCTGTCATTAAGGCAAATTTTTGTATTGATGTGTTACAAAAGCCACAAATGATCACTAAAATGGTCAAGTGATTCATTGGTATATAAAGGAAAAGTCAAATTTATTTCCTTTGCTCCTTTAATTTTCCTTTCAGAGGGCATAACTGAGAAGATAATGTATCTACTTCCAAGTGTTTCAATAAATATAGACATTACTCTTATATATGTATACATAGAGTGTACATGCATATTTTAAGCAAAAACTAAAACATGAAATATATATTATTTTACATTAGACTTTTTAAATTCATAATTTTATGGACATTAATATCATCAAGTTAATTTAAATTAAGTTGTTAGAATAAATATAATAGATCAAACAAGTGTCATCGATACAGCACTCACACTATAAGTAACAATAGTATTATTCGTGTTGATTTTATTAAGACAAGGCCTCACTATGTAGCCCAGATTGGACTTGACCTTGTGATCCTGCTCCTCAGCCTCTTCACTACTACCACCATGCCAAGATTTACATTTATATTATTGGTGATACACTCTTTTTAAAAAATTATTCAGTGGAATAGCCAAGGAAAATGAGAAATTTAAGCATGGTTAGATGAAATGACAGTATATTATAAGGCCAGAGATGTACTATAAAAGCCTAGCATTTCATAGTTTGTGATCTTAGTGTCTTTCCTTGACAGGTGGGATGGAAAGAGCCTTGTCTAACTGATTTTGTATAACTCTTCTATTGACTTTTGCTGATTTTGTCATAGTCTATTTGTAATATGATAGCAGTAGTAGCAGAATAAGTAAACAGTATTGTGTTATAAAATAATATTTTAGCTGCTGTTTTCGAAAGTAGACATGTTCTGCTTAAGATACAATTTTAACTATCTTCAACTTCCTAAGATATTTTTTGAGCTACAGTCCTTAAAGATGTCACACTTAACTCCACTAATATTGTTCTGTCTACCTCAAAAGGTGGTTCTATTAAGTGGTCCAAGAAGGCCCTGTAGCTCTTGCTGATTCAAATTTTGGAAATATAAGGGTGGCTGCTTCTTTGTGCAGGCAAAATCTAGAAGCTGCACAGATCTCTTTTTTATGTATTATACTTGGAATACTTCTATTACATATATACTGAATTTCAACCTGATTCCCAGCAAAACTGGGGCATGAAGTATTTCTCTGTGTGGTTGTGTGATTAGCCAGAAAACCTATTTCACTAAAAATATGAGATGCCATATGATGGATAAAAATCTTCTCTGTCATATATTGAAATCACCTTGAATAATTCATAAAACACTTTGAAATGCATTCTCTTATTTGATAAAAGAATGTCACCAGTAGCCAAAAGTTGGGATCTTTCAGTACTCATGAAATCTAGAATTTTATATAGAGAAAATATGTATCTAAAAGATTCTTGGATTGAGAATTCATTTATGTTCTTTAATTCTGTTAATTTGTCACCTTGGTCAATTATAATTGGACTCTTTTCTTCTCTTGTATGTGCTACAGTACCTATGTTCCTTTTACTGTAAGAGCATGCTTGTAGCCAAACATTGCAGATTTCTCCTCCACAATTAGTTAAAACTTCATATTTCTGAATTTTAAAATCCGTTAAATGATTCAAACAATGCCTCTGCTGTTCCTATAAAGAATGGAAACTATTGTACAAAGAAAAAATTCAATTATTAAGTTAATTTGTAGACATAATTGAACCTAAAAATAATTCCAGCCATCAACTGTTACTCCTTACTATGGACCAGAAATCTTCTCGATTATTTATTTAATTTAATATAGTATTCTCAACAAGTCTGTGGTATAGTTCAGTTTTTCTATTTCCGAATTAAGAAAACTTAAGCTCAAGGGAGATAAAATGATTTTTTTCACAGTGCCACTTGCACCACATTCAGGATGTGTTAAAGTATTGTGGGTGTTTCAGCTTTTTACATTTTAAGCAAAAAGCTAGTATCCATCTAACTTGTTTTACTGCCATGAATAACTATGAATTTATATCAAATGCTCACCAGAGAAAAACTGATTCAGGACAATTTTTTTTAGACTGGTGATATTAAAATCAAGTTCCCTGGCTCTTCTGATGAAGGTCATCCCTGTCGCACTATTTTTATAGTGGGGCTCACTCAATGACTGGCAGGTGATATTGCTTGAAGTCTCCTGCACTCATCTTTATCTTGAATTGGCATCCGTCTCACTCCACCCCTTTGCAAAGACAACACTGAAACCCAAGTACAGTTTAGCATGCTCTTGATGTATTTGAGTATGGGTTGGCACGTGTGAAGACATGGAGGTTGAATTTCATTTCTGTGAGTATTACCTACTAAGGCAGGAAATGTGCACTGACATGGAAATCCAGAGACATTTTCATCATGGCTAATGACAGTGTATCTAGCCAGGTGGGTCATTACAGGCCTTATCCTTGAGTACTTCACAACTTGTTGAAATTAATGTTTATTCAGAACAATGATGCAAGGTCTATGACATCTTTAAAATTCTGCCTAAATGTGACTCTAACCACTGATGAATGACCATTGTGTTTTCATGCTTTGGTAAACATATTTGGCTTTTCAAAAGTAATAAGATTCTGAAAGAAAAGGTATTCACAGTGGGTGCAAGAATGCACATGCACCCAAATCAATTCTATGGAATCTAGCGAAAATTTGTATCCAGTTCTTCAGGAGATGACACTAAGTCTCACAAGTGCTAAGCAGCTAGAGGGGATGATGCTGTTTTCTTTACATCAATATATGCAATATGCTTGATCTTGTTTCTGACCAGAAAACTAAAGAAGATGGCTCTCTGATGTTTTGGAACCCTTGTATAATAAAGCATTTTACAATTTCAAGACTGTCACCATATTTATAATCATACCACCTGTCCAAGTTTGCTTCCTATTACTGTGATAAAAGCTAAGGCCAAAAGTAACTTCATGAATAAAGGGTTTATCTGACTTACACAGTCCATCATTGAGGGATACCAAGGCAGGAATTCAAGGCGTGACCCTGGAAGCAGGAGGTGAATCAGAAACTAAAGAGGAGCTACTTTCTGGTTTGGTCTCAAGCTTGTATTCAGCTACCCTCTTCTGGTCTCCAAAGGTACCAGGCATGCAAATGCTGCCTAGGCATACATGTAAGTAAAATACACTGACAAACAAAATAAAATAAAAACAAAATTATAGATGATAATAACTATAATAGGGACTTTCTATTCTAAGACTCAAACAAATTCCACAGAGTAATAAGACAATCCTTGGCTCTGAAATTTAGTAGTAATTTTAATTTTTAGAAGAACTTATACTTCTTTTCTAATTCAAAAACAAATACAAATGTTAGTCCTTGAAGTGGTGTTTTTTCAGTCAAAAAAGTGAACATAGAAATCACTTTGAACTCACAATGAAATGAACAAGAAATTTTGACTGTTAGTGTAAAATACTATTTTATTCAAGTCAACTAGAGAGCACACAGTTTTAAATTTGATCATGTTGTCTGAGCAATGCCTATTTTTTGTTTTTGTTATTGAAAACTATGGCACATGAGCAGAAAACCTAAAATGATAGAAGATTCAGAGGCATAGACCACTAACATACACATCCTGGTTGGCTTTCTGTTGCTACTAAAATAACACAAATCCAAAATAACTTGGGAGAGAAAGGGTCTATTTTATCTTGCATCCATCACTGAGGGGAGTCAATGTAGCAGCTCAAGGTAGAAAACTGGAGGCAAGAACTGAAACAGAGGCCATGGAGCAACACTACTTATTGACTCATTCTCAATGATATGTTCAGTCTGTTTTCTCACACCACCCAGAACCATCTGCCTAGGAGCAGCACAGCCCACACACAGAAGGTTGAGTTTTCCTACATTAATCAGTAATTGTTTTAATGTCTGATAGTCATGGTCATAGCCAATCTGGTGGAGACTAGTTCTTCAGTGGTGGTTTCCTCTTGGTTTGTATCAGACAAAAACTAACCTGTACAATATGCAATGTCACCTTTCTGTAGTACAATTCTTATTTAATCCGTCCTTAAGCTGAACCCTGGCTAAAATGTTTTACACTTGTCTAAGACATGAACAAGCTATCATGACTCTAGGAAATTACTGTTGCTAATAAGGTGCAAAATACTTTATTTTTAAACATTTCTTTATGTTAATCCAGAGTAGAATCTAGCAAACAAAATAGTGGATGGAGAGAATATGCACTATTTTGTTTAAAAATTCTGTGTTGGTTCCTATCTCAACATATGGACCTTCATATGTTCTTCACATAGTTGCTTAACTGTGTATTATTCTAAAATAACATTCATAATATGAACTAAATAAAGCCGATAGTACTCAGAGGATAAATAACTTTTTGTAAAATTGCATATACCACTGTTCAATTGTAATTTAAGTCACTTCAATTAATTCTCACAAACCACTGATATTATGTCTCTAAATTTTGTAGAGTTTGTGCATTGATAGTAATATGCAGTTACTTTCATTACAAAATAATAAGAGTTAAAATCTTTTACGTTCCCTTAAATGGATTGAATTTTTTATCTTCGTTGTAGATCCTTCTTAAATATTTTGAGTTTTAATCCAGATAACACAATGTTAATGTTCTAAGTGAAATTTCATTTCATATATTTTTTTTTAGTGGCAGTATATTTTCCTGTAATACTCGATACATTTATTACATGATCTTGCACTAAAGGGTTACTTCTGAACTATCCTCAATAAATAATGAGAAGTTCAGCATGTTATCTTTCCATTGCTATAACAAATTCTCGAAATAGTCAAGTTGTGAGAGGCCTTATTCTTGCTCAGAGTTTTGTAGGTTTTAGTTTATGATTGACTGGCCTTTTTGCAGCACAGTATAGTAGGATCATATACCTAAGTAAAACTGCTTCCCTCATGGCCAGAGGCAGAAGAGTAGAAGGAGAAAGTACTATGTATCTGGCAGACTCTCTCCAGTGCACTGGTCATCACCCACTAGGATCCACTCATTAAAGGTTTAACCACCTCACAGCCATCCACAGTGGATGCCAATCCTTTCCCACATGTATATTTGGAGCATGATTAAGACCAAATTCTCACAGTAAGAATAAAGAATATTGTCAAAATATATTATGAGCATGTATGAAAAATGTGACGAAACCAACTATTATATGTGTATTATTGTTAATAACAGCATTAAAATAAAAATAAACAATAACAAAGAATGATAATTAAGTGACTGCTGCTATTTGAAGTAAATGGAACAAATCTTTCTATAAAAGCTAGATGCAGATTTAAGGAAATTTTTTATTAAGGCTGAAAAATTCTTATATGTATAAAGAAAAAAATGACTATCTTAAAGTAGTTTGACCTTCTTGAGCGATAAGAAACTCAGGACAAAGAAGAGTTACACTTAGAAAGTCAAGTTTTTTTATGTCAATGTCATAAGAAAAACATTACCATTTAGCAAATGCTCAATTTTCACTATCTTCTCTTTTTCCTTATCCAAAATGGAATACAGTATATGAGACAGAATTTTTATCAGTGAAGAAAAACTTTCGCAGTTGCTCACAACTGGTAATCTGTAACTCCCCTGTCCTTCTACACCCTCCATTCACCCAGTTAACCTGAAAAGTGAGCTCTCAAGTGCTGCTGTTTTTGTCTTTGGCACTATAGTGTTTAATCTGGACCTGCTTTCTTTCAGCATCCACAGACTTCTCTCAGGAGTGACCACACTTTGCACCACAGGCTTCTCTCATGTCTCACTACACCTTGCATGTAGACTCAGTCAACAGATTTGTTCAGCTTCCTTGTCCCCTGGATGACAGCCTTACCTGTGCCTTGGATGTCCCTGACTCTACTGAAAACCTGAATACTCAAGATCCTGGGGTGCCTCTGAGTTACATGGACAAAATATATGGAGTCATGCTTTTGGGTTTTGCATTACCTGCACTAAGATGTCAATGAACTGGCTGTGAAGTTTCTGGGTAAAATCTTGCAAGGTCAGAGGTTAGAAAGTGAAAATTAAGTAGAAAGAGAATGTTCTCATAGGAAATACCCCTAAACATTAAAACTTAAGATTGAGTTAGGCTTCATCTGTTTTTTTTCTTCCAGCTTCTTCCTGTAAATATACTTTCTTCATTATGTCCAAGCTTTAAAAGGAAGCATAAT
Organism: Onychomys torridus; assembly: GCF_903995425.1. Taxonomy (NCBI): domain Eukaryota; kingdom Metazoa; phylum Chordata; class Mammalia; order Rodentia; family Cricetidae; genus Onychomys; species Onychomys torridus. Next base: position 84,639,568 of record NC_050449.1, read on the forward strand.
TGCCCACTCCATTTTATTCCATTCTTTTGTGTCTTTTTATTCTTATTCCTGTGACTTTTCAGTACAAAAGGAGCAAGAACCTCTCTACTTTCTATATGTAATATTCCACTGTTTTCTCAACCTTTAGGCTAAAACTTAATTACATCCTGAATGCGACAACAAGAGATTGGCTTATATATAAACCAAGGCTTGTGATTTATAGATAAATTGAGATGTTATTATAGTTATACATATCCAAATAGTTCAATGATGGAAGGGGCTTCATGGACTAAGGGAACCATGAAAGTAGATTTTTAAAATTATTGCATTCTCTAACAGGTCTTTCCATGTTCTGGAAGAAATTGGATATTACTATCACATTTAGTAACCTAAAAAGACTACTCTAAAATAGTGTTTCAAGTGATTCTATATCACATTTTATAAAAAATCTATGTAATATGGCTGATTTACCTTATCTCTTTTCTCCATATTCTTCCACAATTACTTTAACAGATGCTCATTTTTTCCTTTATGAATGCATTCATTTCATTATTTTCTATCTCTGAACAGTTGGCCTTGCAAATTCACCCTACAGTTTCCCCTCAGCTTTTTTACCGAAGACCTTTCTTTCTTTGTGCTGAAACCCAAACATCTATGAATGTACTCATACGCAATACCTTGACACTTCTACTTGCATGCTTAAAAGACCTTTCATTCACTTTGTTTGTAACATAAATGAATTTTCCCTCCCTGTTCTGGTCCTACCTTGAAAATGTGTATTCCAATGAGTGGCAGAACTCACTAACTAATGAGGCATCCAGAAATGCTGGCATAACCCTGAGATTCTGGTTTGTTCTTATTCCTTATATCCAACTCTGTTCAATTCCTTTGATTATTTTCCAGTAGATAGCTCTGTTGTATCCAGTTTCCCTGTTCCCTTGTAGCTCACAACCATCCTCATCTTCTGCCTGGGCTCTTCAAAATCATGCCACCTGCCATTTCTGCATATTCTTTCCACTGTCATTGATTGAACATAAAGAATTCAGGTACTCTTTAAAATACAATAGGAAGGCTATCCTTAGTTAACTCTTCCCAACTCATGTTATTTTTCTCTTCACTTTCTGAGACAAGCCATCTTAACATCAACTCACCTTTGTCCTAGGAGATTTTGTGGACAGAATCTAGTTCTTCCAATACTTGAGAAAAACATACTTTGGAACACTCAAGCATGGCCCTTTGTAATAGATACCTGTACCTTCTTTTCAAAGGATACTATTCAGATTATAAGGGCATTTTTGTAACTTCTTGCCATGAAGCCTATATCCTCCTTAGTTCATTTGAAGATAAGAATCATAACTATTGAGGTTTTTTTCATTATTATAGTAACAGTACCTAGGATATGGAAAATAGTGTGCAACAAATAATTGCTTTAATTTTAAACCCAATAAATTGAATGATTTGCATTTGAGTAAATTTACAATAAGTAGGCCATGATGAAGTCATAGAAAGTTATAAGGCATAGAAGGTGGTGTGTATGTTGTATCTCTGCCAGTATTTTACTATTTTCTTTAGCCATGGATGCTTTTAAACAAATAATTCCATAAGAAATTTCTGCAGATATTCACTGACTTGTGGTGATTTCACATGAGGTACTTTGAGTTTTGTGATGGGCCTTAGACACTAAGGAATTAAAAATTAGACACATACATATATATATATATATATATATATATATATATATATATATATTCATGTAGTCATTGATTTGTCATTATTATGTTTCTATAAGAACTGTGAATATTATGACACAAATGCCCAAATAATCCCAAGTCCACATAATACTTAGACAAATACTGTAAAGTTTTCTATTTTTGATCTTATCAGTAAATTTCATGTATTAGATTAATTATATTCAGTAAAGAAATTGAATAATTATTATTGATTGGTTGCATGAGTAACTTGGAGGTATTTTTGAAGAGCTATTCAAATTCTTAAACTAAATCTTTAAAAGAATATGACTGACAAGTGATAATAAGCCTTTACTGAAGTATTTTCTGTGAATTTTATAAATCTCCATTTTCTAGAATGGTAATGCTGGGAAAGAATGAGCACATAATTACTTTGGAAAAGATTAGAATTTTCCTACTATGTTCCTTTAATTTTATTTTAGATTAAAATATAAAAAATATTTTAAAGCTTTATAAACTTAATAATGATCACTAATTATAAAGAAAATAATGTGGCTTTTCTTGGTAAGCTTGGTAAAGGTAACAATCATAAATTTCAGTTTAATTTACCACTGCTTAAAATAGAATTGTAACTTTCAAAATTAATGTTAAACTTCTATGCATTTTAAGTCAGCCTGAATCAAGATGCTAAGATCTGAATACATTTTTCACCACATATATATGTGTGTGTGTGTGTGTGTGTGTGTGTGTGTGTGTGTGTCCAAACTAAAAAGACCTATTATCTTAAAGTTTATCTGGGAACGTTTCCTTACATTTCAAAATATATTCATATAAACTTCCACCCCAAAAATGCACTCATTTGCACCTTTAAAGGGTTCCACATAACTCTTGCATAAGTAAGGATATGAAGTTTGCCTTCTTAAAAAGTGTTTTTCCCATTGAAAACAAACCAAAAAAACAGATGTGCCATCGCCTGTTTCACAGTAAGAGCTGATCTGAAATGGCTGCTGTTCGCTCAGGGAAGTCATAAAGAGATCAAATGACTTCTGGGCCAATGGAAAACCTGGCTGTCTCAGAGCTTCGCAGACCAATTTGAAGCAGTAATTAGACTGACTGGAAGCTTGTGTGAATGATGCTCCAAGCGCAATTATGAAGCGCCTGGAAATACTGTTTTCAATATTGAAGACATTGTCAATTGATTCTGATGGAGAATAAGAAAAATTCAGTATCTGGATACTAAAAGAATGATAGGATGATGAGTCTGTGTGTATTAAATATGGTAGTTCATTTCTGGAATTAATTTCACTGGAGAAAAATCTAAGTATTAGGCAGTTCAGATATAATTATGTTATCCTAGCTATCCTTAGCATATAGTTTTTCTTTTTAATTTCAGAAATGTCTATAAATGTGAGGAGCTTACAGATAATAATTGAAAATGCTTTTAAGAACTGAAAATTGATAAACCCATGGCAATGGAAGGCCATAGCGGTGCAATTAAGGGATGCTGTGTGGATGCTTCTGAAATGCCCATAAACAAATGTGACTTCAGTGCTGCTGCCAAGTGAGCCCAATGTCCCACAAATGAACTGAAAGCAAAGTGCTTGCCATATCGCGTCTGCACTCTCTGTCGAAGGTGACTGCTGTGCGACATTACTGAAATGATTTACTGGGAACAGCGTACACATATATGCACCAAGATACTGTATTTAAGCCTCATCTTATTCTAATGAAAAAACGTGCTTGCCATTCATGAGGGTATGTAAGTCACCAGAGGCAGAATGCAGCTTGACTGGATGAGAATGAAAAGCTGTCTCTTTGCAAGTAGCCCCAGAAGCTGATTCCGACAACATTAACTTTATTTATTCCAAAGCTGCAATTATGAAGAAAGCAAAAAAGATCTGAAAATTGGCAGTCTTTTAGTGGTCTTTTTCAAATAGCAGTACATCTTTGTGCTGTCTTCAGTGGGGAGGTGCGGGGACGGTTTTCCTTGTCTAAGAGAGGCCTTGGAAGTACTAACTATGATGTTACAAGTTTAATAAAGAATTGTCTTCTTCATTACACTCACAAACTTTGATTTTGTTAGTGTTTACTGCATGCTGGATGCTAATTGTCTTACAAATATTAACATTTAATCCTTATAACAATCCTGTAATATAAGTAGGTCAGCTTAATTTAGAACTACTGAAAGTGAATCATGAGAGGATAAATAATGAAGATGTGCTCACAGAGCTACTGAGTAAGGGAGCCTGATCCAAACACAGGAATTCTTCTTTTGATACTCGATGTTAATGTTGATGTGAAGTGTGTGTGTGTGTGTGTGTGTGTGTGTGTGTGTGTGTAGACAAACACAACACACACACACACATATTCCCTCAAAAACATACATGCACAAATACATATGCATATCTATCAGCATGTGCATAATAATAATCAACACAGTATTTCAAGAGTTGCTTGCTTTTATTTGATGTTGTTCTAGCCATGTCTCACTTCCCATAGATTTCACATTCTATGAGTCTGGGGTAAGGCCCAAACATTTGCTCTTTAATAAGATTTTACAGGTATTTTACCAGGTATTTTAATAAGATTTTACAGGTACTTTGTCGATGTTTTCTCTTTTTCCAAACTACCCTTTGAGAAAGATTGTATAGGCTATATTTTTGGTATTAAATTAATTGTTCACATATGATCCTATGTTCATTCATAAACATCTCTCTGATTGACAGAATAAAGCTACAGTAGTAATTACTATGCTTCTAAGTAGAGCAAATTTGTATTTTAAAATAGTTGTGTTGCTTGATGTCACTTTCTATTATGAGGTATGGGTCTTCATCAATAAAGCTCTCTCAGGGATATGGTTCAGTAGGCTATAGTTAAATTAGTGAGCCAAACACTCCGTGAATTTGTGAAAACAGAAATAGTCATGAGCACCTTTGCTCTAATAAAGCTAAGATGCATGCTCTCTGAGTCTTCTTACTGTTACAATAAAGGGGTTTGCAGTTGAGTTGTAGATGGTTAGCTTCACTCATGATGATCTGGCTTGAAAATTTTCTTCATTCCTTTCAAATGCGTTTTCCCCAGTAGCACTGCAATAGTTAATCAGCTATTTTCATTTTATAAAATACCTTTGAATGTAATGACTGCGAGTAGTTTGCTGAATATTCATTAACCATCCTTTCCTCTGAGGGCACATAAATCCTCCAAAATGCAATACATACACACTTTAAACTTTGACATAAAACACTCATATTTCTAGAATGAAAGGGTTTTTTCTCTTCAAGCACTCTCTCAAATCATATATAACCAGGAACACTGGCAGCATTGCTGCTGCAAGAAGGACAGAGAGAACATCAAGAAATCCAAATGAATTCCAACCCATTAAACGTAATGGTGTGGTGAATCTCAGTGTACCATCTGCTGGGGAACAACAGTACCCTACTGGAATTCTACATCTTATTTACATAAGAGATAAGAATGTGGTGGTAGATTTATATGGTAAATAAGTACCTGGAGACAAAACTTAGTTTTTCCTCTATTTGCATCTAGGGATAGCCGCATCTGTATAAAATTTAATCTATTTCTGCTTTGTGATCCTACAGTAAAATTGAAAATGTCACTTTTCCCAAATATTACTAGCAATATTGCCACTAGAAATAATTAAAGAAATAAATATTTCATATCAAATCTCATGTAAAATGTGAAATTTATGTAAGGAATTCAATTTCTTCTATATTGACAGGCATGCTTAAGACATAGATAGGGTTTGTATTATAGAAAATGCTTTATTCATACCTGCTTATATTTAAAAACAACTTTGTAGCGAACCTTTGGAACTCAGCTTTGACACATGTTTACTAAAAATATTTTAGTACTTAGTTCAATTGTTAAAACTACTAAAATTCATTGAACCAATGAACTCCAAGCACTTTTAAATGTGTAATATTTAGGTGATATCCCAAATAAGATTTTTTTTTACTGAAATGTAAAATCTAACTTTTAAAGTAAAACAACTTCTGATCACCAGATTCAAATTAATATTCTTCTCTGTTCTTTTATGCTTTAAAAGTATTTCTTTAAGCATCACAAAACTAATCAGCATTTTCATGAAGCATGTCCTAGGTACCTTGTAAGACCACACCACTTATATCAGTGTATATCTGCAGCAACTGGAAACACTCAACATATCCTGTGAGCTGCACATACTTTGGCTGACACTATTAAAAACATTGTTTTTGTTTAGAGGAGGTAGAGCAGAAATTGTTGGCTTTTTTTTTTTTCAGGATCATTTCTCAAGAATCTCGAGATGTCAAATACTTCTGGAGCCTCTTCAGTGACTTCCATCACCAGCAATGTTGACTAATTAAGCGCTTTTGCATTTACACTCAGCCACCAGTACTTAATTAAACACAGTCCTCGTCTCTTCAACTGCTCTTACCAAGCTTCCAGAAGTTGAAGAGTGTGGCTGTTGACAATGGCAGTCCACCAAGTGGAAAATTATGCAAAGAAAATTGAGAAAGTAGGAAAAATGCCAAGTCTGTTGCCTTAGGGAAGGTAGAGAACATGAAAGTAAATACAGTACAGAGTGGTTGGGTTATTGCTGGTGGCACTCTTGTTGATTATGTAATTGACTTTGTAAATTGATATATTACATGTTTATCACTTCTTATCAAATCACAGGCATAGAAAACAATTTTGTTCTTGAAAGAATGATGGCCCATTACCCAAGTCCCATCAAGAATGTATTTGGCTATGTAATTGACCATGGTGGTGAATTGAACTAATTCCAATCCAGGCTCATAAAGCCGTGTTTATCTGTGATCACCAATAGAGACAATTTCTCTATTATATTCACATATTTCACATCATATACAGGCCCATTTCTTTTTCATACAATCAGAATCCTACAAATAAGTACAATCTACTTTGTGAATAGAAGCTAGATTCATGTTCTAAATCATGGGAAACCATGGTATTTATTGACATAGCTGCTAATTTAAAAATTAACATCAATCTTTAAACTTCTAGAAAATTTTTAATTGTACTTTAAAAATATGTAATGGGTATCTTTGAGTTTTAAAATAATTAAGTATACATTGAATATAATTTTTCTGGAACACACAGAATGATACTTGGAAGAAGAGTTGGTCATTGTCCTCCATATAATGAATGGTGACCCTATCATGGTCTCCAAAGAAAATTCATATCCATCTACTGGAATATGTGATTATGACCTTATTTAGAGGGAAACTATTTATAAATTAAGCATTTAAAAATGAATTATTCCTGGATAAGGCAGGCTTTTGTCATGTTGCTGTAAGAGAGACATGTGGACATTGCTACATGTACACGTAGGCATAGGCAGTTGTTGTGCTGTCCAAACCAACATGCTCTTGTGGTCATCTGCATCAGAGGAACTAAGAAGAGGTCTATTGTAAAAATGGACACAGGGAGCTTGTTCCTGCTAACACCTTACTTCAAAAATTCTGGACTCTAGAAATCTCAAGGAATAATTTTCTATTGTTTTGAAGAACCAAATAGGTGGACATACTCAGCCTTCGGCACCTAAATCTAGCTTTTTACTAGCAAGGTGTGGTATGCTGTTGCAACAAATTATCTACAGATATTTCAATGACTTTGGAACAGGATGATGTGAAAAAGCTGGGAACTTTTTGAGGCATATGATAAAAGAGGTTTTCCTAAACTATTGATAGGAAGATGAATTTTAAAGTCGTTGCTGCTCTTCTGAGTAGTACTCCATTGTGTAAATGTGCCATATTTTCTTTATCCACTTTTCAGTTGAAGGGCATCTAGGTTGTTTCCAGGTTCTGGCTATTACAAACAATGCTGATATGAACATAGCTGAGCAAATGCCCTTGTGGTATGATTGACCATTCCTTGGGTATATGCCCAAGAGTGCTACAGCTGGGTCTTGGGGAAGATGGATTCCCCAAGATTTTCTAAGGAAGCGCCATATTGATTTCCAAAGTGGCTGTACAAGTTTGCATTAGAACCTTGGGCTTACACAGGGACACTTTGCTCAGCCTGGAAATAGGGGACTGGAACTGCCTGTACTGAATCATCCAGGTTGAGCTGAATCCCCAGGGGAGTCTTGGCCCTGGAGGAGATGGGAATGGAGGGGAAGGGCTGGGAGGAAGGTGGGGGTGGGGCGGGAGGGGGGAGGACAGTCGAACCCATGGTTGATATGTAAAATTAAAACACAAATATAATAAAAAAGAGAAAAAAGTCGTTGCTGCTGAGCATAGTGACACAATCCTTTGTTAAATAAAATTTTCCCCATTCTTTTTTTAATTTTTTATTCATTGTACATACCAACCCTGATCCCCCTATCATCCCTCCTCCCACTCCCCCAAGCCCCTCCCTACTCCTCATCTCCTCCTCCAACAGGGTTAGTTCTCCCATGGTGGGGAAAACTAAGCCTGGTACATTCAGTTGAGGCAGTATTAAGTCCCTCCTTATTTTATCAGGGTTGAGTAAGGTGTCTGACCACAGGTAATGGGATCCAGAAAGCTAGCTCATGCATGAGGGATAGAGCTCATGCAGGAGGGATAGAACCTGATAACACTGCAGAGGCCCCTCAAACAGACCCAGCTACAGAACTATCTCCCATACACAGAGGGTCTAGACATGTCCCATGCAGGTTCTACAGCTGTTTGTCTAAAGTTCATGAGTTCCTTTGAGCTTGGTTCAGTTGTCTTTGTAGATTTTCCCCATCATGATCTTGACCCCTCCCCCCTGCTCATATAATCCCTCTTCCCTCTCTTTGACTGGACTCCTGGAGCTTGGCCTGGTGCACAGTTGTAGATCTCTGCATCTGCTTCCATCAGTTACTGGATGAAGGCTAAATGATGACAGGGCATCACCAATCTGATTATTGAGTTAGGCCAATTCAGGCACCCTCACCACTATTGCTAGTAGTCTAATCTGGGAATTTCCCTAGCACTAAGTTTCTCCATTATTCCATAATGTCTCTCTCTATCAAGATATCTCTTCCATTGTTCTCCCATTCCTTCCCTTCCCCAACTTGATCATTTCGTTCCCTCATGTTCTCATCCCCCATCCCCTACCCTCTATTGCCCCCTTATATCCAGTTTACTCATGAAGATCTCCTCTGTTTTCCCTTCACAAGGTGATCCCTACATCACTCTTAGGGTCCTCCTTGCTTCCTAGCTTCTCTGGAGCTGTGGGTTGTAGTCTGATTATTCTTTGCTTTACATCTAGTATCCATTTATGAGTGAGTACATACCATGCTTGTCTTTCTGAGTCTGAGTTCCATCACTCAGGATGTTATTTTCTAGTTTACTCATTTGCCTGCAAATTTCATAATGTCATTGTTTTTTTTTTATAGCTGAGTAGTGTACTCCATTGTGTATGTGTACCACATTTTCTTTATCCATTGATTGTGGGGCATGTTGGGTGCATCCAGGTTCTGGATATTATGAATAATGCTGCTATAAACATAGTTGAGCAAGTGTCCTTTTGGTATACTTGAGCATCCTTTGGGTATATGCTCAAGAGTACTATTATTGGGTCTTAAGGTATATTGATTCCCAATTTTCTGAGAAACCACCATACTGATTTCCAAAGTGGCTCTAGAAGTTTGCACTCCCACCAACAGTGGAGGAGTGTACACTTGGTTCCACATCCTCTCCAACATAAGTTGTCATCATTGTATAGTCTTGATTTAATTTGGGTATATGGTACCTATCCAGAAAATTGTCCATTTCTTTTAGACTTTCCAATTTTGTGGAGAACATGTTTTTGAAGCATGACCTGATGATTATCTGGATTTCCTCATTGCCAGTTGTTATGTCTCCATTTCTATTTCTGATTTTGTTAATTTGGATATTCTCTCTCTGCCTTTTAGTTAGTTAAGGGTTTGTCTGTCTTGTTGATTTTCTCAAAGAACCAACTCTTTATTTCATTGATTCATTGTACTGTGTTCTTTGTTTCTGTTTTATTGTTTTTAGCCCTCAATTTGATTATTTCCTGCTGTCTACTCTTGCTGGGTGACTTTGTGTCTTTTTCCTCCAGAGCTTTCAGGTATGCTGTTAAGTTGCTAGTGTCAGATTTCTCCAACTTATTTATGTAGGCATTTGGTGCTATGAACTTTCCTCTTAGTACTGCTTTCATAGTGTCCCATAGATTTGGGTATGTTGTACATTAATTTTTATTGAATTCAGGAAGTCTTTAATTTCTTTATTTCTTCCTCGACCCATTGACAGTTCAGTTGAGCATTGTTCAGTTTCCATGAGTTTGCAGGCTTTCTGTAATTTGTGTTGTTGAATTCTAACTTTAAGGCATGTTGGCCCAATAAAATACATAAAGTTATTCCAATTTTTTGTGTCTTTTGAGATTTGTTATGTGACCAAGTATGTGGTCAGTTTTAGAGAAGGCTCCATGGGGTGCTAAGCAAAAAGTATATTCTCTTGTGTTTGGGTGGAACGTTCTGTGGATGTAGATGTCTATTAAGTCCATTTGAGTCATAATGTCTGTTAGTTCCCTTATTTCTCTGTTAAGTTTCTATCTGGCAGATCTGTCCAATATTGCCTAGATTTGTGTCTTCTTCATTGTTTCTGTTTCAATTTTCAGGTCTTGAACTGTTTCCTTCACCTGTTTAATTGCTTTTCCTTGGCTTTATTTAAGGGATTTATTGATTATTTCTAATTTTTTGTTTGTCTTTTCCTCAATTTCTTTAAGAGAATTTTTCATTTCCTCTTTAAAGGCCTCTATCATCTTCTTAAAGTCATTTTTAAGGTTGTTTTCTTCTGCTTCTTCTACACTGGGATGTTCAGGTCTTGCTGATGTAGAACCCCTAGGTTCTGGTGGTGTCATATTGCTCTTTATGTTGTTGAATGTATTCTTGCACTGGTGTCTACCTATCTCTTCCTCCAATTAGTGGAAATGGTATCTGTGTCTCAGGGAGCCACTCTTGGTCCAATCTGAACTCTTGGTCCAATCAGAGCTGGTGGAGTCTGTGTCTCAGGGAACAGCTGTAGTCTTGGAGGATGGGTGTGTTTGGGGGTGGATTGAGGTTTATAGGTTACAGGGTCTGGTGTGGGAGGGGTGGTCAGGCCTGCTTGCAGGAGTCCTACCTGCTTGCTGGCCTGCACCTGGGGCTGCAATAGATAGGATGTGGAGGCACTGGTTGTTCCCCTAGGCCTAAAGCCTCGAGGCTGGGGTGATCATCAAATAAAAATATTTAAAAATATAAAGCCAAAGGTAAATGCCAGAAATAATGAAAATTGCTTACATTAATAAAAACACTGGATTAGAGAATAACACTACATAACAAATTAAAAATTAAGAAACAGAGAAAGAAAGTTGCACACCTTTAATTCCAGCACTCAGGTGGATCTCTGCAAGTTCAAGGCTAGCCTGGTCTACACAGCAAATTTCAAACAGTCAGGGCTACATAGAGAAACAACAGAGAGGGAGAGAAAGAGACAGAGAGAGAGAGAGAGAGAGAGAGAGAGAGAGAGAGAGAGAGAAAACAAGATGGGGCTGGAGAGATGACTCAGCAATTATGAATGCTTAGTGCTCTTGAAAAGAAACAAATTTGATTCCCAGAATTCATTTGAGGTTGCTTACAATCCCTGCTGACCTGCAACTTCATCTCCAGGTGATTCAGCATTCTTTTCTGGCCTCTACTGATACTTGCGCCCCCCCCCCCCCACACACACACACAATTAAAACTTAAAGATATTGCTGCTTGTGAGGGCTTATAAGGCTAACACATAATTGGAAAGTAAAAGAAAGTTTGGTCTTTGCTACAGTTCAGAAAAAAGCTTGGAACCCAGTGTTCTTTGGTATTATACACAGAACAGAGCTTCTAGTAATAAAGTCAAATATTTAGCAGAGAGTTCATGCAAAATGTTGGAAATTGAAATGCAATCTGCTTTCTACTTAATACTTAAACTGTGGCAGGAAATGATGAAATTAAAGAAGACAACATTAGAATATAATTGAAAACTCCAATTCATGATTTGGGCACTTATTGACTATCCAGTTTGCAAAGGATGCTACAGCTCAGTTACTCTCTGGAAAGCACACTCTCAGAAATTCCCAAAGTCTATGACTGTAAAATAGTTGCAGAAGGGAATGGTGTGTGAATTGTAGATCCACTCAACACTCTCATTAGAAGCCGAGGATAGAGATGAGTGCTTCAGGGTTGCTGTGATGGGACTTTATCCAGTGGTGTCTCTGAAATAAATAGATGTAAATGGGTTGAGATTCCCATAGAAGCCAAATTACTACCAATCTGGAGAGAAAGGACAAAGACTGACAAAAAAAGGCAGGATATCACATATCAGAGGTTGTGTAAGCACAAAATGAATTAAGAGAAATCCTTGGATGCTAAATTTAAAGGAAAAGAAAGAATGACTCAATGGCAGAGTCATTATGAACAAAAACCATCTAGGCTAGTAGGATGAATGTGAGCTGTACAGAAACTTCAGATAGCTGGAAGGGACTGAGACCACAGAAGTGAAGCAAATATGACAGACACAGCTGCAGAGGACACACGTGCTGTGGGCACAGAGGAAGAGCCAGAAGCCACAGCTTGCTTGTCTCACACCTCGAAATCTTGGGAATTTTCTTGCTAGATTTTTGAACTTGCTTGACTTGGTGACCCCTTCACACTTTCTAATTTTCCCCAGTTGCATTGAGGATGGTTATGCTTGTTTTTTCTTGTTGTTTTTTGTTTTTCTTCATGCCAGGTTGGAAGCAAATAACTAATTTTGATCTGCTTTGTTTCACAGGCCCCAAAATAGAGAATATTTTGCCTCCTGGTGGTGTATACTCAAATTCTTTTCCAGGAACAATTTAGATGAAATCAGAATATGGGGTTTGGAGACTTTGAAAAGACTGACATTTGGATAGAATTTTGAATTTACTGAGATGTTGTATTGACTTGAAGCACTGAAGAATACCAGTGTGGTCTTTAAGCATTTTGCTCATGGAACAGATGTGCATGTTGGAGACTGGGATTAGACTTAGCTGAATAGTGATATCCTTGCTACTCTGATGGAAATTTTAAATCCTCTGCAAGAGTAACAATTGTCTTTAACCATTGAACCATCTCTCCAAGTTCCTCCACGTGAACATGTTCCTTTGTTGTTTTTAAGATCCTCAGGAACAGTGGATTTAGGTTATGACTCTATCCATTTATGCTCTTTTGCATAAAGTTAACTGAAGAAGAAAGTTCAAGAGAATTGTGTGTTAAGAATGTAAAAGCTATCATATTGATAGTATATAGTTATCCTCAACCTATGCAAAGTTCTTCTCTTGTCTTATTTCAGACTTGTTGACTATAACTCTGGGCATCTTTACTCTACTCTTATTGCCAGTTGATGACCACACCGATATATCCCATCTGTATACAATTTAAAGAAATCTAGGTCATTTGTGTGTGTTCCTTGAAAGTACTTATATTGTATTATGCTGGAGATCAGCTCTGGAGCACTCACTGTTTCTTTTTCTTTCTTCTAGCATTTGGTCTTATCAATGTTGTTGAACATACTTATAATTCATTCATTGCAATTGATATACGTTTCCCCTTAAGGCTCAATCTACCCATTTTACTTATTCCCTTTGTGATAAGCACCTCTGTTAACTTCAAATTCTTGCTTCCAAAACATTAGTTAGAAATATTCTTATATTCCTTCCCCTAGGCCTGTGCACAGGTGTTTGGTAGCAACATATAAGATTGGTATGACAGAGAGTTAAAGTAACTGTAGAGATTTTGACTTAAGGTACATTGATTCTATAGATAAACTTGAGTCCTAAAAATTCCATTTTCTAATCCATGAGTGTGATAGTTCTTGATCTTATTTATGTCTGTCTTAGTTCACCTCAATAATCATGCAGAGTGTCTAAAGAAAATAACTTACACAGTCAGATTTCTATCTCAGTGCCAGATATTTTGTGTGATTAATACAAATGCTAAAATCTATTAATTTTTAATTTTCAAAAATTATTTTGGAGTAATTACATCAGAGATTGTAATGTTAGATGTTTCAATTTACTGTGGGCCTCTTAGGAAAATGACAGCTCCAATATTCACCTTGTGTGGAATAAATGAATGTGTTAGAGAGCTCACTTCTGGGATTTGGGGCTCCTTGTTGAGGTATCAAATCATAAATTCTTACTCTTGCTTTTTTCATTCTAAAATGGATATGATATGTATAACTTTAAATTGTTTCTCCAAAACCTAGGAAGATCCACTACCAGTATGAAAGAAAAACATTGCCTCTAACATAAAGCATGTGATGAAAAAATGTAAAACCATCTCTTAATGACTGACAAATTCTGTTCAAATTGAAATCACTGAAGATGTTTACAAATTGTGCAAAAGCACAAATACAGCAATGATTCTCTCCAAACAGCATTTTTAACTCAAAGAAAAACCAGAGTTTTTGCCTATGCGGATGTCTAGGAAAATAATTGTCAATTCATTTCATTCAGAGTCTAACAGTCCATGGGAAGTTTAAACTGCTGTAGATGCACATTTTCACATAAACCAATAAATACAAACATGAACAAGTTAGTTGTGGGCATTAAGTATGAGGACGTCTATTTGAGTACTCTAATGGAATATTTGGCACCACTTTTGGGGAAGGAGTCTCCACCAACTGTCAAATGTCAGGCCAGATGAGGACGGGGGCAAGAAAGAAGGAGCAGGCTGGGAAGAGATGCTCCTATCTTTTTACCCATCATGTTTCAGCACCATCCGCTCACTGCTGTCAGGAGTCACCAGCGTCTTGTGCCTGATGCTCAATCCCACCATCTGGACACTTCTTCCACTTCTGAAGAATAAGGATCTTATTGTTTTTTAAATACATACATACATATACATATACATATACATATACATATACATATATATAAAATAGTGAACTATTCCTCATGTTTCTGTTATTCTTGAATTCTGTATAAAATTTAGAATAATGGGCACTTGATTTTCTTTCCACAGAACAGGAAAGAAAAAGGACAACTTCTTTCATTTGATTAGATAGTGTCTTATTCCTCACTACTGTGATCTCCATGAAGTCCTTGAAGATTGGTGTCATTATTGCTTTATATATTGTATTTCCTTCAAAACTACCAAACCTATAAAAAAAAGTATGCTGTTGTCATTTCACTAGCAACATGATATTTAACAAACATTTCTGAAATTAAACACACTAGTTGAAGTTTTGCCAAGATTCACAGATTTTGTAAAGTAAAACCTTAGCAAAATAAACTATGTTGTATTATTTGTAAATTTTATCTGTCTAACTGAATATATGTTCATTATAAGTATTAAATAAAATAACAAATGAGCTCTTCTTGCATTTAATATGGTACTGATTATGTCAAAATGATTTATTTTGTCCTGATAAAACTTTCATTAATTTAGAAATGAAGTAAAATATATTTTTAATGTTACATGAAAATTTATACAAATGCTGTCTGATGAGAAGTCCCCAACCACTTTCTTGGGGGAAATGAAAGTTTAGGAAAATCAAACTGCCTTGTTGTTCTTAAGACTTCTCAAGTGCACATCATGAAATTTCTACAGTGTCTTGAATAATAACATAAGGTTGTGTGCATAATAAGTGGTATTATCATATACTTATGTGCTCAATATTTTTCATATAAAGTTCAAACATACAAGATAACAGTGCTATATTTTTCTGTATCCAATATAATATTTACTTTTCTTTATGCTATACACAGGTACAATAAAATTTTTATGACATAATAGTATCAATATTTATTACTTTATACTCACTTTATCAAGAGGATCCTACTGGCTCTGCTTTCCAGTACATTTGTAATTCCTTAGTAGAAACTGAGGTAGAATAGGAAAAACAATCTCAAAAAAAAAAAGTCTGACATTATTAGCTGACGTGTCTTTCTTGCTAAGACTGGTTGATGACCAAAGGTGATGACTAATTCCTGACACCCATTTCTGCCCTCCATTTCCTGATATTAAAAAAAAAAAACTATTGATGAGTGGGTATGCATGCTATAGATTTAAAGTAGAGCTGACCAATTATTTTTCATATATGAAGGTTTATATTTGTGATTCCTTATAAGATTATAATAAAATGATTGATTCTTTCTTTGTAACCACAATATGCAGCACACCAACAGAAGAACAGGCTGAGAAAAAAATACCTCTGCTTTCTCATATTCTGTTAATCTGTAACAAGTTACTTAGATGTAAATGTATCTGGGTTATTGGGATGACTTTGAATCGTGTAAGGGAGATGAAGAACGTGTTTTTACCTGTATTTATTATAATCATTTACATGAAAAACAGAATGTAACTACATTGTAAATTCCTATATTGCCTGAAAGATTTTGTTGGGGTATTTAACTGTAGGGGAAAAAAGTATATGATAGACGGATAGAGAAGAATAAAGAAGGAAATCATCAAGAGAGTGTGTGAGCGTATTTTTTTTCCCCTTTAGCCCTTCAGATAGGAAAGTCTAGTATGCCGACTCTGTGGATTCCACCCTGCTGACACTGGAGGCTGGCCTACCAGGCAGCAATAATATGCTGAAAACAAGTAGTCCAGGCACCAAGTCCAGAAACTAGAGAAGGGAGGACAAAGAAATAACAGCTGATTTCTCAATGAAAACTTTGAACCAGAGTGATATGCTTCACATTCTCAAGGACAGCTGTAGCACAAATTTTAAAAAGGTCTTAGTAATAAAAACAAAACCTGAGCCAGGTATTGGGGTGAATGCTGAAAGATGAGAGAAACAGAACAAGGCACAACTAACCTCACCTCAGCCAGTTCCTCAGCTGATCCTGTTTCCTCAGACCGGAAGCCTCTGAGTCCTCATCTTAATGGATCTCAGCTGAACTGCTTTTAAAAGCCTAAAAGCTTAACAGGCTCTAGTCTCTGGTCCTCATGCCTTATACACTTTTCTGCCATCACTTTCTGGGATTAAAGGCGTGTGTAACTATGCCTGGTTGTTTCCAGTGTGGCTTTGAACTCACAGAGATCCAGATGGATCTCTGCTTTCAGAATGCTAGGATTAAAGGTGTGTGTGCCATCATTTTCTGGCCTCTATATCTAGTGGCTGTTCTGCTCTCTCACCCCAGGTAAGTTTACTAGGGTGCACAATATATTGGGGAACACAATATCACCACAGAAGGCAGGGACCATCTGAGACTACAGTACCAAGGAAAACTATCTTATAAAGGTGAAGTAGAAAGGACAGCTTTCCATGCTAATAAACATGCTAAAAGAATCCATGGTCTCTGAACCATTCCTACAGAGAATATTGGAAATCATTCTTCTGGATGATTAGAAGAATAAGCATAGCCAAGAGACTATAGAAATAAAGCAATTAAAGATCTTCTTACTGTTTTATTTTATAATTTAATTTAATTTTACATATCAGTCATGGATTCCCCTGTCCTCCCTCCTTCTGCCTGTCCCCCTCCCATCCTACCCCCCCAATATAACCCCCATTCCCATCTCCTCTAGGGCAAGGACTCACCAGGGGATTCAGCTCAGCCTGGTAGATTCAGTCAAGGCAGATCCAGTCCCCTCCTTTTTTATTTTTGAAAAATTATTTTTACTTAAGTAAAATGGTTAATCATGACTCTGTTTAAATACTTAAATATTATAATAAATTCTTTCTTTCTACACATATTTATCAGAATAAAGCAATAGTTCAAAATGGGAGATAGACTTTCTCCTTAAACTAAAAAGCAAACAACAACAAAAAAAGATTTTCTTAAACACAAGGAACAACTAAGATCACAAACAGTAAAATAAAATAAGGTTATTGCCAATGCTATTGGTTACCCTCCACAACCTGTCAGTAAGACCCTATTGTTGAAGACAGAACATTCTTTTGTTATTGAACTTGGAGAAAATCAATCTGGGGCTCAACTGGAAGCTTTACCCCTACTGATTAATGTTCATGGTGCTGGGCAGTACTATACATGCTACCTGAGGAGAATTGTAATCGTCAATCTCACCCTGTGAGCTGCAATAATGTCCTGCCTGGAAGATATGTCCTCTTGTCCAATACCGATGAAAATGTTATGGGATAATCAAGAATTTTTTTTTATTCCAGTTAAAGCCCACTCCATGATATAAAACATTGACATTGTTAATGAGGCCAATGTCTGAGACTAGATAGGTCATGGCCCCTAGGAGTTAAATGGACATAGCAATAAAAGGACTCCTAATGATATATTGCTGCACTCATAGATCAGTGCATTCCTTCACCCTCATCAAAGGAGTTTCTTCTTTCAGTAGATGGTAATTAACATAGAGAGCCACAAGTGGACAATAGAGAGTGAGAAGCTTTGGAGTCTCTGTGACATCTCTTCTTTAAAGGCTCAGGGATTTGAGGAAAGAGGAGGAGGAAGAAACATTATAAGAGGCTGTGGTGATGAACAACTTCAAGGAAAGAACATTTTCTGGATGCAGTAGAGCTGAGGCACATGTGAAATCACAGAAACTTGGACAGCATGCACAAGTTCAGGCCAGAAAAAAAATGCAAGCATAGAGAATGTGGTGGCCACAAAGTCCTACCCATGGCTATGAAGCTGTTTGCAATTAATGTATTATGAACATATATTGTGAATAGAGTGGCAATGAGTATAGCTGAGCAAGTTTCTGTGGAGTAGAGATTTTGGGGCATATGCTGAGGAGAGATATAACTACATTTATATGGTAGTATCATTTGTATACTTATTATTTGTAGTATTTTGTAGTTTGTGCCATACTGATTTCCAGAGCAACTATACCAGTTGTATTCCTGCTAACAATGAATGATTGTTTCCTTTCCCCACATTGATAATATCATTTACTGTTAGTTGTTTTGTTGACCTTTGTCATTCTGACTAGGGTGAGATGAAATCTCAAAGTTGTTTTAATCTATGTTTCCCTATTTCCTAAGAATGATGGATAGTTTTTGAGATATTTCTTAGCTATTCTATTGAGAACTCTTTTTAGAACAATCCCATTTTTTAACTGGGTCATTTGCTTTCTTGACTCTTCACTTTTTGAGTTCTTTATGTATTCAGGATATTTAATTATGTGTCAGATATAAAGAAAAATAAAATCATGAGATTTGCAGATCCTTTGTACCAAGTATGTGGTGTCTTCAGGCGGCACCCTCAATCCCTGAGAGGCAATCAAGTGATACATCAATAAGACACTATTTGGGGAACCACTTTGACCAACCTGACCATTTGAAAGAAGGGTTTCTTGGGCCTGGTACTTGGGCCTTTATTAGTTCTTATGGGAAGCATTGTGAGCCCAACTGACTTAACTCCCACATATGTATTATTCCTCTTTATGTATTCTGTGTAATATGATTCCTTGAACCTTATCAAACAACTGGGCTGTTATTAGTCCTTAGTTGTGCCTTTTTCTCCTGTATTGATTGACCTTCCTCCCTCCTCCCCCACTATTCCATTTCCCCACTTCACATCACTTGTATCCCACCAAAGCTACTTTTCCCTACCCATGATCCCTTTATACATTCCCGGTTTCTGTGGTCACTCCATGTCATATAATTATGTCTGAGGATTTTCAGATGAGGGTGAATATGTGGTGTTTATCTTTTTGGGTATGCATTATTTCACTCAATGTAATCTTTTCTAGGTCTATCTATTTACATGTAAATTTCATGATTGAATTTTTCTTCAAAGCTGAATAGTACCCCATCATGTGTATGTACCACATTTTCATTATCCATTAATCTATTAAAGGACAGTTAAGCTGTTTTCATTTCCTGGGTATTGTGAATAGGGCAGCGATGAATATGACTGAACAAGTATCTGTGAAGTAGTATGTCGAGGAACAATCCACCAAATGAAGAAGCACACTGAATGGGAGAGAATTCCACCAGGCATACATCTGAGACAAGGTTAAAATCCAGAATACATGAAGAACTAAAAACAAAGAGTGAAGAAAACAAATGGCACAATTTAAAAACGGGCTAAGGATCTAAGCAGAGAGTTCTCAAATGAAGAAATTAAAACAGCTAAAACATACCTCAAAAAGTGTTCATCTTCCTTAGCAATGAGGAAAATGCAAATTAAAACAACTTTGAGGTTTCATCTCACCCTAGTCAGAATGGCTAAGATCAACAAGACAACTGCCAACAACTACTGGCAAGATTGTGAAGAAAGAAGAACCCTTATGCACTGTGGGTGGGAATGAAAACTGGCACAGCCACTCTGGAAATCACTATAGAGAGCACTCAAAAACTAAAAATAAATTTTAGTGTATAGCCTATCCTTCTGTGGCATATCCCCTAAAGACTCGAGATCCTAAACACTGGCTTTCATAGTATGGAAAGCTGTTTTTCAAACAGCCATGGAGGAAAGGAATCAAGAGTCCTGCCCAGCTGTTACTCCTATGAATCACAACAATGACCATTATGGTAAGATATCCCTAAAGGTACAATTGTGGCACTTATATCTTAGCATTAACCAACAGATGTCTAATTGGACTTAAGCCCCCCTTTACATGAGGAAATAATGCCTGGTGCTGGAAGTGGAGCAAACTACCCGTGACTAGTGAGGTCATGTATCTTAGAGGAGAATGTAATATTGCCACATTCCTAAACCAATATAATTCCTAACCTCATTCTAAATACTTACCTTAGACCCACAGATAAGTGTAGTTTTCACTAAAGAAGTTTCTTTTTTCAATAGACAGATACCATTACAAAATTCTACGTGTAGTCAAAATGCAGAAACCACTTGACTGAGTGATGTCCAGCCCCAACTGATAAATCTACAGTGTAACCCAAACACAGCACTCAGAGAATATAGTAGATCAGGAAGTGATCTGTAAGGTTGTTTCCTAGTTACAAAAGAAAAGCTATGCCTATCATCTTAGCAATAAGGCTGCTCAGATAAGACGTGAAGTTGTCATGACAGTGTTGGACAGGGAAATCTCACATGACTCCATCCCTGAATAAAGAGTTACAGACAAATAATGAATGCTGAGGGGAGCAATTAGGCTTCCCTAGTGATGAACCCCCAAATGATTATCCAATATCAAAGTCAGCCCTAAAACATACAGGCAATATTAAATGAGCTGAGCAGGTTGTATTGACACATGTATTCACATATGTGTGTGACAATCATAAAGAAAAGGAGGCAATGAGTCTGAGAGAGTAAAGCAGGGGCACAGGCTAGTTTCAAATTCTTTTTTTTTTTTTTTTGAGCTGAGGATCGAACCCAGGGCCTTGTGCTTGCTAGACAAGTACTCTACCAATGAGCTAAATCCCCAACTCAAATTCTATTTTTATGTTGGGTTGGCTTTCTTATTTCATTCATATTTGTGTCTTTCTCTTTTTTGAGTTGTTTGACCATAGTTCCTTCTTGTGAATTATGTCTCTGGCATCTCTTCCAGGTGGATTTGTATGCGTGTATTTGGGTGGGGGAAATGGGATTTACACAACTGTAATTAGTGAAGTTTTTCTTTGATTTTTGTTCAAGACAAGTTTCTTCTTTCATGAGGGCTGTTCACGATGTTCACGAGGGGGCTAATCCATGGTAGTGTCTGAATGTTACTTTCCTCTGTTAGATATTTGGGACTACAGCCTCTATATCAGATCTCTTTGGCAGCTACAGCCTAGTACCTCGATGACTTGGTCAAGGACCTTCGAACAACTTTCAGCTTGCAGTGTGGACCAGTATTGGCTCTCAGGTTAGAACAGAGCAATGAGAAGGTCCCAAGTCAGTCAGATCTGGTAAGATTTAAAGGAAGAGATTGGCTCCCATGGATCTTCCTGTCAAGTATGTCAACTGGAAATATCCTGATAGGATGAGGTCATGTATCTAGTGAGTCCCGGGAGAAATGTGGGTTCATGGCATCTGCAATAGAGAACAGAATGGGTTAAGGGATCCTGTGCCGGTCACACAGGTAGCTTTTGATTGGGTAGTTTGGTTACTTTATGAATATTTGAATTTCATATTTGGTCTTTTGTTTTATGGTTAATCATTGGCAATGTGTGCTTTAGCAAACTATATCCAAAATTATTATCACACTTGCTTTAAATTATTTTATTTTTCTTTCTACTTTGTTCATTGGACACACGTGAAAACAAGAGTTCTTTTCTTTCATGGTATTTATACTCAAGTGGTAAGATAGTTTAACTTACTGGTTTTAAATTTCTATTTTTTTAATTTTCTAATCCAATAGTTCTAATATGGATTTCTATGAACAAAATACAGTTTTTATGTGCATTTTAGAAATCTGTCCTGGCACACATTCTTTGTTTTTCATTTTATTTTTCTGAGACAGGGTGTCACTAGATAGCCTCAGCTAGCCTAGTGTTTGCTATGTAGACTTGGCTGGCCTTGAATTCAAAGAGATTTCCCTGCCTCTGCCTTGCTGGATTGAAGGCATGAAGCACCATGCCTGGCCTTCTTTGTTAATTTTTAATTGGCTCATGTATTTTTTTTTTTTTACTAGTTCTGTGTTTTAGTTAATGTAAGACATTGTCGCTATTTCTGGTTTTTACCTTAGGCTTTGTATTTTTAAACTTTTTTATTTGAAAAAGCCAATGTGCATACAATGTGTTATTTGGCCCAATCTCTACTTCTCTTATAACCTGTTGATAAAATCTCTTATTCTTTAAAAAATATTTACTACACTAATTATTTTTTAAATTGTCCAGCCTTGTTGACAATTGGATGAAGCAAGAGTAACACTGTTAAATTGTTACTAGCATCAGAAGGTAGTTTTAATATAAACATGCTCATTTTTCTAGTTGTAAATCTAAAGTAAGTAACTTAATGTTTTAATGAATGTGTTTCTGGCTTTAAATGTAGATACGATTTGTTTAAATGTCCAGAACTGCTTTAGCCATTGGCCTATCTGCATATCAAATTATTGTTTCTGCTTTTGTTTTGATAAGTTCTCATGGCCCAGACTAGCCTCCATTTTTATATGTCACCACAGCTGATCTTGACCTGTTGACCCTACAACTTCTATTTCCTCAGGGATTATAGGCATATGCCACCACACCTGGTTTTTTGCATACCAAATTAAATGACCAAGTCAAATTCTACTGCAATGTAAGGTCATGTGCATATGAATGATGCTATGTGCATCATGAAGGTATTTCAAATATTTCCTCCTCTGATACTTTTGCACAGACTGTTCCTCTGAATACAGTTCTCATACTTCTCCTCCTTGGGTGACTCCTGTTCTTCAGGACCCAGTTAAATGTGAACCTCTTGTGTAATTTCTCTTGTATTAACAAAATCTTTGTCAAGACAGAAGCTGGAAAGGGTGCCTCCTTCTTTCATAGCTAAAGCAATTTTCTATCATTTAATTTACTCCATTGCATTGTGGTTATAGTTCCCCCAGACATGACTGTGAGTGTCTTGAAGCAAACATTCTGTGTCTCCAGTGCCTGGTGTGTGCTAACTACAAAACACTCAGCTAGCAAGCTTCTTAAAAGAAGTGATCTGGCATTGTTCTTTTTGTGTTCTTGGCACACAATAATAATGATCATGTTATTTATACTAGGCCATCCCAAATCTATGTAATACTAATATATAAAATTTGATTTATCTAATCACTAAAACCCATGAGGTAGCTCATTTTTTTTCATATATTTTAAAGAGAGTGGAAATGAAGTTATAGATTGATAAGTAAACTCAAGGTCACACAATTTGTGTCAAGTCCATTATTATTACCTAGGAATTTCAGCACTAGAGTGTGGACACTGAAGTATAGGTTTAATAACTCTGATACACAGTGAATGAATATGTACCAGAAGACCATAAAACATATAGCAAATGTTTTGATGGTTATGAGATTTTTATGCAGTCTTTTTGTCCAAATTGCTTTCAATGTTTATTCAAAAATATCCACTTGTAACAGCTAGATGAAGCTAAATAATTTCTTCAAAGATCAGAGTCAAGTTCTTAGATATTATGTAAATGAGAACAGAAATTTGAAATAATTTTAATGTTGTATTTGGGAAATCATTTGAGAATATACAAATTAGATTTCTTCATACTGTAATACTTTATGCAAAAATATAACTGGTTATTTAAAATAACTTCAAATTGATATGATAACATGTTATAAAAACTTGCTTAGATTTTGGTGTAAAATTGACTTATTCTTGGAGTTTACATCCAGAATTAAATCATGATTAAAATAAGCCAGCAATAAATTTTGTGGTATATTACAAGAAATGTTCTTGGCTTTTATTATGTACATCATTGAAACTGGCATAAACTAAAATAAATTACTTTTTACATTTGATACTTTTATAAAGATTTGAAATTTATTTTTATATTTTCAGCCACGTTATTTAGTAATGGCACATAAAAAAAGAAGATAAAAATGTCTTCTATAGTCCAAAAATTTATTATCATTTTTTTTAAATACTGAAAAGGTAAAAGAACAATTCAAATACAAGTGAAATCAATTTTTGATAAGAAATATACTTGTTAATCAAATAACGCCTGGCCTGTAAAAATCATGCACTTCAAAACACACACACACACACACACACACACACACACACACACACACACACACAAATAGAACCTTTTCTGTATGTTAAACATCTGCTCTGGCCTTTGTAACCCCCTCTGCATTGAAGTAATAACATTACAGATCCCTAGGTTTATTCCACTTCCGTTTTTCTCTTCTCAAGCATTGTCGTAAAAATAAATGAATATTGTTCCACTGTGCGTGCTTTTACATTCCTCATGATGAGAATGGATTCGTGATAACTCATTTATTTTCTTTTCTTCTAACCATCTTTGCAGCAGGAATGAGATGCCTGAATTTTAATGCCTAATATGATCTTTGGAAGACTATAAACTTTTAATAGACTTTACACATAAAGTGAGAGAAAAGATAAATAGCAGAGAAGTCTGTGTCTTGATCCCAGGAAATCCTGATTAATAGCCCTCAGATTGTGTTAGACCACCCTGAATATTTCCTGAAAAAAATGTGTTCATTTTATTGCCAAATAAATTGTATTTGAAGATACCATCATCTGACCAAGTAGAAATATAAATGGAAGGAAAAGAAAGACAGTGTTTCCTTACTTGATGTAGCATCTAAGACAAATCTCTTTTTATTTGCTCTCTGTGTTGTCTCTGATGCTAATTCTGTGTGATAAACACAACAGGTTTAAGTTTAGGGAGGTTTGCTTTCAGACTTCTCCTCTGTGAATTTTTCTCCAGGAATCTTAAGTTTACCTAATGCCAGGAATTCAGCATCATCTATAAAATCTAAAGGGAAAACACTGACTCTTAACGTTATGTGTAGACTGAAAGATGTCATTGTCTGGATTGTCACCTCCTGCAAAGGTTAGTGTGTGGTTTTCCCATTTTGTTGTTCTGTGTCCAAGTTTTTAAAGACATATCCCACACTTATTATCTTCATAGCACTGTAAATGTCAGCTTTTGGAAGCCTGAATGTAGTGAAAATACAAGCATGCTCCAGAGTCACAAATGAAGTAGATATCGATAATGCACAAGGGGTTTAAATCATATGCATTTGTTAATTTTATTTTATTAATGTATTTTTTCACCTTTTTTATTTATTATATTTGTGTTTTAATTTTACACATCAGCCATGGATTCCCCTGTCCTTCCCCCTCCCCCCCCCCCCCCCACTCCCACCTTCCCCCCAGCCCCTGCCCTCCATTCCCATCTCCTCCAGGGCCAAGACTCTCCTGCCTGTACTGAATCCACCAGGTATTAATGTATTTTTAAAATACAAAAATGAGTATTCTATTACTTAAGAGAAAAGCGGGGACTCAATCTGTTGCCATAAAAAATTATTAAAAAGTGATTCTGGCAAAATCGCATCACCTTTTAAATGAACAGGAGGGAAAACAGTTTGAAGAATTAGTTGGTAATACTGCAATATACACAACCCCCTGAGCTTTGCCTTTTAAAGCAGCATTCTGCTGTTAAATAATAAAAGGAAAGCCCTATTATTTTCCCAGTTTCACTTTGCTTGAAGTGATTGATGCAGAATTTTACTGCCATCCAATGGCAGACGCCTAAAATAGCTCAAGTAAATGTCTAAAGCTTTCCGATCAAATTGCAGTCTAGGGAATTTAACTTGTGTAGCACACTCAGAACTAACATCAATATGTCTCTGTTTGTTCCATAGTGAGAAAGAAAGATGACTACAGTTTCAATTTATTGTGTGTTCTCCAAATTCAATTTAACAGTGAATTACTAATATTGCTGAACATAATTACCTAAATGAATAAATCAACCCAGGCTGCTCACTAGAGAGAACATTAAAGCATAATATTAATTTTTACATGTACCTCATCATATTAGTTTAAAAGGTTTCTTTTTACAACTAACAATCTTTTCCTACCAGGCAAAATAGCCTTTATTAAATGATTGTTCTCAGATTTCTTTCTGTTGTTTGGAAGTCACTTGAATCTTTTTACTTGCTACTCTAAGTCATAATTCCTGATTAACATTAAATTGCATACTGCTTTAATTATGATCTCGATTCCTAAATGATTGAGTATTTAGATCATTTCTCAAAAAGGCAAAATAAAAATTACGTTGATTGCTATGAATGAGTTTCTGCTTTAAATATTCAAGCTTAGTTATTTACAGATCCTGATTTGAGGTAGAAGAGCTGAAGGGTAATACACTAATTTTACTTTTCATTAACATTAACTAAAATATATTTGAAATTATAGTAAATTGCTATGACAAAGTGATTAAATAAAAGTTTATGAGAAAATATATTTGATTTATTTACATATGAATGGCATTTTATTAAAATTTTAAAAGTTTAGTCCATTAATTATTATAAATAAAGTCAATTAAACATGTGCTCCATATTTATCAAAATTCACAACTTTCCCAATGTTATTTTATTTAATGAAGTTTTTTAAGGAGAGTGTGGTTGTATGTGTGTGCAGGTGCACTTTGCCCCAAGACAGTCTCTGGTCTGTTTCGGTATTCTCAAAAACCTGAGACCAGTAATTCAATGAAATTGAAATACCATACTTTTTAAACTGAATTTGTACTGGGATATTTAATTCTGTCATTTCAGTTACATTTTTATATCATTATTTTTTTCTAAAATATTATAAATTAATTCCAAGATATCTAAAAAGAATTTGGTTAGACATCATGTTGAAAGAGGTTTTGTAAAGAACAGTTGTAGGCATTTGTGTGGAAACAGATCAAGAGAGAAGCTTTTTCTGACATCAGGAAGAATTTGAAGACTAGTCAGAGAATAGGGCTGACTCCTATTTCTCTATGAGTGCTGGGAACCACAGTACCAGCACAGTTGATTCTCAGTCGCCTCAACATTAGACTTCTCAACAAAACACTGCACCTTTGACAGATGCCAGAGTGAAACTGGACCTTTAATTCTAGAAATGCCGAGGCATTGAAAAGGAGCCACCACCACCACCACCACACGCAGGAGGGGGTCTGATGGTTTTGATTTTTAGTCTGTAGTATATTTAAGTTTATCTCTCATATATTTAATAATTAACCGGCCATTTAATTCCTTTCTTATCTGATGTTTTTGCTAAGGCAGCTGAGAATCTTGCATCTTTAAATGTACATATAAGAACCTTAGGTCCCCCCACGAGTCAGCTTTGTTATTGGCAAGATTGAAAAATGAACTTCAAAGACAATACTGTTAATAGAAAACTCAATTGCTTAAGGTTTGTAGACATTTTTAAAAATTTAGAATGAATGTTTTGATCAAAAATACAAATCGAAAGCTAAGGCTTGGATGAGGTAAAGTGATCTTCACCAAAAGTCAATTCTACCTACATTAAATTTTAATACAATATGTTTTAAAGCATAAGTTTGTGTACTAATTGAACATATGAATTTATACATCATTAAAAATATTTTAGAGAGTTTTACACTTGAGCACACATTAAATCTGAAAAATCAGATTCCATTTGTGAAGAATGCTTTAAAAGGCTCATTTACATTTTCTGAGTTTAACTAATATTACTCTACAAATTATCTTATGGGTGAAGGTTTCTTGTTTTGCTACCAAACAACCACCCTGCCTCTGAGACTCAAGTTAGTGAGTTCTTCACCTGTGAATACTGTGAAGCAATTACTGAAAGGTGTAAATACTACCTGGAGTTTCACTACATTTGTGAATAAGTACATTTCCACAGATTTATTTCTCTCTGTCCCTCCTCTCTTTTTGTAAGAAACAGGTGAAAGAAGTTAATTCCTTTGTGTAAATTATGAAGGGCTTTGAAATATTTCAATTACCTGAAACATCTCATTCTGTAATGGTTTTAATTTCATTTCCATAAATAAGAAAACAAAGAAATATTTAAATCTTATTTACAAAATGTGTTCACTCAGTATAATTTGGAAAATGTCTGACCTCTTATAATTAAGTATATGAAGAACAATTAAAACTTCAATTTACATATGTATATTTTGCTTAGGCTGACAAAAGTACTATGAGAATTTTTTATAGAATACTTAATAAAATCATTATCACTCTTACTACTGGAAGTTACACACTACCATATTGCATCTAACTTTAAGAAACACATTTCATATCAGTCTTAAGCTAATAGTATATAAAGTATCAGAATTTTCTTTTTGGTTAATATTGATGACTAATTATCAATGATATGTGGGACCTGTAGCAGAGAAAGCAGTGATAAAACAAACAAAAAACACAGTGCCACAGAAGACAAAATCTATGATTGACCTACCAAGCTCTAGATCTTTAATAACATAAATGTTCCAGACATATGAAATATTCCTGATAATTACACCTCACCTCATACTCTTTTGCATTACTTAAAAAATTTTGTAGGATGAAAACCTATTACACATTAAGCAGTTGTGATTAGCTGTAACCGTCTATTGAATTCTTTCCTGGAGAAAGAATCTTACTCCATGAGTAACACAATTCTCTACCATGACACAGAGGTTCCCACAGCTTTCCAATTTCATCAGCAGTAGAGAAGCCCATTATGCTTCTGCAAGTCGGCACTGCCGAGGGCTTCTGCCAGCCATCTAATGAAATGAGAGCTATTTGAGCCAAGCATGCTAATATCAAATCTGATCAAACCAAAGAATTTTGAAAGCACAGAGTTTGGGGTTTTTTTTCCCCCCAAAGACAGCATCAAAATCTGACCAAGATAAAAGCAAAAACTTCTGATGAATATACACCACATGATTAAAACCCTGAGTCCCCATGGCTTAAACCTTGAAGACATTTTAATTATCTATTTAACATCTTGCTATTTCTGGAATTCTGACTGAGAATGTTTCTGACATAGTATTTCATGGAATGTCCCTTTCTCATACTGAGCTGCTTTTATACTCCAGATGTAAACACAAAAGCCTGCCTTTCATCTTTTTACACACCGTCACATGAAAGGGAGGTAAAAACTCTACAGACCACTTGTTCAGTGATTTGCTTGTACATGTAACTTCCAGTATGAAATTAATAATTTTCTCTTACATATAGAAATTAGTTACATTATTTAAATTTTTTGCTCTTCTAAAGAGCATCTTGAAGAGATATTTGGGTGGTGTAACATGGTTAATTTAATGGTAGGAGCTTTCTGGCACAGTGACATTGAAGTTTGGTCTTGAAATTGTCATTATTTGACAGTTCCACTGATTTTTAAATCTGACTGAATTAAAGCAATTTTAAAATTGTTTCCTAAAACTTCAAAGTAGTATTTACTAAATTAATTTTTACTTAAAACATTATTGGCTGAGTTTAAATCTTAGTAAACTAAATTACATGAAAATCTAAAAAAAAAAAACTTGAAATACACATATATGAGGATTAGATCACTGTTTTAAGGTACTCAAATATAATATTTTCTAAAGAAAATAATAAATTTGACCCTTATTATGTAGATATTGCCTGATCTTTTTTTCATAATTTTTGCCATTTCTTAGTATTGTTGTCAAGAGTTTTAGTTGTAGGTAGGTATTTCTTTTTTTCTGAGATCATCTGAACTGTAATTCTATAATTTTGTGTCCATTTTAAGTTTGAAAATATAAATACTTTGTACTATAAATTTAATGTTGCACATATACATAGCACAAGGCACACATGACTTTTAAATGTGTAAAAATATTTGCTGCATTTAACTTCAAAATAGGCAAACTCAGTGATAGCCATTTTAAAATGCATTTGATTCATAATGGGATTTGGACAAAAAAAAAAAAAGATGCTTTTGTTTGGGTTTATCATCCTTATGGTGCTGACGGTTCCTTGCAGAAGACAGATTTCATCTTGGAAGGGGGTGTGTGCTAACTCGGGTTGAAAGCATCATGGTGTGGCAGGCTCCCAGATAAGCACTTGAGAGCCATCCTGGCTGATCAGCCCAGCCGCTCTGATTGCAATTTCACAAAGTCTGGTTCCTGGGGCTTGGCTACAAGGTTTGTTTTCTTCTGTTTGTAGCAGGAAGTGAGGTGATGCTTGATTTTATAGCTGTCTTTAAAGCTTAATTTGGGTCAAAAGATAGAAAATAATTCCTTTAAACTGACTTTTTTTCTCTCTCCTTTTTCTCAGTGACATTAAAGTAGAAAATGAAAAATGGCCCTTCTGGTTTTGTTGTTGTTTTATATTCCATCTATTGACTGCTGGATTGTGCTCCTTTTTCTACTTTAGAATGCCCTCAGAACCAAAGGAATAAAATATACAAGAACCTGAGATCTGAACAGGATGAAAGAACTTTGTGAATATACAGAAGGGCTGAAGTGTCCATCAGTTGTATTTTAGGCCCCTGCTTGATGACTGGGAGTTTTTTTTACTTATCTATCTATCTACCTACCTACCTATTATCTGTCTATCTATCTATCTATCTATCTATCTATCTATCTATCATCTATTCTTCTCTCATATATTACATCCCCACCACAGTTTCCCCTCCCTCCACTCTTCCCTGTCCCTTCCAACACATCTCTCTCCCCTAGATCCCCTAGATCCTTCAGAAAAGGTTAGGCCTCCCAGGGATATCAATCAAACATAGCGTAACAACTTACAGTAAGACTAGGCACATACCCTCATATGAGGGCTGGATGAGCCAACCCAGTAGGAAGAACATGGGATCAGGAGAAAGAATTGGAAATACCCCCTATTCCTTCTGTTAGGAGTCCACAAGGACACCAAGCTACACAACCATAAAGTACATGCAGTGGACGTCGGGCAGACCCATGCAGGGTCTCTTGTTGCTTCAGTCTCTATGAAGCCCTATGAGCCCTGCCTAGGTGATTCTGTGAGCTGTGATTTTGTGCTCTTGTGGTGCCCTCATGCCATCTGGCTCTTACAGTCTTCCTCCTTCTCTTCTGTGACTTCCCCAAGCACTGCAGATTGGTTGTGGGTCTATGCAACTGCTCCCATCAGATGCTGAATGAAGCCTCTCTGAAGACAGTTGGGCTAGGCTCCGGTCTTTGAGTATAGCAGAATATTATTAAGAATCATTTCAATGCCTGTTTTTTTCTTTTTCTTTTGGTTTTTGTTTGTTTGTTTGTTTTTTGCCTAGTCGTGTTTGGGTCTATCCTAGGTCCCTGGGCTGCCCAGACTCTGGTTCTTGACCTTCCAGAAAGTGTCAGAAGTGGACTTCAAGTTAAATCAGTCAATGCTTAGCTACTCCCACAAATTCTGGGCCACAGTTACCTCAGCACATCTTCCAAGTAGTTTATTATAGGTCGAAGGTTCTGTGGTTGGGTTGGTGTACTAGGCCCACCACTGGAAGCCTTATGTGGTTACTGAAGATTGTGGGCTCAGGGTCCATATCCCCCAATACTAGGATTCTTCAATAAGGTCACCCTCATAGATTCCAGGGAGTTTCCTTTGCACTAGGCTTCCATATTGCCCCCGAAATGCCTCCTAATTCCAGTCGCCTCTCCCAGTACTTTCTCCCTCCATACCCTCCCCACTGTGCTTGATTCCTTCTGTTCCCATTCCCAGCATCTCCCAGTCCACCTGGAAATTTACTCTATTTCACCTTGGCAGGGAGATCCATGCATTCGCCCTTGAGCCCTCTTCATGACTTAGCCTCTCTGGGTCTGTGGATTGTAGCTTAATTATCATTTACTTAACAGCTAATATCCACTTGAAATGAATATATAAGATGTTTCTTTTTCTGGGTCTGGGATACCTCATTCAGGATGATTTTTTTCTAGTTCCATCCATTTGTCTGCAAAGTTCATGATGTTATTATTGTATTATTACTATTTATTAATTTAATTAATTACAGTTAATAATTTAAAACACTGAAAGTACATTTTGTGTGATGTTTGTTTTACAAAATGGAGACAGGGTTTCTCTGTGTAGCTTTGCACCTTTTCCTGAAACTCACTTGGTAGCCCAGGCTGGCCTCAAACTCACAGAGATCCTCCTGGCTCTGCCTCCCGAGTGCTGGGAATAAAGACTTGTGCCACCACTGCCTGGCTGACGTTATTTTTTTAACAGCCGAGTAGTACTCCATTGTGTAAATGTACAAGCAGTTTAGAGTTCCATTCTTCTTTCAGGATGTAGGTCATGTGTCATTTCCTGCATTATCATCTCTATATTTCCTAATAGAACTTCCTCTGAAATGTTTAAAATAATGGGGAGCACAAAATAGTCATGGAAGGAAATAAGAAATTCAGTTGAAAAATATTGTGTTGAAAAACAGAAATAGGATAAATGCATAGCGTATTTGAAAGAAGGGCCTAAAAAGATGGCTTGGCAGTGAAGAGCAAATGTAACTCTTCAAGAGGATTGAGTTCATGCCCCATCATCCATGTCAGGCTGCTCACAAACACCTGTAACACTATGGGATCTAAACTTCTTCTGGCCTCTGTGGCACCTGCACTCATATGCATATTTCAAACACAAACACAAATGTGACACAACTAAAAATAAAATAAATACTTTTTTAAAAAGTATTGGAAATACATTTTAAGATTTTATTACAGTTAATATTTAAAAAACACTGAAAGTACATTTTGTGTGATGTTTGTTTTACAAAATGGAGTATATGTTTCATGTCAAAATATGATCTCCAAATTCCAAATGTGTAATACATACTTAGCAAACTGTCCTAAGGCAGAATGGTTTACAAATAAGACTACATAATATTTAGAAAATTAACACTACTCAGTAGAACATGTCTTTCTTAACACTAAAAACTGATGTGTTTATTTCAGTAAATGTAACTTAATTTATCTCAGATATAATTATTTGCAAAATTATAAAGTTATGAGGACAACAACATACATGTTTAGTCATTAAATATACAGTTTAGGAAGTGTAGCTTGAGACCAGAATGGTGAGTAAGTCAATGAAGATACTTGTCACATGATCTGGACAACCTGGGTTTGACCCCCAGGACCCACTTAAAAATAGAATGTGAGAATAGACTCCACAAAATTATCCTCTAACATCTACACATGCACTATGGCATGTGTGCCCACAAGCGCACAACACATAAGCACACGTGTGTATGCATGCACACACACTAATACTAATAAAATATTTTCTATTTGAGAAAAATATAAATAAGAGGAAGTATAGTTTCTATCCATGTGTCCTTATAAGAGAGTTAGGAGCAATTCTTGTAGTATATAAAGTATACTTAGTGAATTGAAGTGTAGGAAGTTTCAGAGGACCACCTTCACATTACAGTATGTGAAGATCCAGAGGACCACCATCACATTACAGTATGTGAAGATCCAGAGGGCCACCATCACATTACAGTATGTGAAGATCCAGAGGACCACTTTCACATTACAGTATGTGAAGATCCAGAGAACCACCATCACATTATAGTATGTGAAGATCCAGAAGGCCACCATCACATTACAGTATGTGAAGATCCAGAAGGCCACCATCACATTACAGTATGTGAAGATCCAGAGAGCCACCATCACATTATAGTATGTGAAGATCCAGAGAACTATTGCACAAATCCTAAATGAATCTACTCTGAAAAAAAAAAGAACTATAGAAACAATAGGCTAAAAGGGTAGATTATTGAATCTACTCTGAAAAGAAAAAAGGGATAATATGAATATAAGATTAAAAAGGTAGATTATTGAATCTACTTTTAAAAAGAAGCTACTAGTTTTAAATATATTAAATTGGATTGTATTTTTATATATTCTATACAAATTATATATATTGATACAAAGTTGAGACTATTTTTGATGGAACATTGTAGTTGGAGAGCTTCTCTCCAGGTGCCACCATATCAGAATATACTGTACCTATTTTTCTACTCTTGTTCAAGGTATTGTACCTATACAGCTCATTTAACAGTGTAATGCAAGTTTCTAGTCCTTGAAAGTTATTATCATCAACTATTCAGGATAATAAAGAAATACAGGTTAGTAGTTAGTCACCTATTACAATTGTCAGGTTAGGTATGTTTTCAACGTCAAATAGATATATTTTAGATGGACAAGTTGTCTTCAAACACTTCAGAGGTCTACAGAATATGGTATTTAAGATGATATAATAACATAGATCCTTCTTTATGATAATGAGACATGTCTGCTCCTGGCAGCATCAATCTTCTTCAGAGAATATGATGGGCATCGAAGAAACTCTATATGAAGTTTACTTTCTTTGTGGCAAAAGCTAGCCACTGGGCAAGAAAGTGCCCTTGCCTCAACTATGGACAGTATGCTGTCCAAATGGATAAGCAGGACACAAAAGAAAAGACTGCTGAACCTTGCCAAAACAAGATAGGAAGGTCCTTCAGAATATCTTGCTTCACAGATAAGTCTGTCAGATACTGTAGGCCAAACATGGATGCCCCAACACTGAAGAGGAATGCTGTGGAATGTTCTGTATGTCAAATGTGTTGCTCTGATTGGGTAAAATAAATAAAGTGCTGATTGGCCAATAGCCAGGCAGGAAGGATAGGGTAGGCAGGACAAGGAAGAAGAGAATTCGGGGAACAGGAAGGCAGAGTGGGAGACACTGCCATCTGCCATCATGACAAGAAAGATGTAAGGTACTGGTAAACCACGATCCAAGTTATAGATGAATAGAAATGGGTTAATTTAAGATATAAGAACTAGATAACAAGAAGCCTGCGATGGCCATGCAGTTTATAAGTAATATAAGCATCTGAGTGATTATTTTATATGTGGGTTATGGGACCACAGGGGCTTGGTGATACCTGGAGAGGAGATCTCCAGCTACAGAGGAACCTTGGATGACTGTCCAGGCAGCCAGCTGTTTTCTGTCATTTCTCACTTTTTTGGAAGTCATTTGTTTGCACTTCTTATTTACTCAGTTCATATCATTTTCTTCTTGGGTCTCTGAGGGAGTTGAAGGCTAGATAGTTATAGTTATAGCTTTCCTTGTTAACAAAATCAGAAAAGAAACTCACTAAAGAGGTATAAAGTGTATTATAAATTTGAAAGACATCAAAAAATAGTTTGGGTAGGCTAGAAAGTGAATTAGGTACAACATTTTGGACTCACCAAAATAAGATAAATAGTGGAACATTTTCTCTGAACTTGAAAACTACTAGTAGACTATACATTATTGATGTAATTATTGGCTTTATATATTGTATATAGTTATTGTGCTTATTATATATAGATTTTATTACATTAGTTATAACCTTTTTATTATTTTAGACAAAAAAAGAGGAAATGTGGTGATATTTTGTTGTATTCCAATAAAATTTTCCTAAAGATCAGAGGACAGAGCCAGCCACTAGATTAAACATAGAGGCCAGGCAGTGGTGGCATACACCTTTCATCCTAGCACTTGGGATCTCATGCATTTGCTACCAGTATAGGAAGCACACACAACATTAATCCTAGCACTAGGAAGGTTGAGACAGGAAGTGATGTGGCTGGTTGGAGAAAGGCATGTAAGGTGTGAGGAGACAGGAACTCAAGAGCCTTTTGGCTGAGGACTCAGAGGCATTCAGTCTAAGGATTCGTGGACACAGGGTTGGCTGAGAAGTTGGCAAGGTGAGAAGTGGCTGTGGTAGGTTTCCTCTGATCTTTCAGCATTTATCCCAATATTTGGCTCAAGGTTTTTATTATAAGACCATTTAGTATTTGTGCAATATATGGCCTCCTTCACATTGCAGCATATTAAGATCCAGAGGACCACCCTGTCACGTTATACACTGCACACATGTGATGACATACGCTAAAGATTAAACAGGTAAGCACTTAGGAAATGCACAAAAATGTTAAAACGCTGGTTAATTTTTACTGACCCAAACAAACATTGACAAGTCAGTTGGTCTCATTGTTGGTTATTTAAGGGATGATGTGAGGTGAGTGGTAGGCACTGAGCCTGCCACCTCCCCTCTTGGCCTACCAGGACAGATGTGTCTGTTTTTGTCAAGTCACAAGGTTCACAGATGTGTGTTATGATTGGTTATGTAAAATCATGCCCAGATAAACCTTGAAAAATATGTATACTTTGCATCTATTAAAGGTAGAAGGTGGCTCACAGAGGGATTATGTGGTATCTCTATTATGGTTCTTCTACCATTCATGCAAGTTTGGATAGCAGGAAGGTTCTCACACACATATTGCTCTTGCCTTTTCCAGACTGGTCCAGGTTTTTCAGAAGTTATGACTTTCTAGGGTCACTTACATAGGTCAGTTATTACGTGTTCTGAAGAAGACTTGGTCTGTACCATCTGCCTAACTCATTCATTACAGTGTTCAAAGTAGCAAATGTATCAAGAACAAATGATGTCCTAGACAAGGACATGATTTTTGGGAGTGGTCAGTCTTTTCTCTAGGTGAGACTGTTTAGACTGGCTGACATATGTGCATACCTACATATATACACACATATGTAATACATGTAATACATATGTGTGTATATAAATATATATTATACCTTTTAATCATTTGTAGAGCTTGGTGAATAAGGATTGATAGCTAGATATTCAAAATTCATAGTATTCTTTCTCAGTCCCTGACAGAGCACAATATTGACCTGGAGGACCATGCATCATTGTTTTATACAAAAGGTTTAGGTAAGTGCAAAACACCTTTCACTCCATGTCTCATACTTCTGAAGGTATTCACAAGACTACTTTAGAAAATTTTCAGGTTGGGGATTTAGCTCAGTGTTAGCGCTCTTGCCTAGCAAGAGCAAGGCCCTGGATTTGATCCTCAGCTCAAAAAAAAAAAAAAAAAAAAAAAAAAAGAAAATTTACAGCATAAAAGTTTATCATAATCAATATAGATGCCGATCTCTATAAATTTATACACTATGAAAACAACTTCACAGTAAGAATAGTGGTGGAAAAAAAAGAATAGTGGTGGAAAGATGATTTATTGAGAATGTACTAGAAGCCATTTGTCAAAAGTAAACTCAGAAACAAAACAACCTAACAAAGAAACTAAGTTTATTTGCAGCAAAGTTTTTATTAGCACACAGGTTTGGCAGTATTTGCATTTAAAGTTAAAAACAAAAGATAATAAAATAGACACTTAATATAACAAAGGTATAAGAAATATTGGCAATAAAACATCAATAACTTTTGTCATATGATTATCAAAATGGACAAAGATTGACATCTGTCTCCAGAGACCAACATTGCAGAAGCAGGATCAGAACTCTTATGTTGGGAAAATTGGAAAGAAAAATTTCAGGATTGGTTTAATTTATAGACTTAAATTGACAAAGTGACTGTTTTACATTCCTGTCACCGAGTTCACCTGTTCTTTCTTTGGTTACCCAGGTACAAGGTATGCCTCCTACTTCCCTGATAGGAAGTACAATATAAAATGATTTCTTAAATGGAACAGACTGGGCTGTTCATTTATTTTATTCACAGACATTGTGCTGGGCACATGATTTCACTTAATTCTAATAATAAGCCTATGATGATTATAGGGTGCTATTTACTCACCAAATTTACAATTACACTGGAGGTGAAGTTTAATTTGAATTAGTAGTACATTAGGCTTAGTAAATAATTTACTGAGCCCTCCAGAGAATGATCTAAAATGCCAGCACCCACTTGTACCATATGGATGGTCAATATTACTTTCTGTTAGAGACTCATGATGAGATTACTGAGAAATTAGAAACTAATTAAGCATATAGAACCAAAGTTTTCATTCCCAAGTCCATTATATGCAGTGTATCACTCCTCCAGGAGCTCCTTCAACTTCACTTTAACAAGCTATAAAGACATTAAAAAGATGAATGTATCAACAGTCCTAATACATATTTGCATATGATTAACAATGCAGAATAAAGCACTCTCAAAACTCCACTTGGATAGGGATAGTACTTTTGCTTCTGAGATCTACCTACTGTGACTATTAATTGGTGAACGATATAAATTCATACATTGCCTTATCTTCCAATATTGAAAAATTGAGCCAAGAAACAGTTTGAATTAAAATAGAAAGCAGTCTAAATTAAATGGAGTTTACATTTTAAGAGATGTAGCTTATTGGTTTTTTTTTTTCAGATACGTGTGTACATTTTCAAATGTTGAGCCCTAGTTCCTATCTCTATATGAATTTGATCCCTTCATTGGCACAAGCTCAGACGGACTTAATTGAAAATACTGTTAGCTTATTCAAGCAAGTATTTAAAAAAATTACATTGTATCTCTTTAAAAAAATGTAAACTTAGCTTAATTCAGATTCTTGTATTGTAAATTAAATGAGGTCTGGTGGGGCCAGGACTTCATCGTTTGTGAGACAACCATTAACTTTCCCCTTGCTAAGATTTCATTATCAAATCTTGCTTTTTCATTCCATGTGGGAAAAAAAAAATCATGCACACAGGCCAGTTGTTTGGGAGTAGATAGCACAAAGAGGTGACAGCAGAAGAGGACATTCTACACCACAGTATTGAGAGGCCCTGCTGGTGAGATACTGCAGTCTGTCATGGCCTGGAAACCTTCTCCAAGCTCAGCAACATGAAGCCTACATAAAGGCTTCCTGCTCTGTAGTGGGTAGCTGTTCCAGCTTTGACCTGGAAATACTACCCCCATTAAGGCTTCAGTAACTACCATGCCTACAAGGCAGGAGACAGGAGCCCTGAAGACCCAAGATCTGGATGTGCTGGCTCTCTTGGTTCCTGGATCCTGGATGCCAGAGGTAGACCGAGCAGAGTTCTCCAGAGAACACTGCCAGACTGCACTACACCTTTCCCGGACCCTGTAACCTATCTCTTTACTTGTGAGCTACCCCACAAAATAAACCTCCCTTTTAACTACGTGGAGTTGCCTTAATACTACAACTAATACTGCTCTCTACCTAGCCTTATCTGGAGGATGTCTCTAGGCTTGGATGTCTGATTTATCTTTAGCATGACCCCTGTCATAGTTCCCTGCTAGAAGCTTTCCCCTCATGCCCATATAACTAAGACTTGTACTAGGAGCTTTGCTATAGGATCCTGCTGCCACATGTGAAGTCTTATGATAGGAGAATGCTGTTTAATGCAAATTAGGGTTTGTCCCCAAACCTGTATATTCCATAGACTCTGGAACAAAGTTGAGTTGTCTCACTGAAGTCATATCCTGGAGGGATGTCTCTGTTGTATCCACAACCTTCTGAACACTGTCCCTCTCTTCTGCTCATCCTATCCTCCCGGACCAGTGGCCAGTGATCCTGAGGAAGAAGGAGACCCACACCACAGAGCAACCAACTGCTGGAATTTTCATTGTTTTTGTTTGGTTTCTTTCTTTTAAGAGTTACTTTTTAAATTATTTTTTGGGAATTTTATACAATGAATTTTTATTACATTGACCCCTTCATCCAAGACCTCCTAAATTCACCCACCTTTACCTATCCAACCAACATGTCCATTTTAATTTTTTTTAAATTTTTAACCATGAAGTCTAATTTGTGCTATCCATATGTATGGCCTTCCACTGGAGCATGGTCCACATACCATGGGCCAAACACTTACTGAAAACCCACTCTCCCTCTCTGAGCAGTTATCAATTTTCCAATAGCTCCTCGGTTAGGGTTGGGACTTTCTGCCCCCTGACCCCACTTGCCTGTTTTCAAACTGAAATTGTGTCTGGCCTGAGCCTGCACAGGTCTTGTCTATACTGTCACAACTTCTGTGAATTCATATGTGTAACTATTCTCTTTTGTCCTAAAGATACTGTGTCCTTGTACCCATTCACTGCCTCTGGCTCTGAGATTCATTCTGTCTGCTCTCCATGATGGTCCCTGAGCCTTGAGAGGGTGTGGTAAGATACAGATGTCTCATTTAGAGCTGAGCAGTCTAGAGACTCATTCTCTGCACTTTGACCAGTTGTGGGTCTGTGTCAATCATCACCTACTGCTAAAAGAAGTTTCTCTGATGAGAGCTGACAAATGCATTAATTTATGGGTATAACAATGAGGCATTGAGAGTTGGTTAATACTATATTCATTTAGCAGAATAAAAATAGTAGGTCTCCCTAGGGGCTATGATCTATCTAGCTACAGAGCATTGGTACCAATAACAATACAAGGTATGAGTTTCATCTGGTGGAGCAAGCTTTAAATCTAATCAGAAAATGGTTGGTTATGTCCATGATTTATGTCAGGATTGCACCAGTGAGTGTGTCTTAACAGGCTAGTCATTGTGTAGCTGTCAGGATTTATAACTCAGCGGGACTTTGGATTAATTTTCTCATTGGCTGGCATGTACATCACCTTGCAAGCACTATGAAAGCCAGTAGAGATTAAGTTTCCAGGTGAGTATTACCTTGATCTCTCACTACTTTATGACTCACGGATGTTGTGCTTTCAGCAATAGGATCTTTTTGTTGACTTTTGGGGGTAAACAGGAGCATTGGCAATAACTTTTAATGTTTTGGGGCCCTTGGAACCTCCCTAGCTAACAATTCAAATTCCAAAAGAAGTAACCCATTCCTGCACTAAGATTTTTAGTTGTTATTCTGTGGAATCTACTAGGTGTGTTGTCACCCCACTATAGGATAACACCATTAAAACTCTTTCCATAAATGTGTGTGCATGTATAGTTAGAGACTTCTACATTAGTAGGTTTCCACCTGACTTTTTAGAAATGCCTTGTCCCTATATGTTCCCTTCTCTACCTTCCATTCCCATCCCTCACCCTAATTTAACACTTCCTGTTCTATTATTTCTTTTTAAAAGTTTATATTACTGTGTTCTACCTTTTCTATCTTGAAAGCTCACACCTGTTGGAAACTGACTTAATTCTGTAGCCTCTATGGGTATTCCAAATAGAACACACGTATTTGAATTTCAAAGCTAACATGACATGAAAGAAAATGAGGTTAAATGTCTTTATAGTCTGGATTACCTCATTCAGAGTGATTCTTTCTAATTCCACCAATTCTCCAGTGAATGGCATAATTTTGCTTTTATTTGCAGCTAACTAGCATTCCATTGCACACATGTACAACACCTTTTCATCATCCATTCTTCAGTTGATGTACATCTTAGCTATTTCAACCTATTAGTCATTATGAAAACAGCAATGAAGAACATGATTTTGAGCAAAGAGGATTACAATATACATTGGAGAAAAGACAGTATCTTGACAAATGGTAACAAACTGGATAGTTGTCTGGAGAAGAACAAACAAGAACCTCATTTTTCACTCTGCACAAAACTCAACTCCAGGTGCACAGGGAACCTCAACATAAGACATGATACTCTGAATCTGATACAAGAGAAAGTGGGAATACACTTGAACTCATAGGTACAGAAAGGACTTTCTGACAAAGACACCAATAGCACAGGGATGAAGACCACTAATGAATAAATTGGAACTCTGT
The DNA here is from genome assembly GCF_903995425.1 of Onychomys torridus. Taxonomy (NCBI): domain Eukaryota; kingdom Metazoa; phylum Chordata; class Mammalia; order Rodentia; family Cricetidae; genus Onychomys; species Onychomys torridus. The sequence goes on from NC_050449.1 coordinate 84,680,984, forward strand.
AAAATGAGAAGGTTTATTTTTTGAATGTTTTCTTAGTACTACTATAGCTCTGTGGTACAACTTGATATCTGGGATGGTGACACCTGTATCAGATTTTTTTTTTTATTGCTCAAGATTCTTTTAGATATCCTGGGTCATTTGTGCTTCCACAGGAAATCTGCAATTATTTTGTCAACTTCTGTGAAGAACTGAGTTGGAATTTTGACAGGAACTGCATTGAATCTTGCTTTGAGTAGGATGACCGTTTTCCCACTATTAAATCTAGGAATCCATGAGCATGGAAGGTCTTCTCAAGTTCTGGTATCATCTTTAATATCTTTATTAAAGTATTTTACTAGTGTACAAAGGAAATGTGTTTGTCATTTCTTCTTCCACTAATGACCATTTATACTATTTCTGATGAGTGCTTGTTTAGTTAATTTGCATATTTATAAACTGGCTCCTTCTAGTGTTGTCTTAAATTGCTTGAGTTCTGCACATAGTCTGGATAGCCACACAGGTATATAGTTGTCAGTCCATTATTGCTTCCATTACTCCATATTTCCCTTCTTATCCATGCCCATATTCCTATTTGCCTCACATTGCCTAATACCACCTATCTACTAGTGTATGTAAAGTATTTCTTTTTAATTTAACTTTTTTATTGATTCTTTGTGGATATACAACATGAATCTTGATCCCACTCATCTCCTCATCCCTTTGCATCTGCCCTCTGCCCTTGTAATTCCTCCCCTCAAGATAATATGAAATAAAATTTAGAAGAAAAGAAAAAGCTGTAGTGTGGTATACTGAATCTCACAGTATACCATTTGGTCCATACATCTTACTTGTAAGTGTTCATTGCTAAGAGTCATTCATTGGTCTGGTTCAAAGCCTCTATCAATATTGAGCGCTCACTGGGACTTCTCTTTGGCACCCTGCTGTTGTCCTGTGTTATGGAGATCCTGCAACTTTGGAACTGCAGTGCTGGCCCTTCCATATGATCCAGCAGATCATAGATAGGGTAGATGTTGAGATGTGTCACTCATAGCCTTGGTTCTGGGCCTAGGTGGTCAACCCACCAGTTCTCCCTTGTCCTCAATACCAGGGTAAGCTCTCCATTGTTGTCCCTGCTAGTTCACCTTAGTTCACCTTGTAAGGAGAAAGAGTCAGACTGGTTCTCCTGCTCTCATGCTCTCAGGGTTGGCTCACTCACACCTATACCACCAGGACCAGCTCTAAAGTGTTATTACCTAGGTGAGGTACAAGGGCAACTGAGTGCAGTAGCTAGTGAGAGGCAGGACCAGCTCTCTTGCTCTAGTGACCTCAGGGACAACTCTCAAATCTGCCACAGGTGGTAAGGGGTGGAAGATGAGGTGTGGGCTTCTCTCCCTTGCCTACACCAACATATGACAGATGAAGGGCAGGACCAGGCCTCTCATGCTCTTATTCTTGGGATCAGCTAACCCATGACCATTGCCAATGGAGTCAGCTCTACTGTGCTGCCCATGAGAGGTACAGGACCTACTCTCTAGAGTGCTACAGCCAGTGAAGGGCAGTTATGTTGGGGAGACTTTATGGGTGGGGCTTCTGATGTTACTAGAAAACACAATCTAGAAGGTAAATCCCTTCTTTTCTGACTCTCATATTCTGTTTACCCCCTACTTCCACAATGTTCCCTGAACCTTAAGTACAGAAGTGTTTTTATAGATGGATCCATTGGAACTGGGCTCCACAGTTCTGCATTTCAGCCAATTGTGGTTTCATGTAGTGGTCTCTGTTGCAAAGAGATGTTTCCCTGATGAAAGGTGAAAATGACATTATTTATCTGTGGGTAAAAGGACAAATGTTTATAAATTGTTGTTAGGGAACACGCTGATTTAGTAAATAAGTGGTTGTAGATTCTAGATTCTCCTCCAATGACTGTGATTTCACTATCACTGAGTAGTTAAATAGGTTTCTAGTACAAGCCGTCATGGTATCCCTATTATTGAGCAGGTCTTAAGTCCAATTAGGGGAGCTGTTGGCTACTTCCAACCTATCAAGTCATGCTTGTCTTTAATGTGATTTATAGGATAAAATAACAATATGGATGTCTGGAAATGGCCACAAAAAATCATACTATAAATCATTTACCAATAAATAAATAATAAACAAAACTATAAAGCTACATATATAATATTTTTAATTAATTTATTTATTATGTATACAGAAGAGGATGCCAGATCTCATTACAGATGGTTGTGAGCCACCATGTGGGTGCTGGGAATTGAACTCAGAACCTCTGGAAGAGCAGTTGGTGCTTAATGAACTCTTTTCATATGGAATAAAATTTCTCCCTCTAAGACCCCAAAAACCTAAAACAAATAAACAAACAAAAACAAAAAAACAAAAAAAATAGACATCAGAAGCCCTCTTTAGAGTTGTTAGCCAGGGCTCTCTAAGAGACTTCAAAAATATACAACCTATTGCTTTTAGGCCTTGGTTACCCCCAGAGATGGAAGGTAAGGCCTTATTGATGAAGGCACTGTGCACTTCAGAAACAGAGCCCAGATCCCAGAGCTGGAACTGACCTGATTGCCCCTTCCTTGAGGACTAACTTTCATGGGTGAAGGCACCATGCAAGCCTCCAAAGGAAGGAAGCAACCATCAGTCCTACCCAGCTATGAATTGATTTTTATACAGGTTAAAAGATAGGGTTCTATCTTCCATGGGGCTATACAGCAAAGGTTATACTATTTTGCACATATACTTTTTCTTTTGGCAATGTGTCTCTAAACAGGTGACCATAGCTGTGTGGGACTACCTCTGGGTCTTCTCTGTATTTCCTTGATCTCCTTATCTGTGCCAGTACCAAGCTGTCTTTTTCTTTATGGCTCTGTGATAATTATCTTTTCTCATCACTGTGATGAAATACTGGACAGCAAGTAGGGACTTTGTCTTACATTTCAGAGAATATGGTGGAAAAGACATGATCGCCAGGGCAGACTCAGTCACTGGTAGTGAGAGCGAGGTTCCCATCACATGAAAGCTGCAAAGTTGAGTTGTTGAATAGAAGGGGGAGGGGGCAGGAATGGGGATGACAGGGGTGGTGGTGGAGGTCAACATTCAAGGCTCATCCCAGTGACATCTACCGCTTAAGCTCATTATCCAAAAGGTTCCACAATATCCCAAAGCAACGTTAACTTAAGATGAAGTGCTTCAAAACATAACTAGCTCTGAAATCTGTTATTCGAATTCAATTGTTGTGATACTTCTGACCATTGCACAATTGCATTGCTAAACATTGAAGAAGGCACTAGAAGACAGAAAGACCATGCTCATTGGTGGACAAAATTAACATTTCAAAGTGAATATATTATTGATTATGATCTACAAATTCAATGAAATCTTCATTAAAATTCCAATCATATTCTCCATAGTTCTTTTAATACAATAAAATAATAATAATAAAAAAACTCAAATGGGATCCTGCCTGTCCACTCTTTCCTTCCTCAGTTAAACTTCCCTAGAAACGCCCTCTAAGACACACTCAGGAATGTCTCCAAGGTGATTCTAAATCGCACCAAGCTGACAGCCCAGGATAGCCATGCATTTCCCAATGATAGATATTTGCTAATTTGAAGAGCTAAAGTCTGCCCAACCAACAGCAACACTGAGAAAAGGAGTCATTCATAGAGGCAAAATGTTGCCACCTTAGTGACAAGTAGACTATCTTTGTTGTCACTTCTATTATAGCCAGGGCATCAAGTGTTTTCCTACCAGGACAGGCTTTATTGTCATGTCTGTAAGTTGGAGAAACTTACCCGCAGTAAATAGATGGGCAAGCTGATCTGAGGGGAAATGCAGGGCCCAATTTATATGCTAATATGGCATTTTCAAATTAGTAAAGTTAAAGTATCCAATTCATCTTTTAAATTGTGTTGTTATAAAAAGTGGGGAAGGGGAGGAGGGAAGTAAAACACACAATTCTGCTTTGCTGGCAGTTGCCAGGAAGGTCATCATCATGATTCCAGTGAATATAACTTACTTCAGATTTCCTTGAGTAAGCATATTAAGTGTTTTCTATACCAAATGCTTCCTTGATGTAACTAATTTATGTGTTTAGTTAAAAGGAGTACCAGTTGGAATTCTGTTGTAACAGTATTGCATAATCGCCTTGCAGAAACTCTGTGGCATTGTATAAGCATGGAATTACATTGTTGTATTTTAACTTTGTAGCTGCTGATGAGTTCATCTAAATTAAGCTAAACTGGGTTTTGTTTTGTTTTATTTCCGTCTATTTAAATGTATCCTCTTTAAGCTAACAACTAAAGATTTTCATAGGAAAAAAAAAATGACAACTCCTCTGGCGCCCAACGTTTGAGGCATGAATTCATGAAAAAGCCTGTTGCCTGTGGCCTTGCGGGCCCAGCTCAGGCCCGAGATACACTCGGCCAGTTGTGGTGAAGAAGGCAGAGGCAGGAGGATCCCGAGTTGAGGCCAGCCTAGGAGAAGCTTCGGCTGGGGCAGAGACACAAACCATGTCGGTGGGACCATGGAGGCAGTGGCTGCTGCTTCGAGTTACCGGCTGCTTCTCATCGTGTTGGTGACTTTGGTGATGCTGCTACCTGGAACAAAGAATTTACTGCTGCTTGTTCAGAGAAGAATCACCAGGACCAGCATGTTACAAGAAAGCATCAGCAAAGGTCAGTTTGGAAACGTTTGGCAAGAGAAATGCTGGGGAGAAATTGCTGTGAAGATTTTCTCTTCTAGGGAAGAACGTTCATGGTTCCGAAAGACAGACAGACATGAGATTGTGATTGCTCAAAACCACAGAGGAAGCACGAAAAAAAAAAAAAAAAATCTAAAGGGAACCATGATCATGCCTAACAGTGACTTTGAAATCTTCAAAAGGATGATGGGACTCCACAATGATGATGCCACATGGACTATGGTAAAGCCATTAGTGCCATGGAAAGATCAACTTTGGATTACAAACTGTTTACGACAATTTTGAGATGGCTAGCTGAGATGATCCAGCCTGACAGACTACTTGAACAAGGACTTGAAACAAGCCCTGCATTTGATCATTATGCAGCGGCGGGACAAATGATACAGGACTTGACAATTAACCCAAAAATTTTCTTTTCAGGATCCTCTAAAGATGGAAGTAATTTTAAGAAAACGACGCCCACATCCCCAAAAGGTGGGATGGGAAGTTTTTGGTCGTTTAATGAGTTTTGGATATCATCATGGTTTATGATGATTGGTTACAAGTTGTTAATTGTTAATGGTCAGAAAAAAAGCTGATCATGAAGATTAGATTCAAAGGTTTTGTTTAAAACAGAAAAGGGAAAAAGGAGAATATAGATATGAGGTAGATCACTGAATCTACTCTGAGAAAAAAGATGAAGAAATAATAGGATAAATGGGTAGATCACTGAATCTACTCTAAAAAGAAAAAAAAAGATATAAAAATGACAAAAGGTAGATTACTGAATCTGTTATGAAAAGAAAAATACTTTTCAAAAGGAACTACTTGTTTTAAACAGGATAAGTAATGAAAATTTTTGTCTTAGTTTATCAAATGTTACTAGACTGGACATTGTTATATATAATGGAATTTTTCGCCTGAATCTGTCAAATGTTAATGGACTAGACATCATTAATGTAATCTTGACTGTGTATATTGTATATACTTATTGGATATGATTTTTCTTGTATTAGTTATAAGCTTTTTTAAATTTTAGACAAAAACAGGGGAAATGTGGTGGGTATTGTGTTCCCTGAAATATTGTGTGTTCCCTGAAATAAACATATCTGGGGTCAGAGAACAGCCACTAGAACAAAGCCAAAAATGGTGGCTAGAAAATAGGAAGAGTAAGCCCTAACAGAAGTTGGGCGGTGGTAGCACACGCCTTTAATCCCAGCACTTGGGAGGCAGAGCCAGGTGGATCTCTGTGTGTTCAAGGCCACTTTAGAAACAGCTAAGCATGGTGACCCAGGCCTTTAATCCCAGAAACCCAACCTTTAACCCCAGGGAGTGGGGGCAGAAAGAGAAAGGTATATAAGGCATGAGGGCCAGGAACTAAGGAGTTAAGCATTTAGTTAGTTAAGCATTTGGCTGGAGAAGTATTCGGGCTTTGGAGCAACACAGTTCAGCTGAGATTCATGTGGAGGAGGACTCAGAAGCTTCCAGCCTGAGGAAACAAGATCACCTGAGGAACTAGCAAGGTGAGATAGCTGTGGCTTGTTCTGCTTCTCTGATCTTCCAGCATTCACCCCAATAACTGGCCTCGGGTTTTTGTTATTAATAAGAATGCTTTAAGATTCATGTTACAAACTCCAATTACTTCAACATTCCAAGCATTTTTTCTTCCATGTGCCAATATCCCATTGACTTGCCCAAAGAAAGGAATTAGAAAGTATAATCCTTTTGGAGAAGCTGAAAACATGTTTATAAACAGTTACTGTTTATGTTGTAATGTTATATACTTATCTGATAGACTCTTTGTGTGAACAGTAAGATGACTAATGGCTTAGATTTCAGAAATCTGCATGCAGAAAGCTTTCTCCTAGCTGCTGAGATATTCAGGTACCATCTCACCTCCACAGACTGCTCAATTCCAGCCCTTCAAGCCTCTTCCAAGTTATCTCAGCATCAAAGTGAATCATGTCTTGAATATCAGGATTTACTAGACTTCCTTCTTGTGAATATACAGACTTATATGTATTATTTTGTTATCTTACTAATGCTTATAGTATTAACATTATATGAAAATAATGTATTACTTTTTAAAAAGTAATTTGTAAGGACATTTGAAGCACAATTCAGTGTGTGTATGTGTGTGTGCATGTGTATAATGCTGAAGAGCAAACCCAGGTCTTTAAAAATATTAATTAAACATATACTGTATCACTGTATAACAGCATAACCCTTAACCTCTATTATCACTTTTTAATTACAGAGGAATGGAGACACAGATTTGCATGTATTTTTGTATGTGTGTGGGATTTTAGAATAATGGGTTTCATAACTAATTTGTTATTTAATATTGCTTATGTATTGATAAATTAATGAATATAAGAAGTAGAAAGATTTCTGGTAAAAATATAAGACAGTTTGATCTGTTGGTGTTTTATCTGGGGGCTGAAAAGACGGCTCAGCAGTTAAGAGCACTGGCTGCTTTTTCAGAAGACCAGAGTTCAATTCCCAACACCCATATAGCGGCTCATAACTGTTTGTACCTCCAGTTTCAGGGGATCTGACACCTTTATGCAGATATTTATGCAGGCAAAACACAAATGCACATGAAATAAAAATAAAATACATTATTTGTAAGAAATATTTAATTTTTATTGTAACAATTTATTAGCTATTCATGAGTAGCTTTATGTCTCAAATATTAAGAACAGTTGTTAAATTATTAATACATGAAACCAGATTATATCTATAAGACAAAGTTTGGCATTACTATTTCATGTGACAAAAGATAAAGGTAAGCATATATACTGTGTAAATTTTGGAGCTCTTAATAATAAACTGTGTTGTGTGATATTTTGATACTATTCTGATGCTCCCAAGACTACTAATAAAATTTTGCTTTAAATCAGAGGGTGGAACTAGCTATTAGCTGACCAAAGTTAACCATAGAGGTTTTGGAGGACCGAAGAGAGATGAGAGACAGGAAGTAGTAGTGTGGGGCTTAGAGAGAGTCTTGGCCCTTTGTGGATCAAGGAATAAGAGAGAAGAGGTTACTTGTAATTTCTCTGCTGCTTCTCTGACCATTCAGGTTCTTACCCTGAGATCTTTCTCCAAAGCTTTTATTGATAAAGAGTAATAAAACAAAATGAAAGTCTCTGGAATGGAAAAAGACCTTCACCAACCCCACATCTGACTGAGGGCTAGTCTCCAAAATATATAAAGAACTCAAAAACTAGATATTAAAATAGCAAACAATCCAATTAAAAATGGCCTGCAGAGCTAAACAGAATTTTCAACAGAAGAATCTCAAACAGCTGAAAGACATTTAAGAAATTGTTCAACCTCTGATGTCATCAGGAAAATGCAAATCAAAACGACTCTGAGATACCAATATAGACCTGACAGAATGGAAAAGATCAAAAACGCTGATGATAGTTTATGTTGGAGAGGATGTAGAACAAAGGGACCTCTCCTCTACTGTTGGTAGGAGTGCAAACTTCTACAGTCACTTTGGAAATCACTATGCTGATTTCTCAGAAAATTAGGAATTAATCTACCTCAAGACCCAGCTATACCTCTCTTGGGCATATATCCAAGGGATGCTCAAGCATACCACAAGGACACTTGCTCAACTATGTTCATAGCAGCATTATTCGTAATAGCCAGAACCTGGAAACAACCTAGGTGCCCCGAACTGAGGAATGGATAAAGAAAATATGGTACATATGCATAATGGATTATTACTCGGCTGTAAAAAAAAAAAAAGAAAAGAAAAGAAAACAATGGCATCATAAAATTTATAGGCAAATGGATGAAATAGAAAATATCATCCTGATTGATATAACCAAGACTCAAAAAGGTAAACATGATATGTATTCACTCATAAATAGATAGTAGGTGTAAAGCAAAAGATAATAACCCACAGCTCCAGAAAAGCTAAGAAACAAGGAAGACCCTAAGGGGGATGTATGGATCACCTTGGGAAGGGGAAACAGAGGTATCTCCATGAGTAAACTGGAGATGGAAGGAACAATGAAGAGCAGGGGGATGGGAGCATGGGGGAATAGATAGTTGAGCTGTAACAGGGGTGGAATGGGAGAGCAATGAGGGAGATATTTTAATAGAGGGAGACATCATGGGGATAGGGAGAAATCTGGTAAGAGGGAAGTTCCCAGGAATCCACAGGGATGAACCCAGCTTAGACTACTAGCAGTGGCAGAGGGATTGCCTGAGATGGCCTACTCCAGTGATCAGATTGGTGAATGCTATACCTGTCACCATAGAGCCTTCATCCAGTAACTGACAGAAATAGATACAGAGAGCTACTTCTAAGCACCAAGCTGATCTCTAGAAGTCTAGTCAAAGAGAGAGAAGAGTGATTCTATGAGCAAGGGGCATCAAGACCATGATGGGGATATTAAAGATACAACTAACTGATACAAGCTAGTGAGAACTCATGAACTTTGAACCAACAGCTGTGGAGCCTGCATGGGACTGGACTGAGCCCTCTGCATGGGCAATACAGTTGAGTAGCTTGGTCTGTTTGAAGGACCACTGACAGTGGAAATAGGATCTATCCCTGGTTTGTGCACTGGCTTTTTGGAGCCCATTGCCTATGGTGGGACACTGTGCATAGCCTTGATGCAGGAGGAGCAGCTTCAACCTGACTCACATGAATGTGCTTGGCTTTGCTGACTCACCATGGGATGCCATATGTTTTCAGAGGAGGGCATGGGGAATGGACTGGGGGGAAGGCTGAGGGGGAGGAGGAGAATGGATTAGGAGGGATCTGTGATTGGTATATATAATGAACAAAACACTTTCTAGTAAAACGAGGTTATCTGAAGAGGGATTGTAGGCAAGGCATTCTTAGAAACAATTTTTTTTTTCTAGAGATAATCCAAACAGAAGTTCCCAATCTTCTGGAATATGCAGAAGATGTGGTAAAGGCCAATGTTAGACGAATGAATGTAGATCAATATGGGAAAGGCAAGGTAACTTTTTGCCATAGAGAAAAACCTTAGGGGACCTCTTATAGGCTCCCATGTCAAATTTGGTTCAATTACTCCCTGTCAGCATTGGGGAAACTCCTCTACAGATCAATTAAAAGACTTAATGCCTGTTGTGCAAAACTATACTGCTTTGGATGACAGAAAGTCTTCATTTGATAAAAAAAAAAATTTTCAGAAGAGACCATAAAACAAATACTTTGGAAAACTTCCATAAAGGATCAAATATCAAAGTTAAAATAAATAAATAAATGGCACTGAAATTGGGGGTTTGATAGGCACAGGGGCAGATGTGCACAGTATAGACAATAATTGCACCAAAATCTTGGCATCCAAATTGGCATCTGCAGGAGCTAAATGTTGGGAGATTGGAAATTTATCTCAGGTAAAAAAAGTGCAAGATGGGTCCAGTGTGTAGGACCAGAAGGACAGAGAGGAAAATTAAAGTCGTATGTGGCTTACATAGCCATGAATTTATGGGAACATGATTTCTTACAGCAATGGAATACCTAGATGAACATTCCTCCAATCTCAGAAACAAATTATAAACTAACGTATGTTTCTGGGAAAAACATTAAACAGTATTGTAAAGAACAGTCACCAACCACTCAGGTTGTACAATAGCTGCTGATCTTCCAAAGGTACCAACATCCCTACCTTTAAAATCGTTAACTGACAAACGTGTCTGGGTGAAACAATGGCCTTTGACAGCAGAAAAATTGTAGGCATTAGAACAGCTGGTATGGAAGCAGCTAAATGCTCTACATATTGAAAAAATCAACCAGTCCTTGGAATTCTCATGTATTTGTCATTAAGAAAGAAATCTGGAAAATGGAGAATGGTAACAGATTTAAGAGCTATTAATAAGGTGATTCAGTCAATGAGCTCTTTACTATATGGAATTTCTTTGCCTTCTTTATTACCTGAAGGGTGGTCTATTATAATGATTAGTTTAAAAGATTGCTTTTTTTACTATACCTTTACAAGAACAGGAATGAGGAAAAAATGCCTACTTAGAATAATTACCAGCCTACTCAAAGATATCAGTGGAATATTCTTCCACAAAGGATGTTAAACGGCCCTAGTTTTTGTCAACATTTGGTACAACAGCCATTAGAAATAATTCATAAACAGTTTCTTCAATCTGTAACTTACCATTTTATGGATTATATCTTACTAGCTGACTCAGATGCAGATATCTTAGAGAAAATGTTTAAAGAAGTTAAGAAAGTTTTGCCTTGCTGAGGATTACAAATTGCTCCTGAAAAAATACAAAGAGAAGATTCTATTAATTACCTACAATATAATATAGATTTACAAAAAGTTAAAATGCAGAAAATACAAATCTTGAGAGATAATTATAAACTCTTAATGACTTTCAAAAAATGCTGGGAGATATTAAATGTGCATGGCCTACAATTGGATAGACAACACAAGAACTAAGTATTTCTGGAGTCCCTATATTCTATACTGATGCAAAAAAATCAGGAAAGGCAGGTTATAAGTCACAAAATTTAAGTAAAGTGGCTCAGAGCCTTTATGATTCTGTTCAAAAGTCAGAATTATATGTTATTCTCATGGTATTATTAGGTTTTCCAGAACCTCTTAATATATTACTGACTCTCAGTATGCAAAAAGAGTTGTTTTACATATTGAAACTGCTGAATTTATTCCAGATGATTCATAATTAACTTTGATATTTATTCAATTACAAGAAACCATCTCTTATATATAACACATATTAGATCTCATACTGGTCTACCTGACCCTCTGCCACAAGGGAAAAATAAAATTAAACAGCTATTGGTAGGAATATTTGCTAGAAGCCTCAGAATTTCATAAGAAAAATTTTTCTATCACTTCGTAACAAGCCAAGGGTCCTACTTGTTCTTTGTGTTACTAAACTCCACTATCCGCAGAAAGTGACCCAAAGGGTACTCAAAGTAATGAAACTTGACAAATGGATGTGTTTCATTTTACAGAGTTTGGAAAGTTTAAAAAATGCACACCATACCATAGGTACATATTCAGTACTTCAGTGGGCAATTGCTTTGAGTTTTGAAGAGACTGATTCTGTAAGTGCACATTTATTAGAAGTTATGGCCATCACAGGAATACCTGTACAAATTAAGACAGACAATGCTCCAGCATATGACTCTACTAAAATGAAACAGTTTTTTTTTTCTGTACTACAACATAAAACATATTACAGGTATACCAAACAATCCTACAGGGCAAGCAGTTATAGAAAGATCTAATCACAGTTTAGAAGATATGTTTAATAAACAAAAATGGGTAATAAAGACCCCTCAGCAAATTACACAATGCTTTATTAACTTTAAAATTTTTAAATGCTATTGAGAAAGGAATGACAGCTGCAGAGAGACAGTAGAAGAATTGTTGAATTAAATCAGTCTGTATAATTTTAAAATGTCAACACATTCTGAGGATGGAAACCAGTATATGTGATACACTGGGGAAGAAGATTTGCTTTTGTTTCCACAGGAGAAGAAAAGCTATGGATACAATTAAAATTGATAAAGATTAGATTCTTACAGGAGAGAGCCATCTTGATTAGAAGAGGTGAAAGTTCATCAAACAGCATGGCCATTATATCTAAAATAAATTATAAGACTAACAAATGCTTTTCATTTGATCAGATATAACCTTCCAGAAAGGAAACCCCTCAGTTAGGGTTGGGGCATGGTTTTGTTATTGTCTTTTGAGGAGAATGAAGGCATCTAACTAAAGAACTGAACACTACTGGACAAATGTGACATCTGAAGATAAAGGATATATCATCCAGAGAAATTGTCCCAAGGAAAAGAGAAAATTAGCCTAATGGTATAGTATATTCCAACAAAATAAAATTTCATAAATCTTCCCAAATGTTTATTTCTTCTGTTCTCTACAGACATATTAGGCAAATGGTCTTTTTGTGGTCCCTGTTCAACTAAAAAATAAGCTGGCTTTGAAGTTTGAGCATGTCTCTCTTCTTCTCTTAACCCAAGCACACTTGTTAAAGAAACATCCAAAATTTTTGTTTCATGTTACAAGAGCCACCTGGTATGGGACAGAAGAAAAACAAAAATTAAGAGACTATTATATTGCCACTAATTTCATACTCCTTTGGTTTTATCTTAACTCTAAACTTTTCTTAAAGTACAAATATTATCTCAAAATTTATAAGATTAGTATATATATACATATACATACAAATAAAGTTTATATTGTGATATTATGGTCAAACAGAGTACTAATTCTCAGAATTGCTTCATCTAGTTTCCTGTACATGATTTCAGGCTTTAATCTGAATCAAGTAACTAGAAATTTAGTTTGTGTACCCTGAATGTACTTCACAAACTGTGGTCCTTTAAACTCTCCAAGATCTACTGCATATGACATTTTAAATGTTTAAGTTAACCATGACCATTACTAACAGTGATCTTTCAATCCTCCAAAAGGATGATAGGGCCACACAACAATGATTACACCTGGATTGTGGTAACTCCACAAGGTGACAAACACCACCCAAAGATCAGTTTTGGACTCCAAACTGCTGAACACAATTTCAAGGCAGCTGCCTGATATGGTCCAGCCTCATGCATTACTCCAGCCAAGATTTCAGATGAGCCCTATACTTTCCCATTATACAGAGACTGGCAACAAATGATCCAGATAGCTCTTCCAGGACTTGACCATTGTCTCAATATTCTCAGGGTCCCATAGAAATGATGTTGTCCCACAGACAACAATCTAGAGAATATGATGCCCACATTCCCAAGAGGTAGGGTGGGTGGTTTTTGGTCATTCAGTGGGTTTATGGATATTTGTCATCATTTAGGGAAATTGGTTATAAGTTGTTATTGATAATGGTCAGGAAAAAAGCTGAACAAGGAGATCAGATTCAGGAATATTGTTCTGAAAAGAAAAAGGGGGACAAAGGAATGATAGGATAAAAAGGATAGATTATTGAATCTTCCTTTAAACTAAAAAAGCAACTACTAATATTAAATAATTTACATTGGTATGGATTTTTGTATATTAATACAAATTTAAGGTTATTTTTGTTGTACTATATATATGCTTCTCTTGAGGCAATTTTGTATACTGATACAAATTTAAGGTTATTTTTGTTAGAACATTCTATACATACATTTCTACTCTTATTTAGGGTATTGTACCTATGCAGCTCATTTAACAATATTATATAAAATTCTAGTCCTGGAAGGTTATTATTTGAAACTATTTAAAATAATAAAGAAGTGCAGGTTAGTAGTTAGTCACCTATAACATTCAAACTTGTAGTCATGTTAGGTATGTTTTCAAGATCAAACATATATTTTAAACAGACAGTTGGTCTTCAAACATTTCAGAGATCTACAGAATATGGCATTTAAGATGTTTTAATAACCTAAGGCTTTTCATAACTAGGGGACATGTCTGTTCTTGCCCATCAAATACAATAATGGCATTGAAGAACCTCTATATGGAGTTTCCTTTAATTGTGGCAAAAATTAGTCACTGGGCAAGAAACTACCCTTGCCTCAACTGCTGACAGTATGCTGTATAAATTGGACACGCAGGACACAAAAGAAAGTGACTGCTAAAATTTGCCAAGACAAGGTAGAACAGTACTTCAAAATGTCTGCTTCACAGAAAATTCTGTCAGATATTCTAAACCTGTAGGCCAAAGACGGATCCCCCAATGTTCCAGAGGAACCTTGGGTGACTGTCCAGGAAGCCACCTGTTTCTGTCATTTCTAAAGTTTTGGAAGTTGTTTGCTCTGCACTTCCTGCTTACTCAGGTGGTATTTTATCCTTCTTGGGTCTCTGATGAGGATTGAAGACTAGATAGTTATACCATTTTTTTGTTACCAAATTAAAACAAAACACTTATAAAAGAGGTATAAAGTTTATAAGGTTGAAAGCCATAAGAGCTTAAGTTGTTTATCTGAGAAAATGTTTTGAGGTTCAAAGCAAAAACAAACAAACAAACAAAACAAAACAAAACAAAAAAACAGTTTTAGGTTGATAATACAAGTTAGGATAGAAAGTGAATTAGGTAGAAAACTTTGGATTTACTAAGATAGGAGAGATAATGGAGTATTTTCTCTGAATTTACCAAATACAAATGGACAGGACATTATGAATATAATTATTACCTGATAATTGCTCTTATTTTATATAGCTTTTCTTTGTGTTAAAACTTTTCCTTCTTATTTAGACAAAAAGCAGGAAATGGGTGCTATTTTGATCACATTCTGATCTGCCCAAGACTGTCAAAAAAATTTTGCTTTGAATCAAAGGGCAGAGCTGGCTTCAAGCTGACCAAAGTTAACCATAGATTTTTGGAGAACTGAGGACAGATTTTGAGAAAGGAAGGAGTAGGGCGGGGCTTAGAGAGGGTCTTGGCCCTTCTTGGATCAAGGAATCGGAGAGAAAGGAAGTCACTGATTGTTTCTCCACTGCTTCTGTGATCATTCAGGTTCTTCCTTCGATATCTGACTCCTAAGTTTTTGCTGAATAACTAGAAAAACACTTCATAATAATAAATAATTTTTTATGCCTACAAGATGTCTCTTGCCTGAAGAAAAATGTCCAACTCCCATGTGAATGGCAGGGAGCAGGAAAGTTTGGGGGAGGATTTTGCTGGTGTAATAGGACACATGTATAGAGTTCTCTATTGTTCTATAGTGTTCAGTCACCTTCCACAAGGTAGAAGAATCAGCTTACACAGCATTCTTCTTCTCTGCATTTCAGTATTTCAACTAAAAATAATCCCTTTAAGTACAGTTCATTTCCTCCAAAGGGCTGTTATTGAAGTTTGAAATTTTTTATCAAAATATTCTTCAGCATTACAAAGAAACACAGAGATACCCTAACTTAAATTCACTGATAAGTACTGACATATTATAAACATCTTGGAAAATACTTAACAATTATAAGCATAAAATTATCTCAGGATTCTGTTCTCATTTATGCTCTTACAGTAGTTTTATATGAGAAGGCCCAGGAAAGAGATAAATCAGTGAAGGCCAGGCACATCAAATGCTTAAAAAAAAAGAGAGAGAGAGAATTTTATTTTCTTTCAAAAAGTGCTCTTTGACACTTTTCTTTGTACATAACAAATATTTGACAGTATAAAACATAAAACATTTTTAAAATTCCTAAATGCCTGACTTGTGTCATTTTTGTATGTAAGCCATTTCCATTCATCATGAATTATTCATGCACCTACCTTAATTTTAATTATCAGCCCAACATAGTTAAAAATCACACTGTACCTAAAAATATAAGCACTATCACCCTGAAGCTGAGAATGCATTATTCTTTTACATGATTGCTACCATGCTGAGGTCGGGCTGCCACCTTTTCCTGTGAAACCACAAAGAAGTTCTGTATGCTGTTGCCTGCAACAAAGACCCACACACCCGTTTCCACTGCTCTCGTTAAAAACAGACCTTTAGCATTCTTCTTTTCTCTAGTAATTTTTATTGTGCAAAGTTCATTTTATTAGTTTTGCTTTGTTGAATCATTCTGCATGCAACACCAATAACAAAGGGAATGGCATTTCACTAAGTAATTGGCTCAGTAATTTGAAAAGGCAAAAACCAAAACTCCAAACATTGAAAATTAAAAGATGGTGGGGGGGGGGGGGGGGGCGGGAGGGGGAGGACAGGGGAATCCATAGCTGATGTGTAAAATTAAAAGACAAATATAATAATAATAAAAAAAAACAGCAAAACTCAAAAATAAAAAAAAAGAAAATTAAAAGACTTCTTAAGAGTCCTAGAAATTATAGGTTCTGGTTGAGTTTACTACTGATGAATTAGACTCCCAGATCCTGTGTGAGATATAGCCTCCAAGACACTGCCCAAGGCAAGAATACAGCCTACTGAAAAGTGACAGAAATTCCCGTTATTCTGTTCCATGTTCTTAAAGCATTGAAAGATCTCTTCAATCAAAGAAAATATGAATAAATAGTAAAATATATATATTCCAAATATAGTAAAACATGAAAAGTTAACTGTTGGGATGTTGGCCATCCTTTTCTTCCCAGTAGAGTATGCATTCATTCTTGAATATCAATTCATTCGGTTTTCATAATAATTATATGCAGGCATATAAATATCATAACACCTATTTAAGCATAAAGCAACTAAAGCACAAATCATTTTTTATGATCTCCCTACCCTAAACGGGAATTGCTTAGCTTCCTAAGTCAGACAAAATTTAATGTGTTTAGATGGTATAGATACCAGAGAATATTTAGTCTTTTGTTTGTTTTAGAAGAAAATGCCAAAGAACTGCAATTTTAACCCAGGCAAACCAGATTCACAGGCCAGTTTCATTAGTTCAACCAAAAGTGTATACATGTATACATCACAAGTTTACAAAAGTATAACACATTTCAATATTCATTTATAGAAATTCACTTCAAAATGTTTTAAGCTGGAGCTAAGAGATGACTCAGCAGTTAAGGTCACTGGTTGCTCTTCCAGAGGACCCAGATTAAATTCCTAGCACCCACATAGAAGCTAACAATTGTCTATAACTCAAATTCTAGAGGATCTGATGCTCTTTTCTGGATTCTTTGGGCACTAGATGTTCATAGTGCACAGACATGCATGCATGTTAAACACTAATACATATAAAATATTTTAACACTAATACATATAAAATATTTTTTTAAAAAACCCTCAAAATCTTTGAAACATTCTAAGCTGACTTAGGCCAATGTTTCTTTCTGCCTTTATCTTGACTTGGTGTTAAATTCTGGAAGCTATTCCAAGCAAATGAGGCTTATAACTGCCTTTTAAGTAACAGGTACATGAGAGCATTCTTTAAAAAACTCTGCCTTCAATTTATTGTATGGTTTATTAAGACTATGAAACGTAATTTCTTTTACCACTTTTGCAAAACAGAAAATATAGTGCCCATGATCTTTGTATTATTCCCTGTTCTCCTTCCCCCAAGAGCCCCGAAACCCTTAGGTGCATCACGGTTTCCTCTTATCAGTCTTAACATTTCTATTGTCATTCAGGTGCCAAAGTCTCTGACTGTGCATAGCTCTCTAGTTGTTCATACTTAAATTCCATTACACACAAAAATATCACCAATTGGATCAACCAATAAATTAGGAATAAATTGACATGAACTAGTTCCCACTATAATCTTCCTACTTCACATGAGGTATAATCAGATAATTTTCCCTTATAGGCCTAAGATACAATATTGCCTAAGGCTTTAACCTGTCTTAACTCTGAAAATTCCATGTGATATAATACAGTAATGTTATTACTTATTTTTGAAAAGCAGGAAAGACTTGAAGCAAATCCCTGTTCTGGGTGTTTTTGTTGGATTAATTTTAAAGAATGCTGAGCATTTGTACATGTTAGATCTTTCCCATAATAGAAAAAATAAAATAACAAAAAAAATCAAGTCTTCTCAACAGTTCTGTTAAAAATCATGACCATATAACAGTTATATGAAAATGTGCAGATGTGACCTGGAGTTCACTAAATTAAGGCTCTGAGACCTAAATTTTAAATATTGAGGGATTTTCCAAACTCGTGCTTAAAATCTTGATAACTTTAAATAGGTTATAAGTTATAGCATGAAACTCTACTAAGCCTATAAATCTGGGCTTCCCCACCTCAGAAGACAGGTCTATCAACATGTTCTGGGATTTTACAGATGTAGTCATTTCTTAACAATGCTGTCTGTCAACTTTACTGAAATGGAGGAATGATGGGTCATATATAAATAGCCATTCTTGTGCCTTATCACTCCCATGCAAGTGGTTGAGTAGAGTTATAAAATATCATTTCCTGCCAGTCCCTGGAGAAGGAAATGGATTTTCACAGCCCTTCCATGCCTTGCTCTTCTACCTGTGAAGCAAACAGAGAAAGTTCTGCTGAGTTAAAATAATGCCTGGATTACTCTTAGATCTCTATCTTCTGTTGTAGCTGAAGGCTTGTGAACCTATGGATATATTCAAGGTTATATTCATTACATTGTCTGTTTATTTGAACCTATTCCTCCTCAAATTTGTTAATTTTAAAGTTAGATATCACAGAGCAGAAAGAGGCACTTTGCTACTCAGTTAAAGATAACACAGTCCATGAGTGCTCTTACACAAGATTTAGTGAGCAGATGGGCTAGTGAGGCAGGCTGCAGTGACCAGCCATAAAAGAGTCCCTCCTGGGGTGTCTTAACAACAGCCAAAGCATCAGAGGCATTTCCTTTAGAGCCATCTGGCTTTGATATTTTTAGCTATTTTTCTGTCTGCCGACAGAACCACAAAGTTAAGGAAGTAATAATTCTTCTCTAGTTACTGTAACTGTTGATGCAAAATCACAAACCTTTCTAAAGGCACTTGTAGAATCTAGAGACCCATCATAGAAAATCATTCTGTGATAAAAGCCTGCGTTACCTGAGAAATGCTGTGCAAAGAGGTATCCTTTAATGTCAGGGACACATGTGTCTCAGGTGTTTAAGGTTTTAACACAGCTGTCAGTGAAGATACACTCATTCTTTTATGTTACTTGATTTTTAAACCATGAGGCGAAGAAGTGTTGCTCCTTTGGAAAAGCCCTCCCACTTCATCACAATGCTGAAATTTATTATTACAATAATTGATGTGGTTTTAGTGACTCCATGTAACCCATTGACTTGTAATTTACTAAAGCTTCATGGAGCTCTGATTAGATCCACACTGATGAAAGAGAAACTTCCACCTAGAAGGGGGAGGTAACTGACAAGATCCATTTGGAAAGGGCTTTAGAAGCCAAGAGGGTGAATTCATAAACAGAATGAGGAAGTGAATGAAGACATTTTTGCTAAATAACTGCATCTAAAACATAGCTCACATGCAAATATAAAGATGGAATTCATGACCTAACACCAACTATGGTGCCTGGGGGCTGGGGAGTAAAAACAAAAGAAGATGCCAGTGCAGACATCTTTTCTCTGACACAGAGTTTCTAGAAGGAGACTGGAGGGCAGAAACAGTAAATCAAGCAGTCGAGAGTAAATTATGGATAATAAGACAAGATAGATACTATGAAAGAAATACAGCATAAAGCAAATGGTATACCATAGCCAAGAAGTTACAGAAAACAAGCTAGTTGGGCCTGTTGAAGCCAGAAACTGCTAACAAAATACAGACAGGGAGTCATTTCTTCATGTTTTACTTCCTACACTGTAGACGTGTTCGAGTTCTGATTTAATTGAAAAATACAGCAAAAGAGTTCAGCTGATTATCTTATGTTTTTGTAACCCCTGGGTCCTCCTTCCTAGTGTTCCCATAAGTGTCCAATTGTACCTAACTTTATACTTACTCTGGTATCCCATACTGGCTTTAAAACGCTCCTGATTTGGCCAATGTAGCAGGTAGCTGTGAGAAAATGTTATGGCTTCAGTCTGCCTTAGTTTCTTTTTAGTTGAAAACTCAAGATCTGGAAATAGTACATGTAGAGAAGACCTGACTGAATGAGGTTAGATAGATCACATAACTAGGGTCAATTAACTTCTTAAGCCTTGGTGTTTTGAAATCTTGAATAACTTCATGCAGGCACAGAGAGTAAAGAATACTTATAAAGTGAATGAGGACTTTGGGATCAAGCAGAGACCACACACTAAAGATTTTGAGTTGCAGGTGGAAGAGGTAGCAGAGTGGGTAAAGAACTCTCTGAGAGAGAATGAAACCTGAGTTTGTCATCCCCAGAACCCAAGTAACAAGCTTGATGTAGTAGCCCGTGTCTGTAATTCCGGCCCTGGGAGGCCAGACAGTCTAGACCAATTAATGAGTTTCAGGCTCATGACCTCACCCCTACAGGCACATATGCCAGGCCAGTCAGTTTACCTGTGAACATGCATACAAAGATGATTTTCAGTTTTCAAAGATAGTATGATGCTAACATCCTATAAAATGTAATAAAAAAAAATGTCAAAGTGGAAAAGGTTTGTAATTGAATGAAAAAGAATTGATGGGCCTGAAGAGATGTCTCAGTGGTTAAGAACACTTGCTGCTCTTCCAGAGGACCTGGACTCAGTTCCCAGCACCCATGTGGCAGCTCATAACTGTGTAACTCCATTCCCAGGGTATTTGACACTCTCTTCTGGCCTCTGAGGGAAGCAGGCATTCATGTAGTACATAGACATTTACTAAACATTCACATAAAAATTAAAAAGAAAAAAATCAACTTAAAACATAATACAGGTGTTCTAAAATTGACAAATACATTCTGAAATAATCTTTTGGTACACAGAAATAAATTATTAGTCCCACAAAAAAAGTAATTTGCTTTCATGTGGTGCCACAGAATCCATTTCTATACATTTTTAATTGGTAGAAATATCAGTATCACCTATTGATTTTGGGTTTGGTGGCAAAATGGTAAAAAACAAATAAATCAAATATTTTATACATGCATATAAACACATGTTCCACATAATTTAGAAGGCTATTTCTGCGTGAGGTTTATATGAAGACATTTATTTCAAAATAAAAACATGTAAAGAAAGGAAAAAAGCACTAAAGAGAGAAATAAGATCACTTTCATCAGAGTACTGGCTAAGACTGCCCAGGGTGTTTAGGACATCCGTAAGGGCTGGCTTAAATGAACTTCTCCAGAAGCTTAAGAAGATGTCTTGAAGCTACAGTTTTATAATGAGCATTGTTTGTTCTGATTAAGTAAGCTCTTGTGAGCTCTTACACTCATGCTTGTCCACAAACTTCAAGATAAAGCTGATGATGCTCACCCTTAGACCCCAAGTGACAGGCGTGATTCAGAGAAAGTACAGCAAGCAAGTGCAAGGTCCTTTTAAGAAGGCAGCACTCTATGCACTGTGTGGGGTATTCTTTCTCTCAGTGCTGCTTAAGCAGTGTTGAATTCTTGTGTTGGATGCCACGTCTCACAGTGACTGAGAATGTAGGACTAAATAAAGGAAAGTACATGTAGTCTGTTTGTAGGAACATCTATTGTAGTTTGGAGAATCAAGACATGCTAGGGGAAATCAAGCGATAGAACTGCAGATCTAAGGGTTCAGAGAAGCATCCTCATAGTTCACAACAAATCTTGAGACTAGCCCTTCATTCCTAGCCAATGCACACGGTCTCCTAACCTCAGAGAAACAGATGAATCCCTAGGAGGGACAACACATTTATATTCTTGAGTACAGTTGAAATTTACATGTGCTGAGAGTAGGTGTGGTGCATACTTCCTAAAGTAACTGTGAGGTCACATGAAGGCTCGTATGTATTAATACTTACCAAGATCAAATGTTTCACACAACATGAATATTATATGAAATATTTACCTATATGTAAATATTACATTGTGCATTTTATTTTTCACAGCTATACGAGCTCTTAATAAATCCATGAAATAAGAGATTTTCCAGTTTTTCAGAAAACTTAGTAAGAGAAGCAACTTTATCTTAAAAGCATGAATGAGTTCATTAGCTCCCTGACTGAATTTCAAGCCCTCCCCATCTGGAGCTCAGAGTCCTACATTGTTGTCTCTGTTGCTTAACTCTTTCTTCTCATTCCTGATGGCATAAGATACGCACCTTGCCTGGCCTTGTGGTCTGTTTTTCACCCACACACTTTTAGGTGTGTGTTTGTGCCTTCTTTAATCAGATCTCAGAAGGTGAAAAACAGACATTCTATCATTTCTCTTTCATTCTTCCTCATATATATGTATATAAATTCTGTTATATGTGCCAAAAACTATAAAGTTAAAATCTACAACAAAAAGAGAAAAAAAAAGAAGGGAAATTGTTATTTCCTAGCTCATCTTCTAAGTCTTCCCCTCCCCATTTCTCATACCCCAGTTGATTGGCAAATATTCGAAAGTAACTGGTTAAAAAAAAACTATAAAAATATTAGAAGAATGTAAATGGGGAAACGTCAATGAAACTATCAATGAAATTTCACAATAGAGTAATTATATAATGGAACACATTAGAAGGAGAAGATATTTCACAATTAATTGAAATGTGGCCTCTCTGAAAATTCAAAGGCAAGTAACAATGGCTTGAAGTAGAATTTAAAAAGGGAACGGGAAACATGAAGACTCAGAAAACCTTGGAAACAAAATGTGAATGAAGAGAGATGAAAATTAGAAGAAAGGAGAAAAAAAGACAGTTACTCTGAAGTTGAGAGACATAATAAAGGTGTTAAAAGGCAGACAGACACCAAAGCAGATGAGAAACAGACAAATGAGAAAAAGATGTGAGAAAAGAAAACATTTTCACACAGGCTGAAAGTGAGACCAAAGAATATTCTCATTACTCATAATTCTTTACCTTTGCTTGACCAAAGACATACAAAACAAATAAGATGATACCAAAGGTATAAAAAGAATAAACTAAAATCCAATAAAAATTTAAGGATATGTTGAACTAGCGGTCTAAACTCTTCACCAAAGGTCTTCCTATCAAATCAAGTAACTGATAACAGATGTTGTTAAAACTGAAAAAGAAAACCCAGTAAACAAGCGAGTAAATAAAGCACTTGACATCAAAGAATTAGAGAAAGTTGGTTGGAGGACAACATTGCCCACACTGAACTCACTGACAAGAGAGGGAAGTCCTGTGGATTCAGAACTGAAGAGACAATGAGCAGAACTGAGAGTCAGGAAGGTGCCTGAAGGCTCTTTAGGATAAGCTGCCTTGGAGAAACTACAGAGTAGAGTTCCACCTTCACATAACACAAGGGAGTAAGACCGTGCAGCCTGTGTGATGTAAGACTCTAAATAATTGTAGAATCTAAGAACTGATTCTTATTAGACACAAAGAGAGAGAGCCTGAGAGTTCCAAGTCTGAAATTTGGGTTCAAATCAATAGCAACTTCAGGTTCCACTAGGTATCGAGCACTGACATTGATCTAGAAGCTGATTATCAAACAGCTCTAAGGTTTGTGTGCAAACCACAAAACCACTTGAAAAGCTGTTCTCACAAAATAGTCACCACACACACACACACACACACACACACACACACACACACACACTTCTACTAAACGTAAATTATAATTTAAAAGGTACAGTATTCCAACAGAGGTTGCTATGTCATGTTTATTCATCTTTAAATGCATCTGCTCATATTTTTGGACAACTGGCAACAGCCAAGCATTAAAATTACAACCAGCAAGCATTTGTTTTTCTTGAGAACACAAAGAGAAAGGTTATATCTAACAATTGAGAATGTTCCAGATGAGTTATAATACAGATTTCCACAGTGAAGAAAATCAAGGAAGCATCAGATATCGTGTTAAACTAAAACATATTATGTGACAGAATGATAATTTGAAGGCATGTGGTTAATAAGACTAATGTAAGTACTTTTAAAATAATTAAAACGGTGGAGAGTAAGATCTTAAAGGGGACAGGATTTTTAAATGAATAAAATAATATCTATATTAAAAGTAAAGTATAAATTAAATAGAACTAAAAATATTTAGAGAAAATGGTAAATAGGTTTCCGATAAAATTAAACAAATATGAAAATAATACAAACTTGAAAATAATTTAATTAAAAATTATAGAATGTAGCACAATGAATAAAGACAGGACACTTTATGAAAAGACTAAGAGACACAGGATAATAAAAGTCACCACAAATTGACTGTCAATGGGAAATTCAGGAAAAAATAAACTGAGTAAATGAGATGTAACATTTAAGGAAGTAATCATTGATCATTTGCCTGATGAAATGCATTAATTCTCAGTTTCATAATCACAACTTACAAGTAGATTGGAGAACAAAAACTGATAAATACACAGATACCAATAGAAGGGGAAGATCTTAAAAACAACTAAACAGAATATATTGTATAAAATATATTTTCAACAAAAAAGATAAAAATAAATAAATAGAAATAGATAATGAATTTCCCATAAATAGATGGTACTTACACAGATAAAATCTATTCTCAAAATTAATTCTCAGATGCAGGAATACTGGTACTGTAGCAATACTGTTACAGGGGGCTGTTGGAGTCTGAAAGTCACCCTCTGGGTTTCCTTGTTCTTGTGTGCAGGAACAAGAATTAGAACAGGATGCTTGGGAAGTGGTAGAAACACAGATTAAATAATTAGTGGGGAAAGAAAAACACTTCTGAGATTAGAGGTGAGTTTTAATGTAAAAATCTGCCAAAGATCCAATGGCCCTGTGCCACAGCCTTGTGACCATCTTGTGGGTTTTTTACACAGCCCCCCTTCCCCAGTCTCCCTAGTGCTTTTTTCTGTGCTGCATAGACTGAAGGTGGGGTTTCAGTGTTTCTTTAAGTGTTCTAGCCTTGATGTCTCTTGACTTATCTCTCTACTGTACTCTCCTGCCTCAATACCTTTAAAGTGATAGGATAATATAATATAATGCAAAAATTATTCAAACGTGAGTGTAGAATAAATATATCAGATTTTCTATTAACAGTTTTGATTGAAAGAGTTACTCAAGAATGTGTTTCCAGAAGAAGGATATCTAACACAAAAGGAAGAAAGCAGGACATAAAATAGAGGTAGGATTTGGTAAACATGGATGAAATTTTAAATGAGAAACAGCTGCAAAATAAAATGACTAGCAATAACGAATAACTCAGAAATCTAAAAGGTGAATCCAAAATTCTAGAAAACAGTAATTTGTATAGCAGACATGATCATGGTATATTTGAGATCTTTGTCATATTTTGACTGTTTTTTTTAAAGTGGAGAGAGTAACTAACACACAGATATAGAATGCACTTTACCTGATAAAGAGATAAGGCAAAGGAAGAGCAAAGGGAAACAAGGAGGAAGGGAAGGAAACCCAAATAGTAAACACAAATTATGTAAACAGATGAGCCAAATGCGCTTCAATATTCAGCTGTATAGTTTTTCAACGGATATAACCAAGCTGTAATGAAATACAAAGTTTCCCCGAGAAAAGACATGTATATAGTTTTTTTTTAAAAGACAGTGAACATACATTAGACAGAACTCTAATACAAAATACATCATTTAAAAAAATTATTAGAAAGATAAAATGGGTTCCAAATTCATTGCCCATCTCCTTATTAAAATGATTATAAAAATAATAATACAATGCAAAGAAAAAAGGGGAGGAAAGGAAATGACACATAGAAACCAACATTCCTAAAGTGGAAAGGAACCAACAGAAAGGATAAGGAGCACTTAGAAGTGGCTTCATTGGAAAGACAGATGGTATGGGTTGTATGCCTCAGCATACTCTTGTAGAATACAACCATTCATAATTACAGCATGAAATTCATTGCACAAATTTAAATGATGATAGTCAGAATAGTCCTATAACAGCAGTCTGAAAACTAAAGAACTGTGGAAATCAGTAGTTTCCTAGTACAGGAAGTTGTAAGCCTCATAAAAAGGGGAATCCATGAGATAACCACAGACTTCAGATAAAAGCTTACTAGTTTCTAGGTTAGGTGCTGGTTCAATTCCAAGTTCCAAGTTTGAAGAATCTGAAGTCTAATGGGTAAGGGCAACTGTGAAAAGGCATACCAGCTCAGAAAGGGCCTAATAACAGCAACATGTGTGTGTGTGTGTGTGTGTGTGTGTGTGTGTGTGTGTGTGTGTGTGTGTACATGTTCTTCCCACTTACATGGTTTATTATAGCTGGCATCCGTATCTGTAACAGTATGTTGCCCACAGTCAAAGTAAATGTTCTGCTTTCAGGTTGATGATACATAAGCCAATACTCTCTGGAAATACCACACAGACACCAGGGAATGTGATATATTGATATTTTAATAATCTTTTAGTCCAGGTAAGTAGAAAATTAGTTAAAAGAAAAAAAGCAGCACATGGGGGGGTGTGGGAGGGGGACCAGCTCTCAGAAAAGCAACTGGTACACATACTCTAATATGGGCCAGAAAAGCCATACCCAGAGCAGCAGCAGCAAAAACAAAAGGAGAAGCTGGTGGAAATCTTCCCCTGTGGCCCTGGGTGATTGGCTCTGACAACAACAGAGAGGAAGAAAGACATCATTTCCAAAAGAAAAAGGAAAAGGAAAGAAAAGAAAGAAATTAGCTCTCATAGCAATGGAAGGAACTATGTAAGCTCCCAAGAGGGAAAAACAAAAATCCAGCTATGATGCTAATGAACCACAACAATGACCAGGAGTTAGTAATCTGAAAGGTGTGATAGGGAATTCATGTTTGGTACAGTAAACCCCACCAGCTGCTCGTAGCAATGAGGTCATGGAATAAAGAACCTGTTGGGCACCATTTGTAGCTGGAGTTTGCTCCAGTCCTGCCTGGCCCAGGGTCAGGACAAATCTCTCTCCCGCCAGTCCCACAGCTGCTCAAACCCAACCAAGTAAACACACAGAGACTTATATTGCTTATAAACTGCATGTTCGTGGCAGGCTTCTTGCTACCTGTTCTTATATCTTAAATTAACCCATTTCTATTAATCTATAAGTTGCCATGTGGCTCATGGCTTACTGGTACCTTACATCTCACTTCTCATGGCAGCATCTCTCTGCCTCAGCCTTTCACTTCCCAGAATTCTCTTCTCTGCTTGTCCTGCCTATACTTCCTGCCTGGCTACTGGCCAATCAGCATTTTATTTATTCTGAGCGATCTCCACAGCAATGTACTTAGAACTTACGCTAGCTTAGTGAGAGGGCAGTAGTAGGTCTGGATTCCACAACCTCACACCTACGAGCAGCTGGTGGGGTTTACTGTACCAAACATGAATTCCCTCCTATTGGGTAGGGAGTGGGTTTTAAGTGCAACTAGGTGGCTGTTTCTTACCCATGGGATAAAAGTCACTATCACACCTTTCAGACTACCAACTCTTTACACCCACAGATAAGTGTGTCTCTCAAGCTTCATCAAGAAAGCTTCTTTTTGTAGCAGATAAAGACTATTATAGAAATCCAAAACGGTCAAAGAGACAGTGGAGGTACATCTACAACACAATTCACACACATACAACTCAGAAAGCATCACAGAAAATGTGGGAGACAAAGGGAATGATGAGAGAAACCATAGACCATTTTATACATATATGCGTGAATATATAATTATGGATATATTTCATATATGTATGAAATCTTGAAAAATATTTTTAAGAAACAGATGCCTTTAAAAAACCACAAAGATCACTATGAAAAGATATCTGAGCTACAGAGAATTTAAAAAAAATAAATAACATCTATAAGATGAAGACTAGAAAATAGAGTAACAGTAAAGGATACGAATAAATAATTTAGAGAAAAACAAAAAGCAAATGTTGATTGAAGATATCAAAATAAAAATTTAAAGTGCAACAAAGTGACATTCCACCCACACTAATGGCCCGTGTTTAAAACTCTAACCGAGCCAAAGGTTGACAAGAGGAGCTGAAACACAGGGCCTGAGCACACTGTTGCTGATAGTGAATCTTCAGAACAAGAGAGCAAACTGGCCATTCACTGTGCCTTTGAAAACAAGTGTAGTGAATTACAAAGAAAGGTTTAATTTCTCAACATGAGACATTCTTTTAATTTCAACTTTATATTGAAACATTGAGTTTTCACAGTCCTCAAAACCTTCAGCAATCAGTGCTGTCTAGCTTGCCTATCTATAGATTTTAGAACTAACCAACCTCCATAGTTTGTTATATCTCATTCTCTCCCCACTCTGTCTGTCTCTCTGTCTCTGCTTCTATCTGTGTCTTTCTGTCTCTGTCTCTCTACATGTATGTGTTTGTGTATGTATGAGGAGGTGGGGAGTAGAAAGGAATTTCAGTATTCATTTTCCAATATCCAGTTGACAAAAACTAGTAAGAAATTCCCAAACATGAATTTTTAAAGCATAAAACAAGTTGTCAATCACAAACACTTATTGACATAGGTAGAACTTTTCTATTACAATTTTACATTTGATCACATAGCATAACATGTTTTTAGAAATGTCTAATAATTAGCCTCACTGAAGCCACATGTTCTCTATCATTAAAGTAATTACAGTGGAGACAAACAATAATTTGTTTAAATAAGTTAGTCACAGAACAGTATGTATAGTGCGAAATCATTTTATTTTAAAGTGACTATTAATTTCATGAAATATGAAATCACCCATATGCAAACATTTTCAAGATCAAATTTATTCCTTGAATCATATTTCTCTGGACTGTACAAAAACACAATGGACACAAAGAATGGAAAAGGGTTCCTGGAAGAGAAAAAGTTGGCTAGGACACTAGTAATTCTGATTTTGCTGCTTAGCTCATCTAAGACAAGATGCCAAATTTTAGCCTCACTGAAAAATTTTCAGTTTTTAGTTTCTTTTTCCATTATGGTAGGTAAGAGTCACAAGTGAGCAATGCTCATTGATATGATATCTGGTCTGAGAGAGAAAAAAGAACTATTGATACTCTCGGGAAAGTGAATGGAGAATGCACAGACAGACTATAGTAATGCTATTGAAATCTCAAACTGAGAAGCTTCAAATTCACTTACTCAATATCTTCTTAAAAGCCAACATAAATTTAATTTTATTGTAGTTATCACCATCCATCCAAAGATGATTATTCTGTAAAAATTAATCATAGAAATAAAAAAGCAAGATATGACAAAAAATCCCGAAACAAGCCACATTACATAAGTTCAATTCAGAATAGTAAAACATTTAAATGTAAGTCCAAATTCAGCCTTTCTTCTCTTCCAAGAAATCTAATATTATACATACTTGAAAGAGAAGGCAAAGGGGAGTATTGAATAACAAGTGATACTTGGGGCAAGAGAAGCCTTTGGTGAGTTTAAATTGCATAAAGGTAATTTGAGAAGCAAGAAAGTAACAGAGAACATGCTAGCATGTTAATATAATTTGGAATAATTGTTTCATTTCTGCTTTTGTAAGGTTGTCTTTAACTTTAATTTTATATATTTACTTCTAATGTGCAAATGGGTTGCATTTTTACATTTGAATGCCTGGTCAGAATATTAATAAGTTTCAGGTCTCTCAAGCTGGCTAGCTAATAGCTCATTTTCAGATAGTTTCTTAGTAATTTATCTTGTTCCGTTAATGTTACATTGGATTTGATGTTGGCTCCTCTGCCCAGCCTCTCTATCTGTAATGGTTCAGATTGTCATCATGATTTTTTTAAATCATTCTCAAGACTTGAAGCATTTTTTTTGTGTTGATCATTTGTGATCATAACAGAGTCAAAATTTACTTTGGATTCTGCATTTGTAATGTCCAACCTCCTTATATCTCCAACTGCCAATTCCACAATCCTTACTTTAAGTCTTGTTACATTATTCTTCATGGCGTGTTCTACTGGATCAGAAGTGAGGAACACCGTGTGTGGGTATTTCAAGCAAATACTTAGAACACACATCCTCTATCCCCTAGGGAAGGCTTTTACCAGTTACAGTTGGCCTATCTCACTGTTCAGTGTAGACCATATGTCCTGTCTTAAATTTAGACAGTAATGATAACTTTCTATGTAAGCTGCAATTTTCATGTCCAACTTATTTTTAAGATATATAAGTTTCTATTCAGAAAGGTAGAACTATGTATAGGTAATGTTGGACTAAATGTCATAGTCTGCTAGAATAACTATTTTTCCTCTGTCATTAAGAAGATATTCCAAAAAAAGCACCCATATGACAATATACCATGGAAAATAATCAAGGAGTATAACTGGTAGGAAAATGAGAAGCAAATGTAATCAATCAACATTATTTTAATTTAATCATACTTGTAGGCAATATTTTTAAACTCACTATCCATATCTGAAATTTGATTTAAAAAAAATAGCTAATTTCTCTAAAGTCTATATTCTGACTACAAAATTGCCTCTTCTTCAAAACCTCTACTGACAATCAATGGCCAGTAGAAACAGATCTCCTCCAACATCTCCAGGCGAGACAACATCTAATGATCCTATAGAGAGATTGTCACCTGGGACTCACAAACCTTCTACAACTTTGACGACAGTCCGGCTTCCTTGTCTTATTGTACCTTCAATACCTGATCACCTACTATGAAACCATTTGGAAGCTACTGTGCATCAGCTCTCTTCTCATCACCTCTAAACCTCAGACGCCAGCCCACCTCCATCCCCAGATCTTCAGCAATAGATTACATCAGTGGAAGACTTACAGAAGAAACCTTTGCCACAGAGATAAATTGCTTTTTGCTATTTTGTGGCAAGACATAAAAATTTACTGGCACATGGAACACGTAGATGGATAGTCACAAATTTTATGACCCTAAAGAAAATGTGTCCAAATAGTCTCTTACCTTTTGTTAAACTCCAGACCAACATATGTCTTACTTCTATGAAATTCTGGACAACTGATGTTGTTTTTAATCAAAACTGCCATGGGAAATGAAGGCAGATGGTTTGGAAAAGTGGGAGTGGAAAGGGGATATTCTATTTTCCTCTAACTCTACCTTGATTGCATAACTTTTCTATTTTCTCTTTGTATCAAAGCAGTATTGGTGAAATTATTTTATTACTTTAAAAAATCTAAATTTAGAGCTCAGGAGATATCTCGATAAGAAGAGTGTTTGTGTCACAAGCATGAAGAACAGAGATTAGGTCCCAGAATTCACATAAAACATCTGACACAGTGGCACATGATTGTCATCCTAGCATCAAGGAGGTGGAGATGATAAACAGATACTTAATCTTCATTAACTAAATAGCCTAGCCTATTTGTTCAGCCACAGACCAGGGAAAGAAAACTTTGCCAAAAAAAAAAGAAAGAAAGAAAAAGAAAAAAAAAAAGAAAAAGAAAAAACTGTGGAGTGGAGGGCCCCAAAGTTGACTTCTGGCCTCTGTAGGCATGGCACACATGTGAATTGAATTTGTATTAATATGCCCATGCAAACACACTGAATAAATAAATACATAAGGAAGAAAACAAATAAAATATAATACATGATAAAAACAAAACATATAATACTATACTATATATAATAAATAAAAGTAACAAAATATATAAGAAAAGTAAATAAAAATTCAGATTCATAATTATTTTCATTGTTTACCTTTTCTCATTCAGAAATCTGAAATAAGATTTAGAGAATGTTGCATGTTTAACAAATTCATTAAAGGACTGCCATCAGAAAGACAACTTGAATTATGCAGGGTTTTTTATTCTGTAGTAAGGGATATCTTACTGAAATGACAATTTAAATACAATGTCTATGCTAGAATCTTAAGATATTGAAAAATAAAGTGTCTGTTTCTTCTTCATCCTCTAAAAACAAAAACAAAAACAAAACAACAAACAACAAAATCCAGTTACAAATTACTCAATCTAGAAATGAGTGTAATGGGAAGCAAAAAGAGGTAGAAACCTGAAAAGACTGAAGACATTGTCATACTGAGTAGAATCAAGTTCCCCAGTGACTGTGACCCTTATTCCTCTGCTGGGGAGGGGTACACCTCACTAGAGGACAAGGCATACACAGAGAGTAAGCTGCATCACTGCACACAACAATGATCTTAGAATCAAGATAATTTTATCCCACTACAGACTCAGGAGCCATTCAAAAGAGCTATCTAGAGTATGCATCACTACTTTGCTTCAAAGAACAAATTTACACCATCAGATGTATACTTGGCCCTATTCTGCTTGCAAGCCCAATACCAGTGCTATGCCTGGCTTATAGTCAGTAAAGAAACTAGCTTGGCCTTAGGGCATATGTTCTGCTCTTCATGGCTCCCCTCCACTGGTGCTGCTGTATTCCACATCCACAGTTTTTCTAATCTCCTAGAATGGACACTGTGGAAGCTTTATATTGACTTCTCCATGTAGCATGGGACACTATAATCCACCCCAGCTTTCTTTGTGGATCCTAGAGACAGAAATGGTCTCTAAGTAAACTGCCACTTGATTCGTTATCACTACACACACACACACACACACACACACACACACACACACACAAACACACACACACAATTCATCTGGGTGAACAGTTTCACAAAGGAAGTAAAATATCTCCATATTAAATGTTATAAAATACCGATAGGAATAAAAGGACAAAACACTGGAAACACTTCCCATATTCACATATTGGAAGAATAAATATTGTTTTAGTTCATATACAGCCAAAGGAATCAAGGAATTCAATTAAATTCTCATTAAAATATTGTTGGATAAAATTTGTTTATAAGCACAAAAGTCTCTGAACCATTAAAGTAATTTCAAGAAAAAGAACAAAGTTAGAGACATCATAATACCTGATTGTAATCATATAACAGAGCTATAGAAACCAACTCATCATGACCTTGGCTTAAAAATAAACACATAGAACAATGAGACAGAATGGAGATTCTAGAAATAAGGTGACATATCTATGGCCAACTGATAAAATAATCAGACTCCTCGGTGAAAGTTGCTAAAGCCTTCATTAGGGAAAGGGAAGCTTCTTCAAAATTCTGGAGAAACTAGATATTCACAAATAGGAAACTGAAACTTTGTCTCTCTATACAAGTACTAAGTGAAAGCAAAGATGAAAGACCTAAATGGAAGTTCCAAAACTATAAATCTTCTACAAGAAAACAAAGGAAAGAAATCTATAGCATTTCTAGGATAGATACAAACAAATATAATCAATATATCAAAAAGATATGTACATTTCCATGCTTATTTCAGCACTATTCATAACTGTCAACATGTAGAATCAATTTAAGTGGAAATCAATAGATAACATGATAGGTAAAATATGGTATAAATGCATGGTGCAGTATTTTTAAGCCACAGTAAACAAAGAAATCCTCACTGGAAAAAAATGGGTAAAAGTGGAGTATATCCTGTTAGATGGAATGTCAAACAAATTATACATATTCTCTCTCACTCGTGGAAGCAAAAGCGGCCATTCTGCATAATGGTTATTACAAAAAGTTTGAAAGAAATGTGGGCAAGGTAAAGAGGATGCTAGATATCAGGGATTAAATTACTGACAGAAGGAATGTTATAATGTTGCATTGCTAGGAGGTGGGGGGAAAAAGAGAGAGAGAGAGGAGCTAGAAGATTCCTAACATTACAATAACCCAATTAAAGACTCATTGTCATGATTTACTAAGAGTGTATTGTATATAAGTGTGTGTGTGTGTCTGTGTGTGTGGGTATGATGAAGTTTAGTATCAAACCTTCAAACTGTTGTATGTTAGTCAAAAAATAGACATACAGAAAGAAAATTGCACATGCTGGTTGATAAAGACTGGGTTAGTGTTGTGTGACACTATTCCTGGGGAGAGGTGAACATCCACTTACCCCAGATAGTAAACCAATGACAAACCCAAGTAGGAATACTACCTACACAAGACCTGCACAAGATCAAGCCAATCAATATGCTGGACCGGGGCGGGGCCATGCTCATGAGCTCCCACCCTCTACTGAGGAGCTATGAACAGTTAATGGCTTCTGGGAGAGGGTGAGTCCATTTTCTTTAAACATCTCCCTCCTCAGAGGGGTAGTAGAGAGGAAACAGGAGACATGGATTACTCATAGCCTGGCAAACTTGAACATTTACTCTGAGAGATTTTGTTTTTAAAAATAAGTAACATGAGGTGAGTTATGAGGTCACATGATACCTCTGGGGATTGTTTTCATGGGTGGCAGCAGGTTCAGGCATCAAGAAATATGATCTGGATAATTTCAAGGTAAAGCCAATGTTCCCTGAGAAACTGCCTCTAGAATTAGAAAGACTGAGCATTGAGGATTACCCAGAGGGATTTCACTGGGAGCTGGTGGGAGAAAGCAGGAGATGGAGATGGGAAAGGCTGGAGACACAGCATCTTTGGGGGTAGGCACATCAGTTTAGTTTCAGACATGCTGAATTTGAGGGATTGGTATAATATCCAAGTGGAGATGTCAGACAATTGATTGGAGTGAAGATTGATCTTGATTTTAATAAATGACATAGATTCCCCCACCCCCCTGACACACACAAAAAAATCATCCTGATAGGCCAACCCATACCCATGAGTATATCTGAGCAATACAGATTGGAATCGAAGTGTTACTACATTATACACAAACTTTGGTGAACAGGGAAGTGGGGGTGGTTTAGGAGAAGTTGGAGAAATGAACATGATTAAAATAATTAAGCATTGGATTTTCAAAGAACTAAAAAATATTTTCATTATTATTTATATTTGACTTTTCAGCTGAACTTCTAAAAATCCATAAAAATATCAAATGTTTAATTTCTAACAGAACAGGTCCCAACACTTTATTTTAATACTACTAATTGGGAGGAAAAAAAACTATTTTCAAAACCAGTTTTCAAGTGCATGTGTGTTTGTTGAGGTCAAAAGTCAACACTAGGTGTCTTTTCTCCAACATTTATCACCTTATTTCTTGAGACAAGGCCTCTCACTGAAACTTGAGATAACTGACTGACTAGTCTAGCTAGCCAGTGAGCTTTGGGGATTTGCAGGCCCCTCTCTACTCCACTGTATTCCCAGCAGAGGCTGGGGTTGCAGATGCTTCCTGAGGGCTAGCTTTTACATGAGTGTTATGAATCCTAATACAGGTATTCATTCTTCCAAGGCAAGAATTTTATCATGAGCTGTCATTTCCTCATCCCTAGTCTAGTTTTCTGTGTGGAATATTTAAATCGACTTATTTAGATGTACCTTAGTTCCTCTCTCTTCCATGACTTCTTCCCTTCCTTCTTTTTCTTTCTGCTGAGCAGTATATTTAGTCAGTGACTCATGCACGTAAGATTACATTTGTTTTATTGCTAATAAATGGGGCTGACATAGTAACAGATATGACTAGATATTTTGTGAATACAAAAAATAATAAAATTTTTACAGAATTTTAAAAGCTAGTAATTTTATCTAAATGAAAAGCCATACTTCTCAAAGTGTAATGTCATTTTCAAGTACAGTTTTCTTAACATAACTAAGATAACAGTTTTGAAATAGCAGCTCATATTTTCTGGATTAATGAGATTATATTCTCATTGTGTCTATATTACTGGATAGAAAATACCATAAGTTTACAAGTATCATGGCTGTCACAAAGGGTTTTTTGAAAGGGAATTTGTTGCAGGATATTTGTACACTGTGTGAAGATTTTTAATAAAAAGCTAAACAGCCAATAGCTAGGCAGGAGAGAATAGGCAGGACTATGGGCAGAAGAGAAGAGATGACAGGAAGACATGGAATGAGCCAGACATATAGAATGGAGGGGAGGTAAAAAGCCAAATGCCAGAATGTAGATTAATAGAAGTATGCCAATTTAAGTTATAAGAGCTATTTGGTAACAAGCCTACACTAAAGGCTAAGCTTTCATAATTAATAATAAATCTCTGTGTCATTATTTGGGGGCTGGCAGTCCCCCCCCAAAAAATCTGTCAACAGGAATTCATTAGCTGTCAAGTCAATCTGGATTTTCATTTATTTAAATAATGGCTGCTAAAAGAGATTATTTCTAAATTAGTCATCATTGCCAAACAATTCAATAAATGAATAGGTTGGATACATGAGAAGTTATAAAATCAGTACAGCAAGGTCCAGTGACCACCCTATGCCCTTAGCTTCTGTTTCCTGCCTCTACTTCACATGTATCTAACCCCAAACCTACAGGATAGTGGTATAGTGTTCTTCTGCTTTGTTTTGTTTCATTTTGTGGGGGAGGGGATGGGTTATGGTGTAGATGAAAAGCTTTAGAAAGTCTTCTATTAAAAATAGCCCTGCCCACATTACCATGTACAGTTGTGGATATCGCTCTGTATAAATAAAATGCTGTTTGGCCAGTGGCCAGGCAGGAAGTATAGGCGGGACAAGAGAGAAGAGAATTCTGGGAGTTGGAAGGCTGGGGCAGAGAGACGCTGCCAGCCACCACCATGACAAGGAAGATGTAAGGTACAGGTAAGCCACGAACCAAGTGGCAAAGTGTAAACTAATAGAAATGGATTAATTTAAGATAGAAGAACTAGATAACAAGAAGCCTGCCACGGCCATACAGTTTATAAATAATATAAGTGTCTGAGTGATTATTTTATACATGGGCTATGGGACCGCATGGGCCTTGGTGGCACCTGGAGAGGAGATCTCCAACTACAGTTAGGCCTTGCTTAACCTGACAAACCTAGTACACAGTACTTTATTATGATGTCCTCTGAATACTGTCCTTACATTAAGGCAACAGCCATGTTTTACGTGAAATGTGTCAAGCAAACAAGGCAATGCTTGTGTTCATCTGACTATGGTCAGATTTGTTATTGCTTCATATATTGGTAGAGCCATGATGACAGCAGAAGGATGTTCTTGAGACAAGAACAAGAAGCAAGTCACTGTGATGTTAACCATTATTTTTGTTGCTTCAATAAATAAGTTAAAATCTGGGGGCACATGCTAAGCCATTCTGAATATGAGGATTACAGTGTCAGAGTGAAATTTCTAGAAGAAAAGTTGTATATGTGGTCTCCTTACAGATGAGTCTGTGTCCAGCTGTTCTTCTTCTAGTACATTCATCAGACTCTTCTACAAATGTGCGCCTATAGGCAGGAAGGTTCTCCTTTGTGTGTGAAGCACATTAGGAAAAACAAGAGCACAAAACAGCCTGCTCTGTTAGTAACAGCAATAGCAACTGCCAGCAAAATTGTGAAGGGGAGCACAATCCCAGTTCATCAATGTTATTAATAAGCAAAGATATTCCAGTGAATGTAATAATGGAAAGGTAAACTCCAGTTTCATCTGATGACTCCTCCAGAGAGAGATAAAAGGGAGTGAATCTGGGGTATTTTCTAATTTTAACAGTCTGCAATATAAGCAGAACAAAGTAGACATTAGTAGTTGTTATTGCTGGAGCTACTTGATTCTGTGTTCATATTTTTCAGCTTTTACTCATAAGCAAAAATAAGGTCATAATGAGTAATAGCCATTAAAATATTCAGTATAACTGGAAATGGCCTTATCAAGTAATAATTTGCTTTAAAAAATTCCACAGCCACTTCTACCTCCTTGGGCTTCAAATCATGAAAATGACAGTAACTTTTAAATGTATCTGAATATAAAAATAAAATATATAACCAAACACATCACTTATCTTACCTTGTTAACTCACTATTCCTATAAAATCACTGCATGGGAGAGAATAACATGAGCTGAAATTGATTTATGAATATAGGAAACAATGCTTGTCTTGCTAAATTATTGAAAATGTCTTAAAAGAAACAATTAATTGAATTATACAATTGACATTATTGGAATGAAAAATGATTGAACTATACTAACAAAATCTATATAAACTTTACAGAAATCATGAATAATTGCCCCTATTGTCTGTGTTGTGTGTGTATGTGTGTGTGTGTGTGTGTGTGTGTGTGTGTACATATGTGTGCATGTGCATTCACCCATGTATTTACTTGTAGAGGCCAGATTCTGACAAGTGAGTCACAGGAGCTACCTTATGGTACCCACTGCTGGAGATACAGACAGGTACCACCATGTCTGGCTTTTTATCTGACTGCTAAGGATCAAGACTAAGGTCTTTATATTTGCACAACATATACTTTACCCACTAAACCATATCCACATACCCCTGTTTTTAAACGTATATAAAATGAAATGGCTTTTTTCATGCAAATTAACTAGCATTCTAGTTTTACTAATTAAGATAACCATAGCAGTCAATCAGATAAGAATACATAAATAATAATATATGTTAAAATCATACTTTATTAAATTAGCTGTGAGGTTGTATCTCATTTTATTTTATTTTGAGAAATGTCACTTTACGAGATGTAGAGAAAAATTAGTTCTGCAAATTAATATGCTTTCAATAAATTTTGTTTCATCTTCAAAATCTGATAAGAACTTTTCAATCCATAAAATGTTGTAAGAAAAAAAAAAAAACAACAAAAAACTGTGAATCAGGATGTACACACATTCCAAAGAACTGATGAGGTTGCAAATCACTTCTACCTCACTCTCCAGTAACCACGATAATGCTTAGCACTTCCACAGTGTTTTCTAGCTTCAAAGAGCCTACAAACTTTAACTAATTAATCCTTACACTCCCCAGGGAGACAGTGATAAGAACCCCCTTGAAGAGAGCATCTAACTACATATTAACACTTGCTTATGCAGAACTCAACATATATGCTGTGCTATCCTTTCCTATCTTCTTATTCCAATAAATCTTCTGAGGATGAGAGAATGATATCCACATGGGGGTCTGTGATGCATGGCCATCTACTGTGGAATAAATGATGTACA
The DNA here is from genome assembly GCF_903995425.1 of Onychomys torridus. NCBI lineage: Eukaryota > Metazoa > Chordata > Mammalia > Rodentia > Cricetidae > Onychomys > Onychomys torridus. Next base: position 84,719,872 of record NC_050449.1, read on the forward strand.
CTGCACTCAGACTTCAAGGAAAAGCTAACAAAGAAAGATATAAGCTTTGCTAGCACAGGAAAAGCCATCTGGTACATTTTTGCTGTGCTTTCTCCCATTCATTTTACATCTTATTTGCAACTATTCTAGAATGTAATTGTTGGACTAGAACATTGCAATGCAGAATATATGGTTGTATTATTAATAATTTTTATGATTGTCTTATATTCTGAAATAGAGTGTTTAAAAATTAAATATGTGAACTATGCTGACCAGAAGACCATATGTGAAAGCTACACCCAAATAAAAAGAATATTTGACTATTTTACTGAATGTTCCCTCAGCTGGGATTGCCTTGTCTCTGCAGGTAGCTGGCTACAGGGGTCTACCAAAACAAATCTATTCCTGCAATAAAGGTCATAATCAGGTCATTGGCGGGAGGGACAGTCTGGAAAAGTATTGCACATCTTTTTCCCCCAATAGGGGGGTGTCCTTATTCACTTTCAGTTTTAAACTGAAAACTCATTTGAAAATTAATAATTTTCTATTTTAATTATACAGAATTTGGAGTGAAATTTTAGTTACTTGTCTTTCATCTCTAAGAAATACAAAATTACTAATCACACACAAATTCAAACTCACATAATCATGTGCACATGTGCACACCAGAGACCACACAGGCAGCCATGCACATGTACTCATGTATGTTCATACATTCACGTTTATACATGCACATGAATACACATGCATACACACATGAACATACAAGCAGTCACAAACAGAAGCACTCACATGCATACTGGTACACATAAACAGAAGCAACCATATATTTCAAAAAGCACCTAGAGGCTGGATATATGGATCAGTGTCTAAGAGCACTGAGGAAGTTGGAGGAGTAGAGAGATAGGAAATTGTAATCAGGGTATACTCTATGAGAAAAGAATCTATTTTCAATAAAAGGATATTTTTTTAAAAGGAGCAATGGCTGCTCTTTTCCAGGATCTGGGCTCAATTTCAAGCACCCACCAAGTGGCTCATAACCGCAGTGTTATAACAAAGGAAGATTTATGTGTAGCCAGCCCAGGAAAACATGGCGGTGGTAACCCCAGTTTCAGGGGATCTAATGTTCTCCTCTGCCCTCTGAAGGTACTGAGCACAACAGTGGTGCATACAAATACATGGAGTCAAAGGAGCATGCACATAAAATAAAATAAAAATAATAAAAAGGAAAAAGCATCCAATGTATACATATACTTTAACTTTTTCATATTCTATTTCCTTAAGCTGATAACCAGTTTTACTAAGGTCCTCAACAGGGACCTCCACCCTTGGCTCATAGGCTTCATGCAAGAAAGGATAGCAATAAATATGACTTAACACAAGATCATAAACTTAGGTAAAGATTTATGAAGGGTTTTTTTTCAGTTTTAACTTGATGGTGTGGTTATTAAGAGTGAATTCTTAACTGACATCTTATCACAATGTGGAGCTGGGCATCATAGGAAAAATGTATGAAAAATGTAAGAAATGTGTTTCTTTACACATATCTGTTCCTTGTAAATGAAGTAATATAATTAAAGTGGTTAACTTTGATATAGAAGATAGATACGAAGTTTTACTTTTGAACATATTATTATTTTTTGCTAAAATGTATTGAAATGTCTTTCAGAGATCTGGGTTTAAACTGGGCAGAGAAAGACCAAGGATAATGGAGAAAGTCATATGCTTGGAACAGAGGCAAGTCTATCATTGTTTTACCAGTTCCGAGTTTGTCATGGGAACTGAAAAATGTACCCAGTTTTGCAGCTTGGGACCCAATTTTACAGAGATAGATCACAGACTAGAAAACATTAGCCTAATTATAGCCCCTGCTGGGAATGATTCTATTTGCAGTTGAGATTGCACCTAATGACTGGCCTTGGAATCCTTGATACTCTGGCCAAACTAATGTCAACACTTAAAGATGGTTTCCTATGACTGTTCTAACTCTTGTCTTGGAAAATATGTTGGATCATCTGACTATAAGATAATTTTTAAGGTCTGGAATGCACATAGTCAATATTACAGGGTTTTGGAAAAAAACAAAATCAATTCATATTATTATGAAAGTTTGACAACGTTCTGAACAACTTCCACAATATGGCTATTTTGTTACATTGTGTAGGATTCCTATAAGATGCTTTTTTTGTTTGGAAAATGCTTTATTTTTTTAATGTGGATTTACCACTACAGATGATTATTGGTTCTTGAGCCGTGAACGTATATGAATCCTGCTATAGTATAGTCATGTGCTCTCTTGCAGCTTGTGCTGGTAGGAGACAAAAGAGGAAACCTGTAGAAATTAGGAGGCAGAGATGGGTCTTCTATGACATCTTAGCCTTGATGGAAGAGACAAAACTGATTCTTCTTTTGGGGGTCTATAATTTGTGAAAAGAAAAGTGCACAATGATTGCAAGTCAGAGCTGAGTTTACGAGTTGTTTTCTACCCTGAAAACCATTTGTGCTATTGGTATGGCTTTGTCTTCATGTATTAAACTTCAGATTCTGGCTTTGGTGCACCAAGCAGAAGGATTCATGTAGCAGCTGCCTGGAGCATCTGGCCTAAAGGTAGCAGTCAATGTCACGCGTCTGGCTGACAGTGCCAGACTTCTGGGCTGAGATATATAGATCAGCCCTTTAGGGACTCTGGGAAATATTGGAGGAAATGTAACTGGTCAGTCAGTGTTACTGAGAAAACTAAGCAAACGGGCATCAGAGAGGAGGGATCCAGAGCAGGGAAGTGAAAATGTACACATAAAATCAAGTCTTCTGCATACCCAAAATTAAAGATATACTATAAGACATGCTTGAAATCAGTAAGATAAAAAGCACAAAATCGTTAGCTGTTTTCTACTAGTAATTAAAACGAATAACTCTTGATGATCAATTTTAAGTTATACAACAATTGTAACATCTATAAAATTCAAGTACAATAAATATAATTTTGTTTCCTTTTTAACATTACATAATTAAATCAATATTTCTTCAAAGTTTTAGTCCTCATGGTATTATCATTTCTCTGCTAAATGACAAACCTGAAAAATACAAGTGAGTGCACATTGTAACCTTTAACAGGCTGAAGTTTCTCTTCAGACTAAAAATTGTGTTAAACCAAGAGCTTAAAATTCATGACTTTAAACATAAGGGCTAGGCAATACCATTAAAAAGTGTTTAATGGTATTGGAGAAATGTCAAAAGTTACTACACAATTGTGGAGCTCCTGGAAGGTAGGGGAAGTGAAATTCCTCACTGCAGCAATACTCCGGGAATCTTGATATTTTCACACCAGTCAATCTGTGTCGTAAGCCCTGTCTTAGCTTCGAAAAAGCCTTTCAGCTGCATTATTTTTTTTATTTACAAATCAAACAAAATGAAGCTCCAGATAGCTTCAATTATTTTCCTGACGCTGTGCTTTTTCTGAATTCTTATGCAGAAATTAAAATGAAACACCTTGTGGAATGGCCAAGAAATAGTGCCATGAATGAATGACCACAAACTATGATTTGATAATCTATTCTTCTTCATCAGTATTTTTTGCATTGACCATGAAATTTTAAAACTATAATTCTCCAAGTCAGAGTAAAATTGTATATTTTTTTCTCTTTTAATTGGTAAAAATATTTGAGACCTCCTCTGTTTTTCTGAAGTCAACTATACCTCTTTTAGGAAATAGAAAATATATTTATTTGAACCTTCACTCTGGCTCACTCATTTTGTCTTATTTTCTGTGTTTGGACCACTTTTTCTCTATGGAGCTGTACACTTTCCACTTTTTTATTCTCTGGAGGTCAATTAAAGGGGATTCCAGCTAGTTTGTAACTGCTTGGAAAGAGGCCCCTTGACTGAGTCATCCCGTTCTACTTTCAGGTGAATCATAAACAGCCCAGTTTTATAACTAAAGCCTATACAAAGGTACTTGGAACAAATGCCAAATGTTTTCCCAGAGTCAGAGTGAGTCCTTAAATTTCTCTGAATATGATAACATAAATAAAAGGTGTTATGAAAGTTTATTGGAGTTGAATCTGGTTTTAATTATACATAAATAATGAGAGCATAAAGGTTACAAAATAGAATGGAATAAATTTCAACTGTAAGAGAAATGAAATGAATAAAATGTCCTTTTCATAAAATATATATATATATATACACTATTTTTGAAAAGCAGCAGCTCCTAATGTACATTTTTGGCTCATTCTCTGTAATTATGCTAACAAGTATCGTGCTGAGAAAGGATTAGTCCTGATGGACAATCAAAGACAATGCTTCCTTCCTGGTAAAAGGTGAGAAGAGATGTAGGCATCTGCGCTGCAGTTATTAGGCATGGCAGTGGGAGGTCCATATGACCAGTTTGTGAGCAAGATCAGAGTCCTAATGTAAAGCTATGCCCAGCTCCTTCCCAGCCTCCTCAGTGCTCTTATGGAAGGGATACTTCTGACTAGGATAGTGGAGACTGCTCTGAGAACATTGTCCTGGCAGTTCCGTTTAGTGTACATCCTCAGCTCAGCATCACAATGTTGGCAGGGTGAAAACTCCTGCAGGATGGAGCATTTGGCATAGCAGCAGGATTTGGGATTCTGAAAATCTGAAAGTAGAGAAAATATCCTAATATTCATGGAAAAATCTCATCATTTTGTTCCCTACTGGGATGGAGAGAAAGGAAGAGGGAGGGAGAGAGAAATTTTAAACACAAAACTGTGTCTCTTTGAATCCCCATGAAGGTGTCATATATTAACCAATATAACAGGATGTTTGAAAATATGGAACTAAATATCCTCTTGGTGGCCAGTTCAACTAATGACTGTGATGTAGCTTGGCATTCAGTTAGAATTTTACTCAATGTTATCTTCTGAAAATACTTTCAATATCAGAGTTGTAAACCTTTAAATCAGGTAAGATTTATTTTCTTTCTACTGTTAAATGTCATTAAATGTCAAAATTCAGTCATAAGCTTTTCAAAATATTCATTTGAACAGCCTAATCAGTGTGCGTTAGATTATACATATTGTACAGGATCCTGATATTAATGAGAAAACTACAAGTCTCCAAGTGAACTAATCATATAATACTAAGTAAACATGCCTGAGTCTAAAGAATATGGGTTAGGTTACATTCCAAATGGACAGCGTGGAATAAAAACATAGTATCTTAGAAATGAGTGTCTAACATAATCATTATTAATGTACCTCCCAGAGATTGCTTAAAGGCAAAGGTGACCATGAGGCCAGTGGTAGATGGTTACAATCCATCTTCCTCAACATCTGTGTAAACAGATTCAAAGAACCGTAGGCTGCAGCTTCAAAAACGAAAGTACAAAAGACCATATCTCTAACTGTACACAAAATAGCCTTGTCTACCTCTTCCTACCCCCTACTACTTCTGGAGATCTTACACAAAAAGAGTAGCTGGGGGACCACCAAGTAGAAACGGGGCAAAAGGAGAGCATGGAGATAATTATTTTCAAGAGTGCATTAAACAACAGTCTTTTTTCATACACAGACATGGTATCTCTGCATGTAAATGTAGTCTATGGGTTCAGATCAATAAACTCATAAAACGTTGTAATTTACAGTGTTAATGTTATTTTGTATTATTTTTCAAATGTCTTAATTTGTAGCAAGTTAGCTAAACATTAAACATAGTTGTAAGATGTTGGTATATGTGAACACCACACAAAAATGTAATTATTTCTTTTCAGCAAAATGCCACAAGGAACCCTTTCTTTTTTTAAATTCAACTTTCTAAAACAGAGCTTCAACAACCAAACATGAGAGAAAAGTATGGCTAGGGATATAGTTCAGTGATAGAATGTTTGCCTATCATGCTTGAGGCCCTGGATTCCATCTTCATTGAAAGGAAGAAATGAAGGACAAAGGAAAGGAAAGCTAGAAAAAAAAGGTACAGAGAATGAGGATGCAAGGAAAGAAAGGAGGAAGGAAGGGAGAGGGGAATGGAGGGAGGAGGGAAGGAATTAAGGAAGGGAGGGAGGGAGAAAGGAAGGAAGGATTTAGGAAAGAAGGAAGGAAGGGAGGAAGGAAGGAAGGAAGAAAGGAAGGGAGGGAGGGAGGGAGCTTTTGATGAAAGCAGAAAAGTTGTATCTTTGTTAGGTTTTTTATGACCACAGCAACTCTTACAAAGAAAAGTGTTTAATTGGGGCTGGCTTACAGTTCAGTGATTTAGTCCATTATCTCCTTAATAGGAAGCATGGTGGCACTCAGGCAGGCAGACATGGTACTGAAAAGGAGCTGAGAGTTCTACGATTTGATCTACAGGCAGCAGGAAGAATGAGTGACACTGGGCCTGGCTTGAGCATTTGAAACCTCAAGCCCACCCCCAGTGACACACTTCCTACAATAAGGCCACACCTACTCCAACAAAGTCATCTGTCCTAGTCCTCTCAAATAATGCCACTGCCTGTGAGCCTGTGGAGGCCATTTTCATTCAAACTACCACAGAATGTGTGTGTGTATGTGTGTGTGTGTGTGTGTGTGTGTGTGTGTGTGTGTGTGTGTGTGAAAAGTGATGGAAGGATAATGGTGGGATTTTTAGCTCTTAGAAAATTAGCTTTCATTGAACTGTTAGATATATAGCAGAGAATTTAACCCCTTTAATAAAGATGTAGAAAGACAGATTTCCCCCAAAGAACAAAGTGGCAATATGAAAACTAAAATAATTTACAACAACAACATTTTCCTACCTTACAGATCCTGTTATAGTTCAAGATTGATGACACACAGAATTTTGACATGTGAATGATTTAAAGTTGAAGTTTAGAAAAGGCTGTATTTTCATATAGCTGTGCTGAGTATCAATCTCCCCACTTCTTGACTACAAGTCTGAGGTTTACTGTGTCTTCTTTTGTTCACAAACTTATTTATTCTCCACAAGTTTATTACTACAATGAATGATACATTTATTTCTTCTAACCCATGGTGAATGGCTTTCTTTATAGCTTTGTGATGTTTCTCTGTTAGTTTTTTTTTATGGCTTTTTATAATTATGTGCAAGCATGCATCTCTGTGGGGAATATGCTCATGACTACAGGTGTCAGCAGAGGACAGAAAAGGGAATTGGATCTCTGGAACTGTACTGACAGGCAGTTGAAAGCCTCTTTACATGGGTGTGGGGAACCACACTCACATCCCCTGGAACAGCAGTATGTGCTCTTAACTGCTGAGCCATCTCTCCACCCCTGTCTTCCTTTCTGACGCAGCTAAAAATCTCATTTTCTTCAGTATTATATAGGAAACAAGGATAATACACATTAATATATATATAATAATCCACTACATCTCTTAGTTAGCTAAGCCTTCATTTTCACATTCCCATTTAATTTTCATTGTTTTGTTTTTTTTTTGTTTTTGTTTTTGTTTTTTTGTTTTTGGTCTATGTAATTGGATGGAAAAACTACATCTTTCTAAAATGGTTCACTTCTTCTGAAGATCTATACTGATGTCTCGGCCTATGCATACATTTTCAACTTTTGAGCTAAAAAGCCCAGTCCTTAAGGTCTTCCTTCTTGGTGACTTTCTACCTTTACATTTTAGACACAAGCAAATGCTGATGCTGATTATTCTGCACTCGATTTTACATCTTCTCAGACAGTCATTGAAGAACCCGGTGCCCTTTCTGTTTATTGTAGACTGAAGTGTACATATCTTACACTTTACATAGGGTTCATGGTACAATTTTTTGAATGGGTGCTCCATAGTGATATAAAAATTTTAAGCTGCTATATTGCCATATTGAAAATTTTCTACAAAAACTGACAATATAAGCCGTGATTCTTCTCCATTCTGAACTCCATGTGAAAATTATAAGCTATAGAACACAGATGTTTTTGCCTGTTGTTTTTCATTTGTTTGTTTTGGGTCTTTTTGTTTGTTTTCTAAGTAGACCACATGAACTAATAATGACAAAGCCCTGGAGTGCATAAAAAAGACAGAGAAAGCCACTTGGTAGGGGACAGAGTGAAGGCTACAAATGCAGCCTGAGAGGGTTATAGGAATCAAGCTGAAAAGAAACCTGCATAATCTAAGGAAAATCTAGGCTGAAGAGTATAAGCCTTGCATAGGAACAGAAGTAAAACTGAGATCTCTAACTGTCTTGTCTATGGACAGTTGAACTCTGACCTTATGTCCTACTCTGAGAATATCTACAATCTCTGAGGGTCTTTCCCCTTTTCTACCCAAAAAAACATAAATTGTTATTATATTTCCAGATTTCAGCCAGCATTATTCTGCCTCATTCTTAAATATCAGCAAGAAAACTAAGAGAGCTCAACATTTGAAATCTTCCAATCTGTTAATATAAAACAACAGCCAATACACAGGAAATTTCTTCCTTCTTGGAGTCTATATATGAGAAGAATCTGGAGTAACTGCTTAATTCTTGCAAGTGATTGCTTAGAAGATAGTTGAGAAGAGGACTGAGACAAGCTACTACTGGATTAAAGTTCAATCCTGCTGCAGAATTTGGCTTTCATGTTCTATATAAACATACCAGCATAATTTGAAAAATACTTACATAAATACCTCTCTCTCTTTCTTTCTCCCTACTCCCCCCCCACACACACACACATGGACACAGACAGATGACAGATAGACAGACGACAGACAGACAGACCTTACAACAGATCCTCGCTAGCATTGGCTTACTGCTTTGCTACCAGTACTCTAGATGTGATAGCACTAACTGCTTCAGTATCAACACCACGAACAAGCTCAAGCCACAGAGCTAAAAATTCAATGAAATGAAGAAATAAGAAAACCATGTTTTTTTAATGATCTAGTAGCAGATGTCTTGGTTCTAACTCTATGAATTGGATTCATTCCAATGTTAGAGAAATCAATCTCCTTTGTAGGCATGGTAATAGTAATCTTCCTTCTTTTTCTTCTTCTCCTTCTTCTTCTTACTCTTACCATATTCTTTTTGAGATTTGACCTTCATTATTTAGTTATATGTGTATGCATATGTCAATGTGCAGTGTATATAGTGTGAGTGCAGTGTCCACAGAATCCAGAAGAAGATATGAGATACCTTGGTAATGGAATTACAGGCAGTAAGAAGCTGCCCACTCTGGGTGCTATAAAGAAAACTCAGGTCCTCTGCTAAAATAGAAAGTGTCCTAAATGCTTAGCCACCTCTCCAGCCCTGATTTATGTTATTCTTATTATCACTTAATGCCTAAGGATGTCTTACCCACTAATTTGATATTTGTGACTTGTCCTTACATGTCCCTGAATGGTGGATAATGCAGATTGTTCTATTCATTGCCTTTCTTTTGAAAGGATTTTCCTCATAGGTGCTTAAATGTTTTAGTATATAAGAGCATTTTCTCTTGGAATTATCAGTAACCACTCTACAGTATGGGATTATGACCAGGGACAGGCTTTGTCAACACAAATCCCACCACTTTGAATCTCTTCCTATGGGCAATAACATAATCAACATTAAACATTTGATTCCCTATGGCTAAAGCATAGTAGTCAGGCATGGTGCCTTTGCCAACTCTACCAGACCAGAGGATTTGGTGGACCAGCTGTAGTAATTAATCAGTCAACACATCTTTAAATTCCATATAGATTAAAGATCCTCATGGTAACCCAAAAATACACACACATAGAGAGTTTAGAAGAATTGCTTGTAGTCCATCTTCCCCTCTTCTAGAGATTTCTACCACACTTCTTTCCAGATGGTCAGAAGGACTGCTTTCTGGTCTTCTTGAATCCTCACCTGCCTGCCCATATACAGTTTTCCAAAGGCAATTTTGGAAGATGGAGCCCTCATCACTTTGACCAAACATCAGAAGTTATCTCTCAATATTGTTTCACAGAAATGTTCGTAGTTGTTCTCAAATAAATTAACTATATAAAAATGCAAGCTAACAAAATAAACATTTACTTTCTTTGTTTTGTTTTAAAAATATTTTATTAATTCTTTGAGAATTTCATATTATGTGTTTTGAATATATTCAACCCCCTCAACTAACATTTACTTTTAAAGGCAAAAAAAAAAAATGGTGTTTCTTTGTTTCACTTTATTATGAGGGTATGATAAAATATCATGGTACTAAATTTTGGATTCATATGAATAACTGAATATTAAATTATGCAAACATGTCAAATAGGATAATTGTGTTAATGTAATTTCAGTATATAACAATATATTGAAATAAAAGTTATATATGAAAGTTTTCTTTTATGACTAAACATGACCTTTGAATGTCACTATTTGTTTAAAAAATAGCTTTGAAAATGTAATTATGAGTCTGTAAAGCAATTTTTCAGTCCAAACTGGGCCCCAAAATGGTGGTGCAGGTGAAAATGTCCTAAACAGGAGAACTATGATCAGGTGAAGTGAAAGGTTGCTATTGGATAAACAGAAGCCTAAACTCAGCATTCCCCAGGAATTTCATAGGCAGGTTTCTATTTGCCAGGAACTTCCCTTAATCTACCCCCCAAGGGCCAACAATGTCCCTTGAAAAGGGTAACCAGCTACTGGTTCATCTGACTAACCTGTATCAGCTCAAAGTCCCCCCTGCTGACTGTCAAATAGCATCTGCTTGCTTTTCCACCATTTTGTTTTGCTATGTCCCCTAAGCCACAGCTCTGGCAATTTGATCCCCAGGAAACTTTTCTTTCTTCCCACAGAGTGGTCTAATTAAGTGATTTCACCAAGTCCTTGCTCACAGCAGTAAAAATCACTGGAATAGAATTTTAATAGTTAAAATGTTAAGGTATCATTAGAGTTCAAGACATATTTTAAAATGTTGTTGGAGGACATCTTTGGACTTTGTAGAAAATGAAGTTGTTCATACAATGATGGCATTTTTTATTAATAGCTATTCAAATAAATTGATAGTAAGTGAAAATTTATTACATAAATACACACTGGCTTTGAGCTTCAGAAATCAGTGGTGATCTCCCAGAGTCAAACTCTCATTGACATGGAGTTAAGAAGAGCATTTGCTATGAGAACCGTTCTTTGAGAATCCTGAGCTAACCCAATTCCCATTTACAGTTCTTTTTGTTTGTTTGTTTGGTTTTATTTTTTTATTAAGAAAATCCCTGTTCCAGCTTGACTATCCCATTCCCTTATATTCTCATCCCCTATTCCCTGTCCTTCATTGCCCCCTCCCCACATCCCCAGTTTACTCATGGAGATCTCATCCATTTCCCCTTCACAGGGCGATCCATGTGTCCCTCTTTGGGTCCTCCCTGTTAGCTAACTTCTCTGGAGTTGTGGGTTGTTCACTGTTGGTAGGAGTGCAAACTTGTACAGATACTTTGGAAATCAGTGTAGTAGTTTCTCAGAAAATTGGGACTCAATTTTCCTCAAGACTCAGTTATACCACTCTTGGGCATATACCCAAGGAATGCTCAATCATACCACAGGGACACATGCTCAACTGTGTTCATAGAAGCATTATTCATAATAGCCAGAACCTGGAAACAGCTTAGATGGTCCCCCCCAACTGAAGAATGGATTAAGAAAATGTGGTATATATACACAATGGAGTACTATTCAGCAGAGGAAGACAATGACATCAGGAAATTTGCAGGAAAATGAATGGAATTAGAAAATATCATCCTGACTGAGGTAACCCAGACTCAGAAGGACAAACGTGGTATGTACCCACTCATAAATGGATACTAGATGTAAAGCAAAGGATACTTAGACAACAACCCATTTACAGTTCTTAAGAGTAATTGGCAGTAGGGTTGGGAAAGCAAGGAGATAAGTGAGAGCTTAGGATCTAGTCTACCTTCACTAGCAGCCAAGGTTTATATATCCTAGAGTGGATGCCATGGGAATCATTTATTTACATGGCACTTGGGGCAGGGAAGCCTAGAATCTCTCTTCCAGGGTACTTCATTTGCCTTGTGGGAGCCTTGTTAGTCATCAAGAGAAAATGCTAATGAAGTATTTGAGACTTACAAAGGAACATCTTTTTGGGTTCAGATCCTAGACTGAAAATGGTAGAAAACATAAAGTTACAGCAGAATATTTAAGAAACATTTACTAACAGAATGGGCAACATATTAATCATATTTACTGTGATGTTCTGTTGCAGAACTTACTAGAAATCATCAAAATTAATTGCATATAATGCACTTAGAAGTTAAACCACACTAATTTTATGCCAAAATATTGCTTGAGGGCAACAATGAACCAAAGTGTATATGTAGACTATTATTATTAAATTATTTGGGGAATCACTCCAGTACTAAAATCTGTTCTCTGCAATGTAGTGTTCAGAATTATTTTGACAAAGTTTCACTCTTAAGGAAAACTAAACTATAATTATTTTTCTTTATATAAACATTTCATGGATAAGTGGTATTTTATTCCTTTATTCTTCTCCCAAGTATTGTATCCTGACCACGGTTTCCCCTCCCTCCTTTCCACCCAGTCCCTTCCAGCAATATTCCCTCTTCCCAAGATGAACTCTTCCTCTATTTCCCTTCAGAAAGTGCCAGGAGTCCCAGGGAGATCAACCAAATATGGCATACCATGTTGCAATAAGACCAGGCACATCTCATATTAAGGCTGGATGAGGCAACCTAGTAGAGGAAAAGGGTCCCAAAAGCAGACAAACAAGTCAGAGACATCCTCAACACACATAGACCTTTGGGTGTCTGTAACAAGCATCTTAAAAGGTCTTATTATTTTTTTTTTTAAATGGAGCCAGATATTGGGTGAAAGATGAAAGATCAGAGAAGCAGAGCAAGCCACAGCCAACCTCACCTTTCAATTCCTCTGCCAATCTTGTTTCCTCAGACTGAAAGCTTCTGAGTCCTCACTCAAAAGAATCTCAGCTGAACTGCTTAGTTCCTGTATCCTCATGCCTTTATACAGTTCTCCACCCTGCCATGTCACTTCCTAGGATTCAAGGTATGTGTACTTTCCAAGCAAAGGCATGAGATCTCAAGTGCTGGGATTAAAGGAATATGCCACCACTGCCTGACTCTGTTCCCAGTGTGGCCTTGACTCACAGAGATCCAGATGGTTCTCTGCCTCCCAAGTAATAGAATTAAGGGAGTGTGCCACCACTGTCTAGTCTCTATGTCTAATCTAATGACTAGCTCTGTCCTCTGACCCCAGATAAGTTTATTAAGGTGTAGCCAGAAGTTTTCCTGTGTCCCACCTGGCCCATAGTCAGGAAAAATCTGTCTCACCTGCCAGTCCTGCGGCCACTCAGACCCAAGTAAACACAGAGGCTTGTATTATTTATGAACTGTATGGCCATTAGCTCAAGATTATTACTGACTAGTTCTTACACTTAAATTAACCCATAATTCTTATCTGTGTTTAGCCAAGTGGCTTGGTACCTTTTCTCAGTTCTGCCTTGTCATCTTGCTTCCCCTGTGTCTGGCTGGTGACTCCTGACTCTGCCTTCCTCTTCCCAGAATTCTCCTTGTTTGTTTATCCCATCTATACTTCCTGCCTGGCTACTCATCAATTAGTATTTTATTTATCAACCAATCAGAGCAACACATCCACAGAATGCAGAGCAACATCACTCATCATTAGGGTACACAGTATATCATCACATTTCCCCATTTTTGTCTAAAATAATAAAAGAAGGTTATAACTAATATAAGAGAAAAACTATATACAATAAGTATATACAATATATTTAGTCAAGAATTATATTAACAATGTCCAGTCCATTAACATTTGACAGATTCAGAGAAAATACTCCATTATTTTTCCTATTTTGGTGAGTTCTCTGGTCCCCAGATAAGCTTATTAGGGTGCACAATATATCACCATAGGTGTCCCACAAGAACAACAAGCTGCACAACCATAATATATATGCATAGGACCTAGGTCACACCTATATAGACTCCCTGGTCTCCTTGTATTCTCTCCCTCCATCTACCCCCACCCCATGCCTGGTGCCAGTCCCTCCTGTGTGTCCTGTCTTATTGTGTTGTCTGTGCACCCACCCCTCCCACCCCCTGACTCCCTCTGGTCCACCTGTAAAATCTATTCTATTTTTCTATTTCCCCTTTCCAGAGAAACTGGGACTTTTAATGCAAAGAGGAGCTATAAAGTAATAAAAGCTACTGTTAGGGCAATGAGGTAAGAAATGATTTTTTACCTTTGTGGCCTGATGTATGTACATATAAGCTTCAAGAATTGTTTGTGATTCGACGCAACCACACCTTAGAGTGTTTTGAAGCCTATGGAATTAAAGCAAGCATTTCACTTGCCAGGTTCATTAACTTTGACAATTTGGTAGGTTCTCTTAACGTCACTTTAATTATGAAAATATCTCATGCATGTCATGGTTTGTCCAATACCATTGAACTTCATATACCATATAGGACATCTATCCAAATTATTCTTAGTGTAAAGACTTCCCATCAAGTGTGTACAACCTTTCTGACTGGTGCACTCATCAGCACTTATCCTTCTCATCCTCTGATGCTTGGCCCCATCATTCATCTTCAACCTCCCTCTCACCTTCTATCCTTCACAAGGAACCTCAAAAAACTAAAGATTTATCAGCCACCAATGAAAAACTGTTGCTATATTATATTCTTCCTGATGACTAATTACACAAAGTCTGCTAAGAATTCTGGGACAGATTTTTCTTCAAGGAAAAAGGAGCACACATTGATAATGTGAACGAAGTTTGTCCTCTTCTTCAGGCTTTAACTGTGAACAAAATCTTCGTAATTACACAATTCATGGAAAAGCAGCAAAAGTGACTAATATGATGTCACTAAATGGTGGAACAACTGAACCAAAAACAGGGTCTGCCGACCCAAGACTGAGAAGAAATCCCCTTTGTTTTAGTCCAAGGTTACTTTGTTAGATTAACTCAAAAAATTCTTAGCAGCACAATGATTTAGGATTGTTGGTGTTATTGTTCCTTCTTCCACGTTTTGTCTTCTCATGAGTTACAGTTCATAAAATTTCTTCATCACATATATTAATGAGATGATATTGCTGTCTTATAGAGAGAGCACTGCAATAGAATCAAAAATGTATATTTTAGCTTGTTTGTGTGTTTACAGTGCTACCGATTAAATCTACACCTTTGTGCATGCCAGGCGAGAGCTCCATCACTGAGTTTATAACCCCATTCTTTCTTCTTCTTTGTCGTCGTCGTCTTCTTCTTCTTCTTCTTCTTCTTCTTCTTCTTCTTCTTCTTCCTCCTCCTCCTCCTCCTCCTCCTCCTCCTCCTCATCCTCATCCTCTTCCTTCTCCTCCTTTTCCTCCTCCTTCTATTTTCATTTTCTGTTTTTCTTTTTTTTCTTCCCTAATTTATCCAGACAGGCAAGAACTTGCAATCTTCCTGTCTCTCTAGAGAAGCATTTACTATTTAAGCCTCAAAATTTAACTTCCAAATACGCTAGAGGAGACAATTCAATGAAATGGTGTTATTAGAACCCTAGATTAGGGGATCAACACAGAAGATGAGAGCACAATGTGTCTATCTGGTGGCATCTGTGATCACCACAAAGATGTAATCCTGGTACTCTTCTTCTTATCCTCTGCTCCTCTGCACTGCTTTGGCTAAACTGAACTCTACAAGGAAATTGTTGGCTCTGGAGCAGAGGAGGCAAGAGCCACAGAGGGAGTAAGCTCCCTCACAGAAGTGGGAGACTGACCTCACACAAGCAGAGCACTCCTAAAGTAAAGTAGTCAATCCCAGAGTGGACCATGGAGTAATAGTGAAGGTAAACAGGTCCAGAAATAGATAGGAATACAAATACAGAAGAAAATCAGACACAAATTTAGATTGAAGGGTTCAATGATGTGTGGCTCCTGAATGGTTTCCAGATAAAATCTGTTGGTCACAAATGTAAAATAGGATTTATGAGGTTAAAAATACTTGCTAGAAAATAGAAAAAAATAGAAACAGACTTAAAGTCAAACATTTTTTTCCTTTCCTTCTTATGGCACTTTTTGAAATCCTTAGAAGACCTTTCTCCTATTTTTCTCTTGGAACTTCATGTTTCATTCATTTAAGGAAATTTATTGAACAATTGCAATATTCCAGAACCTGGGTGCCTGGAATCACATGCATTCATATTACAGTGTACAATTGTATATCTTTTTTCCCAACTAATATTTTTTCTTGCAATCATTCTCCTTGAAATTCTTATACCTTAAGATCCAGTTAACTGCCCCTTAAAAGATGTTCTGCAGTGGTGGTGTAGAAATTATTTCTTGTCCACTAAAGATGCTAACTTTTGTTCTGTTTTAATATTTAATTTAGCATATTGTGATTACTGATTTTTTAACTCTCCAATTGAGCTATGGATATTTTTAGAATGAAATCATAAGGTAAACATTCTTTTACCTTTACCTAGTTTCAGTTTACACAAATTATCAAGTATTTGTGTGTGAAATTTTAGTGAATTCTGGAAAATAAAATGTGAAAAAATTATCTGTCAATTCCCTTTAAAGCCATTCAACTATAAAGACCATCTGTTTTTAAATACTTATACGTATTTTTTTTTTAAAAAATATCTGGATATAACATTTTTTCTTTATTATTATGTATTTTAAATTTTATAGATCAGCCATTGGTTCCCCTGTCCTCCCCCCTCCCGCCCCCACCCCTACCTTCCCCTCAACCCCTCCCCTCCATTCCCATGTCCTCCAGGATCAAGGCACCTCTGGGGATTCATTTAAACCTGGTGGATTCAGTACAGGCAGGTCCTGTCACCTCCTTCCAGACTGAGCAAAGTGTCCCTATGTAAGCCCAAGGTTCCAAACAGCCAGCTCATGCACTAAGGATAGGTCCTGGTCCCACAGCCTGGATGACTCGCAAACCGTTCAAGCTATTCAATGGTCTCACTTATCCAGAGGGCCTGATCCAGCTGGGGGCTCCACAGCCTTTGGTTCATAATTCATGTGCTTCCATTTGTTTGGCTATTTGTCCCTGTGCTTTTTGCAATCTTGGATTCAACAATTCACACTCTTGCAGACCCTCCGTGCGCAAAACTTAAATCCAAATGGATCAAAGACCTCAACATAAATCCAGCTACTCTGAACCTGATAGTAGAGAAAGTAGGAAGTACTCTTGAACACATTGGCACCAGAGATCACTTTCTAAATATAACACCAGTAGCACAGACACTGAGAGAAACAATCAATCAATGGGACCTGTTGAAACTGAGAAGCTTTTGTAGAGCAAAGGAAACAGTCAACAAGACAAAGCAACAGCCTACAGAATGGGAAAAGGTCTTCACCAACCCCACATCTGACAGAGGGCTGATATCCAGAATATATAAAGAACTCAAGAAATTAGACATCAAAATGCCCAACAGTCCAATTAAGAAATGGGCAACAGAACTAAACAGAGAATTCTCCACAGAGGAAGTTCAAATGGCTGAAAGACATTTAAGGAATTGCTCAACATCCCTAGTTATCAAGGAAATGCAAATCAAAACGACTCTGAGATACCACCTTACACCTGTCAGAATGGCTAAGATCAAAAGCATAGAAGACAGCTTATGCTGGAGAGGATGTGGAGCAAGGGGAACTCTTCTCCATTGCTGGTGGGAATGCAAGCTTGAACAGCCACTTTGGAAATCAATATGGTGCTTCCTTAGAAAATTGGGAATCCATCTCCCCCAAGACCCAGCTGTAGCACTCTTGGGCATATACCCAAGAAATGCTCAATCATACCACAAGGGCATTTGCTCACTATGTTCATATCAGCTTTGTTTGTAATAGCCAGAACCTGGAAATAACCTAGATGCCCTTCAACTGAAGAATGGATAAAGAAAATATGGTACATATACCCAATGGAGTACTACTCTGCAGAGAAAAACAATGACATCATGAGGTTTGCAGGCAAATGGATGGATCTAGAAAAAATCATCCTGAGTGAGGTGACCCAGACTCAGAAGGACAAACATGGTATGTGCTCACTCATAG
The DNA here is from genome assembly GCF_903995425.1 of Onychomys torridus. Taxonomy (NCBI): domain Eukaryota; kingdom Metazoa; phylum Chordata; class Mammalia; order Rodentia; family Cricetidae; genus Onychomys; species Onychomys torridus. The sequence continues at coordinate 84,737,797 of NC_050449.1, forward strand.
GAGGATACTAGATGTAAAACAAAGATGACTAGACTGCTGCACAACTCCAGGAATGCTACCTAGAAAACGGGACCCTAGGAAAGACCCAAGGATCACCCAAAGACAGAGAAATGGATGAGATCTACATGAACAACCTGGATGACAGTGGGAGTAATGAAGGGTAAGATTTGAGGGAAAGAAAGCTTAGGGGAGCAGGAGATCCCAGCTGGATCAAGAACAGAAAGGGAGAATGAGAAATAACAGACCATGACAAATGAAGACCACATGAGAACAGGAATAGGCAGAGTGCTGTAGAGGTCCTGAAAAATCCACAATGATACATCCTCTATAGACTGTTGGCAATGGTCGAGAGAAAGCCTGATCTGACCTAGTCCGGTGATCAGATGGCTAAACACCCTAACTGTCATTCTGGAACTCTTGTCAAATAACTGATGGAAGCGGATGCAGAGATCCTCAGCCAGGCCCCAGGTGGAGCTCCAGGTGTCCAACTGTTGAGAAAGAGGTGGATATAACATTTAAAGTTTAGAATATTTTAATTTATTTGTTTAACTCATTTTCTAGTTCATCTGCAGTTTCTGTGGGGCTTGAGAACAATCATGTATTATTGGACAACCATCTAGCTATCTACATTTAAAATCTTCTGTTTACTTCAACCCTAACAACTGATAGGAAAGTCAAATAAAACTAGTGTGGGCTTTGTTTGAATTTATAAAAGATAATACAGAAGGTTATTAAGAATCAAAATGTTGATCTTTGTATAATGGCCAGAAATGGTCATTTGCCATATAAATGAAGATGTTTTGATCAAAGGTGGTTACTGGTGGCACTGTAGCAATCATAATCTCATAGTTCAATTCATTATTCAATGTTTACAGCTGTGCTTATATTAATTAACCTTATTCAGAAGAGTGATACAAAGGTACCACCCAGTTATGCAGCATGTAACAATTCACAACAATTATGATAACTAAAATACAGGTCTATATTTAATATAGTATACTTTTAATCATTATTTTAGCATATATTTCTTCTGCTTATAAAAAATCCAGATTGTTGCCAACAGTCTTTCATGTCTTGATGGCAACAGCCTTATAGACCTCATATTTCCTACATCCTTGGTTTACATCAAGAAGCCATGTCCTATAATGATAATGGTGGAATTGCCTTTCCTATTCTACATAGTGCATCTCTATCATTAAGTGGCCTGTAGTGTATCTGAAGAATGATGACGGGGGTATCATATAAGGCCATTACTTATTACTTACTTACTTCATGCTAAGCACGAAGCAATTATAAATCCTGAAAAATGTTACCATTTGTTGCAGCATTATGAATTCAGTATACTACTGTACCAGTGTACAAACAAGGACAACAGAAGCTATCTAAGAATTCATACTTAATATGAAGACTAAAACATATAATGAATATCTAAAGCTGAGAACTGATTCTACATGCATAATCCCCAATTTTTTTACTTAAATTGTGTTAGCTTAAATAAAGGAGTAACTGAGATTGGGAGATGTTGCCTTATTGTAGGCAGTTTATATCCTTTGCTTAGAGAAGCAAATATGTATTTGAACACAAGTTTAGGATTTCAGAATGCAATTGTAATTTAGATTTCCCTTTGTTTTGAAAAATTTCCACCAGAGCTTTTGTCCTTTTTGTCCCTGCAGCTTAGGCATACTGCATGGCATGCAAAAAGAGAAAGCCAGAAATACATATTTTAGTGATTGATTTAGCTTTTGCAATTTTCCAAACTTTGTTTTAATCAGGAGCTAATGATGTATGGCACTTGTAGTAAGTAAATGAATGTTTGAATTGCTGTGAGTTATTTTAGTAATTGCTCAGCTTACCATTTACATCATCAAAGATCTTTACTTGTGCAATGCCATATAAATGCTGGAAATTAAAAATTAATCAACACGATTTACGTAACTAAAAGCTGCCTTCTAATGGGATATTTTTCAATAAGATGACAGCAATAATTATGTGGGAAAATATTCATTCCTGTAGTTTGAACGATTATAGCAATTTCTACCAGGGGATTTCTCAGTCAGCTTCTTGTTCTGGGCAACAGTGATTAATATAATGGTTATTAATGAGAAGTCATTTGATACTTCTGGAAGTGTTTAGGTGTCAATGCCTTGAAAGCAATGTGTTTAGAATTTTAATAATAAATATTGCACTGGACTGTCTACTAAGCAATCATCAGTTTTTCTTGTCTTCTGTAATGTACAAAAAGTCAATAAAATATCCAGAAACAATGGTACTTTGCACAGCCTGCCCCACCCCTTCCCTCAGATAGTATCTCTGTATCCTTGTCTACAGTTCATTAAATGTGCAGGGGTAGTGCTGTTGCAAGAAGATAGTGGCAAGGTCAGAGGTCACAATCCACCACAAGGTCAATCTCTTGCTGACGGCACTGCAGGAGCTGAATTACGGTGAGAATTATCTTCTAGCTTGCCAACTGAGAATGGGAAAATGAAGCTACATAGCAGTTAACATTATTGAATTAATTAAAATATTGAAATATTATTAACAGATTTGATTGGATGTACATCACAGAGAGTACTGATAAGGTGTATTTTATTATATTGCAAGAATTAAAAACATAGATTAAATGATAAAATATGTGTGTTGATGATTACGCACATTTGAAAACAATATATAAATATGTATATTTGCTCATTGCACACAATATTACTAGCCCAGAATTTAAATTTAAAGCAATATTCTCTCACACTATCGTGCTGCTTCTAAGATTTTTATGACACATTATCTCCAGCTCTTCATGAGGATCTACTGTTGACCAGCAAGTAGTATATGTATGTATACAATAAACTACATCAATGCTTGTGTCAGGGAAAAGAGCAAAGTCACAGATTCGGCTATAATCACTGTGACTACGCCTTCTGTCAACACTATAAAGCAGTGCATGATGAATGTTTCTAATGTGTATTTAAAACTGGCAATTTTTATGCTGGGGGGGGAGGGGGGAATCTAAAGTAGTTGCTATACAAACTTGAGAACATGAGTTTGGATTGCCAGTATCCACGGAAAATAAAAGTAGCTACATAATCCTGTAACCCCAATGCTGAAGGATCAGAGACAAGAAGGTCCCTGGAGTTTGCTGTCTAATCAGTCTAAGCAAATCAATATGCTCTAGGTACAAAGAGGGACCCTGCCTCAAAATATAATGTAAAACAACTGAGCAAGATACCTAGAACCAACCCACGGCCTTCATATGCACATGCACACAAATACATATGAACATGTATGTACACACACACACACACACACACACACACACACACACACACACAGAGTCACCCACATATGAAAAGAAATGCTTTTTAATTATATTTTAAATTAATTCTGGGCTAACATACAAAGTAATTCGTTTCATCATAGTGTCTTCATACATGTCATTATACTTGTGCTCCTACACTCACTGTTCTCCATTACTACCCTCCACCATGCCCCCTCTCCACCTCTGTAGGTTTCTCCTTCTCCTCAGCATAGTTAGTCCCCTTTCTGCATTCCTATTACATGTATTCCATTCCTTAATTTCCCCCTTTTTAATAATTCTTTCTTCTATCCCAATCTTCATAGTTTAGGCTCTCCCCCGACATAAATACTTAGAATTACATATATATATATGAATGTATGTATGTATATTTAAATCTGGGTTCCACATAAAATTTTAAATAAGGATACCACACACCCTCACTGAGCAGGCTTATTTTCCTTACCATGATTTTCAGTTACATCCATCTTTCACAAATGTCATGGTTCATTTGTGTTTGACTGTATCAAATTCCACTGGGTATATATACATTTCCTTTCTCCATTCTGTTGATGTACATCTAAGCTGGTTCCATTTCCTGCCTGTTGTGGTAGAGCAGCAATACATACACTTTAGTGTGCAGTGACTCCACAGTACACTGATTTGAGTCTTTGGGCATGTATCTAGAAGTGATAAGGAAGGCTTACACAGAAGTTTATCTTTCCGTTACTAGGAAACTCCTCAGTGATTTTCAGAGTGGGTGCACAATTCCCAACAGCACACAGGAATTCTTGCTTTCCATTGTTCTCTTGTTTTCAGCCTGACACTACTTACTTTTTTGATGATGGGCATTGTAATTGGAGTGAGTTGGATTCTAGAAGTCTCTTTTCTTTATCTCTTTTTATCGAAAATAGTTTTTTTTTTTCTCACATAGTATATCCTTGATTACAATTTCCTCACCTTCTACTCCTCCCAGTTCCTCCCTGCCTCCCTTCCCATCCATATCTAGTCCTTTTCTGTCTCTCCTTAGAAAACAAGCAGGCTTCTAGGAGATAACAATATAATATATGATAAAACAAAAGCTAATACATCAAAATAGGACAAAATAAACAAACAGAAGGAAAATAGCACAAGAAAAGGCACAAGAAATAGATGTAGATTCAGAGACCCACTTCTTCTCACACTCAGGAATCCCATAAAAACTCTGAACTGAAAATCCTAAGATAGATAAACCATAGATTGATAGATAGATAGGCATATAGAAATAGAGATAAAGATATAGATACAGACTGAAAAATTTAAAAATATATATTACAAATAAAATATTATATAATATAGTAACTAACAAATAATATATTTTTTAAAAAGGAAAAGCCTGTCAAGACATTATGAGACAAGGAATCTCCAAAGAAGCATTGAATTCATTTTCTGTTGGCCATCTACTGCTGGACATGCAGCTTATCCTTAAGAGTAGTTTGTTGCTGGGCATGGTGGCACACCTCTTTAATCCCAGCACTCTGGAGGCAGAGGGAGGTGGATCTCTGTGAGTTTGAGGCCAGCCTGGGCTACAATGGGAGTTGCAGGGCAGTCAAGGCTGTTACACAGAGAAACCCTATCTCAAAAAAACAAAAAATAAAATAAAATTAAAAAAAATAAAAGAGAGAAGTTTGTTTCCACAGTGAAACACCATTGAAGAAAACTCCATTTTCATTTGCAATATGAAAGTGGATATCAATTGGAGATAGCTTCTGAGTTAAGGATGGAGGTATGTGTTCACTTATCCTTTCAACTCTAGGACCCCATTAGTGCAGTCACGTTCATACCTTGTGCATGCTGCTGTAGTCTATGTGAATTCGTATAAGCATCAAGCCTGTTGATTTGGAAGGCCATGTTTCCTTGATGTCCTCAATCTTCTCCAACTCTTCCAAGCTTTCTGCACCCTCTTCTCAGGGTCTCCTGAGCCATGACAAGAGGGATTTGATATAGACATCCCCTTTAGGTCTAAGTGTTGCAAGATCTCTCACTGTCTGCACACTGTCTAGCTGTGGCTCTCTGTATTTGTCCCGGTCTACTGCGGGGTGAAGCATCTCTGATGCTGGCTGAACAAGGCTCTGGTCTATAAGTGTAATAGACTGTCATTAGGAGTCATTTTACAGCTATGTCCTAGTAGCAGAATGGTAGTCTTTACTGTAGGCCCTTGGGCTGTCTGGTCTCTGCTTGCATTTCCCTGATGGCTAAAGGAAGTTGACCAGTTGTTCAAGTATTTGTTGTCATTTGTATGAACCCTTTGAGAACTCTCTATTCAATTTATTACCTCATTTACTGACTGAATTTGGACATGTTTGGTTTGAGCACTTTGCATATTCTATATATTATTCCTTTGTCTGCTATACCCTGTCAAAGGCAGGTTTTGCCATTTCCTAGGCTGTCTTCACTTGAGGGATCATACATTTTGCCTTACCAAAACTTTTGATTTCATAATATCCCATTTGTCAGTCCTTTGAATTAATTCCTATTTTATTATAGTACCTTTATGTCTATATCTTTTTTTTCTTTTTTCTTTTCCTTTTTTTGTTTTGTTTGTTTGTTTGTTTGTTTGTTTGTTTGTTTGTTTTTGAGACAGGGTTTCTCTATGTGGTTTTGGTGCCTGTCCTGGATCTCACTCTGTAGACCAGGCTGGCCTGGAACTCACAGAGATCCGCTTGGCTCTTCTTCCCAAATGCTGGGATTTACATAAAGGCATGTACCAACACCGCCTAGCTTATGTCTATATCTTGAAATGTCACCCCAGTTTTTTTCTAGCCCTTTCAAAGTTTAAGATCTTACATTAATACATTAAGGAATTTTATTCTCTTTGGATTATTTGTGTGTGAGTGAGATAAATGGATCTAGTTGTAACTTTCTACATGTGGAATACTACTATGCTAAAAACAATTGTTACAGAGATTGTCCTTTATCCAGCTTTGCCAAAAATGTGTTGATAAGAATTGTGTGGGTTTATTTCTGTGGACTCAGATTGGAAAAGCACAGGGACAAATAGCCAAACTAATGGAAACACATGAATTATGAACCAAAGGCTATGGAGCCCCCAACTGGATCAGGCCCTCTGGATAAGTGAGACAATTGAATAGCTTGAACTGTTTGGGAGGCACCCAGGCAGTAGGACCCGGACCTGTCCTTAGTGCATGAGCTGGCTGTTTGGAACCTTGGGCTTACACAGGGACACTTTGCTCGGCCTGGAAGGAGGGCACTGGACCTACCTGTACTGAATCTATCAGGTTGAGCTGAATCCTCAGGGGAGTCTTGGCCCTGGAGGTGAAGAGAATGGGGGGGAGGGGAGGGGGGAAAGGTGGAGGTGGCGGTGGGAGGGGAGGACAGGGGAACCCATGGCTGATATGTAATATTAAAACACAAATATCCCTACAAAAAAGAATAAAATAAATATATTTTTTAAAAAACTACATACAAAACACCCGTAGACAACAATATATTAAATGTAGGAGGGAATGGAGTAGAAAGCATTTTCTTTAAAATCAAATAAGAAAATGTGTCTGTTCTCTCCATTATTACCCAATATAATGTTTGAATTTTTTAAATTTTTTATTTATTTATTTATTTTATTATTATTGTGTGTTTTAATTTTATACATCAGCCATGGGTTCCCCTGTGCTCCCCCCTCCCACACTCACCCCCGCCTTCCCCCCAGCCCCTCCCCTTCATTCCCATGTCCTCCAGGACCAAGAGACCCCTGGGGATTCATTTAAACCTGGTGGATTCAGTACAGGCAGGTCCTGTCCCCTCCTTCCAGACTGAGCAAAGTGTCCCTGTGTAAGCCCAAGGTCCCAAATAGCCAGCTCATGCACTAAGGACAGGTCCTGGTCCCACAGACTGGGTGCCTCCCAAACAGATCAAGCTATTCGATTGTCTCACTTATCCAGAGGGCCTGATCTAGCTGGGGGCTCCTCAGCCGTTGGTTCATAATTCATGTGCTTTCATTTGATTGGTTATTTGTCCCTGTGCTTTTTGCAATCTTGGATGCAACAATTCACGCTCTTGCAGTCCCTCCTCTTTCTCGACAGTTGGACACCTGGAGCTCCACCTGGGGCCTGGTTGTGGATCTCTGCATCTACTTCCATCAGTTATTGGATGAGAGTTCCAAGACAACTGTTAGGGTGTTTAGTCATCTGATCATCAGACTAGGTCAGATCAGGCTTTCTCTCGACCATTGCCAGCAGTCTACAGAGGATATATCATTGTGGATTTCTGGGGACCTCTTTAGCACTCTGCCTATTCCTGTTCTCATGTGGTCTTCATTTATCATGGTCTGTTATTCCTCGTTCTCCCTTTCTGTTCTTGATCCAGCTGGGATCTCCTGCTCCCCTAAGCTTTCTTTCCCTCGAATCTTGCCCTTCATTACTCCCACTGTCATCCAGGTTGTTCATGTAGATCTCATCCATTTCTCTGTCATTGGGTGATCCCTGTGTCTTTCCTAGGGTCCCATTTTCTAGGTAGTCTCCCTGGAGTTGTGTAGCAGTCTAGTCATCTTTGTTTTACATCTAGTATCCTCCTATGAGTGAGCACATACCATGTTTGTCCTTCTGAGTCTGGGTTATCTCACTCAGGATGATTTTTTCTAGATCCATCCATTTGCCTGCAAACCTCATGGTGTCATTGTGTTTCTCTGCTAAGTAGTACTCCATTGGGTATATGTACCATATTTTCTTTATCCATTCTTCAGTTGAAGGGCATCTAGGTTGTTTCCAGATTCTGGCTATTACAAACAAAGCTGATATGAACATAGCTAAGCAAATGCCCTTGTGGTATGATTGAGCATTCCTTGGGTATATGCCCAAGAGTGCTACAGCTGGGTCTTGGGGGAGATGGATTCCCAATTTTCTAAGGAAGCGCCATATTGATTTCCAAAGTGGCTGTACAAGCTTGAAATTTTATCTGGGGCAGTAAAACATAAAAAAAGATTAAAAGACTAGAAATAGGAAAATAAGAACCCAAAGTATTGCAAATATTCACAGATGAGATGACATACACCAAGAAGTCTCTTATACTTGATAAGCAATTTCACAATACAGAGGATAAAAATGCAACATAATTTTAAGTCACTAAAAAAAAACTAAATAACACACTAAAGAATTGAAAAAATTCTTATATTCATGGAAGGGCATAATATTGTAAAAACAGCTACATTACTAAAATAAATTCACAGATGACAGAATTCTTATCAAAATTTCAATATCCTTTATGCAAATAACAGATTTGTTATTAAAAGAGTTCAACTAGAACAAGCAATTAAGAATTATTTTTATAGTCATATGCTATGGCTGTTGCCTGGTGTTTTGTGGGACTTTTAACAGTAGGAGTGAGGGTATCTCTAAGTCTTTTGTCTGCTCTTGGGCATTCTTTTCCTCCTATTGGGTTGCCTTGTCCAGCTCAATATGCAGTCTTTTGTCTTTCTTGTTGTATCTTGTTTTATCATGTTTGGCTGACATCTCTTAGAGGCCTGCTTTTTTCTGAGAAGGAAATGGAGAGGAGGTGGATATGAGGAAGAAAGGAGGTAGGAGTAGCTGAGAGGAGTGGCAACAGTGGCTTGGACATTTTGTATAAGAAAAAAAATTATTTTAAATAAATAAATAGAATTGTTTTTAATATGTTGATTCTTTTAAATGTAAGAAAATATTTCAAATTGCTATAAATGAAATTACATGAACTGTTTTTATAGTTTTTATGAATGTAATAGTCTCAATGGAAATTTTAGAGCTGAAATTTCTATTTGAATACTTTTAATGTGCTTTCGTATTATTGGTTGCTTGTGTGTCATAATTGGCACAAACAAAACTTTATAGATACATATGTAATTTAATTTTGCTTTTATATTATACTAAGATAAAGAACTTATAATGCTAGAGATAGTAGAGAGTTTTGTTTTCTTGAAGAGATGCTGTTAACCTTCATTCTCTTAAAGTCTCCTGCAATTGAGGATCTACCATGGAAATAAGTGTGACCATCCCATGATTTTACCATGAACACAGAGTTACTAATGTTTATGATGGTTGACACTGTCTGTAAAGCTCTCTAGCTATTGTTCTATTCTTCTTTTCATTTGGACTTGTATATTTTATCACTGAAGTAGCACCTGCATTATTTTCTGATATATTAATAAAACTATAAGTATATATGTGTTTCCTTATTTCCCTTATTGTTTGGGAATTATTAGAATAAAACTTCAAAGTAATTGTGTTGTATGGTGAGTATAATTCAGTAATTATCATAGAAGAGCATGAAAGGGAAACAAATATAGCATATAAAACATAAGATTATAGGAATATATAATTTTATATTAAATAAAATAAAACTTGTGAGTTTTTCTGGTAGGTACAAGTGTCGTTAAGATTCTATGTTCCTCATTTTATTCTATGGAAATATTATTTTATCAGCAGGCCTTTTACAAGTAAACTAATTCTACTTGAACAGTTGTATTGCAATTAATATAAAACACTTTAGAACTTTTTGGAAACATTTTAGAATTAATGTGATCCTAGTTCTGTTGATAATTGAGTGGGTTTAACTTATTATCATGACTATAGTCTATTAATTTAATTAATTACCATGACTACAGTCTTACTTTCATTGCCCTCCTTTACTTTCTTCTTAAAAATATGAATACTGAAGTAATTGTAAATTAAATCTATCATTAAAGATATACATTTTCTTTGGTGAAAATCTTAATTTAATGGTGTCATTTGGACATGTGTTGAGAGACAGTCATGAGAATACAGACTAACATTTGAGCACCAAAATACTTGAAAGAGTATTTGTAGGCACCAAACATTCTCAGCCCACCTTCAAAAACATGTTGAGCCTTGTTTCTTAAGAGAGGCACTTAAACCCATAAATAGGAGCTCTTAAGTCTCCTCATGAACACATCATTCAACAAAGTAGAGAGATGTTATCTTGGAGGAAGGCAAAATTTATTAAAAATGCAAGTTCTATTTTTATCTTGTTTCATTTTTTATTAATTTTAAATGAATTAAAACTTCCATCCTCAGCTGTACATATTGGTGAATTTTTATCCTGCATTGAAAACCTCACTTATCTATCTCTTGGCTAGAATTTTATGTTCAGGAAGAGCCAGCCAGGAGAGGACTCTTCTAACCACCTCACAGAGTGCTGATCCTGTCCTGCATTCATAAACTTTCTATGGGATGTTTCCATTATCATAAATGAAAGTTCTAGGTCACATAATAATGCTCTTTCACTCAGTCATTAGATTTGGCGTGTGTGGTATGTTCTTATGTGTGCACACATGAATGTAGAGGAAGATGCCAACTCTGGTGTCATTCTGGTAGCCTGCTTTTTTGTTTGTTTTGTTTTATTTTAAGATAAAGTCTCTCTCTGAGACCTAGTGTTTAATAGTTAGGATAGGTTGATTGCCAACAAGTCCTAGGGATTCACCTGTTTTCATCAGCCCAGTACTGAGATTACAGAAGTACAGCATAATACCTCAACTTCTATGTGGGTATTGGTAATCAAACTCAATCCTCACGCTAGTGCGCTAAGCACTCTATCCACTAAGTTATTTCACTTGCTCTCTAGATATTTTTTCCTATTTTTCTTTTATAAAATCATGGATTTTTTATACAATATATTCTGATTACAGTTTCCCTTTCCCAAATCTTCTGAGATTCTCCCCCACTTCCCCTCCTGAATCCACTCCCTCTCTGTCTCTTCTAAGAAAAAAAAGACATCTAAATAATAATAAAATAAAAGCAGATAACACAAACAAAGAAAAAGCTGGAATAGGACAAACCAAACAAGCAGAAGAAGAAGAGCGTAGGAAAACGCACCAGAAACACATACAGATGCAGACCACACACATTCACACACACAGGAATCACATACAAACACAAAATTAGAATTCATAATACATGTGCAAAGGACCTATTAGGTTAAAAAATGCCCTTGCAACATATGGGACAAACATCCTCCAAATATGTCATTGAGTTTGCTTTGCATTGAACATCTACTGCTGGACATGGGGCCTGCCTTTAAGAGTAGTTTGTTTCCCCAGTGAGACTCCATTGGAGAAAACTAACTTTCTTTTCTTTTTATTTTATTTTTTCAACAAATTTATTTATTTGTTTACTTTACAGCCCAGCTGCAAATTCCCCTCCCTCTTCTCCTCCCAGGCCGACCCCCAATCCCATCCCCTTTGTTACCACCCTCAAACCCCCAATCCACTCCTCCTGTTTCTATTTAGGAAAGGGCAGGTCTCAACAAAACACAACATAGAAAATTGCAGTAAGACTAAGCACCTCTCCATGTATTAAGGCAGATGACCCAGTATGAGGAGTGGGTCCCAAAAGCCAGGAAAAGGGTTCCAGACAGACCCTTTTCTCACTGTTAAGAGTTCCACAAGAGGACCAAGCTAAACAACTGTAACATACATGCAGAGTGTCTAGGTTACTACCATGCAGGCTCTTTGGCTGTTGATTCAGTCCCTGTGAGCCCCTACAAGCCCAGCTTAGTTGTGTCTGTGGGTTTTCTTGTAGTGTCTTTGACTCTTCTAGCTCCTATGATCCTAACTCCCTGTTTTCTGCAGAATTCTCCTCACTCACCTAATGTTTGGTTGTGGGTCTGCATCTGTTTCTAACAGTTGCTGGATGAAGCCTCTCTGATGACAATTGGGCTGGGCACTTATCTGGTCACAGAAGGTCAGTTCAGGCTACATATCCAACATTGCTAAGAGTCTTAGATGGGGACATATTTGTAGATTCCGGGTCAGGAAAAAACCTGGCACAAGGGAATTTCCCAGATAAAACCAATTTCCATGATCATCTATTTTAATAACCATTAATTAATCATAACTATTTGCTTTATTATATGCATGTTTATTGGCAAGTATATCTGTGCACCAAAATAAGGTAAAGAGCAGAAAAATAAAATATAGCTAATGAACATGGATTAAAAAATCTTCAATAATATATGAGGACATCATGGGAATAGGAAGAGGCAGGGTGCTGGGGAGGCTCTCAGGAATCCACAAGGTTGACCCCCACCTTGGTCTGCTGGCCATGGTCCAGAGTGTTCCTGGACCAGTCTACTCTGGTGACTGGCCTAGCAAATAACCTGTCATCATAGAGCCTTTGTCCAGTGACTGATGAAGGCAGATGCAGAGATCCATGGCCAGGCACCACGCTGAGTTCCAGGAATCCAGTTGATGAGAGAGAGGAGGGATTCTGCAGGTGAGGGATGTAGAGATCATGATGGGAGGACGTGCAGAGATGACCAGCCACACTAGTGGAAGCCCATGAACTGTGGACTGGTGGCTGTGGAGCCCCCACGGGACTGGACTAGGCCCTCTGGATATGGAAGACGGTTGTTTTGCTTGAACTGTTTGGGGGACACCCAGGCAGGGGCATCAGGATCTGTCCCTAGTCTATGGGCAGGCTTCTGGAATCCAGTGCCTGTGGTGTGACACCTTGCACAGCCTTGGTGCAGTTGGAAGGGGCTTGGACCTGCCTAGGCTCAGTGTGCTGGGCTCTGCTGACTCCCCATGGGAGACCTCGATTTGGGGGATGTGGTGATGCAGGGTGGCTTGGGAAAGAGGGCTGGGAGTGGGAGGAGGAAGGAGGGGGAATCTGCCGATAGTATGTGGAGTGAGTAGAAAATTTCTTAATAAATAAAAATGAAAAAATCTTCAATAAAATACATGCAAACCAAATATAGGCATATAACAAAAAGATCATCTGCTGAGAACAAGTTAGTTTTACTCCAGAGATGCTGCGTTAGTTAAACATTTGTAAGTCAGTAAATATAACAAATCATAGAAGTAGAGTTAAAGACAAATATCACATGGTGATCTCATTAGATGCAGAAAAAGCTTTTGACCAAGTCCAAAATGCCATCATTATTGAAGTCTTAAAATGAGTAGGACTGGGCAGAGCCTACTTCAACATAAAACAAATGCACAGTCAACATCATCCTAAAATGAGAAAACTTAGAAGCTATTCCATTAAAATCTGGAATGAGACATGGCTTTCCACTATCTCCATTTATTTGTAATACAGTGCTTGAAGCTGTAGCTAGGGCAATAAGATAATATAAGGAAAGTGAAAGGATACAGACAGAAAAAGAATGTTAGTTACCTCTGTTTGGCAATGATATGATACTATACATAAGGTAGACCAAAAATTTCACCAGAAAATTCATAGGAATGATGAACATTTTCATTGAAGTGAGATGATGCAACATCAACTTGCATAAAGTTGTTACCTGCTAACAAGCATGTTAGTAAAGAGATCATGAAAATGCTGTCATTCACAGTACCCTCAAAAGTTATAATATCTGGGCTGGAGTGCTGTGGATGATTGATCGGTAAATAAAACACTGATTGGTCAGTAGCCAGGCAGGAAGTATAGGCAGGACTAAGAGAGAGGAGAATTGGGAGAACAGGAAGGCAGGAGGGGGCACTGCAGTGGCTGCCAGGACAAAGAAAATGCAAGGTACCAGTAAGCCACAAGCCACATGGCAAAGTATAAATTAATAGAAATGGGCTAAATATAAGAGTAAGAGCTAGACAATGGTAGGCCTGAGCTAATGGCCAAGCAGTATAAATAATATAAGTGTCTGTGTGTTTATTTTATGAGTGGGTTGTCAGACTAACAGGGCTTGGCAGGGACTGGAGAAAGGTCTCCAGCTACACTGGAGAGATGGTTCAAGCATTAAGAGCACTGGGCACTCTTTGAGAGGACCCAGGTTCAATTCCCAATGGTTATAACTTATTAATAGACATACTTCTTCTGAGGTAAAGGATATCACTCACATATGACTGCTGCTTTTCTACATATTAGGTGTACTTTCCAACAATAATTTGAATTACTCTCAGTTAACAAAATGTTTATTCTATTTTAGGGTATATAGTTTTTGAGTTTTAAAAATGTTAGATCATTCATGGTAAGTCTTGTACATTAATTAACCCAGTTAAAAAACATCCCTCACAGATCTCCTCACAAAGCCAACCAAGTATAGACAATTCCTTGTAGCTGGAAGTTTCTCCAGTCCTGTCTGGGCCCTGCAGCCCTGTGGCCTGCTTATAAAATAATCACACAGAAGCTTAATATTATTCATAACTGCTTAGTCATCAGCTCAGGCTAACTACTGACTAGCTCTTACATTTAAACTCAGCCCATTTCTATTCATCTATATGTCACCATGTGTTCCTTGGCTTTGCCTATGTGCCATTTTACATGCTGCTCTCTGGACGGCAGGCTGGCATCTCCTGAATCAGCCTTCCTCTTCCCAGAATTCTCCTTGTCTATTTATCCCACCTATACTTCCTGCCCAGCTCCTGGCCAATCAACATTTTATTAAACCAGTGCACAAAAGCATTATTCCACAGCATTTTCTCTTTTCTGTTTAATTAAAAAGGAAAATTTAAACTTTAACATAGTAAAATCATATATAACAAAACAGTTATCAAGCAAGAATTACAGTTACAATATCTAGTCTATTTATAGTTGGCAGATTCAAAGAAAATATTTTATTTATCCTATATTTGTGAGTCTAAGGTTTCATATCTAACTTATTTTTTATCATAACTAAGGAAAATTATAACTATTTAGTCTTCAACTACTTCAAGGACCTCAGAAGGATACAATAATACCTAATTAAACAGGAAGAACATTGTAAGCAACTTCCAAAAATCTAAAATGACAGAGACAGCTGCATGCCTAAACAGTCATCCAAAGTTCCTCTGCAATGTTGGGGCATCCTTTTTAGCCCACAGACCTAGAGTCTCTCAGTCACTTTTTCTCTGTGTCCTGTAGAATGTTTGGCAGTTTCTCTCCTGAAGCAAAAACCTGAAGGACCATCTCATCTTGCAAAGTTTAGTGGTCACCTTCCTAAGGGTCCTCCATGTCCAGTCAATACAACATTTTGTCAAGTAGTCTGGGCAAGAACAGCTTCTTGACCGGATGGGTTTTTTTTTTTTTTTGCCAAGAAGATAAACTCCATATGGTCATCTTTTTCTTTAAAGTAAATTGGTGCTATCAGGAGCAGATGCATCTTACTGTCTAGAAAGTCTAAGTTTTTAAAACATTTTAAATGTCATATTCTGTAGGTCTTTGAAGTGTTTGATGACTATCTACGCAATTGAAACGTATCTATTTATACCTAGAAAACTTAACTAACATGATGATAAGTTTGATTATCATAGATGATTAAATATTAATCTGTATTTCTCAGTTATACACTACAATTTTTTTTTGAACTGAGGATCAAACCCAGGACCTTGCGCTCAAGCGCTCTACCACTGAGCTAAATCCCCAACCCTATAAACTACAATTTTAAATGAGTTGCACAAACAAAATATTTTAAACAAGAGTATAAATATACATAGAGTATAACAAAATTAACTTTAATTTGTGTCAATAATAAAATCCATAGCAATATAAAACATTTCAAACCAGTTGTTTCTGGTAGATTTAATAATTTACCCTTTCATTCTATCATATCTATATCTTATATTTTATATCATATCCTTTTTCTTCTTTTAGAAAGAGATTGACTATGATCAATAACAATTTGTAACCAAGAACCTAAATAAAGATAAACTTCCATAATTCATTTTTTTGGAATGTGGGCATAGTTTTCTAGGCCATTTCTTGCTGATAGAGGGCACTGGTAATCTTATGAGGACACAAAGAAAATTTTAGGATTATGGTCAAGTCCTTACTAGACTAGTCTGTGATGCTGTATTCTCTGAGCCAGTTGCCTTGAAGCTGATTTTGGATGTTGGATTATCTGGGCCATGGTGTCATTGGAGACCTGTCAAGGGGTCTTGGCTGGTCAAACCTGATGTTTATCATAATCTAGAACAAATCCATAGCCTCTTGCTTCCTGTGGAAACAAAAGCAGAGCCTTCTTTACAAAGCAACATATCCTTAGATCCAAATTTTGAAGTCAAGATACCTTTAATATACATATGTTTAATTTAGTAGCCTTTACAATCAAATATCTTTCTGTAGTTAAAAATATCAAAGACAGCATAAACCAGAGTCTCTGTAATACGCATCTTTACATGGCTTATTTTTTATACTGCCTTTACTTTCTCTTTAAAGATTTTACTTTTTAAAACTACTTACCTTGGTAAATAATTCACAAAGATTATGGAGAGAAAAAAGATTATAAAGTTGTAAATATAATCATCCTTTCAAGTCATCTAGCTTTCCATGTATTAAACATAATAAGGTAGTCTTAGTGACAACTCATTTTCTTTATCTTCAGATCAGGTGCCCTTGTCATATGCACCATCCATATTTCTACTATTATCAATGGAACTATTATTTTTAAAATATTTTCCTTCCACATTAAGCTGTAAATTGGAGAAGGATGACATAGAAAGGTATTAATTGTACTTATGCATTCATGTCCCTAATACCTTCAAGACACTGTTCCAAGATATTGTATCTTGCATTGTTTGATGCTGGCATTGTGCATTAACAATCTTTATTGACATACCCTTTATCTTTTATTTTAGAATTTTTGGACAGGCATAGACAGTGAAGAAAGAGATATATAAATAGAAATAAGAAAAAATGAAATTTCACACTCAGAAGCAGGATTAAGAATTGAGCACCACATTCTTGCTGCTTCTCTGCATATTCTTTCTGCTGCAAGTTGAGGGTCATTGCAGCTATGAGTGAAGGGATATGATTTCAAACTGGAGACCTGTAAAACCTTCCTCATTCCTACTCTTCCTTGTTGACACACAGAAACAAACCACAATTTCAAGAAAATGCATAGGTTGTTTAAATTTACCTTGTATTTTTAACTTTTTTCTAAGAATTTTTTTCAACTACAGACAAAATGGTTTATCATATGAAAACAATACTTTAAATTGTAATGTTGAAAGTATGATTTTCTTTTTTATTTATGATTTCTGTTATTTTTATTAAGTAAATGTATATTTTACTTGTTAGTTTAAATTATTATGCTACTTTTTTTCTTTATAAGTTATTTCTAAAAACAACCAGACTTGACATAAGGACATAATCTTTATATACTAATGTTATTACAGTACCATTGACTCAATTTTCCTCGTAGAAAGTTACATTTTTTAGCAATCTTTCAAACTAAAAAGAGATGGCTATTGTGAAAAATATCAGGCAATAATTTTTGATACATATATGCCTTAGACATATTCTCAAAATTATTTGTTATAGTTACTAGAATTTGGTTCAGTGGAGAGTAATTTGAGATTGTTTTGAGTTTCCTGAAAGGAACTGAGAATATGGTTCTGGAGGTCTTTTGAGATATCAGAATAACTCAGTGAAAGAATTACCATGAAAAAATGAACTTGACTTCTTGACTTTTCCATCTTGGTTTGAATGACAAATATTATCATAAAAATCACAAATATTTTCATTTCTACAATAGCCTGCTAACTGGATGTCAGATTTTCATTTGATTATCTTCATGAAGACATCATGTCAAGATACTAGATAACCAATATATGCGATATTAAACAAAGTCAGGAAACATTATGTCTATATGAATGCATATGCTGTAGATATATTTTCATTGAAATCTTACACTCATTTGGAGCACACCAAAGACACAGAAATTTTAGCTCTTTCTCCATGAGCAATTCCTTGCTTTGGTTTCTGAAATGCAATTGAATCAAAGGAAGAATTGATATTCATTCTGCATTCATCACTTTATTGTGGGTAAAGAGCACCCTCTACTTTCTCCTGATTAAATAGCACCCCTCATCTAGAAGAAAAGAAATGGCTGTTTTTATGTGGGCAATTTGCTCAAAAACTCAGAAGGAATTTGTTTATAAGGTTCATTAGTTCGTGGCCTCTACTGGCAATAACCCATGTTCTGGAGGCCACCATTGTGACACCCTCCAAAGATCTCCCAGAAGGAGGCAAAGTCTAGAAGGAGAATGCCTGCTCTGAAGTCTCCCACTTTCCATGGACTGGGTCTGCAGAGCCACCCCAGGAGGGGAGACGGCAGCTTTGAAAACTAACACCTTTGTTATTCCAAGTGTTAGAGATGAAGCTGAGTCTCAGATGCCCCAAGGTCTGTGCATCCTTCACCAAACACAGATGGAAGCTGGACTCTTTGAACTGCTTTGAAAATCTGTTACTAAGCTTTGCTTTGGGTCTGCAAAGCAGCCATTGCTAACCTCTGACTGCTTGCAATTTTTATGGCTGTGTGATGACAAGGAATAAAATAGCTTCATTTTTGAAGCAAATGGTTCATATGGCAAGAATGAAGGAAAAAGGACACCACCTTAGCAAGATTTTATCATAGCTATAAAGTAATTATAAATGATAGTCTTTAAAAAATAATAGTACTATAAATAAATTACAAATATTAAGGTAATAATAATTCATTCGCTTTGTTATGACAGTATTTATTTTTGTAACATCAATACATTTAAACAGCACAATATGCATTTTTAGATCAGTTATTGGCATACAGTCCCTTAGAGGTTTGTAGTGATTTTAAAATATATTGATTCTTGAATTTGGAATCAGAAACATCTGCTATAGTAAGTCAATGTCATGCTTTCATTTACAAAGTGACTCCATTTAAAAGCATTTTATATTTATCACCACAGCTTTCATTTCCCTGTGGTAGCAAAAAGATTCAATTAAAGTCACTCTAAATAAACCATCTCCCTTAAGTCAGATATAGTCAACAGTTTATCCTGCACCATTTTAGCCTGTTACATGTGCCAAGAAAGAGTTCAGCAGTTCTTGCTTTCCTTTCAAAGAACATTCAGTTTCTATATAAAAGTCAAGACCTTCCTGAAAACTGGAGGTTCCTGCTTCTCTTGGTCTTAATAGAAAAAGCAAGATTTGATCAAGACCGACAATAACATACAACGGTTTGTTCTCAAAGTAGTTTCTTGGAGTTTTATGAACACCTAATATTGCACATTTGTATGAAAAGTGAGCATTTATGTCCGTGCCAAAGAGAAAACAACAAAAGCTGCCCATCAGGTTAATGTAGTATAGTTTTACTTGGGAGGTGCCTATGGAGATATTAATGTAACTGCTGTTTACGGGCAACTACTCTAGGTGGGGGTTTAACAGGACCAACAAAGGCCCCATACAATATATATTTAATAAGAACACAGACTTTAGCCACAGCAGGCTTCCTCCTTGGAGCATGGTGAGGATAACTGTGTGACCTACTACCCTATCTCAGCAGGTCAGCACCAGCAGGAACCAGCCGAGTCAGTAATCTCCACCCTGGACCTCTTGAACTTGCTTGCCTGCTTGCTTTTTTAATAGATGTATATATAAAGAGAGCAGGGTTATGAGCTTCCTTCCAGCTCCACTCCTAGGATACACCAAGTGACTGTACAATTCTTTATTCTATCCTTCCGCAGCATTAACCATGGTGGAAGGAAGACCCTCACAGCCTGAGAATTTACAACCCCAGCTTCATAGCTGGGTTTAAAATGCTTGTATAACTCACAAGTGGCACTAAAACATCAGTGATGTTTCTAGAAGAGGTTAGAGTAGCAGTTACCAATGTCTCCTAATAACTATCTCATGCGAGAGAAAGGAGGTACAAGGAAGGCATCCTGTGGCCAGGGGGAAGTAAGAATAGTCAATCATCATTGCCTACCACTTGCTGCAAGGACAAAAATCAAGATGTGTGAGATCTCATTCTCCATCCCCCAGGGAAACAAAGCCACTTTAATGAAAAAGGATTAAATGAAACTTTTAATGCTAATACTTTCATTTTTTAATTCCTTTTATTTTTAAATTAAAATATAATTACATCACTTCCCTGTTTCCTTTCCTCCCTCTCTACTTTATTCCTCCAAGGAAGAGCCAGAGGAAAAATAAGACATAATCGATGAAATTTTCAAAAAACTGGACATGCATAATAATCTGAGACATCTACAAACACATATCCATTATTTAAGAACTGGGGCTTATATCAAGGGCTAGACACAGAATTGTGCTGATAGAGGGCACACGGAGAACTCCAAGCAAAGGACAAGGCAAGACATCACACTGACATGTCCTGCTCATCAAGGAGTGGATTCACAGTGTAGAGCTCATAGTAGAAATGAGTTGAGGAGAGACTGTTTTCGTAATCCACACACAGAAAAGAAAGCCTCTTAAATTCAGACTCCTAGACTACAACTGCTCCAACATGGGGCTTGCTCAAAAGGATATTCATATGCCTGGTGGAAACTTTGTTGACTTTTCTAGTTCATAAAGACAGCTAATTCCAGGCTCCTTTTAAATCATACACGTATAACTTAATCTACAAAAGAATAGGGCCTCCGCACCCTTATTAATGAGGAGTTCAAAACCTCCCTCTTCATTATCCTCTAGGGGCATTTTCTTCCTTCTTTGGGTGTTTTAATCATCCCTTTATCAGGAAAGTCTTTCAAGTCTATCTAGGAAGAAGTTACTTCTGCCATCCCTCAAGCACTTTGGATTCATAATCTTGTTTTTATAACTATTTATTTAAATTCATTTAATTCCAAATGGAAACATTAAAAATAATGTATTCTAGTTATTCTGCAAGAATTATTTGTATATTGTTATGGTTTGAATATGAAATATCCCATACTGTCTTAAATGTTGACTGTTTAGTCTCCAGCCAATGGCACTACTTTGAAATCAAGGTTCAGGAAATATTAGGATATAGGGAGTGGTTGCCTTTGAAGATTATGCCTAGTCTACACCACTTTCCTTCTCTCCACCATGAGGTGAAGACTAATCTCTCCTATGTGTTGTTCTGCACAAATTTATAGATATAAGCAACCAAGAATTGAATTGTCTAGAGCCACAAGTTATAATCAACATTTCAAGTATTTTTGTCAAAGTAAGTTTAAAGTAATTGACACAGATATACTATGTAAGATATGATAAAACTTCATAAGAAGTAAATTTCATGTTACATAAGAACTTATTACCATACCATGTAAAATCAAGGTTCATATAGCTCCTGACTGAGAAATGTGTTAAGCCACATGTAGCAAAACACGGAAAGAGCATGTGATGCACTTGGAGATTTAGCTCTGATGTTAATACTTCAGAACTGACACAGCTCTCAACCAATGCCCTCAGCACCCAACACTTCATGCATCTGTCCTCATAGTGTCTCTTGGTATGTGGCTTTCTCCCTCAGGGTCATAGTGTTACCTTCTCCATCATCTCCTGTCACATGTTCCAGGAAGTAAAGGGAGGTAAGTGAGTGTCAAACATACAACCCAGTCAAGTCCAGCACTAAACCAGTAGTTTTTCCAAATTTCAAAGTAGAGACTCATGTTTGTATGGCACTCATTCTGCAGAGATAGACAAAATATACAAGCTTTTAAGTATGTGTTGTGGTATTGTGTTCCCCAAAATATATTGTGCACCCTAATAAACTTATCTGGGGTCAGAGAACAGAACAGGCATAATATTTAAAATAGAGGTTAGGCAGTGGTAGCACACACGCCTTTAACCCTATCACTTGGGAGGCAGAGATCCATGCGGATCTCTGTGAGTTTAAAGCCACACTAGAAACAGCCAGGCATGGTGACTCACGCCTTTAATCCCACAAAGTGATGGCAGAAAGCAGAGAGGTATATAAGGCGTGAAAATCAGGAAATAGGCCTGGTTAAGCTTTTAGCCTTTTGAGCACCAGTTCAGCTGAGATCCATTTGGATGTGGACTCAGAAGCTTCCAGTCTGAGGAAACAGGATTGGCTGAGGAATTGGCACAGTGAGGTGGCTGTGGCTTGTTCTGCTTCTCTGATCTTCCAGCATTCACCCCAGCTTCAGGTTTGTTTTTATTATAAGACCTTTTAAGATTCATGCTACGATTATGCATTTTCACTTCCATTAAATTCAGGAAAGGGCTGGAGACATGGTTTATCAGTTAAGAGTTCCTGTTGCTCTTGAGAATCTAGGTTCAGTTCCTAACATCCACATGGTGGCCTACAATTATCCATAACTCCTGTTCCAACCTAATACAAGATGTACACATAGTGCACATACACACATGCAAACAAGAGATTCATACACGTAGAATAAATAAAAATAAATAAATCTTAAATCAAGTTATCTTAGAAGAGAAATGATGAGGAGGCAACTGTCATATAATCTGTCATCATTACTATGAGACTAGGAGACATGAGATTGTCTACTAATGGCCTACTACTATATAAAAGACTGTTTTCTCAATGACAATTTTCACAAATCTTAAATTATCTCTGATCAATATTAAGATCTTATAGAACTTTAGTTCACAAAGAGTTATTCTAAAAATATTATTAAAAAAACAATTATCCTAAGAGAAAAATGAGCAAGGAATATGGAATTCCCTATGTAGAGAGCAAAAAGCAGAAATAAATGCTCAACCCAATTTACAATGAAGAAACATCAGTTCTGATACAGAAGTGTTAATTCATATCCATCAGATGGCCAGGAACTGACAAGTTAAATATCAAACATTTGCACTTATGTGAGAAAATGACAGCTCCAAAATTGTGGCTTGGAGTATAAACTACACACTTTTAGAGCAATTGAGTGCTACCTCTTAAAACAGAATATGCATATATCTTGTAGTCTGTACACCTTCCAGAACCTATGCACTGTGCAGAGACTTTTCTGTAGACCCAAAAGGCACATGTACATGCACGCAAAGATCACCTTGTTTCAATTATCACCCTCATTGAATTGCTTAGGTGAGCATGTTTTTGCCACACCTGGAATTAACTACTAAGTACTTTCTTACTGATTGCTTGTATCATCCATTTTATGATTGGGCATGAAATACTGTACCTGTCAATTGGACTATGTCCTTTTCAATCCTCCACTTATGAAGCAATACTGCTATATGAAGCATTTATAAGTAGCCCTTTTAGTTATCCATTTTGTGTTGAGGTTCAAAACAAATGTTCTCTGATTTCATAATGGCTTTGAAATTTAAAGACACACACACACACACACACACACACACACACACACACACACACACACATCTTTTCTCTGAGAAGAATTTTATTTCCCAGTTCTGTGGACTGAACTCAGAGCCTCGAAGATCCCAGGCAACTGCTCTACCTTGGAGTTACATCTCAGGTTTAAGAAGCACTTTTAGGTGTTTATGCAAAAACTTCTGTAATGTTGAGGTCATCATTAAACACAATGGTTCTTTTCTTTCAGAAAAAATGACTAACAAAATTGGCAAAATTAATCTGTGGTGTACTAGTATGTCTGAATTCACCATGATATTAACTTGGCTTTTGAGAAAGTATCCTATTAAGCAAGTTTATGTTTTGTCCACGATTGAAAGTTTTTGATTAAAAAAAAAATGTATCATCAATGGGGAGGGGCTAGGCTCTCCTTCAACTTGGTATGCCAGACTTTGTTGACTACCATGGGAGGCCTTTCCCACTCTGAGGAGTGGATGGGGTAGAGCGGGAGGGAAGTGAGGAGGCGGGAGAAGGGGAGGGAGGGGGAACTGGGGATTGGTATGTAAAATGGAAAAAAATTTAATAAATAAATATATTTTTAAAAAAAGAAAAATGTGTCACATACATCTATGCACACATGTGCATACACAATATTCACACAGAGAGAGATGTGAAAAGAAATAATATACTTGTCTTAGTTACTGTTCTATTGTGATTAGATACAATAACTAAGGCAGCTTATAAAAGAAAGCATTTAATTGAGGGCTCACCTTGTTTTAGAGGGTGAGTATTTGATCAGTGTGGGAGGAAGCATGTTGAAAGGCATCCAGGCTCAGTGCTGGAGCAGAATCTGAGAGCTTATCTGCAAGAAAACCAGAGTAAAAGCAATAGTGGGCTTAGTGTGGGCTTTTGAATCCTCAGCTCAGTGAAACACTTCCACCAACAAGACCACACCTCCTAATCCTTCCTAAACAGTCCATCAACTGAGAACTAAACATTCATAAAATGAGCCTTTTAGGGCCATTCTATTTCGAACCATGGATAATAAAAAACATTAATAGACACTTAGCATCATTAGTATTTATGGAAATATAAAACAAACCCACATCACATAACATTACCCTTCCAGGCAGACAGCTGGAAATAAAACTCAGTTCTTATCTAGGATTGGTGTAGATATTCAACACTTAGAACTCTCATAGGAAAATTACTGGGACCTTGAATGTGAATATGATTGTTCCAAGTTCTTGCTGCTTACAATGATGGGATATAACCTGTAATTTTGGGGTGAATATATCCCTTACCTTTTACATTGTTTTTGCTAAAGTGTTTTATCACAACAACATATAAAGAAACTGTAATGTAATTTTATTTCTATGGCTGTGAGAAAACACCTTGACCAAGGCAATTTATAAAAGAAAGTATTTAACGATGGCAGGGCAGAGAGATGATAGCAGGAACAACAAAGATCTACATCTTGATCTGCAAGTAGGAAACTGAGAAAGCTAACTCAAAATGGAGTGAGTCTTTTGTAGCTTCAAATTTCATTCCAATGACACACTTCCTCCATCAAGGCCACACTTTCTAATACTCCATAAATAAACACCAATTGGAGATTGTTCCAATGTAAACCAGGCCTTTTGTTAATCTCTTTATGACTTTCAGCACAAGCTTTGGCTTCAGTTTTAAATTTCCTGCCTCTTTTGGTCTTCAAACTGTACATTTTGTATTCCTTTTTGCCCAACTTGTTATTTTATTATAGACTTGGCTAATAGTAATTATTAGTAACCACACCACAGAGTCAATAATAGACTCTCTTGAAATAACTTCCACCGAAAATTTTTAATTTAGCTTTGGGCAAATTCTCAAGACAAAGGCAGTAAGCAGCCACAATCTTTGCCAAAATGTCACAAGAATGGTCTCCAGTCGACTTACCAATATTGTTCCCATCTGAAATCCCTTAAGTTGGGCTACAACAGTCTACATTGGTCTTAGCACTACTGTCTTCCAAACTCCAAACACAATGATCACTAAGCTCCACTTACAGCATAGAGTTGCTTTATTAGCCCTGGCCCTAAAGTCCCAATGTCTTCCATATGCCTCAAAAAAAAAAAAAGTCAGCTTACAAAAGAAACCATTTAATTGAATTGGGTTTACAGTTTCAGAGGGTTAGAGTGTATGATGGTCAAGCAAAGGCATGGTGGCAGGAAAAGCTGAGAGCTCACATCTTGATCCACAACAGAAGCAAAGAAAGCTAACTAAAAATCTCATGGATCTTTCAAAGCAGTTTGCCTTCAGTAGTATATTCCCTCTGACAAGCATGAACTTCTTAATACCTCCAGCAACCACTAACTAGGCACCATGTGTTTAAAACATATGTGGTGACCATTATCATTCACAGAACCACATTGTTACAACTGCTGTTAGTTATTTTGTGCAATTACCCTGCTATGTCTAGAAATCACTGTTTCCCTGTAGTCACCAATTCTGGCTCTTACTCTTCTACAATGATCCTTGAGGTCTGAAAGAAGGAGAAGGGATAGAGATGTTCCATTTAGGGCTTACAACTTCAGTTTTTTATTTTGTGCATACTGACCTTTTATGAGTCTGTACTAATCAGCATCTACTACAAATAGAAGCTTATCTCATGAGGTTTGAGATAAATCAATTTAATACATTTATTTATTCTTATACGATCCTTATAATCTTTTCCCCAAAGTTCTTGTCTATGACTATATCTTGAAGTGTTTCCCTAGAACATTTTTAAAACTTTGGGTCTTTCATTAATGCCCACTGTGAATACAGGTTTGTGCAGGATGAGAGGCATACACTTTAATTCTTTCTTCTACCTGAGGACATCTAGTTTGTATCACTGTTATGTCTTATTTTCTGAAAAAAAGAATAAGGAAAGTGTCATGAATCTTTAATAAAAATAATCAAATTTATTTTAAGTAAAAATATGATCCAGATGTGGGAATACAGATGTGTATTCTCAATGTTTGTAAAGTGGAGACAGAGAGATTGCATCAAATTCTAGGCCATCCTGAGCTGCAGAGTAAGCTATGGTCCATGTGGGCTGTGGAGTGACACTCCATCTTCAAAATTCTACAGTCAGAAATAAAACAGAAGCAAACCAGACAGGGGTAAAATGATTTATTTTAGTAGAACTTTGTTTTTAAGTGTTTATATTGAAGAAAATCTAAACAAAACACTATGTTGTTAACTCTGGTTAAGTATAGGTTATTCCAATTATTATGGCATGGATGCTCATTATTTTCTGACTTTTTAATATTTGTTCATATATTTTACATAGCATTGAATTTTAAAAGTCTTAAAGATTTTTATAAGGAATATTTTTGCAACATTCTTATCATTATTAAAATCATATTTTTACCATGTGGTACTATTTTAATATGCAAAACAGTGCATCTAAATTTTTTCATATACAGTTGAACTGATGCATTCCTGGCACAAGCTTTGTGATGAAATAACATGATCCAAAATTGTTTAACTTCAAAATATAAGAACAGGAGAAGTAGTTTTTCTTTTCTTGTGTTTTTTTGGGTCTTTGTTTATATTCTTTTTACATGGTACTGTGTAATAGAAGGGCATTATTTTCATACAAGTACATAGCATCAAACATTACCTTGTACCTCATTTTCCCTTTATTGTTAGTGTCTTAGACAATTTCCTTGGACAGTTTTACTTCTACATTCAGGTCATATATACATGCATGCTTTTATTTATCTTCATAAAATCTAGGAAACACAAATGAAGGAAAACATTATATGTGTCTTTGAGACTGTCTTAATTCTCTTAATATGATTGTTTTCAGTTGTACCTATGTTCCTAAAACTGACATAATTTCATTCTTTATTTGGACTCATATTTTAAGACAGTAAAGTCTTCAGAACTTTCTCATTTTGAACTTCAAATTTTAAGATAATAGAGTTTGGCAAAATATATCACCTCAATTGTACATGCTGCCTCTGTTACAAGACACTGGCTTTTTAATCAGTCCTTGTACCTTTATGCTGTTAAAATACATGTGAATTTCAAGTGCAATATAATTGGCATTATAACAAATGATCTAGCAGAGTGTTGTTGAACATTACAGGACACAGAGCTATGATATTCTATTGTTGCTATGAATAGAAACACCCAGACACCAATTACCATCTCATTGCTGTGACTGCTTACTGATCCTGTTGTGCTCATCAAACTTACATCTTTCTAGTTCATATTTTGATTTCAAAAAGTTGTGCTAAGAAAAGATTAAATTTATTATGAATGCAAATAAATGTGAAGCACACAAAGCTAATTAAGTTTATAACCACTGAGAATAAAATGAATAGGAAAATTAAATTGCTTTGCTTCAAGGAAAATCTTTTAGGAAACATTTGTTGAGTAAACACAAATGCATTTAAGAATATTTTCTTACACAGTTGATATTTGACTAGTATTTTTCACCAGTAACAACAATATGAATTTCCTTTAATTTTAAGACACTTAACTATGGTCGTTACATCATATCATTTCTGAGTATTGTAGTGTATGAGTGGGAAGAATTATACTTCCTAAACATTTAAATAGAGCTTCAAAAATTGATAAAGCAAGTAGTGGGAAAATAATACATTATAACACTGAAAAACCTGAAATTAAGCAAAGAGAAAATTTATGAGAAACAGCTGAGAGTTTTTATGCTAAAATAATATGAACTAAATAATGTTTTCACAGTTGTGACATGTATATTCTCTGTTTTTTATCCCTGCTAGTCCATAAACCCTTAGATATTCAGCAACAATATTTAATATACATACACATATTTTAATCACAATGGGGAAAATTTTCAATTTTGAAATGCATCTGTGATCATTTTTATTAATTCTAAATCCTATGCAACCAATCAGTTTGTTAAGCTGGACATTTGGCAGTAATAACATCCTTTTTGTTTACCAGCTGACAGGTTTGTTGATGTCCCCATGACGCCTTTCCATGGTAAGGCAGAGTTTAGATTGACTCTGGGGTATTTACACATGATGGAGGTAATCTCTTTCTTTTTCTGAGACTCACAAACAAAGCAGTTAAATCCCCATCACAAATGACTATACTGGGACTCATTACACTTTTCATAGGCCTGGATCTTTTTGTTTCTGAGTCCCTAAAACATTTATATAGGGCAATGAAATTTTCAAAGAACCTGAGCCAATTCCTTTAACAAAGAATGAGACTCTTTGCTTTGAAAGATTCTGTTTTCTTCTGATAGGGAGGATATCATGCAAAGACTAAGAAGAAATTGGAATTATGAAGAATAAAAACTGCTTCTAAGGTTGATACAGTATAGGCACACTTTTCCAATGCTGCTTATTTTGCTCAAGTGTTCATTTACTTGTTATTGTAACAGGCTTTTCTTGAGGTGCTACCATGTGCCAGGCTGTGTGAGGGACTATTTGGTAAGCCAGTGGATTGGCCTCAGATCAATCTCAGCTCAGTCCTGCAGAAGAAAAAACCTGTGAATATACTTTTTTACAATAATGGGCTAGGGTCCATACAAAAGAGAGTGGAGAGTCCTGGTGTGCAAAAGAGAGGGTTTGCTGTGGAACAATCCTTTTCTGCACTGTAAATATGTATTACTCTCATTGGTTAATAAAAACCTGACAGGCTAGTAGCTGGGCAGGAAAATAGGTGGGAAAGCCAACCTGAGAATAATGAGAAGGAGAGCTGAGTCAGGAGAGATGCCAGCCAGCTGCCCAAAAAGCAAGACATGCTAGAGAACAGGTAAAGCCACGGGTCACATGGCAATACATAGATTATTAGAAATGAGTTAATTTATGAGTATTAGCTAGTAACAAGCCTGATCTATTGGTCAAGCATTTATAATTCATATTCAGTCTCTGAGTCAGTTATTTGGGGCTGGATGGTCAGGATAGAAAATGTCCATTTACAGAGTACTAATGTGGGCTGAAATTTCCACATAAAACCTGACAAAGATTTAAAAAGAAATCTGGACACATATGAACAGAGTCAAGCATGGCAGTGAACAGAGATGGTCTCCTGGTTCAGTGCTAGCAGCAAAAATGGGCAGCTCTTTTAAGATACCCTACTACCAAACACTTATAAGGTGTTTATGAGCAGCAGGTCATGCTACTTGGTGACAGCATGGACCTAGAAACTTTCCAGAGTTGGAGCAGTAACATGTCTTTCAGAGCTGGTGGTAAATGTACCTCTGCCGTGATACCCAACTCTCAGGGAATCAATGGGGATGAGCCAACATCAGCATGCCATGGTCTAAATTACACAGCAGGTTTTATGTTTGCTCATGCAGACAGAAAAGGTTACAGATGCACAGGAAGAACCAATTCAGACAAAAGGAGCCTCTAATGCCATGATAGAGACATATGGGGATAGAGAGAAACCAGGTACTAGGGAAGTTCCCAGGGATCCACAAGGATGACCCCAGCTTAGACTACTAGCAATAGTTGGGAAGGTGCATGAACTGACTTACCCCAGTAATCAGATCAGTGAATACCCAAACTGTCATAATTGAGCCTTTCTCTAGTAACTGGTGGAAGCAGATGCAGAGATCCACAGCCAAACACCAGGCTGAGCTCCAGGAGTCCAGTCCAAGACAGGGAAGAGGGATTCTATGAGCAAAAGGCATCAAGATCATGATGGGGAAACCTACAGATACAACCAAACCAAATTAATGGGAACCCATGAACTGTGGACCAATAGCTGTGGAGCTACCATGAAACTGGACTAGGCCCTCTGCATAGGTGAGACGTTTGTTTAGCTTGAACTGTTCAAGCAGCCCCTGTCAGTGGGATCAGGATCCATTCCTGGTGCATGCATAGGCCTTTTGGAGCCCAGTACCTATGGTGGAACACCTTACACATCCTTGGTTCAGGGGTATGGGCTTGGACCTGCCTCAACTGAATGTACCAGGTTCTGCTGACTCCCCGTGGGAGTCCTTGCCTTGGAGGTGACAATAAGGGGTGGGTTGAGTGGGAAGTCTGAGGTGGGTGAGAGGAGGGCAGAGAGGGGTATCTGTGGTTGGTATGTAAAATAAACAGAAACAGAAAAATTCTTAAAAGAAAAAAAGAAGAAGAAAAAAAATTAAAATGTAATCAAATTCTATTCCTTAAGAGCTATTTAGGATATTAAGAAATACAGATTAGTACTTAGTCATGTATAACAAACCAAAAAAAAAAAATACAAACATAAAAAAAGAATATGAAGTCTGTGTTGCCAACTACTATTGAACACAGAACCTGCCCTGGGGTGTTCTTAATATACCCAGTGACACTCCATTGGAGAAAAACGATATTCTCTTTCCTAGCAGGTATCACTTTGCAAGTAGCTCCTTGGTTAGAGGTTGGAATCGTCTCCACCTTGGCCACTCAGTTCTTGGATTTTGCCTTGCTTTAGCCTGTGTAGGTATTATACATGCTGTCACAGTCTTTGTGATTTTATATGTGTATCAGTCCTATTGAGTTTGGTAGTTGCCATTTTCTTGGAGTGATCTACCACATCTGGTGCTTATAATCTTTCTGCCTCCTTTTCCACATACACTCTTCAACTTTGAGGGAAGGAGTTTGATCACATTTATGAATGAGTGCTCTCTCTCTCTCTCTCTCTCTCTCTCCCTCCCTCCCTCCCTCCATCGCTCCCTCCCTCCCTCTCCACATTGTTCCATTTCAGGACTTTGCTTTAATTACTATCAAGTACAAGTAGAAGCATCTCTGTTGAAGGTCCTACAATTCTCTGATCTATGAGTATAGCAGAATGTCATTAGGAGTCATTTTAGTGCTGTGTTCCTTTAGCAGAATAACAGTAGTAGGTTTTCCCTTAAGCCCATGACCTATCTAGTCTTAGGCTCTTGGACAATATCAGTGTCATATAATTTGGGTTCTGTTTCATGGAGTGGGCCTTAAAACAAATCAAAAAAGCTGGGCGGTGGTGGAGCACGCCTGTAATCCCAAAACTTGGGAGGCAGAGCCAGGCGGATCTCTATGAATTCGAGGCCAGCCTGGGATACCAAGTGAGTTCCAGGACAGGTGCAAAGCTACACAGAGAAACCCTGTCTCAAACTCCCCCCCCCAAAAAAAAAAAGATCAAAAAGTCTGTAGCATGAACCCTAGTTGGTCTTATATAATAAAAACTTAGAGTCAGATATAGGGATAAATGCTAAAAGATCAGAGAGGCAAAGTAGCAAGCCACAACCACTTCTTACCTCTACCAAATCCTCACACTGAAAGGGACTGAGCTCCTGTCCACCTCCTGCCTTATATTCCTCTCTCTGCCCAGCCTTATCACTTCCTATCTCCATCTCCCTAGAACTGGGATAAAGGTGTGAGTTCCCAAGTACTGGGATCAAAGGTATGTGTCACCACTGCCTGACTTTGTTTCTCCTTTAGACTGAATCAATCTTGTGTAGCCCAGGGTGGCCTTGAACTTACAGAGATCCATCTGCCTCTGACTCCCAAGTGCTGGGATTAAAGGTGTGTGCCCGCACTGCCTGGCTTGTATGGCTAACTAGTAACTTAGCTCCTCACTCTGATCTACAGGCAAGCTTTCTCTGTTAAAGCACAAACAAAATGTCACCACCAAAGTCACTGGCTACTTCCATAAAAGCTGTTCTACTCTTGTACCAGTCATCTCACAGGCAGGTTGCAATTATAGGTCAGAGCATTTGTAGCTGAGTGGTATGATAATAACCTTCTCCTCCAATAGGTAGCATGCAAATATTTTCCAGCATGATGAATGCTAGGCAGTACAGGTTGGTGGGCACCAGTGTTGATCTCTTAGTGTTTAATGACATGAGTAAGTTGTGTCTCCATTGTATAACTATACCATGTTTTTATTCCTTCACCAGTTGATGGCTATATTGGCTATTTTCAGTTCCTGGCTATTATAAATGGAGCAGCAATGAACATGGATGAGCAAGAATATCAGTAATAAGATTTAGAGTATTTCAGGATATATCTAAGAGCTGTGGCAGGATGTTGGTGGCACCCACCTTTCATCCCAGCACTTGGGAGGTAGAGCTAGGTGAATCTCTGTGAGTTCCAGGCCAGCCTGGTCTCCCAAGCAAGTTCCAGGAAAGGCACAAAGCTACACAGAGAAACCCTATCTCGAAAAACAAAAAACAAAAAACAAAACAAACAAACAAAAAAAGAGGTGTATATTGGGATCTTGTGGTAGATCGATTTTCAGCTTTTGAGAATCCTCCACGCTGATTTCCTTAGTGACGATAGTTTGTATTCCCACCAGGGTTATTAAGTTTTTCCCACATACTTGCCAGCATGTGCTGTCATTTGTTTTATTGAACTGGACCAGTATGGCTAGGGTAAGTTGAAATCTGAAAGTAGCCATCAGGTAAATGCAAATTAAAACTACTCTAAGATTTCTAGATTTCTTTTTTAATTAGAGGCATCAATAGTGGACTTTCTAAAAATATGTATACACAACAATAGTATTTTCTGCCATTTCCTGTCACACTACTTTGCACAAACACTCAGCAATCTGGACTGCGATTCATTGCATTATTATTATTGCATCACATTAGAAGAATGTGAAAATTATTCACTCTGATGTCATCATTAGTGAATGTTTGTGTCTTTTGAGACATGGCTTAACATGTCCTTGTGATATGTACAGCAGAGCTCTGTAGTAAGAGCATAAGTAGCTGTTAAAAGTTTGGTTGATGACATAAATCACCAAAATAGAATGGATGGACTCAAGTTGTTATAATTGTAAAACTCTATCTGTTTTGTGGGTAGATATGGTGTGTGTCTTGAGTTGTGTGTGTATATGTATGAAAGCATGTTTGTGTGCATGTGTGTATACATGAGCACCCTGCTATACGTGGGAAAGCAAGAGGGAAACTTTTGGGAATCGGTTCTCTCTTTCTACCATGTTGAACTCAAGGATCAAACTCAAGTTATCAGGTTTGGTAGCAAGTGCCTTTCCCTGCTTAACCAGAATATCTTTGGATCCTGAATCTGTGGTATGGGAATTAACCATAGACAAGGGCTAGCAGGCCCATGGCAGGGCTAGTCTTTAGCAATAGTTGCTGTAGTGTTCAAGGCAGTTCAAGGTTGGTTAAATGTCCTTGTAGCACCTCTTGCTCTTGGACTAGGGGTGTGTGTGGCAATGGGAGGGATTCTGTCTATAGTCAGAAGGTGACAGAACTGTGCCTGCTGCTCAGGGGGGCAGTGTGGGAATGTCTCCAGGAACGACTTTCAGTTCTCCAAATAAATGGTGCAACTTTTCAGGTTTTTCTGAAAAGCATGCCACTGGTGATCAGAGCGCCACCCACTGGATGGCTTCTATTGATAGGACCCCGTTTCCTGTTAGGTCCTGGTCATGTCCAAATATCTCATGTATTTCATGTGCATGTGCAGTAATTCTCCATTGATTTATCCAAGGTGTATTCTGAAGTCTAAAAATGGATATTTGACACTTCCCAAACTTACTAAGCATTTTACAATAATTATCTGTATGTTTTGTTTTAGAGGAAGAAAAGTTGAATCTCATATTTTGCCACCTTGTTGCTGCCATTTGTTCCTTTAATTTCTTTTGCATCAAATTGTCAGAGGAGCTGGACATCATAGCCTAGGCTTGTAATATCATCTCTTAGGAGACTAAAGCAGGACTGTACAAGTTCTGGAACAACCTGTGGCTGCAGAGAGCTTGCTCTAAAAAAAAAAAGAAATAAAATGGGAAATTATGACTATTAAACCAATAAAGATAAAAGAAAAAGATGTTTCTTAAAGTAAACCACATGGGATCAATAAAATAATAAAACTATCACATGTCTGAAGAAAAGGCCACACAGATAAATAATATGTGAAATGAGATTGGGAAAAAAAATTAAAATTGCTTACTTAAATGTGAATTAAAACAGGGATAATAAGAACAGAGGACAGTAGTGTCCTGTTTTAAAACCTTGAGAATAATGAGTATTTCAAAAGAAAACACAAAATTGTAAATCTTGGTTAAAATATTATAAAAGGCTTCTAATGGCAATTGAAAATGCACAATAACATAATGAAATTTCCAAGATTGCATGGTCTCACATAGATGGAAATCTCACTAATTCACTTAGTCAATCAAGTATTGGTTGTAGAAGTACTTCAGAAGCCCAGAATTTTCATGTGTAAGCTTCTGGGTTAGATTACTTCATGCAAAAAAGAAATAAACAAACAAACTAATGAATAAAACCATTACTACATTGCCACTGATAAAGATGACTTAGAAAAAGGGACTACAAGTAATATCATTCATGCAGAAATGAAAATTCTAAATAAAAACAGACTAAAACTATGGGTGACAAAGTAAAAAGGGGAAATTATGGTCATGTTTCTATGGAGCAACAGAGGAATTTTGAACTATTAGAATTCTAACAACCTGAACTGTGGGGTCACCAATCAATAGAAAAGTCACATAGCCATTGTAAATGAACACAAAAAGTGATCTGAGGCCATTTCAAATAAAATTGTCAGTAACAGAATAGGAAGCAAGCACTTACATGTAAGAGAGATTGTCAAAATCACCTAACAAGCTCAATTTTAAATCGTGAAGATGAAACTGTTTCTGTTGAGGACAGAAAGAGGCAAAAACGCTGGGTTTATTCCTGATTATTCTACATTCTCGAGGGGTTTTAGAAAATACAATAAAACAAGATAATAAGATAAACATGCTTATATTAGATCTAGAAATACATAACATGTATATGGAAAACTGACATATAAAATAAGTATTTCAACTCAGTCATTACAGATAATTTACTAAATGACAATTATACAGATGACTATTTTAGATGAAAACCAAATTATATTCAACAAAATTTAAAAATATAATTAAAATACATGCATTAATAATAAATAATAATAATAAAATTAACAATTCATGCTCTTACAGTCCCTCCTCTTTCTCGACAATTGGACTCCTGGAGCTCCACCTGGGGCCTGGCTGAGGATCTCTGCATCCACTTCCATCAATTATTGGATGAGAGTTCCAGCACAACCGTTAGGGTGTTTGGCCATCTGATCACCAGACAAGGTCAGATCAGGCTTTCTCTCCACCATTGCCAGAAGTCTACAGAGGATATATCATTGTGGATTTCTGGGGACCTCTCTAGCACTCTGCCTATTCCTGTTCTCATGTGGTCTTCATTTATCATGGTCTGTTATTCCTCATTCTCCCTTTCTGTTCTTGATCCAGCTGGGATCTCCTGCTCCCCTAAGCTTTCTTTCCGTCGAACCTTGCCCTTCATTACTCCCACTGTCGTCCAGGTTGTTCATGTAGATCTCATCCATTTCTCTGTCATTGGGTGATCCCTGTGTCTTTCTGAGGGTCCCGTTTTCTAGGTAGCCTCCCTGGAGTTGTGTAGCAGTCTAGTCATCTTTGTTTTACATCTAGTATCCTCCTATGAGTGAGTACATACCATGTTTGTCCATCTGAGTCTGGGTTACCTCACTCAGGATGATTTTTTCTAGATCCATCCGTTTGCCTGCAAACCTCATGATGTCATTGTTTTTTTCTCCTGAGTAATACTCCATTGGGTATATGTACCATATTTTCTTTATCCATTCTTCAGTTGAAAGGCATCTAGGTTGTTTCCAGGTTCTAGCTATTACAAACAATGCTGATATGAACATAGCTGAGCAAATGCCCTTGTGGTATGATTGAGCATTCCTTGGGTATATGCCCAAGAGTGCTACAGCTGGGTCTTGGGGGAGATGGATTCCCAATTTTCTAAGGAATTGGAGAGGCACAGGGACAAATAGCCAATCGAAAGTAAGCACATGAATTATGAACCAATGGCTGTGGAGCCCCCAGCAAGATCAGGCCTTCTGGATAAGTGAAACAATTGATTAGCTTGAACTGTTTGGGAGGCATCCAGGCTGTGGGACCGGGACCTGTCCTTAGTGCATGAGCTGGCTGTTTGGAACCTTGGGCTTACACAGGGACACTTTGCTCAGCCTGGAAGGAGGGGACTGGACCTGCCTGGACTGAATCCACCAGGTTTAAATGAATCCCCAGGGGAGTCTTGGCCCTGAGGAGATGGGAATGGAGAGGAGGGGATGGGGGGAGGTGGGGGTGGGTGCCGGAGTGGGGAGGACAGGGGAACCCATGGCTGATGTGTAAAATTAAAACACAAATATAATAAAAGAAAACTTTAAATAAACAATAATAAAATTAGTTAGAAAACTTCTGAGAACCTCAAGATGCTCTACTTCACTAATAGTAAGAAAACCTAAATTAGAGTGACCATCACTTCATTCATATTAGAGAAATTAACCCAAATCATAATACCTGCTGCTTATCATGATTCTCATACCTTGCTGGTGGAGGAGTAAAATGTTAAATAAATTGCTTATTTTGAAAAACTAAGTGATCTTCATTTAAGCAATATAACCTCTGAGACTGCATACAATGTATTAAAGTACAGAAGATTATTTCATAAGCATAGATATTTGTACATGTTTCTGGAAAAAATGAAACAAGTGACTGCCCATCAAATAGTAAATAGGTGAATAAATGTTGCCACATGCATTGTGTGTGTTCATGCTATACTATATCTGTTGTGTGTATTATCAAGCAATATTTTTAAGTGGAGGATACATTTTTCATTTAATCTAAAAATATGAATCTAGTCACTAACCCAATGTAACCTTATTTCATAAAATAAGTGAACAATACATTTATGAGTATATTAATTAATCTATTTTTCATTTTACAAACAACATAGAAGGTATGAAAATTAGCAGATTTTAAAAACCAATTGTTTAGACCATGATAGTCTCAGAAAGTGAAGCATTAAAGGGTGTATTAAGGTTCTTCTGAGACACAAAATAAATTAATATAAATAAATGACAGATAGGTAGGTAAATAGATTGACACTTGTGTATTCACTTTAACTTTGACAGTTTTGCACTGCATATAATATATTTTCATAATTTTCACCCTCATTTTTCTAATTTCCGTCCCTTTTCCACTGAAAAACTTCTTCTCAAGAAGTTTTCCTTCAACTTGCATCTCTTTTTTTCTTATATAGGAGTCACTGAATTTGATTAGGATTTCTCGCATGTTCACAGTGTGAAGATTAGTTACTAAAGAATGAGATACTTTTTGGTGAGTATATCATTGAATAAAATAGCATGCCCTTGGCCCAGAAATTATTAACTGCTCACAGCACCTCAAGAAGGCATCTCATATGCCCTTTCCCTCTGCACAGCCCATGATGAAATGTTGACAGGCCCAATTTATGGGATGTGTTGTGCAATTTACCAGAGCTGTGATGAGTGCACATTTGTTGTGGTGTATCATCTTACTCTCCAGTTCTTACATTGTTGCCAGAGCTTAAGAAGCGGATGTATTGATCTCACACTTAGGATCACACACTCTGAACTTCTGCATTAACAGTTCTCAGCTTCAAGAAGTTTCTCCATCAAGAGCTGAGAGAAGCACTAATCATGAATACAGAACAGATATTAGAAGGTAGTTTAGCACATTCATTTAGCAAAATAATAGTAATAGGTTTTCCTTTAGAGCCTAGGGTGTCAAACATTAGTTCAGTCCTGTGGAACTAGCCTCAAATCCAATCAGAGAGCAGTTGGTTTCCTTCATCATAATCATGCCATTAGTGCAGCATCAGGTACAACTTTATTTCTTCTGTGATGTTAGGAATGAAATCCATGGCTTTGTTTGTTTGTTCTACCACTGAGCAAGACTGTAAGTCTAGCAGAGGATATTTGATTAATATGTATGATTTTTAGCAATGAGAACTTTACTTATTGTCCAGGTGGGACTTCTGGACTCAAGCTATCCCCTTGTTAAGATCTAGGATAAGCTGGGACTCTGGGAATCCTCCGTGATGTTTGGATATTTATGAGGATATTTAATATAGAAAATAAGGCATCATTGTGAAGGATGAGTTATTCCATGATATGTTGTTAGCACTGGAGAAACAAGGAAAGCAGTTGGTATAATGCAATGGAAGCTTTGAAGACTTGAGAACTAGTATCTGATGGCTAAGTGCAGAGGAAAGCGGATTCTATCTCAGGGAGGTAGAGGTAGCTAGAGCTGGGGAGAATAGAAGTAGAGGGGATAACAAAAGACAGATATGGGGAGAGAGAGATTCACCTCCCTGTTGTCTTTTTGTTTTATTCAAGTTCCTGATGGATGAGAAGCTGACCCCTTACTTTAGAGAGAATGAGTTTTATCTTGGTCCACTATTTCAAATAGTAATCTCTTCCACATGATTATTTCCTATAGACTCATTCAGAAGGAATATTTATCGCAAAAAAAGGCATTCCTTAGTTAAGTTTAGTTGAAGACACAAAATTAATCTTTACAAGATGAGAGAACATGTGAGATTAAAAAATCCATATATATGGTGCTGAAGAAGAGGCATGGATCATTACAAAGGCTGATTATTTTCAAAGAAGGGATTTAACTGATTTCTACTTTCTTCTTTGTTTCATTAAACAGTTTTTGATTTTTACAGTGTGTGTCTGTGTATATACATGTATTATATGCATATGTATTTTGAGGCATAATCAGAAGATCCCACAGCTCTTTATGTGGAAAATGGAAGAACAACAAGCCTCAGCAAACAACACTGATGAGAAGTCTTGATGCCATTGAACCTTAAACATCACATAAAGAAGAACTCATTATCATTAAGCATCATTTGTAGCTGAACTTCTGTGCATCATTCTGCAGAAAAAGACAAGTTGCTTAAATCCACAACAGCCTGTCATTCACTGACATGACTTTTCTCTTGCATTACTCTCTAGTCATATACTAGCAAATATATGTCTGAAGATATATATATATATATATATATATATATATATATATATATATATAATTAAAAAGCACAAAGACAAGAAAACAAATTGCTCAATAAAAAATGGGTTATGATTCTGAACTGAGAGTTCTTAAAGGAAGAAATAAAAATAGTCAGAAACATCTAAAGGTATTCAAAGTTCTTAGCAATTCAGCACATACAAATTATAACTACTTTAAGATTTTATTTTATTCTACTCAAAAAGCCTAATTTCAAGTAACCAGCTGACAAAAGAGGCTGGTGGTGATATGGGGAAATGGGAGCCTTCATTCACTATTGGTGGCATTGCAGTCTGATGTAGTTATTATGGAATCAGCATGGAAAATTCTCAAAAAGCTAAAAAAGATCTACTGTATTACCCACCTGCACCACTCCTCAACATCCACTCAAAGGATTCCATACCTTGATACAGAGATACTTGGCTCAGTGATGTCCATGGTCACCAAATCACTCATAGGCCAATGAAGTTGTGGACCGTGGAGGTCTGGCTACTACTCAAACTAGTAGCAGACTCTGGCATCATCCATATGATACCTGTTTTTTTATAGGTTATTGGCTGCCCAAAAAGACCAAGAATTATAATATAGGCTACTCTGCAAGCTCATGCATGAAGCTGTGAAGGTAATGAATAGGATGCATTGGAGCCTCCCAGGAAGATGGAGATTTTTAAGAACATGATACAACTGCAGAGAACATTGAAAAGTAAAAGCAAAGGCATGTGACTTGCAGACAGCAAAGCATTAGTGGGGTATCTCTAGGCTTACATAGGCACATCATGCCACATGTGTTGCTACAGGAATTAATGTTTGTCAAAGCTTCGTTCTTGCTTTTAGTCTCATTCTCCATTCAGTTACCTTATTTCTTCCTTTTGGAATGGGAATGTTCACTTTGTCCCTTTATCTTAGAAATACAACTTCGTTATTTTTTTTAAGACTCTAGAGGTCTGTCTGTCTTGCATCTCAAAAGAGACTTTGGGGTTTGACTTTTAAATGATCCCAATGCTGTACTGTGAAAATTTTTTAGATACTTGGAAATAAAATAAATACAATTTGAATTATGAGATTGAAATGAATCTTTGGGGGCAGGGAAGAATATTATACTTGGAGTATTAACTTTATCTTGTAAGCTCATGTACTGATGGCTTGGTTGCAATTTGGTGGTGCCATTTGTAAGGTGTGAGAAGCATTAGCAGGTACAGCCTAGTTGGACTACTAGGGGTGCACTCTTAAGGAGACATTTTGTGTTCCAGACCCCTTCCTATCAATCTCTGCTTCCTGAGTATTAACATTTGCCACACTTGACCTTGGACTATGATATTCTGCTTCATTACAACTCACACTGACCGCTAAGTAAAACACCTAAAAATGAACCAGTACATTAGCCTTCGATATTATGTCTAGTGTCTAGAGTGAGAGCTCATTTAGGGGGTAGTCAGTTATTCGCAGGGATCTGAATGCCTTAGTTCAAAAAGGAAAAATATTTTGCACAAAATTAGCATTTATATAAAGCAAAACACACTGAGCTAATTGTTTTTTTTTCATTTTGAATCAGCAAGTGAATGAAGCTTAATAAGGATCCTCATGTGTAAGAACTATAAATAACACATTTCTATGATGATACATATTTTCCTCAAGATTAATTTAAATGTCAACAAATTTGTGCATATACAAATAAATTGACTCAGATTTAACATATTAACTTGGAAGACATCAGACCAAATTTACTAGGTTCATTAACTTAGGGAATTAAATTTCGGAAATCTATATTTCCTAGTAATAGGTTCCAGGAGTAATATTTAGCAGCTTATCTAATGTGTGTTTCTTATCAAGCAAATTGACGTTAGAGAGCAGAATAAGCAAATAACATGGGTGGGTATTTTGTTGTTACAGTAGTTATTGTTGTTGTGGTGGGTTTTTTGTTTTTGGTTTGTTTGTTTTGCTTTGTTTTTTCAGATTCACTGAATATTTAGAATCTAACATTTCAGCAAAAGTAGTGCCCTATTAAACACAAACACCCTGTACCTTCAGTTTCACAGAGATATAGACACTTACCTAGGTATAGTATTGCTATCTTTGATTCAACTGCTGTGTCTGGATTTGTTGGATTGCATTACTTATCAAAAAAGTATAAATATTTATATACTATTGGTTTCTCATATAAAATTCTTTGGGCATTTTCCTTAGCTGCCTAGCTTGTGACAGAGGCAATAAATGCAGAGGAATTTATTCAGTGTTATATTTTCTCACAGAGGAGCTTCATGTATAGTAAAATAACTGAAATATGATGATGTGATGTGCAAACCAAAGTATTAGCTAAGATATAAAAATGCAACTGGGCGGTGGTGGCACAAGCCTTTAATCCCAGCACTTGGGAGGCAGAACCAGGAGGATCTCTGTGAGTTTGAGGCCAGCCTGGTCTACAGAGCCAGATCCAGGACAGGCACCAAAACTACATGGAGAAACCCTGTCTTGAACCTCCCCTCCCGCCACCCTGCAAAAAAAATATACAAAAATGCATGGTAATGGAGTTGCAAGGGTCCAAGTTTGTCATAATGCCTGGAGAGTACCAGTGTGGAGAGTAGCAGCCCTTCAGCTGTTATTTCTTCAGAGGAAGCTGTTGACTGGACTGAGAAGTGTAGTCTGGAGTGCTGTGTGGATGTTTGTACAAAATAGTACTTCTGACTTTTCCCTGATTTTACCTTAGTGCTGACTTTCCCTTTTCTTGGTTAGTCAATGATGCTTTGTGAAGTAGCTAGTTTGAAATGACTACTTAATCTTGCTTTTCATTAATTATTATTACTCAAGTAATATGTATGTTCTCCATATAGCATATTCTCATATGCCATGTACTGGGAATCTGAGACAGTAAAATTCAGGGTTGTTTTTTTTAAGTGTTTATTAAGTCAATATTCATTGTCTCTGGTCCTAGCAATTACAATAATATTCTAGAATATAATTAGTATCTAACTTTAGTTCATATATATGCTCTTTTGTGAAATAATTTTTACACACAATGACTGCTGAAACCCTCAAGGTTTGGATTTTACTATTCTGTTCTGCCTTTCAAGAAAATAATTTATCCAGATTCCCTGTATCAATGAAATTCTGTTGTGATTTTCTGTTTGTGCTTCATGTATTTCCTTTAGCATAGTACCCTGGATTCCCATATGACTAGAATCTCATCATGTTCAGCATATAGATGTTAGTCCACTGGGTATATGTACTGTTCTTTATACTCAGCATTGGATGGAAAGAGGTTGATTCTATGTCCTGGCTTCTACGGGTCTGATGCAGTGAATGTAGGAGGAGTGCAACCGTCTTTCCAACAGACTACTCAGTAGTAAGATGACTAGGACCTACAGCTGTCTGTTTTGGGAAATTTGAAAGACACCCATGCTATATTCCATTATGACTATGATAATTTATACTCATGATAACAGTAAATGTGTTTTCTCTTTCCTCCCTCTCCTCTTTACTAGCAGTTATTACTGATTCTACTTGAGTTATATAGATGATACTCATTATGGGTTTGTGTGCTGGGTAGTTTTATATCAATTTGACATAAGCTAAAGTCATCTGAGAGGAAGGAACACTATGAAAAGACCAAACCTAAGGATAATAGAAATGAAGAAGAATCTCCACTCAAAGACTCAGGAAATATATTCACCAAAATCATAGAATAAAATTAACCTAATGAAAGACATGCCCATAATGGTACAAAAAGCTTACAGAATATTAAATAAATTTGATGAGAAAAGAAAGTCCCTGTGCCACACAATAAGCTAAACATTAAGCATACAGAACAAAAAAGAATATTTAAAATCTGCAAGGGAAAATAGCTAACATATAAAGGCAGACCTTCTAGAATTACACATAACTTCTCAATGGAGACTCTAAAAGCCAGAAGGGCATGGAAAGATGTCTTACAGACTCTTAGAGCATGGGTGCCAGCCCTGACTAACATACTCAACAAAACTTAAAATCACCATAGATGGAGAAAACACGATATTTCAAGGCAAAGTCAAATTTAAACAATATATATCTATAAAAACCAGTCTGACAGAAGGTACTAGAAGGAAAACTCCAACCCAAAGAACTTAACTATACTCATGAAAACACAGGCAATAGATAATTTCACACTAGCAAAATCCAAAGAAGGGAAACACACACACACACACACAC
Source organism: Onychomys torridus (assembly GCF_903995425.1). NCBI lineage: Eukaryota > Metazoa > Chordata > Mammalia > Rodentia > Cricetidae > Onychomys > Onychomys torridus. Next base: position 84,781,082 of record NC_050449.1, read on the forward strand.
ACACACACACACACACACACACACACTACCACCATCAACAACAACAAAATAACAGGAATTAACAATCAGTGGGTATTAATATCTTTCTATATCAATGGACTCAATTCCCCAAAAAAAAGACACAGGCTAAAAAACCAAATATGTAAACAGGATCCATCCTTCTGCTGAATACAAGAAACATGCCTGAATATCAAAGATAGGCATTACCTCATAGTGAAGGGTTGGAAAAGATTTTCTAATCAAATGGACCTAAGAAGCAAGCTGGTGTAGCTATCCTAATATATAACAAAATAGAATGCAAACCAAAATTATCAAGAGACATAAAGGGACATTTCAGACTCATTAAAGGAAAAATCCACCAGGTTGATGTCTCAATTTTGAACATCTATGCCCCAAATGCAAGGGTACCCACATTTGTAAAAGAAACATTACTAAAGCTTAAATCACACATTAATAGTTGTAAATTTGAACACCCCACTATCACTAATGGACAGGTCATCCAGACAAAAAGTAAACAGAAAAATAATGAAACTAACAGAAGTTAATGCTCAAATGGACCTAGCAGATATGTACACACCATTTCACCCAAACACAAAATAATATACCTTCTCAGCACCTTGTGGAACCATCTCCAAAACTGACCATATACTCAGAAAAAGTAACTCTCAATAGATACAAGAAAATTGAAATAGTCCACTGATCCTATCAGCCCACCATAGATTAAAACTGGATTTCAACAACAGAAACAACAATAATGCCTACAAATTCATAGAAACTGAAAAACTCTCTTCTGAATTACCACTGGGTCAAGGAAGAAATAAAGGAAGAAATTAAAGACTTCCTAGAACTGAATGAATATGAATGCACAACACACCCAACCTTTTGAAACACAATAAAAGCAGTGCCAAGAAGAAAGTCTGTATAAATAAATTAGAGAATTCTCCTTCATGTGTCACTGAACAAAGGCTCTATGATGACAGCTAGCTTATTTGCTAGACCCATTACCAGAGTAGACCGGTCCAGGCACTCTAGACCACTGCCAGCAGACCAAGGTGGGGGCAGGACTGCTGGCTGGGGAGCCCCCATGGGACTGGACTAGGCCCTCTGGATATGTAAGATGGTTGTTTGGCTCGAACTGGTTGGGGGCCACCAAGACAGGGGGATCGGGACCTGTCCCTGGTCTATGGGCAGGCTTCTGGAATCCAGTGACTGCAGTGTGACACTTTGCACAGTCTTTGCGCAGTGGGAAGTAGCTTGGACCTGCCTAGGCTCAGTGTGCTGGGCTCTGCTGACTCCCCATGGGAGACCTCGATTTGGAGGATGTGGGGTGGCTCGGTAAAGAGGGCTGGGGGTGGGGAAAGGAGTAGAAGGGATCTGTGGATGGTATGTGGAGTGAGTAGAAAATTTCTTAATAAAGAAAAAAAATTTAAAAAAGAAATTAGAGAATTCTCATACCAGCTACTTAACAGTACACCTGAAAGCTCTAGAACAAAGAGAAGCAAAAACATCCAAGAGTAGTAAAAGACAGGAATAACCAAACTCAAGGCTGAAATCAATAAAACAGAAACAAAGAGAACAATTTAAAGAATCAATGAAACACAGAGTTGATTTTTGAGAAAATCAACAGGGTAAACAAACCTTTATGCAAACTAACTAAAAGACAGAGAGAGAATATCCAAACTAACAAAATTAGAAATGAAAAAGGGGACATAACAACAGACACCAATAAAATCCAAAGAATCTTTAGGTCATACAACAAAAATTTGTACTCCATAAAATTGGAAAATCAGAAAGAAATGAATAATTTTCTCAATAGATATCACTTAGCAAAGTTAAATCAAGAACAGATGAACAATTTAGACAGACCAATAACCCTAAGGAAATGAAGCAGTCATTAAAAGTCTCCCAAACCACCCCCCCAAAACAAATCTCAGGGTGAGATGGTTTTAGTGCAAAATTCTATCAGACTTTCAAAGAAGAGCTAATACCAATACTCCTCAAATTATTCCACAAAATAGAAAGGAAAAAATATTACCAAATTCATTTTATGAGGCCATGGTCACCTTGACACCCAAATCACACGAAGACTCAACAAGAAAGAGAATTACATACCAATTTCCCTCATGAACATAGATGCAAAAATACTCAATAAAATACTCACAAACTTAATCTAAGAACATATCAAAAAGATCATCCACCAGGATCAAACAGGCTTCATCCCAGAGATGCTGGAATGGTTCAACATATAAAAATTTGTCAATGTAATCTACCATATAAACAAATTGAAAGAAAAAGAGATGCTGAAAAAGCCTTAGGCAAAATCTAACACCCCTTCATGATAAAAGTCTTGGAAAGATCAGCAATACAAGGTATATACCTAAACACAATAAAGGCAATATTCAGCAAACCAATACTTTATATATTCTGGATATAATTCTCTGTCATATGAGTAGCTGACAAAGATTCTCTCCCATTCTGTGTGGGTCCTCTTCATCTAATTGTTTTTGTCTTTGTTTGTTTGTTTGTTTGTTTTTAGCTGTGTAAAAGCTTCTTTAGTTTTAGGATGTCCCACTTGTCAATGATTGGCCTTAATAGGACTTGTTTACCCAAGAATTCAGACAGTCCTTTCCTACACCCATGTCATGTAGGGTACTACCTACTTATGCTTCCTTTTAGCAGTTTCAGTGTCTGAGGTTTCATATTGAGACAAGTAGATTTAGTTTTGTGCAAGGGGATATAAATAGGTCTGTGGTGATATATTTTGTACCCTAATAAAATTTGCTGAAAGAACAGAGACAAAGGAACAAGCCATTGCTGTCTTACCTCTAGGACTCCTCGGCCTGAAAAGCCTCAGTTCCTGTTTCCTCACACCTTATATACCTTTCTCCACCCACCCTTCACTTCCTTCCTAGTGCTAGGATTAATGGCGTGTGTACTTACCAAATGCTGGAATTAAAGGTGTGAGATCTCAAGTGCTGGGATTAAAGGCATGTGTCTCCCAAGTATTGGGATTAAAGGTGTGTGCCACCACTGCCTGGCTCTTTTTCTTTCCTAAAATGAGTCAATCTCATGTAGTCCAAGGTGGCTTTGAACCCACAGAGATCCAGACGGATCTTTGCATCCAGAGTGCTAGGATTAAAGGTGTGTACCACCACTGCCTGGCATCTATGTTTAATCTAGTGGCTTGTTCTGTTCTCTGATCTTCAGGTAAATTTTATTAGGGTGCACAATGTATCCCCTCATAGGGCTAATTTCATTTTTTAAAGAAATTTATTTGTAATTCAACATTTTTCATACAATATTTTGATCATGTTTTCCCCTACTCCAACTCCTTCTACATCACCCCACATCACTATACAACAAATTTGTGCTCTATCTCTCTCAAAAAGGAAACCCCAAAACACAAAAATGAAAATCAAAACAAATAAAAAATTAGATAGAAATTAAAGAAAACAAAATTAATCAAAAGCCTTTGGCTTGTGGACATCCAGTTTCTCCAGCAACAGCATTTGTTAATGCTTTCTTTTATCCAGCATGTTTTTGGCATTGTTATCAAATATTAAATGGCTGAGTTGACATGCGCTCATGTTTGAGTCTTCAACTTTGTCCCAGTGTTCAAAGTGTCTTTTTTTAACCAATACCACATTGTTTGTTTTTAACCAATAACACATTGTTTGTTTTATTACTATGATACCGTAATAAATGTATTTTAAGATGTGGAATGGTAATCCCTCCAGCACTAGTCTTTTTGATAAGAACTATTTTGGTTCTCTGGGGATTTTTATGGCTCCCTGTGTATTTTAGGATACTTTTTGTTTTTGTTTTTAGGGGATTTTTTGTTTTGTTTTTTGTTTGTTTTCTGTTTCTGTAGAGACCCAGAGAATTTACTCTAAATAATTTTTCATTTTCCATATATTATGTATTTACTTTCATTGATACCTATGGAAATAAAGGAACAAAGTGAGGTTTGACTAAGAATGTTAGACTGAAATTCAAAGAAAGTTTTACTAATGCTGATGACCAAAGTCATGCAGTAGAAGAGCCTCCATCTGGCAGTAATGAACCAACTCGGACAGTCCTGCTGTGCTTATGGGAGCTGGAAGCTGCCTGTGGGAAGTACAGCTCCTGAAAACATTGTAGTTAGTAAGTCCTAAGGGGACCTGAAAGTATTGAAGTCAACCATGCTGTCTGCATCAGGACATCTGAATGCTACATTTTCATGGCAGCAGATATATTAATTATGTTTGGACAATGTCCTAAGTTCCTTTACTTCTTTATCAGTCTCCAATGCAGTAGAAATCTTGAGAAAAAAAAAAAAAAAAAAAAAAAAAAAAACCTCTTAAAGATTCTCAGCCTTACCATCTATGGAACTTTTCTTTACTTTAATAAAATAATAAAAATAAAGAGCCTCTTGTAATGAAAATTTGTTTTTTCATTGTTAACAACTATTCAAAAAGCTAGTGTCCTATACTTAGCTAATTTGTAAGTCACTAGACAACACTATTAAAGCATTATTTGTTGATGCAGCTATAAGTGGACTTTGTGGGTCATAGGAAATGTCTGTTTAGCTTACAGAAGTAAATGAGCTAGTTTACACTAATACAAACAATATATGAAATTCTCATTCAATCTACATCCTAAATAAGACTGTTTCCTGGCTTTAGAAATTAAATTGGGGAGGTATGTTGATATTTTATTGGCCTTCTAAAAATTATCTGATTGTTTGGCATCAAATCAAGAAAAATTTATTGTCTTTTCATAATTTGATTATCTTATCCTCATTTATTTGTATGAATCCTGCCAGTGAATCATTTGTTGAATATGTGGGTTGGGAACATTGTTTGTGCAATTTTGGCATATTATAAAGTTTAGTTTCATAAACAGACTAGATTAATAGTTTTTTAATTTTTTAACTTATAGTTAAAATTTGAGGATTTTAATTAAAGAAGTGTTTACCTTCTCTGGTATCTTAGCTGTTCTATGAGCCCTTTCCTAAACTAATCTTGGTTAACCATCACATTTGGATCATCAATTGCCAGGAGATTAATGAGTATTATGGCATAAAGTGAGAATCAAGGTAGTAATTTTCATTCAAGTATTTTCTTGATATTTCCTGATATATTTAGGAAGATTATTTTTCATACCATTTACTTTGAAACTCTTGTGACAAATTAGTTGGTATTTGTACTGTGTTCATGTATTCCTTTGACTTCAGTTTGTTAACTCTTAGGGCTGATCCATGTGAAGCATATGATACAGGAAACTTTCTATGGGTCTAGCTGTCTAGAAAATATTTACTTCAGCTTTTTTTTTATTATTCCTAGCCACATTATGGATTTATATTATTTTTCCCATAAATTTTAAATTCTGTTTTAAAATACGTACAAGAGCAACCTAAACTCAGTAGAATTTTTTATCCTTTGTAGTGGTGATTATTGGATAAACTGGCAATGGGAAATGACATCAATATAGCGTTAAATATAAGGGTATGTATGCTATTTCATTAATTAGTCATTTGATCTGTCAGTACTGTTTGATTGTTTCAGAGCAGAGATTCTACACATCTTCTATCAGATACACTCAAGAATATTTGATGTGTTTGTGTGACTATATAGCATCATGCTTTAAAGATTTTATTTTATTTATGTATATGTATGTGTATCGCATGTTGGTATGGGTCCCCTAAGGCGGCAGAGTAGGCTTTCAATTCTACTGCACTCCTAAAAGCAGAGAACCCAATAGTTGTTTAAAAAAAAAAAAGGCTGGAAGTGGCCTAGATAAATAACCACATAAATGTAAGTTGGTTTTCATCTTTGTTGTTCGTTATTGAGGAAAATCAAGTGAAGGCATCAGCCTATATGTTCATCAACCGATGAACAGAGAGAAAAAGCTATGGTATACACACATAATGGAAATTCATTCCACCACAGAAGAAAAGCAAAGCTGTATTATTTACAGGAAAATGGATGGATCGCCATGTTAAGAAAAAAAGTCAGACTCAAATACAAATGTCACATTTCTTTCATAAATGGAATCTATCCTTTACGTGTATGTATGCATGTGTGTATGTGCATATATAAACATATGCATGATAAGACTGTAGAAGGGAAGAATTTGGGAATAAATAGGTTACCAGCAGGATGAAGAAGGAGATAGTAGGAGAGGGCAACAGGGAATCAATGTAGTTAAAACACAAGACATACTTGTTTGAAATATCACAGTGAAACACATCACTTTATACAAGGAATATATGCTTTTTCTTTCTTTCTTTCTTTCTTTCTTTCTTTCTTTCTTTCTTTCTTTCTTTCTTTCTTTCTTTTTTTTCCAGAGCTGAGGGCCGAACCCAGGGCCTTGTGCTTGCTAGGCAAGTGTTCTACCACTGAGCTAAATCCCCAACCCCTTCTTTCAATTTTTAAATAGACTTGGAGTGAGGGGTGGGTTAGAAAGGCAGATAGACTTGTCAAAGTTGCACATTTTAGCTAGATGGGAGGAATAGCTCTGGCAATTTGTAAATATTAAAGAGTAAATCTATAGTTGAAAATTGTACTTAATTTCTCATTATTAGTGTTCATATTATCTTTGGAAGATAATAGCAACATAAAATTTGTCAATAGATTATACTACCAAGGTCACCAATTTTTAGTATTAAAACTAATTTACAGCATGCTTGCTTGAGGTGTTCATGAATTTGAAGAGGTGGTGAGTTTAAACAGAATAGCAGATTTCTTGGATGCACTCCAATGTAATTATAGCTATTCACCCTTGTGACTGTGTGTGTGTGTGCACGTGTGTGTTCAAGCTATTTCTCTGTCCCAAGCCACAATGGCAGTATTTTTGAAATGTTTGCAATTGATTGAAATGCAAAATTTCTGTAAAGTAGAAGAAAATGCCATCTAAAATAAGCATGCAAGTAAATTTAAGTACTAGATTAAACAAATACTTTGGCATTCAAGTCAGGTTTTAGCTTGCAACATCTTGGTTTAGCACTGAGTTATCCATAAGTATTTAATCACAAAAATAGTGTATTTCTAATAGGCAATTGTAAAAAAAAAATCATCAATCACATTTATTACTAACACCTCATAAAACAGTAGAATGTTTATGGGATTGTGGAAGGCAACTAGGTTGTTCCGTAATGTATAAAGATTTGCATATATAAAAAAAACAGCAGGCAGCAAACAAGGTCTCTTATAGTTTTCAAACAAATACAGTTTCATTTGGTATAACACCTAAGTTATGTCAAGATATACCCAATATATTTGTGGACAGCATTGAATATCCTACAACTTAAGTTTTCATTCTGTAATTACCATGAACAAGTCTCCGTACATATAAAAGAATTCCTTTTCCAGCCTCAGGGGTTAATCAGACACCACAAACGTGTTTGTGATATTAAATTATATTACCTTGCTTTCATACATATGTGAAATTGTTGTTGTTGTTTTGTTATTGTTTTGTTTTCTATGATGAACATATTTAAGTGACAATAGTATTCCTAAAATAATTCCTTTTATAGTTTACATAGTCGATGTTGTTTGTATGTGGGTGAGAATAAAATGTGATTTTATGGATCGAAAATGGAGTTCGTTTTATCTGTAGCCTTAAGGCTGCCAACTGTCAATACCTTAATCCAGTAATCCCCCTGTAATCGTGTGTTCACGTGCTGTGCAAACACTCGGAAGTCATTTTAAGAAATTCTCTTTTCCTAGTGAAGAGTGTACTCCCTATAGGCTATATGTAATAAAATGGCTAATAAAATATTAGAATATATAGACACTACTACTGACTGCTATTGTTTTAAGAGTATCTTTTCCTCCTATAATGACATGAAAAGTGAAGAAACAGGACAGTAAAGAAAAAGATGAATGACATCATATTGTGTGAATTTGCAGGAATTTTTACGTTTGGCTTTCAACTATTGTTTTCAAAGACTTGCCTTGAATTTGCATGTCAGAGACTAGATTTAGTTTTGCATACTATATAGAATTCCCCATGCTCAGACATTGGTATAACTAATCACTGGGTGTTTTAGTGATTGGTTCTTGTTGACCAAAATAGGCCTTTCCAATTAGAAGCTTTTCTCTTTTTTCACTGGGATGCACCTGCTGTGGCAGAATTCCGACTGCTGTGCAAAAGAAATGTATGGTTTCTTCAACTGCTTCTGTCGAGCAATTTGTCTGGCCATCAAAACTGCATTATTTTTAATGAAAATTACCTAAGGATTTAGCAGAAAACCCTTAGTTAAAATGGACTAACTACCCACTCTCCAGTAGTATTAGCATACTGATTGGCTGTTAGTACTGTCACTCTTCAGACTACAAAATTATGACAGGCCCCACAGCAGGCAGCAAGTCATCATTAATACCCTATCCCCCCGGACACGATAAACTGTCATCCACTTGCATACAAATAAAATACACAAGATTGTCAGCAAAGAGAGTCGAGAGGAATGATGCTTCTTCAAAATGGTTTCAAACTACAGAGGGCTGGGACCACATAAAGTGTTTTGTTTTCTCAGTCTGTCTCATCATGATGGGAAAATTCTTTCATATTGGTTTCTTTGAAAATATCCTGTATATTTTTCTACTTAAACCCTCTGAGCTCTTCAGTTAAATGGTAAATTCTTGCACCTGACAAGAAGATAAACCCCTTTATAACGCTATAACTAATCCTAGAATTCAGAAAGCGTGAGAAATTCTAAGGTTCTATTAAAGTAGAGCACATTTTTGAGTTCAAATGTAACAATAAAATACCTTTCATTGCTCTCCCACTCCATCCCTGTTCCAGCTCTCCCATCTCATTCCCTCATGTTCCCACCCCACACCTACCCCTTATTGCCCCTCCTTGTGCCCAGCTTACTCAGGAGATCCCACCCATTTCCTCTTTCCAGGGCAATCCATACATCTCTCTTGGAGGAGGGAACAGGAATGGGTTGGGTGAAGGCTGGAGGGGGAGCTGCAGGAGGAATGAGAGGGGGATCTGTGGTTAGTATGTAAAATGAATGAAAAACTCTTAATTAAATAAAATTCTTATTTTTGTTTTATATGACTGTGAATTATTATAAACCTCTTTGCAACAAGTAAGAATAAAGTAAACTTCATACCACATACTAGATGAAATTAGTCAACACAACACCAGGCAGAAAACTGATTCAAGTATAGCACTATAATTGAAGTTCTAGTGTCAAAAAGTAGCATAAAACTTAAGCATTCATAACAGTTATCACGTGACTGATATATTCTTTCAAGAAGCATGAAATAAATTAGGTGAACATTTTGAAAAAGGACAGTGAGTGACCACAATCTTCCCTATTTTCTAAAATAATAATTTAATTTTCAGTCCCCTAGCCCACCTTCACAGAAGACATACAGAGAACAGAGGTGTGGTGGCAGCTTCATGTGTATTTATAGATTAAGTTTTAATTAGTCTAAACTCACAATGCATTATTCTATAAATGTTAAGAATGCAAATATTTAAACATTCAAATTTATTTTGCTTAATTAAATTAATTTTACTTTACTTACATTTGTATTCCTTTTACAAATATCAAATATGTACCCTACTTATAACAACTGCAAGGCCAAAGGAAATGAACTACTGCTACTATAACACCATGAGTATCAAATGCACTACACAGAGTGAAGTAAGCAAGCATCCTCCATACCATGAGATTCCATGAACAGGATCTTACACTGAGAGATAAAAATAGATTTGAAAATCAAATCAATGTCTTCCAGAAACTGAGAGCATGATTAGCACTGACTACAGAAGTATACGGAAATTTTTTGCTATGATGGATTATTTTTTTTTAATGTTTGTGTTTTCAGTGATAGCTTACACATGTCTAACTTTTGTCAAAACTAACATAATTGTATACTAAAATGGGTGAATTATGCCACATGCAAACTATGCTTCAAAAAAATTTCCCCAGCATATCAATGTCATAAGATCAGCAGAACATTCTACACTGAGGTCATTTGGTTGGGCAAAGTAGCAGAAAAGGCACTACGTGGAAGTGTACACTTAGAAGCATCTTTTTTGTAATCGCCTGCAGGGATCCTGCTCCCAGTGTTGTTTGGAGAAAGACAAAGCACAGACTCCAAACACTCACGACTCTTTCAATGTCTCCATCACAGAGCATTTAGCAAAAATCAAATGGAAATACATCAAAGTTTACCAGAGAACTAGGTGATCATTTTCCACTGGAAAAGACAAAATGCTGTCTCTGTTAGACAAGTCCAAGCTCTTTTCCCTTGTCCCCGCCTGGCTTCTGACGTTTAAGCCGCTGCCCCTTTGGCTCTGTGGACAAATTCATGTCCTCACCTTACATGACAACAAGAAGCAGTAGAAACGATGTTCAACAGTTTATGGATTGTACTCTATAAACGTAGAAATGAATGACATCCTTTCCCAGATCAGACAGAACTATCTCCACCCTAGCCACACCCAAGAAGAGGGCTGTAGCAGGAAAATCAGAGAGCAACACTTCTCGATGGACATTGAACTTTGGTTGTCAGACTGTAATTGTCCTAGTCTTCAGCCAGTTGAGACAGAAAGGTTGAAATCACTTAAAACTTACTGATTATTAATTCATCAGTGAAGAATACGTTGTAATATATTAGCTACTGGACAGACAGAAAGAAAAACATTGGGATAATACACAAGGAAATGATAATCAACTGATGTATACACAGCCAGACATGGTTGCACATACTTGCAATCCCAGCAATTAGGAGGTTGAAGCATCAGGCTTGGCTGAGTTATATAGAGAGTCTTAGCTAACTGGGGTTATATAACAAATCCTGTTTCCAAAAGAAAAGTATTTATCAATCAAATAAATACAAAGAAAACACTCAGACAAATCTGCACTTGGATTAAATGAATTGTAGACAAGCATTCAATAAAAATTGATTACAACCAGTTTTGCTGCTAGAGGTACAAGGTGGTCATTAGAGAAGAGACACTGCCTTCATGGCTTTTTGAGCTAAATCACCCAAAGCATGTAGCTGCTGTTGAAATGGACTAATTTTAACACTTACAAGAAGAATGAGAAAACAAGACATTAATTATATGTTATTTAAGTTTTAATTAATGTATAATCACATAAATTCCCTCCCCTTCCTTCCCTTTTCCCCTCTAGCCTTTCCCATGTCCTCTCCCTCCAATTTCTCCATCTCACCTTTACTCCCACTCTGTTTCATGCCCTTTTTTCTTTGATTATTATTACCATACACACATATACATATATATGCATAAATCTATAAATACAGCCCACTGAGTCTCTTTAGTGTTGTTTGTATGTGCATGACTTGAGGGATGACCACTTAGAAGGAAGTCTAACTTGGAGGTCTTACTGAAAACCAGAAAGTTCTCAAACATGACTATGTCACACTAGTTCCTATTTTGCAATGAGCAACTGTTTACAGGTTGCTCCTTAAAGTTCTCAAACTACTTTTCTGTCTACAGAGATGGCTCTGCCATTATGATCAGTTGCTGCTCTTGCTGACAAGCCTGGTTTGGTTCCCTGCACTCACATGGTAGCTCACAACTGTCTGTAATTCCATTTGTCCAATGCCCTCTTCTGGCCGCTGAGCATGCAGAGGGTGCACATGTATACATGCATGCAAGTAAAACACTCATACACACAAATTAGAATAAATAAATATTTTAAATGAAATACATAAAACTACTCTCCTAAGTATTTAGGGGCAATAAATTAATTTAAGGTATTTAGTACAATTATTCATCATTGGTCATTTCTTGCTATTCATAACTAGAATCTTCAAAAAATTTTTCTTCTCTTTATTTTCATTTTAATATTTTGTTATTTTTGACAATTTCATTAATGTGTATAATCTAGTTTGATTGTATCCTCCCAGCTTTTTTCATTTTCCCTTTGTATTTCCATTGATCCTCCTATCCAGGTCCCCCTCAGGTTTCATGTCCTTTTAGTGTCTGGCCATTGAGTTCAATTAGGGTGTTTAGAGGGACATGGACATGTTACCAATGGTTAAACTACCTAAGGAATTATCTACCCCTCTTGCAGCAATCATTAACTACCAAATAGCTCCTTGGGAAGGGATGAGACCTTAACCTAGTTCTCTGCCTTCATCAGTCATTTTGAATGTTCTCTAAATAAGCCAGTTGAGGATTTGTACAAAGACAGTATATTAATACAAAATGATTTTCATTGTTGCAAAACTCTTTTAGGTATGTCTTCATTTGCAATTCATTTAAATACATGAATTCCATGTGAAATGAACCACTATGTTGTGAATATTATGAAGTGGTTCTCTGTGGTATTAGTTGACTTAAATACATTTGATTCAAACATAAGACACATAAATGCAGGCACTCTGTGTCAGCTTTGTGTCACTGATTTCTGATGTCAAGGCTTGCTACTATACTAGCCACATATCCAGAGCCTCATTCCTCTGATGGCTCTATGAAGAAAAATTCAAATCAAATTTTGGAGGAGAGAAAGATGTCACTGTTCCTTGGTTGCATTTGTAAGTAAATGTCACAATATGAGTTTATTTTATTTTATTATTCAGTTTTGCTTGGCATACAAAGAAAGAAATTTCATTGTGACTGTGGTGGTTTGAATAAGAATGGCCCCATAGCCTCATAGATTTCAATGCCTTGTCATTAGGGATTGGTGCTAAATGACATAGATTAGGAGGTGATGTTGTTGGAATAGATGTGGCCTTGTTGGAGAAGTGTGTCACTGGAGATGGGCTTTGGGTTTTTAAACACTCACATCAGGCCCAGTGTCTCTCTCTTCCTGCTTCCTGAAGATTCAGATATAGAACTCTCAGCTACTCTGCAGCATCATGTGTGCCTTAATGCCACAATGTTCCCCACCAGGATGACAATTAACTTAACCCCTGAAACTATAATTGAGCCCCAATTAAATGTTTTCTTTTATAACAGTTGCTATAGTCATGATGTCTCTTCACAGCCATAGAACACTAACTACAACAGTGACATTTTCATACATATATACCATTACAGGTTTATACCTTCTCCCCAGGAATTATACCTCAGTCTCTCCTTTGAAAATCCCTTTTCTATTTTATGCCCTAAATATAATAGGTTAAATTTATAAATTTAAGCTATGAGCCTACATATGAGAGAAAATGAATGATTTTGTATGATTATGTGTAGTGGGTAGCCATTCCAGCCTTGGCCTGGAAGTTCCAACCCCCATTGAGGCTTCAGTAATGGTCATGCCTACAAGGTGGGGCTGAGGGAGGACGCTGAAGACCCAGGATGAAGAGGAGAGGCCTCTCTTGATTCCAGGACCCTGGACGCTGGAGGCAGACTGAGCAGAGTTCTCCAGAGAGCACCACCAGACTGCGCCATACCTTTCCCAGACCCTGCAACTTATCCCTTCATTTGTAAGCTACCCAACAAAATAAACCTCCCTTTTAACTATGTCGAGTGGCCTTAATAATTTTGCCAATTATTATGTGACATTTTTATTATTTTACTTTATATTATTTAAAATAACAATCCATGAATTTTTCTAAAAATGTCATAATTTCATGCTTCTTTTCAGCTGAATAAGATATCCTTGTGTATGTGTAGCACATTGCCCTTATCTTTTATCTTCTTGTGAATAACTTGACTGGTTCCATTTATCATCTATTCCAAACCTTGCACAATTAACATGGATGTTCAGATGTCTCTGTGATATGCTTAAGAATCTTTTAGGTAAGTACTGAGAAGTATAATAGCTAGATCCTATGGTAGATGTGTATTTAGGTTTTTGGTTTTTTTGGTTATGTTTTGTTTTGTTTTGTTTTTGAGCATCTGCTGTAATGTTTTTTACACTAATTTATATATCTTCCTGTAATGTGTAAGTGTTCTTTTCCACAACCTCTCTTGCTGTAGAACAATCTTTGTACACTATAAATATGTATTACTCTCATTGATTAATGAATGGCTGACTGGCCTAGAGCTGGGCAGCAAGAGATTGGGTGGGAGAGCCAGACACAGAGGAAGCAGGATGTATACAAATTGAGGCAACAGGTCATGATCCACATGGTACAACTTCGAGAAAAATATGGGATAATTGAAGAATATGGGATATTTGAAGTTGTAAGAGCTAGTTAGTAACACGCCTGAACTACCAGCCGAGCATTTATAATTAATATTGAGTCTCTGTGTCGGTTATTTGGGAACTGGTGTGCTTGAAATAAAATCTGCCTACACTCTCCAGCACTTTGTTGTAATGTCACTTTCTAAGTAGTTTCCTAATGAGTTTCTGGAAAGTTGCCCTGCTTGCTCCCCCATGCTGAGATGGTCTAGGACCTACTACTCAGCAGTTACTAAGATGCCAGTTAGCTTCTGTGCGAGCTTTTAAAAACAGTTGCAAGGAAAGAAGACATAAAAGGGACATGGTAAGGACATTATATACATGCATGAAAATGGCAGAATGAAACTGGCCTGATACTTTGAACAACTAATATACAGCAATAAACAAGGACAAGAACCAAAAACCATTCACTGCACTGTGCTCACTTAGAAGGTTTTGCAAAACTTATATAAGCCTCCACTTTCCTCTGTTTCCTTCAAAAAATCCCAACATTTATGTATGTCATACAATTTTTAACACCTAGGAAAAACTCCTCTGTTAAATTGAGATATTTAACACATATTCCCAAGATTAAGAGAGGAATGGAACTAAGTTTTAGTCAGTCTGTGGAGTCAGTGTTAGTGACCTTATACAGATGTTCTGGGACTTGGGTATTATGTAACTCTTCACTTAATAGTTCCAGGCATCACCTGGGTAACAATTGTAAGAAGATTGTGTGTGTGTGTGTGTGTGTGTGTGTGTGTGTGTGTGTGTGTGTGTGTGTGTTATGTGTGCTTGTGTGAAGGTGTGTGATCTTTTTAATGGATTTGATGACAACCTAGGTGAGCTATAAGAAAAACAGTAGAATTCAAAGATAATTCTCAGTATTTTTTACTTTAAGTACCAGCAGGAATGAAGTTGCTGTTAAGTGTGATGGAAGGAGATCTGGATGGATCTGGTTTTGATGAGCAAAATGAAGAGCACTAGAATGCAACTTCAGCTGTTGAGTCCAAAAATCACACATAAAAATTTGAACAAATATACATAAATAAACAAGTAAACAGGATACCAAGAAGGCTCTGCAAGGTGGCATCAGACCAGTGAATCACACAATGCAGGGCTACTTAGGAAAATGACAGTAAAAGTTAAGGAAAACCAGGAGAAGCTAGTTAGAGTGTGTTTCAAAGCAGTGGATACGATACTTTACAGAAATAAAATGTGTCTCTCACTGATAAAATGTAAAATAATTCAACTACAAAAGAGCACATGTTCTTTGACTCCATTTATATAAAAAGTCAGAACAAACACAATCTATTTTGTTAGAAGTCAAGAAAACTGACAGTTTGTGAGAGTTGTTTTCAAAAGAGACAAGCAGGAGGTACTTTGGCCTGCAGGAAATGTTATGTTCTGGATACTGTTTTCATAAGCATATTCAATTTGTGAAAAATCACCAACGTATAAACTTACAATACAGGCATTTTTCTGTCTTAAGAGCACAAAAATATGAGTACAAGACCCGGAGGCAATAAAGTAGAAAGCTCATTTGACACAGGAGCAAATGTTGGTTAAAAAAAAAAAATGGAACCACACAGTGTTAGCTATTATTTTGTTCTGTGTGCTTTTGGCAGGAGAGACAGCAAGTTTATATATAACTAATGCAGTTAGCAAAGGGGAAATTATCATATTAAAAAAAAAAGAAAAAGAAATTGGTTTGGGGTTATGTCTTATAACAGTAATAACTGCTGAAGCTTGTTCCAGGGAAGGAGAGGGTGGCTTAAGTTGGAACACAGATCATCCATCCGAGGCAGGGAGAAGAGAGTCTGTTGGTTGATAACAGAGATGTGTGGCTATTTTCTTCAAACATGATTTGATTTTCCCAGTGTAGTGACAAGAACAACAGCAGCAGAGAATGAAAGCAGAAACTAGTGAAGGTGTATAACAGGAAAATAGTATCAGCTAAGACCGTAGTAGAAGAAACAGGAAATGGAAATAAACTGGGTTACCAGTGTGGATGTGTAACTACCAAGAAAGTATGGGTAGTCAACAGAAGCAAAGGAAAGAGTATTATACATGTGAGGGTTTTGGTTTTGGTTTTTTTTTTTTTTCCCTAAATGACACTTGTTTTAGTTAGGGTTTCTCTTGCTGTGCAGAGATATCATGACCATGGGAACTCTCATAAATGAAAACATTTATTTGGGGTGGCTCACTTACAGTTCATAAGTTTAGTCCATTATCATCATGGCAGGAAGCAAGGCAGTATGTAGGCAAACATAGTACTGGAAAACAAGCTAAGTGTTCTTACATCTCCATCCACAGGCAACAGGAAGTGGTCTGAGACATTGGGCGTGGCTCGAGCATATATGAGACCTCAAAGCCCATTGCCACAGTGACACACTTCCTCCAACAAGGCCACACCTCCTAATAGTGCCACTCCCTATGAGCTTATGGGGTCCAGTTACATTCTAACTACTACAATACTTAAGCTGAAGAGATGATGATAAGAGAACTTTTAAGAAAGTGTCTCTGGGGATGAATGGATTAGATGGACTGAAAATATGCAGAGTCGGGTTTTTAATTATCTATAGTAAACATGCACAAGATATGCAAACCATTATCAATGTTTTCCACACTCTTAAGCTATTCTTGCTCATTGGTACTTCTGTATTGTAAATTCATTCTCTTCTTGCTAAAAGTATCTGAGAACCTATAAAGTAATTGCTGATAGGAAACTTTAGTTTTCATTTTTCTCAAAGTATTTTGGTTTTATTTTTATTCTTAAAAAAACGTTTTGCAGGAATCTTAGGTTGACAGTTCTGTTCTCTCAGATCTTTGAAGATATTACCCTGTCTTCAAGTTTCCAGAGCTGTGGTTGATAAAACACTTTTCATCCTGTTGTGATTCCTTTGTGGACAATTTCTTTTCTTTATGGAAGTATTTTTATAATATTCAATTTTTCATTCTTCTATGAAGTTGCTAGAATGTGTCTGGCTATAGGTTCATTTTTATTTATTCTATGTTAAATTTGTTAGATTTATTGGTTTAATTGAAGAGTATTGTTTCACAGTAATATCCTTTAGAGGTAAATTATGCTCTAAGCATGATGGACTGATTTTGAAAATGAGCAGGAATCAGGGAATAAATATGAAATAAGAAAATGAAAAACATCTGGTTATAGTCATGAGGACCCCAAAGTGTTCCAGCTTAACACATACCAATTGTCACACTTGCCAAAATACTGTATACATGTCTTGTTTGTGTCCACACTTACAAGATAACATTAAGAACATAAGATGCATCTGTGAACCACATTCATTGTTCAGAGTGTCTCATAAATCTCACCTTGGGCAATCAGTCAGTTTATTCCTTCACCTGTAACATTCCTCTGGATCAATTCAAGCCAGAAAAGCTTGGTTATTTTTTAATATTCAATGTTTATTATATCCATATAAACATATTAAAGTTCTAGCGATACCTTGAGAGGAAGAAACAAAGGTTGGGTTGTTCATAACCTACTTGGCATTGAAGATTCAGACCCATACACTTGAGGGTTTGTTTGGGTTTTTTGAGTTTATAAGTATATTATTTCCCCATTCTCTTTTCTCACTCCATGCCTTTCCCACATAACCCTCCTTTCTCTCTTTCAAACTTATGCCCTCTTTTATTATCAATTGTTGTTACATATATATATATATATATATATATATATATATATATGTGTGTGTGTGTGTATTTATACATATATATATTACTAGATACATAAGTACAACCTGCTAAATCTATATAATGTTAATACATATGTATGTTTTCAGAGCTGACCATTTAGTATGTGATAATCAATTGGTATACTCCTTCCTGGAGAAGACTTTCTCCCATTCTCAGCATTTCTTAGTTTGTTGTAGTCTTTTGTCTGAGGCCTCCCGAGCTTTCACCTGCCCATGTTAGCCTATCAGTTGTTGCCCTAGTTTAGCTCCTGATTAGGCAGTCATTTGGGTGATACTTTAAGGAAGTAGCTCTGACATTGCTAGGAGAAATAATTTCAAAGAAATGTCCAAGTCCTCGGCTCTTGCAATCTTTCTGCCTCCTCTCTCACAAAGATCCCAGAGCCTCAGGTCCAGGATTCATGTATCAGTTGGGACTGGGCTCCATAGATTGGTATTTGATTGGTTGTTGTTTTCTGTAGTGATCTCTGTCTTTGGCAAAAAGTTTTCCTGATGAGGAGTAAGAACTAGACATCTGTGGGTATAAGCACCAATATGCATAATGTAAGGATTCTTCTGGTTTAGTAATGTGGCAACTGCAGCAACTCCTCCATGATCCATGACTTCACTAACCCTGAGTAGTTGGCCTTAACCAGTACCAAGTATGACTTCCCTCTTGCTGAGTGGGTCTTATGTCCAATTAGAGGGCTGTTTGTTATCTCTAAGAGGTTAACATTAAAACCATTGCTTTAAAAAATGATGAACAGTTACATTTAGCTCGTGTGTGTGTGTGTGTGTGTGTGTGTGTGTGTGTGTGTGTGTGTGTGTACTTCTTTATGGAGGTCAGGTGACAACCTCAGTTGTCATTTCTCAGTTATTATCTGTATTATGTTTATTTGTTCGTTTGTTTGTTTGAATCAGGTCTCTCACTTTTGGAACTCACAAGTAGTTTAGACTGGTTGGGTAAGCCCCCAAGGTTTTTTCTGCCTCCATCTCCCAGAACTAAGGTTATTCATGGCACCATACAGAACTTTTTAAAATGTGGGTTCTGAGAATCAAACTCAAGTCCTCATGTTTTCAAGGCAAACACTTTATTGACTGAGGTACTTTACCAGCCTTGAATTGTACTTTAAATTGATTTTCTGTAAATATCTTAACATTTAAGAATAATGTTGTCAGAATTTGGGAGACAGATTTAACAGTGAGGAGCAGATACTGTTTTTTCAGAAAATACTGTTTAGTTCCCATTACTTATATCAGGTGGCTCAGAAACCACCTGTTACTCCAGCTTCAGGGTATACGATGCCCTCTTCTGGCCTAAATGGGCACTGCACACACACACACATACACACACACACCACCACCACCACCACCACCACCACCACCACCACCACCACCACCACCACTAAAATAATATAAATATTTTTTAAAGTGTAAGAATGTTGTACATCATAGTATGGACGTTTAAAACTGAACATAAACTTGTGAATACTTAGGACACATTAAAATGTAATGAGTATTCACTATCTTATTAGCATATAATAATTTAACGAAAGGTTGTTTCATTAACATTTTTATTCACCTGATCTACTTGGCTAATTTTGATAAATATAAAAGTTTCAGCTAAACTAATTCATGAGTTATCATTCTAGCATCTACTGTTTGAATCTTTCTCTGGTCTAACTAAATCCCAGCTAGGAGCAAATAAGTAGAGAATCTTGGGAAAAGGTAGAAAAAAATGAAAAGTACATTTCCAAGGGGATTTTCTGAAGTCCTGTGTAGATGTGGGATAGATTTTCCAAATACATGCATATCTGTGAAATAACTTTCATTTAGTCCCTGTGAAAATATATTTCTAGAAAAGTTTGGTAACATATGGCTATATTCTGTCCTAGCATCCCAAAATTGATACTTAATTCTTCCAAATCCAGATTACTAACATATTGTTATGGATGAAAATTTCTTTGAGTATGGAGAACCTGTGGTTCCCCATACTATGTTAATGTGGCAGGAATCTTTCTGCCAGAGGTTCCTTGAATCTTGTTGCCCCTTTATACTTATCCCTTACTTTCATCCACTCATATTTTACGAGGCACATGTATATATATTACTGAATTAAATACAAATATTTCAACTACTTGTACAACGCTAAGGGGAACAGAAAGTAAACAAAAGATGGGCAGAACCACTCCCAAGCTTTTCACGTAATGTCAATTTGATAATGAGCTACTTAGAGAAATCATCATGAAGCCATTAGGAGCACTGAGAACAGAAAATCGTATATTTCTATATGGATTTCAACACTTCCTTCCCTAAGTTTATTCATCTATAGAATGAGGGTGATTGTGCCTAAGGCAAGTGTTATAAAGAAAATAAAAGTTAAGATGTACAACATGTTCACAGAGCACTGTTTCTGTAAACTTTCTAAAAGCCAGACACTCTATTCTTTCCCTTTAAACTAGTGGTTCCCACCCTTCCTGATACTGCGATCCCTTAGACAGGTCCTCATAGTGTGGTGACCCACAACCCTAAAATTACTTTCAGTCCTATTTCCAAACTGTAATTTTGCCACTGTTATGAATCATAATGTAAATATATGATATGCAGGATGTGTGATATGTGACTCCTATGAAAGGGTCATTTGACACTGAGGGGTCATGACCCACAGGTTGAGAACCATTGTCTTAAACCCTGCTGTGCTAAATTTTATAAGTTTTAGAATCCTATACAACCCCATCATTCTGGGGTGCTAACAATAAATACTTGTGAAGGAAATTAAATAGTATAAAATCTCTTCTGTTCTAATTATATGCTAATATATAAAATATAATTATATTTATCAAAATTATATTTATTAACATTTCCTTATCTTTCCCATTTCTACATATCACTATCTCAAAAATAAAAACCAAAAATAGTCAAGAATCCACTCTTCCTCAGATCAGATGTTGGGGTCTGATGCTTTCAAGCACTATGTGTGTCCACATGCTGATACTTTTCAAAATTAGAATTGTTCATACATGATAAGCTTTAAAACATAGTACTAAAATTATAACTTCAATGCATCTTTTAAATTTTTTACTCATTTGTATTTTATGTGTTGTGTTTTGTCT
Source organism: Onychomys torridus (assembly GCF_903995425.1). Lineage (NCBI taxonomy): Eukaryota > Metazoa > Chordata > Mammalia > Rodentia > Cricetidae > Onychomys > Onychomys torridus. The sequence goes on from NC_050449.1 coordinate 84,801,973, forward strand.
CCATGTATGTATGTACACTTCACACATTCAGTGCTCATAGAGGCCAGAACAGAGACACAGATGCCCTGGAACTGGAGTTACAAAAGGTTTTGAGCCACCATAGGGGTGCCTGGGAACTGGACCAGGTGGACCACCTAAGCAGTAAATGTTCTTAACCAGTAAGCAATCTCTACAGCTCCTTCAGTGCATTTGTCAACCGAGACATTTTACTTCATTTTATATTTGACAAAACCTTAAAGGCCTAATGTCACAATTTATGTACAGTGACAAAAATTAAACTCAGGAATTTCATTGTATAATTCCCTTGTGAGTTTTAATTAGTGACTGCCTTTTTTCATCACTACATAATTCTTCTAATGCTAAAAAGCCAAACTTGAACTCCAAAGATTACTTTGAAGACACTAAGTAAATGAATCAGTAAGGAAGAAAATTATTCCAATCTCTGAAATCAGAACTGGATTGGAGGTCACACTCAGACACCTCTGATTATTGAGGACAGTTGCTCATGACCCCTTCACTCCTCATGTTCTTGTGATCTCTTGACAGTTCTTTCTTTATATTGCACTGGTGAACAAGACCATGTATAAAACTATATCAAAGTACTTAAAAATAAGTTTTGATTTACTTATTTTTATTTTAAAACTCTGAGTTAGTAGCAACCTAAAATCATACTTAAAATAATCCATTCGGCAGTAATAAATAGATAATACCTTTGTTTTATTGCTATGGCAAAGTCCTATTGCAAGATAGTTAATTTAGAATGTATTTTGGTTTCAGTTCCAATACAGGCATTATATGTGACTCTTATCCATAAAAGACAAGAAGATTCAGAACAATTGTAACTTTAGTAGTCTGTTAATGTATGTTTTTAATGTGTGCCCAGGATGCATGCGTAAGTAATTATCACAATTAAATTATAATTCCTCAATATTCCATTTGAAAATACAATGAGGATTATGTCAAAAGTTCATTTGTTCAAACTCAGGAACGCGTTCATCCTCTTCTGAATGTGATGTGAAAATGCCGAGCTGTGTGTACAGGAACAACAAACACTACTGAGCATGCCGCAGTCACAGTGTGGAATGCTGTGTCCTGAGAAAGTAGAAGGCTTCTCGTGAGAAGGCTGAAATGTCATTTGGGCTGCTCTTAGATCAGAGTGCAGGTGGCTGGAGAAAGCATCCGCTGGAGGCTTTGTGTTTACACAGTTGCTGCTTCGGGATGGTATTGATTGGAGAGGCAACTAATAAAACAAGCAGCCTTGCTTTCATCTGTGAGCAGCTGGGGGCTTTGTGAACACAGGAAAGTGGTTTTAATTAGGACATGCTCCCTTCATGTGTTTTACTTTTTAATTCTTTTTCCAACTTGACCATTCTGACTCACATCCTCCTTATAGTTCAGATTTTCAGGACCTGCTCAACCCCCAGATGCTATGAAGGGAAACAGTTCTAAGAAAGACATCCCTCTGTGTCCTCAGATGAAACCTTAATGTCAGTCAAACCAGTGTCCATTACTTTTCCAGGACAATTTCTTTACTTATATTTTGAAGCTGCATGGATCAAAGACTATCTCTAAAGTAAACTGAAATTTGGAGTAGAAGACATGAAAAAGTATTTTAATCTGAGACATTCACCCATATCTACAATGGCCATGAATTTAGTAAAGCACAATGTGCAGTGAGTATTACCACAAACACACACACACACACACACACACACACACACACACACACACACACACACATGTGCATGCATATAAACAATGCAGAAAATCTTTTTTAAGTCCATCAGCTCATATTTTTGCATCATTCCTAGTTTCTATAGCTCTGTCTTTCATTTAAAATTTCATATTTTTATACTTTTCTGTTTGCTTTTTATTTCTATTTTATCCCTTTTTAAACTTTCCAAAATATATCATTTATTTTACCATTAATTTATATCCAAGAAAATTTAAACACAATATCCATACACTAGAGATAGACTGATCAGATAGCTGTGCAGGATATAACGTGAGGAAAAGGGTGACTTGGTTTTTCCCAACGAAACTAAAAAAATGCACAAGATGAGAAGGTGTTATAATCTGACCTCGTAAATTAGAACACAAGCTGGGAATCTTAAGAGTTCTCAATGAGGAGCATACACTGTAATAGTGTTGACATGATTACAAAAATGACAACTACATAGGTAAGAAAGTCATTAGTACATAATTACTGTATCGTTTGACTCAAACAAAAAACAATTCTTTCATTTATCATTCATTTACAGTGTAGCAGGAACCTCAAGCCAGAGACAAAAATTCATTTTGATAAAACTGAAGCTATCTAGATTTTTAATACATGAGGGCTAAGTATAATGTAGTTTATATAATGGGGCTCAATTAATTTGAATGAGCACGTTTCTAAATTAACTTTTAAATGACCAAAGTCATATGAAAAACAGAAAATAGAGTATTTCCTTGGATTACAAAATGCAGTCCCTGGTCAATCAGTACCCTTGCTCAGAGGGCAAGACATTCTCAACCACTAGCTGAGGCTCGACTACAAAACTCAATGTTGTCTCCTATATATAGCTTCAGATATTTTGTTTTGTGTATTTAATTTGAAAGCTGGGAACACAGGAGGGGAAATTTTTGGAGGGATATGCTAAAGGATGGGCTAGCAGGTTATACATATAGGTAAAGAGGTGGAATGTAGGAGGCAGAAAGGCTTAAGCAGGGAGGGGATGGTGGAGTATGGGGAAAACCAGGGGCATGAGGAAGCACTATCTAAAATGAAAGGGTATGAAAAGACATGTGGGACACTAAACATCTCACAGCCCAACTTCAAGAAAAACGGGTGGAAGGAGAGTAGAACACATGTGATACTGAGGGTTAAAGGATGGATCGTGGGTGGGAATGAGAAGATGGTGGAGAGGAGAAGGCAGTGGATAACCCAAAACAAAGGTTATGAAAAACTTTATGTAAGTCCCCAAATTAGTAAACTAATTTCAAAATAAAACCAATAGTAAAAGACTTGGAACAGAATTCTGCATGGTGGACAACATCGCTCTCACAAGACATGGGTTATTAAATGAAAATACAAGGAATAGGATATTACCCTATGAGTCAGGGAGGTCCCACTAATCTTCAAAATAACACAAGCTATTGTCATTATGCTCTATAACTACATGGTAAGACTATTGCTGAAAATACCACAGACTCTGGTTCTAGGACATAAATCATTCTCAGATTAACCAAGAAACTTCCTCCCTCCTTGATAGTTTCCATAGTTCTAGAAGGTACTATTAAGGCTACACATGGAGAAAAGACATCAAGTGTCTCACCTCATGATAGAACCTATATGCTGCAATATCTACATGGCAGGCAAGAAAGCTATGGGATGGCTCTTTCTGGTTGGATTTAATGCTTTTCAATCATAAGTTACTTCATGCCTGATACTGTAGAAAGCTCATGGCTAGGGAGATCATAGGCACAGCTTAGAACCTGCTATTGTTATTTTACTAAGTGATCATATTGTCAAATTGCATTCTAAATATTTATGTTTATGCCTACAGATCTGGACTGCTCTCAACCTTGGTCAGAGAAGTTCCCTTTTGCAGGGCATAGCAGTAATGCATAGATGCAGAACTGGTCGAAGTGCTGAGAAAAAGAGACTGCATGCAGTCCTCAGCTTTAAGTCGGGCATTTACATCAGCCCCATCACTACCAAGGCTCAGAGAATGTGGCAGAAAAGGAGGATGCCAAATGAATCTAAGAACCAGTGAGTGGAGAAGAGTGTGAAATACTGGGCATGCCATGGCTGCAGCTGCTATGAAGTCACAGAACCTGTGGTAGCCTTTACAAGACCTTAACAAGATCAAGCCAGCAAATTCCGAGCATAGATAGAGTAGACAACCTCCAGGCCCTGCCCTGTACTGAGGAGCTGTTGGTGATGGATAGATGGATAGTCACTGGGAGAGGGAGAATCATTCTTGGGGGGGGGGGGGTTGCTTTTGTATTTGTTTTCTTTCAACATACATATATTTGTGCATATACATGCATATATGTGTGTGTACACACCTTCATGCATGTAGCTATGTCTGCGTATGTAAATAGAGAGGACATGGGAGGCATTTAAGGGAGGTTAATTGGGAGGGCCTGGTAGGAGGAAAGTGGGGAGTGATGTAATTCTATTTCAATTTAAAACTTTAAAAAATAAAACAAAATATATTTGAGAGAGAGAGAGGGAGGGAGGGAGGGAAGGAAAGAGAGAGAGACAGAGACAGAGACAGAGAGACAGAGAGAGTTTTTCATTCATTCCTGGTGGTTAAGAACAATATCGTATAAAATCCCCAAATTAATAAAATGTGAAGAATCCTCTTGCCTCAAAAGAGTATCATGAAAAGAAAATGTACATTACTTTATGCTATAAAAAAGGGTGTCTGCAGTAATATGCATGTGTACCTTCAAAAGAAAGCAAAGTATTGGATATAGGAAAAGGAATTCAAAATGTAGGAAATGGTACTTGAGTTCATGAACTTTAGGCAAAGTTATTAGAAAATTTTAATATTTATCAGAATCTTAAAAGAACACTTTATTAACTCTTTTAAGTTTTTACTTAAGACACTCAGCACATACCATTACCATCTTTCTAGTTTATGTTATACATAGCTTCAGAATCTGGGAGTCTAAGTCCCATGACATCTTGTTTCTTTATTTTGCTCGGGACATGCTCATGTTTGTTTGTTTACAAATGCTAGACCACAGTGATGTTCATAAGAAAGCTGTTCTATTAATTTCCACTTTACTTTATTATTTTGAGGCAGGATCTCATTCATCCTGCAATATTAGGGTGTCTTTGAGAGAAACTGAACCTTTCTCAGCTCCACTGTGCTTAGCCTGCGTGTCCAGGGAACTCAGTGTTCCCAAAGTCAACACTTGCTGGAGGCTCTGGGGTTCTTGTCCCACAAATTTAAGGATGAAATTCATATAGGCCACAGAGGGTGACTTTTAGAAAAGAAAAGTTTTATTATAGGAGCCTAAGGGAGATGAAGCTCTTGTATAGTAGGAAGGGTCACAGAGAGTTAGGACCACTGAACGTCATTGCTATGGAGTTAACAAGTTAGTGGGTGGAGGAAGAGAAAAGGGCAGGGATGGGCTGGTCAGACCAGTTTTCATCCCAGGTTCTAGTTATATCCTCAGTACAGTTTCCAGGAAGTGGATACTATTTTAAAGCAAAGAGATAAGGAAAAAGCAGACCCCTTTCTACCAACACCAGCCTCTAGCCATGTCTGAACCAGAGACAGTGTTGGCTTAGGCACTTCTGGGATCTCTGGCCACCCTAGGACAAGGCTACTGACAATCCCAAGGACATTTCTGATTTTCCCTGAGAAAGAAACTCTTCTTTAGAGTCTTTTTCACCCTAAACTGTCTAGCCATTCCTCAGTCTTGATACCGTGGAGCCTAGGCAGGTCTCAAACTTGCTATGTCGGTAAGGAGGACACTGAACTTCTGACTTTCCTGCTGCAATGTCTCCAGTGCAAAAATGACAGATGTGCATCGCCAATCTCTGCTTTATGTTGTATCAGTGCTGAATTTGGAGCTTTATGCATGCCACTCTACCAACTGAGCTATATTCCCAGCAAGAAATAATGCTGTTTTATAAATAAAATGTATGCTTTAGTAAATCTTGTGACTTGCTCTCTGAGAAATATTTTTTTCCTCCCAACAATAACAAGAAAAATAATTTTTAAAGAGTACTTTTGACAATAGATGCATGAAATTTCATAAAATTATTTATCAATTAGAATAAATAACATTGTCCTATTGTGTGGAGAAAATGCCCCAGACTGTGCTACATTAGCACCAATGCACAACCTACCTGTCACACTTAGAAGCAAGTTGCCTTCAATCTAGACTTAGAGCCAAAAATTTTGACTTATCACAAACTTTCCATAAACAGTCCACATTCAGTTATTAAATCCTTCCTAGTGAGGATCCCAGCAGTGATGCTGCAGTTATCAATCAACAGAAAACAAAATTTAAGGGAATGTTGAGGCATAGATGGACAGTTTAAATTCTTAAAGTAGATAAAAAGAATGTAGAACATATTTCAAAATTCCACTGGAAGGAAAACAATCTCATTTAGAGACTCTAGAGGCTTTGTTTGTTTTCTCTACTCATTTCAAAATTCTGCCTGAAATATCAAGAAAACATTCTCAAGAGAGAATAGGAAATATGTAATATTTGAACTAAAATAGTTCACCCAGAATACATGACTTCCTTTACTGTTCCAATATTTCAGTACTTTTTCAAGAAGTCACTGCCTAAGTCACCCAGGAAATGAGAAAATTTTCATAGGAATAACATGCAAAGTTTATGTAAGAAACAACTGTTGGGAACCAGGTGAGGAGCAGCCAGTTCCCTCTGCATCTGCAGTGGTTAGGACTGCCATCTCACTCCACTCCTCCCCTTCCCATAAGACTGTGGAGCTGTACAACAACTGTAAGAGGATGGGGAAAGCATCTATCACTCCTCACTGACCCAAGTACTCAGTGTGGTCCAAAGTTATCTAAGAAGCACTGAAATGCTACACAAAGGGGAAACCAGGACCACTTTAGTTGGATTTGCAATGATTTCGCATCCCAGCCCACACACTGATGGATGCATGCACATACATCCACTTGTCCACACATTCAGGACTTCTTTGCTTTTTGTTTACATCAGCTCACAACATCTCTACTTGGCTTTCCCAGATACTAAATCCTAGGAGTAATAGAGCAGCATACTGTAAAATTAAACAATAAATGTAAGTAAATAAAACATAACAGGAAATTAATAAGTCTAGTGACCCACCTCAGTTGTTATTAAGTCTATACTGCTCTTACCAGAAAATGTTGCAGTACTATGAGATTCTTAAATTGTGATCTTTAAAACATTAGCAAATAAAATTCTAATTCTGACTAGATATTTATTTCAAGTACTTGGGAACCAGTTTTGAAGAAAGCCAGTACTTAAAGTCAGACTACACACCTGCTTATATGCAAAGATTTCTCCTCAAATCAGTGCTCAGAAATCATTGCCACAAATGACTGGGAGCCCTGCCTTCCCATCCCCACCAGAGAGCAATAAATGTTACATTTATTGCTAATGTAACATAGCAATAATAGATGGATAAATGTTACACCATGCACATTATGCTATGACACTGTCAGTTTCTATCTTTGACTCATGGTTAGTGAATCTTCAGGCCATGAAAAGTGAGCATTATTTAAAAATCCTTGTAGATTTATTGGCTTCCAAGACACCTCATGAGGAAATTAGTAGTGCCTGAACTTTTAATTATTCGGAATCATATTGATTGTGAGCAGAAAGCAAATGCAGTGCCTGTACTATATTAAGTAACAAGGCTTACAATTCTGTGAGCAATAAAGAGGAATCCATGAGGAGGCTAGGAAGGAACTCATTTGAAAAAGTCCTAGATGTCAGTTCCAATCAGAAGTGACCCTCTCATGGCTGCTTGCAGGCAGCTAACTCAATAGCTGCTGATCTGGGAGATTTTCTTGACCGGCTACAGCTATAGCTTCCAGAGTTTGACAAATCAATACCCATTTTCTAAAGGGCCAGTGGGTTGGGGTGAGATATACATGAAGAGTTTGATTCAAACACCACAAAAATACCCAATTTCCAAAGTAAGACTAATATCCAGCATTTTAAAGACCGTTTATTATATTTCAGGCCTTTGAAACATGTTCTCTTGTTTAGCACAAATTGCATTATTTTAATTTACAGATAAAGGGAAGAAGTCTAGTGATAAAACTCCACTTCTGTTATATTTCTTCAGAAATAGAACCACACTCACACTCCCTGATTTCAACACTCCCACAGATGGGCACAAAGTGCTCAGCCTTGTGCCTCATCACTGAATGAAAAACAAATATAGTCAATCACGGAGTACATGCTCTAAAGCAGTGGTTCTCAACCTTCCTAATGCTGTGACCCTTTAATACAGTTCCTCATGTTGTGCTGACTCCCAACCATAAAAGTATTTTTGTTGCTGACTATAATTTTGCTAATGTTATGAACCATAATGTAAATACTTTGGGAGATAAAAATTTGTCAAGAGTCATGACCCACAGGTTGAGAACTACTGCTCTATAGTATGGTTTTTTCCTACTTTAGGCCCAAGTAACAAAGTAAAGAAATAGACAGAAAAAGCAGTCTATTGAAATTTAAAAGGTACTCTAAATCATCTATCAAAACTGTTCATTTTTAATAACAACACAATATAGTTCCAGATTTTAGGATGTCAATATTTCCTTTAACATTTCCATTCATTATACCCTATCCACAAATAAGTGTCCTCAAATAAGGCTGGTAATTTTGGTTTTATTTGTAGTCCATCTCCCATTAAAAAAATAATGTGCCACAATCAATGCTGTATTTGGTTACTTAAAGATACTCAACATATTCAGTATTTGTGTCCCACAGTTATAAAAGGCCAGTTACTATTTTTGTATTTTATTTTGCCCTCTCCATTTTTCCAGTTTCCATTTGTTCAGTTCAACTTTATTTATGCTGCTCTGTTTATTATAAAGGTCAAGCCATCTACAGACTGAATATGTGGGAAATAAGCATTGCATCCAAACTACTTCCTAAAATTTAGGATCTATCACAATAAGAAAGGAAACTACCACTGTGAGAAAACTTTTGTAGTAGATGAAAGGCTCCTGGAGTTAGGACTTGGGAAGGGAAAGAGGGAATAAAAACCAGGAAACACTTCGGACTAATAGATATCTTCAATGAATATATACCAAGCATCAAATCCACAGATTATGGACATGTAACCCATTGCATGTCAACTATGCCTCCATAGAGCCATGTAAAGAAAGAATGACCCAGGAAGCTGAAAAGAAAACAAAGAAAGGCAAAGGCAGGGAGAAGAGTGGACACTTCATCATTTCCTAAAGGAAAAACAAATATGAACTAGATGAGTAACAAAACCAGTAAATGTCCAAACACATGTCCACTGTGCTCTAAAAGGCAGAGATGGAAATCTAGGAGAAATGAGTTAGGCTCAAGGAAGTAGGATGTCTTTGGTCTTCCTCCAAATTAAATAGAATAGAAATCCACATTAATGAGACTGTTTGTGATGAATTGGGGCAAATCTTGTGATTTGTGTGAGCCTGCTCAAGAACTTCATTATCTTAATGTAATATACAGTGAAAATATCACCAACTACAATTACAGTTAAAATGGAAATGTTCTAGCCATCTGTCTGAATCTCTGAAACCTGTATCATGCCTCATGGTATAATTTGGCTTGGAAAAATATGCAAAAACATTCCTTATCCTGTGATAGAATCTGTATTGGTCATAATGTAAAGATAAAAACAAGCAGGCAATCTTTAGTCTTCTGTAGGTTTTATCATAATTGGAATATTTTCTTCCCTGGAAGCTTAATTTCTTCCACAGACTTCTATCCATCTCTTCCACTAAATAGGACACCAACAGGCAAGGAGACAAGAGAAAAATGAAAAGAAAACTGATTTTGACTAAAAGAAAACATGAGCATTATCCAAAGAGCAAAGAACCAAACTCCAAACATATCAGTGTCCTTATTCAATTTAATTCATAACAGGACATTCTCATCTGTGAAAATAATGGATATTGTTTTATCAGCTCACTACTGTCTCTTTGGTCTCTCTATTTAGCTGCAAGAACAGATGCCTAGGAAACAGAATTTGTAATCCAGGTTTGCTTGGCCAAGCTAAGCCTCTAGCTATAATGTTCTCTTTGTTTTGACACGGGTATGAATCTAAGCCATTTTTTAGCATTTTCTAGTACAATGTATACTGAACTTCAAGATCTCAAGTGTTACCAACAACTTGTGTGATCTTCTGCCAGTGGAGGGAAAGAAGATGTATTAGGAATAATCTTGGTACACCTGTATCATTACCAGTGGTTGAAATCTGATATGGTATATTTGGCAAAGGACCACTGCCTTTGTTTACAGAGCATCTTCCCAGCATTCCAGCAACCAGGACCCTGGGGTGCTTCGATATCCCGAGAATCCAGCAACTTATGTGTCAGTGGGAACAGACTGAGAACTCCACGTCTTTGCTCCCACACTTCACCAGCATCTTTACCAGTCACCAAATATTTATAACAAAAGCACTGATTATGATATGAGTTTATTTTTAAGTGCCCTAGGAGACCAGCAGGTATGGTGAGTAGTTTCCACTCTGAAGACAAGCAGTTGAGATCCACTCTTATAATACTGTTTCTTTGTTGTTATTGACCAAATAATTAGAAAGAAAGCTGTTACTGTGTTTGTTTGTCTTTAAAAGTATAAGTGAAGTAAGACAAAAGTCTCTGATCCAAAGGCTGAGACTGTGCCCTTCATCTCTAACCAACAGTTCCAGCTCTGTAGGAACCATTTCATCTGACAGCTGGCCCTTGAGCCTCTTCTCACTTTGAATGAAGAGCACCAGCATCCCAGTTTGCTTTCTGTTGTTATGATAAACACCACGACCAACTTGAGAAAGAAAGGCTCTATTTGACCTTCACATCCAGATCACAGTTGATGGTGGAAGAAAGTCAGGGCAGGAAGCATGGAGAAGTGCTGCTTACTGGATTGCTCCCTATGGCTTGCTCAGCCTCACACAACCCAGAACTACCTACCCAGAAGAGGTACCATATCCCATGAGCTGGCCCTTTCTACATTAACCACTTATCAAGAAAATGCTCCACAAATGTACCCATAGGCCTATCTGACAGAGGCAATCCAATGCCTCAAATTGAGGTTGCTTTTTTTTTTAATTTTCAGATATGTCTAGGTTTGTGTCAAGTTCACAAAACCAGCTAGACAGCTATGAATTTGAATGATAGTAGATGAGCATGAATATGTTTCAAAAATGTTTTCATACACAGTAATGACTGAAGTCAATTTTAGAAAACTGAAGTTGAACTCAGAATGCAATTGACAGTGATCTTTTTCATTCTTATGTACTTACTACATTCAGGGATGCCAATAAAAAGACAAGGTCCCAATCAAATGTTCTTCTTAGAGTGAGACTTTGCAGCTGTTACTGTGCACCTTGGAATATGAAAATGACAAAGGCAGAATTTTAAACTACAACAACAAAAAAAGGACAAATACTTGAAGCCTGATCCTTAAAAGCTCTGCTGGATAGGAAAATCCACTATGAAAAATAAGCTATATTTTACACAGTATTAAAATGATATTTGCTTAAAATGTCTGCAATTATATAGGATTCAGAAGGGCCACCCCCCACTGTTTTCCATCCAAACGAATGGGATGCACATGGTTAAATTACCACCTGCAGCGTGTGCTAGCGGCCAGTGTACACAGCTGTCACTATAGCCCTGTGATTATGAAAGTATCTTTCCACTGTTGTACAATTAGCAGGCCTTATCTTTCTTTCTCCCAGTAGGTGATGTTTTTGCTAGTATCAGAGCACATAACATCCTCTACTTGTTAAGATACTTGTGTCTCAATTTAATATAACCAATCTAGAGGGTGGGACACTCATGTCTTCAACATTATTTTGAAACATTCCTATATAAATAAGAAAGACTATCTGTCTTCTTTTGGTTAACTTATATCATAAAAGAGTAAACTCCAGCTTGGATCTTCCCACCAGGCATCAGCTCTGCTGAACCTACAGATTAAAGGAGTGGTGGTGATTTGTCCTGGGGAAGATTTTCAGTGTCAAAAGTAGATCAGAGGTCAAAAGCAAGGGCTAAACCACAGACAGTTGTTGTTGTTGTTGTTGTTGTTGTTGTTGTTACTTTGTATTGCAAAGAATTAGGTAGCTAGCTGTAAGATAGGGAGAGAGGCTTCAAAATGTCATCTTCTGGCCATGGCCCAGCCATAGCAATCCTGAACTCACAATAGCTGCAGTTACCAGACACTGGGTCTGGCAGAAGATGTGAATCATGGATGTAGGCAGGGCTTCTTCCTTGTTTAACTAGTGACTACTGGTAGATGCAGAGGAGGAGGCATTGTTTGAAGTTAAGTGTCTACTGGTGGCCCTACCAGACCCAGGAAAGAGTTCCCAATTCCTAGCGACATAGATGCCCTGATTGAATTCAGTAGGTCACAAAACAAAACAAAAAGATAAGAATGTGGGAAAGTCATTTGTAAGAAAGGAGATTGATAGGGATGGAGAGAGAAAAGATAGTTGTTTGTTTCTTGGTTCTTTTTCTTCTGAGAGCCAGTCACCCAGCTCCCAAATAAATCACACATGAAGGCTTATTCTTATTTACAAATGCCCAGTCTTGGCTTGGCTTTTCCTTAACTTGAAATTAGCCCTGTCTATCTTTTGCCTCAGAGCTTTTCCAGTTCTCTTACTTCTGTAAATCTTACTCTTACTCTGTAGCTTGCTGTGTAGTTGGGTGGCTGGACCCTAGAGTCCTCCTCCTTCTTTTATTATTTCCCAGATTTCTTCTTCTATTTATCCTCTCTGCCTGCCAGCCCCCCCCCCCGGCCCTGTGCCCCAACCTTTCTCTTGCCTCACAATTGCCCCTTCAGATCTTTATTACACCATGATGTGTTTTACACAGGCATGGTTACACAGCTTCACAGAGTTAAACAAATGCAACATAAACAAAAGTAGCATACTTTAAAATAATATTCTACAACAAAAGATAGCTTGAGGGTGAGAATAATCAGAATATACATATGTGTGTGTGTGTGTGTGTGTGTGTGTGTGTGTATATATATATGTATATACATGAATTTGCCAAAGAATAAATTTAATTGTTAAAGTCAGAAAACTTGCAAAATATAAAAGTGAGAATCAGATAAAAAATTTATGAATATGACAAAAAATAATCTAGATGTAATTAAACTTTTTTAAAAATTGAAACAACTTAAGATTACTAAGAACTAGAGGGCAAATCAAAACTTAGATTATTCTGATTTAATCATGCTTATATCATGAATCACCTAGCTCCAAAGGTAAGTTCTTTCCCCTAACTCCCTGACTGTGCTCACTCCCACTGTGGGATCAGAGGTGGGCATTTTGTACACATACTGGCCAGCTTAATCATTGTTAATATACTTCTAGTTTAGAGCCTGGAATATATTAATTTCATTCAATATGTAGCATTTATCCACCAAAGCAAAAAGAATTCTCAATTGAAACATATAGAAAGCCAAGAAGAGTCATCTGGGACACTGGCAGCCAGTAAATTAAATATTTAAGTTAGCAATGTCCTAGAGAAAAGTAAATTTCAGAAGCTAAACATCACATACAAGTAAGACTTGTATTTCTGTAGCAAGTTGGTAATTAGAAGACATCAATTAATCAATGCCATTTATGCTTTCAGATATGTTTCTTCCTAGTTCTGAAGGAAACACCAGTATTACATGTAAATTTAAGAGGCTTATCATTATTTTACAATTTGACCAAAATTATTCTATCAACTTTTTTTCTCATAGACAAAAGACAAATATTTTCAAAATTACTGGAGGAAAAAAAAACAGGCTGTTTTAGCCTTTTACGGTGGAAAAGAAAACAAACAAAAAAACAAAAAAACTTTAAAAGTTTAAAGGGAATGGCAAGATAGGTGAGTGGTTAATGGCACTTCTTGTCAAGTCTGGTGTCCTGACTTTGATCCCAATGGTCCACACAGTAAAAGGAAAGAATACTCTCCTGAAAATTGTCCTCTGCCCTCCACATGTATGCAGTAACAGCACATTTGCCTGCCTACACCCGAGGGTGACACACATACACACCACACACACACACACACACACTAGTACAAACATAAATATGAAATATGGTGGTTTGCGTGAGAAATGCCTCTATAGACTCTTGCATTTGAGCACTTGTCCCCTGTTGGTGGTGCTGTTTAAGGTTACTTAACTGCTAGGATGTGAACCTTGCTGGAGGAGGCATGTCCTGTGGGGATGGGCTTTGAGAGTTTACAGCCTCATCACACTTCCAGTGCTCCCTGTCTGCACTTGAGATGTGATTTCTCAGTTTCCTGCTCCTGTTGCCTAGCCTTCCCCATTTATGGACACCTTGCCCTCCTAACCAACTATATAACCTTCTATGAGTTGTATTGGGTCATGGTATTTTATTTTATTATAGCAACAAAAAAAGTAATTGATGCAATAAATTAATGTAGTTTTTTGTTTGTTTTGTTTTGTTTTTTTTTTTTTAAAAAAAAAAAAAAAGCATGCTTCTGTGTTGCTTCGGAGAAGAATGTCATGGGTTCAGGATGCAGAATTTTTAAAATCTTCTCAAATTTTGACATGCAGTGTCTACCTAAAAATGACTAAACTGTCACAGTCATATGACGATTCTCTGAGTACATGCTAGTCCTCAGTTCTCAGTGGTCTGTCCCTATTACAACAGTATAAGACAAACGGTTTATATCATGACTTTTTAAATGAAGATTCTGTGATTCAAGGGCACTTAGTAAATCTCACAAATCAAATAAGTAAAGAGTTCTGGGAAGGATTTGCACGAAATGTCTGGCTTCTGGTATCCTTTACATTCATTAGATCATAGAATATTAAAGGTTTACCAATCTACCTCAAGCTGGTTCAGTCAAGACTGTGTTTTGAGGGATTCTTTTTAAATATTTCTTATATTTATTCTTTAGGACTTTCATATTCACTATATTTTCATCATATTCACTCCCTACTGCTTTCCTAAAAGTCCTCTCAGACACCATCCCACCACAACTCCATCCCAACTTCATGTCCTTTTGATTTTTATTTTTCACTACCCGAAGAGTCCAATTAATGCTTCTCCATATTGGGTATGAACAACCTATAGGAGGCATACCCTGAAGAAATTGACTCTTTCTTCTCTATCGGGCAGCCATCAACTGCCTTTAGCTCCTCAACTAAAGGGCACATGGCAAGAGAGGATTCCTCACCCATGCCTGTGAGATTGGCTTGATCTTGTGCAGGTCTTGTACTGGCAGCTACAGCCACTGTGAGTTCGTGCAATGGACTTCCATGTCCAGAAGACACTGTTTTGGAGCAGTCATGCCCAACCTCTAGCTCTTACCCCTTCTCCTGTGACATTGCCGAAACTTGGCAGCAAAAGATATGTTACAGATATTCTCTTGTATTTTGACAAGTTGTGAATCTCTAGTGTTTACCACCAACACTTCAAAAAGAAGCTCCTTTGATAAGAACTGAATGATGCGTTAAACTATAGGTATAGAGACAAGTATTTAGAAGGCAGTTCAATACATTGAGCAAAATAATAGCATAGATTTTCCCTTTAGGCCCAATTAGCTTGGTTTCTTGTCCAGGTTTACACTACTTTCACCTTTTTTCTACTTGTGCTCTGTTAGTTCACACTCCCTGATCTGTACATGATTGATAGTCTTCAGCCCTGATACCACTCCCCATGATGCAGTCAGCTCTGGTCTTTGCAACCCCTGGGCCAGTGAGAGGAATTCATACTTAACACACAGGGAAATTTTCTTAGTGCAAACAGGCCTGAGTCCAAAGGCACCTAAGTTACAGAAATGTCAATTTTGACTTCAAGAGTCCGTTGCTCTGTTTCTTGGATCTCCGTTTCTGTGTTCTCTTCACTTTCCACCCTGCAGTGTCTTCAAGACTGTAATGTGGCTGCTTCTAATTCCATACTTTTAACTTACGTCTCAAAGGCTTAAAAAAAAGGGGGGGGGGCTCATCTTTCTGTCTTTCTCAGCAGTTTAGAGAATGTAACCTTTCTTAAAATGATGAAACAGTCCTCTGGTGAACCAAGTCGGATCACCGAGTTCCTTCAGGCCTGGAATATCAAAATATCAGGAGTGTCAGAGTAGCCAGTGACTGAGAATGAGAAACGTTATTTCACCTGGGACAGTATAATCTGACAAGGAAGCTACATATGTCATTTTTAAACGTTCTAAGAATATGTAAAGTTAATGCACTAATTGAAATATATTATATTTTATGTAATGACATATCTGAATTATTTTCATTTCAAGGTATTATTAACATAATTTATATTAAAGCATTTTTCATTTTAGTTCAATTTGGAGTACATTTTCAAAACCCATTGTGTTTACTCTAGAGTATACCACAATTTAAATAAAAATGCTCTTCTTCAAGTTGGGGAGGTGACTTAACAGATAAAGGGACTTGTGTCACAGATGAAGGGCCTGAGTTTGGATCTCCCAGAAACCACATAAGGCTGAAAGCAAAAACACCTGGCTGTAATCTAAGCACTCCTGTGAGAAGATGGGGCAGGTAGATATAACAAGTTTGCAGAAGCTCTCAGCCATTTAGCCTGGGATATGCAGCAGCAAATGACAAAGATACTCTCTCAAACAAGAAGAAAGAGCAGTTCTTTGACCTTTACATGTGCAGTATGGCACAAATGTACCCCTGAACACACACACACACACACACACACACACACACACACACACACACACACACCGGATCCACACAGTTTTAAGAATCAACACTTCAATCATGACTCCTCCATTTCTAATGCTAATACTTCTCACCTACTTCAATGGGAAGTATTTGTCGGTGGTGCTAAGTGGCCACGTCTGAGGATGCCAAACACCTTGCAATGAGTAGGATGGCCTTACACAAGAAGCCTTTCTCTCACCAGAAAACAATGGTGAGAGCACACTAGTGACATGACAAAGAATGAATATCCAGATTCGTAGAGTTTGACAAGTGTATAATGTAAACATCCCTTTCATGACTAATTTCAGCTCATTAAACTGACAGTGAAAATACAGAGGGATAATAATTACTTGATTAGTGTGGTTCTTAGGATCTATAAATATACTTTAATACTTCAATATATACAACAAATTCATCATGGTGATCACTTTTGCCCGACGAAATAAGACTGTGATAGGGGAAATCAAATTAAAGTCTAATATAGACTATTTTTTCCTATTTTAATTTTTATCAAGAGCTAGACTGCAGCAATAAAAAGCTGATGTGAGTATGTACATACATACATAGACACATATTTGTTATTACAATTATATATAAACTACTAACAAATGCTATGGAGAAAGAGACTTTTTTTAAAACCAAAGTTGTCTCTCCCTTTATTTCTTAATACTTGTCTGAAGTGAAACGTGTTTCTCATTGTAAAGTATTCTCTTTCTATATAAAACTTTTCATTTTACCTTTAAATGGCAATTTGTGAAAGTTACCCTATGATCTATCTATTATCTAAATCTCTATAAATCTCAAAAATAGGGAGTATCTAAATGCAATACATGGAAGGAATTATGATTTCAAAATATAAGGTAACTAAAAAAATACAAATGAGTTCCATAATTTGTCTAAATATTTCTAACATTTATAAAGATGGCACATGGTTATATGATTTTTTTTAAGTAAACTAAATTTTAATTAAAAGTCTGAAGTTTAACCCTGAAAAACACTCATGGTAGAATAAAATATAAGAATGGCTTAAAATACTTGAAAATGGAATAAAACTCATTTTAATGAGAACATGGGCAGCTTGCCTTTTGAAATTACATCTGAATTAATATAAATATATTTTGATTTTGACCACAATTGAAGTATGTGCATATATTGAAATAGTGATACCATAGTATTGTTCCTTTAAGAAATTTTAAAAAATGTATTCAGTAGTGTCAAAATAAAACAAATTTGATTTCAAACTTCAAGAAGTAGTATTATCAAGAAGAAAACCAAAGTTTTGAAATTATGGAACAAAATACACTTCTTCATGGAAAAAGCACAAAACGTGACATCTTAATGCCATCTATTGTTTAAAATGGGGTTATGCATTAGAAATAATTCCAGAATTGTGTACAAATAAATTGATATTGTGACTTGTAGTCACTCTAAGAACAGTCATGCACACACTCACATACACTCAAACTCTAGACACTTCAAAAAGGTTTATACAAATTGAATGATTTGTCCAATAAAAGGAGAAATTTGGACCTCAAGAGACAAAGATCAAAATCAAATCACGGCAAAACAGAACCTGTAAACTTACCTCTATGTCTACTTCAAATTAATGAACTGAAATATCTGTTACTTCATTAAATATCAGCATGGTTAGAAGCCACACCTCTGCTATACACACACCAAATTAAAGGGTCAAAATTACTAAGAGGAAAGCATGATAGTCAAGCTGGCCACAAGATGGAGACATTTCACCATTAAAATGCAAATAAGCACATACTAGAGAGGAAATTTCCCTCACTTAACAAAAACTCTCAAGTGTAAAACAAATGCCTTTCTTTTCCACCTATAGTAAAGTGACTACTAGAAAAAATGCCCACATTATCAATATTATTGTATGGCCAAGTACATCAATTTAGAAATATCACTTAGTTTAAGTGAAAGATTTTAACATTAGGATAGGCAATCTAAAATTCCAGTAGATGCGATTTGTTAGCCATTGGTACAGTTGTGTATTGCTGAACACTGTGACAACAAGCTGCACTCTCCAGATTCACACTGAATTGACACCACACTAAATACTTCCCCCAAACTCTCCTGGTGGGATAATCCTACTGAATACCTTCTGGACCCCACAGCTGTTCTTGTCATGGAGACTGCAAATAGCTCCAGGGTCTGGAGAAAACGGATTATGCTTTAGCAGAAATGCGTATAATGGACAAATCAGACATTCTTCTGACAACTAGGTGCATGTTTCATAAGAACAAGCATTGTTCATGGTATTACTAACAATTAAACAATTAATTCCCCCACATACCCATCAAACAAACAAACAAACATCAATAATCCTATAAAAATATTCTTCAGTGAGAATTACCTAGGTGAACCTGAGGACAGAGAATTGAAAAGAACAATTATAAACAAGGTAAAAGATCTTACGGAGTTTAAGGAGAAGATGAGTAAACACAGAAACACTGCAGTGTGTAGTGGATAGCCATCCCAGCATTGGCCTGGAAGTTCCAACCTTGTGGAAGTTCCACAAGGCGGGGCAGAGGAGGGAGCGGAAGACCGAGGAGCAGGAGGAGGTCGCTCTCTTGGTTCCTGGACGCGGGACGCAGGAAGAGACCGAGCAGAGTTCTCCAGAGAACACCGCCGGACTGCCCTATACCTTTGCCAGACCCTGCAACCTACCCCTTCATTTGTAAGTTACCCCACAAAATAAACCTCCCTTTTAACTACGTGGAGTGGCCTTAATAATTTCACCAATAGCAGTGAACATGAGGAGGATAGTAATAAACTCATTATTAAAGTCCAACAACCCAAACATAAGGATAAAACCAAGAAGGAAATCCATGATGTCAAAGTGAAATCACTAAAGACATAGAAATTACTGAAGAAAGCTCAAGCTGAAATGAAGGAGTTGAAAAAATAAAATACTTAATTAGAAAATACAGAATAGGTCTTAGCAGTAGAATGAGCTAAGTAGAAGACAGCCTATCATCAGAAACTGAAGATAAGTGGGGCTGGAGAGATGGCTTAGTGGTTAAGAGCGCTGTCTGCTCTTCCAGGGGTCCTGAATTCAATTCCCAGCATTTACATGATGGCTCACCACCATCTATAATGAGATCTGGTGCCCTCTTCTGGCATGTAGGCATACATGCAAACAGGACACTATACACAATAAATAAATAAATATTTTTTAAAAGGGGGGGGGGCGCTGGGGAGATGGCTCAGAGGTTAAGAGCACTGAATGCTCTTCCAGAGGTCCTGAGTTCAATTCCCAGCAACCACACAGTGGCTCACAACCATCTACAACGAGATCTGGTGCCCTCTTCTGGCCTGCAGTCATACATGCTGTATACATTATTAATTAATTAATTAATTAATTTTAAAAAAAGAAACTGAAGATAAGGTAGAGTAGTTGAACCACTCATTTACAGAGTATGATAAATTTTTTTTAAACACACATGAGACAAATATGCAGAACTATTACAAGCATAGAATTAGAAGAATCCTCGGTTAATGACTTGGACCATACCTTCAACAGGATAATAGAGGAAAACACCCTCAAGTTAAGGAAATACACACCCATAAAGATGCAAGAAACATACAGAACACCAAATAGACAAGAACAGAAGAGAAACTCTCCATGGAATAGTATGGCTAAACATGTATAAAGAACAAAGAATGCGTAATGGCAGTTGCAAGAGGAAAACAATAGTCTCATACAGAGGAAATCCTACAGCTAAATTCTTAATGAAAGCGTCAGATGCCAGAGGAACCTAGAGCAATGCATTCCAAGATCTAAAGGGGCACTTCTGCCAACATAGACTGTTTTACCTAGCAAAACTATCCACCCTAGTTAAAAAGAGAAAGAAGAAATGCCCATGGTCCAGACAAGATAAAATAATGTATGTCCACAAAACCAGCCCTATGGAGAATACTAGAAGCAATACTTGTGAGTGAAGGAAGGACAAGGAGAGACAAGAGATTACAACAAGAAAACAAATAAGATACAATTATTGAAAAATAATCTAGGACTAAGAACAGAAACAGTGGGGGAGCAATTAAAACACATCCCTCAGTAACAACTACAAATATTAATGTCCTCAACTCCTAAGCGAAAGAACATAGATTAGTGAAATTGATTAAGAAACAACAAATGCCATCCTTGTGCTATGTACAGGAAACTCATCTTGCCCTCCAGGATATGCATTACCATAGAGTTAAAGGATGGAAAGAAAGAAAAAAAAAAACCAGTATTCCTGGAAAATGGAACCAGGAAACAAGGAGGAGCCAGTATCATAATGTCTGACAAAATAGACTTCAAACTAAAGTTAATGAGATGATATAAAGAAGGATACTTTAATCTGATCAAGAGAAAAATTAACCAAGAAGACAGTTTGCCACAATCAATTTCATAAACAGCATATAAAAGACCTTCAAGAATGGCAAGGTTCGAGGGAAAGAGAGCTTAGGGGAGCAGGAGATCCCAGCTGGATCAAGAACAGAAAGGGAGAACAATGAATAAGAGACCATGATAAATGAAGACCACATGAGAATATGAAGAAGCAAAGTGCTAGAGAGGTCCCCAGAAATCCACAATGATACCTCCACTGTAGACTACTGGCAATGGTCAAAAGAAAGCCCAAACTGACCTAGTCTGGTGATCAGATGACCAAACACCCTAACTGTCATGCTAGAAATCTCATCCAATGACTGCGGAAAGCAGATGCAAAGATCCACGGCCAGGCCCCAGGTGGAGCTCCAGGAGTCCAATTGTTGAGAAAGAGGAGGGATTGTATGAGCAAGAATTGTTGAGACCAAGATTGGAAAAATCACAGGGACAAATAGCAAAACTAATGGAAACACATAAACTATGAACCAATAGCTGAGAAGCCCCCAGCTGGATCAGACCCTCTGGATAAGTGAGACAGCTTGAACAGTTTGGGAGGCACCCAGGCAGTGGGACCCGGACCTGTCCTTAGTGCATGAGCTGGTTGTTTGGAACCTGGGGTTTATGCAGGGAAACTTCGCTCAAGCTTGGGGGGGGGGGGGGGCTGGACCTACCTGGACTGAATCTACCAGGTTGAGCTGAATCCCCAGGGGAGTCTTTGCCCTGGAGGAGATGGGAATGGGGGGTGGGCTGGAGGGAAGGAGGGAGGGAGGGTCGGGAGTGGGGAGGACAGGAGAATCCATGGCTGATAATGTAAAATTAAATTATATTATAAAATTTAAATAAATAAATAAATAGATAGATAGATAGATAGATAGATAGATAAATTGTAGTTAGAGTTTTCCTGCCTGGCCCAGTCAGGACAAATCTCTCTTACCTGCCAGTCCCACAGTCGCTCAGATCCAACCAAGAAAGCACACAGAAACTCACATTGTTTAGAAACTGTATGGCCGTGGCAGGCTTCTTGTTATCTGCTTCTTCTATCTTAAATTAACCCATTTCTGTTAGTCTATACTTTGCCACATGGCTTGTGGCTTACCAGTGTCTTTACATGTTGCTTTTCATGGCGGCGGCTGGCGGTGTCTCCCCCAGCCTTCTACTTCCCAGAATTCTCTTCTCTCTTGTCCCGCCTATACTTCCTGCCTGGCCACTGGCCAATCAGAACTTTATTTACACAGAGCAATATCCACAGCAATAAATAAATAAAAAGACCTTCAAGATAAAGACTAACCTCAATTCAGTAACAGTAAGTAATTTTGATACTTCATTTTCTCTAACAAACAGGTCATCTGGGTAAAAAAAAAAAAAAAAAAAAAGATATCATTTCATTAAATGATATCATACATCAAGTGGACCTAACATACATCTACAAAATATCCCACCCAAAGATAAATATATATATATATATACTCTACTCAGCAATCCATTAAAGTTTCCCTAAAATAAACCATATATTGGGATACAAAAAACTCAATAAATATAGAAAAACAGGTAAATTCACATATCCTATCACTCTACATTGTTTAAAAAAAAAAGCTTGAAATCAACAATAACTGAATCTCTGTAAAGTATACAAAGTCATGGAGATTAAAGAACACAGTACTGAATGACAAAATGGGTCAAAGAAGAATTCAAGAGAAATTTTTGTTAAATACCAGGGGAAAAGGAAAAGGAAAACGCAGCACATGAACGCCTGTGGGACACAGTCCTAAGAAGCAAATGTATGGCATTAGAACCCTACATTCAACAGTCAGACAATACAGATACATGGTTCTGCTTCTTCCTTGAGATTGTGGTCTGCACTGGTCCACAAGGGCGGAGAGAGCAGAAGCAGTGAACAGGGTTCAAGACACCTGTGGGTACAGCCTGCAGGAGATAGACTTCAGCGAATCAGCTCAACTTTATTCCAGAGTATAAGGAACATATAGGATTGGGGAGCTCGGGGATGAACCATAATTTGCATTAAATGGCACACTCCTATCACAAGGCTTTGATGTGGTTGTAGGGTCCTGTCCTATCAAAATGACTAGAGAACTTGCCTAATACCATGTGGGTGTTCAGTGGGAGAAAATTTGCAGTATCTGTGTCAAGGGTCACCCTTGAGATAAGTCAGGCATGCTGGGCCCTAGAAACATCATCCAAATAAGACTAGGTAGAGAGCAGGAAGCTTTTGCTAGGGGGAGGGAGTCCACCATGTTGCCAAGCTTTGAGAAAGCTGCCAGGTTACAGTAAACTGCAACCTCTGATCAGCCAACAATGCCTTGCAACACAGATAAGTCATTTCATGATGTAACTCAAGTATTTGGAAAAACAAGAGCAAATCAAATCCAATCCAGTAGTTGAGAAGAAAAGCGAGCAAGCAACAGAAAAGAAAAGGAAGAAATTACTAAAATAGAAACAGAAAGCAAACATTTGTTGACTTAAATAGTTAACAAATCTAAGAGCTGGTTCTTTGAAAAAGAATGAAAGATTCTTAGATAAATTAACCATGAAAAAGAGCAAGGAAACACAAATTAATAAAAACCACATAGGAACATAAAAACATTAAAATAAACATCAAAGAAATTGAGGATATAATAAGGGAATATTTAAAATCCATATTCAAAAAATATAAAAAAGGACAAATTTCTAGATGCATCCAATTTATCACAGTTGAATAAGGAAGAGCTTAACAGCTTAAGCATACTCATTTTTAAAAAAAAAAAAGAGTAAAAATTAAAAATAAATAAATAAATAAATAAATAAAATAAAGAGAGGATATTGAAACAGAAAAAAAAAAAATCCTTCCAGTGGAAAAAAAGCTCCATTCCAAATGGATTCAAAGTGGAATTCTACTAAACTTTTAAAGAAAAACTACAAACAATAACCATCAAGCTACTCATAAAACAACAACAACAAAAAAAAAAGAAGAGTATTTCTAAACTCTTTCTCCATAGCTGATATTACTCTAATCCCCAAGCCAGGTAAACACAGGGAAAAAGAAAGAAAAAGACAGACAGACAATAAAGAAAGGAAGGAAGGAAGGAAGGAAGGAAAGAAGGGAGGGAGGGAGGGAGGGAGGGAGGGAGGGAGGAAGGAAGGAAGGAAGGAAGGAAGAAAGAAGAGAGAGAAATCCCAAAGTCCCCATGATATTATAGTATTCTTTAGAAAAATTTATCATAAAGTTCATAATATAGCACAAAAGACCCCAAGTGGCCAAAGCAATCCAGAGCAAAAAGAATAATTCTGGAGAAATAACCATATCAGATTTTAATTTATATTTATATTACAGATCTACAGTTAAAAAAACAAACTAACCAAACAATTAACCAAAAACAAACTAACCAAACAACTAACCAAAACCAAACAAAAACCAAACAAGCACACAATAAAAACTCAAGGTACTGACACAAAAGCAGACATGTATATCAACGGAGTAAAAATAGAACCATCCCCCCAGTAAGAGTGAACTTAATTATAGCCTCTGATACTTGACAAAAATACCAAGAATACAGCATCTTCATCAAATGGTGCTGGGAAAGCAGATATCTAAATGTGGAAGAATTAAGGTAGATCTGTAACTATCACTCTGCACGCACACACACACACACACACACACACACACACACACAAACTAATCTAAATGGAAAAAAATATGTCAATCTATAGTCTGAAACACTGAAATTTCTAGAAGAAAGTGTAGATGTTAGCTTACAAGGTATAAGCGCAGGCAAGCATTTTCTGAATAGGATTCCATTCACTCAAAAATTAAGGCCAACAAATGGGACCACACAAAACTAAAGCTTTGGTTCAGTAAAAGAAACAGCCATCCAGTGACAAGGAAGCTGATAGAGTTAGGGAGAGTCTTTGCTGGCTATACCTCTGTTAGACTGACAGCCAGAAAACACAATGAGCTGGAAAACAAAGAATCAAGGAAACAAAAGACACAATTAAAAATAGGCCAAAGTTCTGAACAGAGAGTTCTCAGAAGAAATAAAAATGGCTAAGAAATATCAATAAATTCTCAACATCCTTTGCAATCAGGGAAATATAAATTAAAACTAGTTTGACATTTCATCTTACCAGAGTCAGAATGCCTAACACCAAATAAATCAATTGACAGAAAATACTGGCAAAAACTTGAGGGAAGTGTAACTCTCATGAATGATTTTTTTAATTGCAAATTGGTTCTGGTACTATAGAAATTAGTATGGATAATTCTTAAAGAAAATTAAACAAACTAACTAAAAGCAGATCTAAAATATGATCCAGCTATACCACTCTTTGATTTATCCCAAAAGATATGACATCCTACAACAAAGATACTTGCTTGACTGTTGATTTTTGTTCTAGTAGAAATAGATAGGAAATGCAAGCAGCCTAGCGAACTATGCTTCAGCTGCTGAATGGATTATCAAAATGTGATCATCTATAGAATGGAACTACATTCAAACAAAGAGAAATGAATGTTGATACTAGAAAACACACAAAGAGCCAGGTGGCAGTGATGCACAACTTTAATCCCAGCACTCAGGAGGCAGAGGCAGGAGGATCTCTGTGAATTTGAGGCCAGCCTGGGCTACAGAGTGAGTTCCAGGAAAGGCCAAAGCTACACAGAGAAACCCTGTCTTGAAAAACCAAAAAAGAAAACACACAAAGTACCCCAGATGGCATAAATACCAACACTGTATGTTCACTCTTACTTGAAGATGCTAATTCTGAATTATTAGACTTGAGTATACAGTACAGAATACTGCAGGAGCCAGAAAATGGAAAGGGACAGTGGTGGGAGACAGAGAAGGTGTTCTAGGGAGGGGGATGGCATGACATGGGTGAAATGAAGGGGGGGGGGAGGGGAAAAGTAGAAGGACTTAGCTGGAAGGGGTCAGGGAAGGAAATACAGAGGGAGGGACAAGTGGAGATACCTAAAACTAAGGATGTTTGAGGGAGTCATAGAGAAACATTGTTTTATAAGCCTACTGAAAATTACATATAATATATATCTCCTATATACAAATATGTGTTCATATGTATAAATAATCAAAATGAAGTTATGCCACCACACAGGATGACAGATCTCTACTCTTATGAACCATAAATGATCAAAACACCAGTGTCAGTCAAGAAAATCTTCCTTCAGGTTGTTGGTCAAAGGGAGGGTTCCAATAGACTTCCAAAACAAGATAGTATCTTCTAGACGTGAGAGGAATGCTGCACCCAGGATATCTTAATCATATAGTTGTCTAAACAAGATCAGTTGACAGGACAACATGTATGGGAGAAGTTCCACATGGCCCACCCTCACCTCTGGATGACAAGCTACAGAGACTAATGACTGAGAGGAAGACCAGATTTCTCCAGGGACAAGCCCTATGTAAGTTATTCAATCGCAAGTGATCATGTAGATCTCATCCATTTCTCTGTCATTGGGTGATCCCTGTGTCTTTCCTAGGGTCCTGTTTTCTAGGTAGCCTCCCTGGAGTTGAGTAGCAGTCTAGTCATCTTTGTTTTACATCTAGTATCCTCCTATGAGTGAGTACATACCATGTTTGTCCTTCTGAGTCTGGGTTACTTCACTCAGGATGATTTTTTCTAGATCCATACATTTGCCTGGAAACCTCATGATGTCATTGTTTTTCTCTGCTGAGTAGTACTCCATTGTGTATATGTACCATATTTTCTTTATCCATTCTTCAGTTGAAGGGCATCTAAGTTGTTTCCAGGTTCTAGCTATTACAAACAATGCTGATATGAACATAGCTGAGCAAATGCCCTTGTGGTATGATTGAGCATTCCTTGGGTATATGCCCAAGAGTGCTATAGCTGGATCTTGGGGGAGATGGATTCCCAATTTTCTAAGGACGCGCCATATCGATTTCCAAAGTGGCTGTTCAAGCTTGCATTCCCACCAGCAGTGGAGGAGAGTTCCCCTTGCTCCACATCCTCTCCAGCATAAGCTGTCTTCTGTGTTTTTGATCTTAGCCACTCTGACAGGTGTAAGGTGGTATCTCAGAGTCGTGATTTGCATTTCCTGGAAAATTAGGGATGTTGAGCAATTCCTTAAATGTCTTTCAGCCATTTGAGCTTCCTCTGTTGCAAATTCTCTATTTAGTTCTATAGTAGGGCAAGGTTCAAGGGAAAGAGAGCTTAGGGGAGCAGGAGATCCCAGCTGGATCAAGAACAGAAAGGGAGAACAAGGAATAACAGACCATGATAAATGAAAACCATATGAGAACAGGAAGAAGCAAAGTGCTAAAGAGGTCCCCAGAAATCCACAATGATACATCCACTGTAGACTACTGGCAATGGTTGAGAGAAAGCCTGATCTGACCTAGTCTGGTGATCAGATGGCCAAACATCCTAACGGTTATGCTGGAACTCTCATCCAATAACTGATGGAAGTGGATGCAGAGATCCTCGGCCGGGACCCAGGTGGAGCTCCAGGAGTCCAATTGGAGAGAAAGAGGATGGACTGTAAGAGTGTGAATTGTTGAGACCAAGATTGGAAAAAGCACAGGGACAAATAGCCAAACTAATGGAAACACCAAAAGCTGTGGAGCCCCAACTGGATCAGGCCCTCTAGATAAGCGAGACAATTGAATAGCTTGAACAGTTTGGGAGGCACCCAGGCAGTGGGACCCGGACCTGTCCTTAGTACATGAGCTGGCTGTTTGGAACGTTGGGCTTACACAGGGACACTTTGCTCAGCCTGGAAGGAGGGGACTGGACCTGTCTGTACTGAATCCACCGGGTTGAATTGAATCCCCAGGGGAGTCTTGGCCCTGGAGGAGATGGGAATGGAGGGCAACCCAAAAGGAGGAAACCATAGGTCTACACCAGGTCCTCTGTATAATATGTTATAGCTGTTAGCCTGGTATTTTGTGTGGGACTCCTAACAGTGGGTGTGGGAGTATCTTTGATTCTTTGTCTGCTTTTGGGACTCTTATCCTCCTAATTGGGCTGTTTAGGTTACATGTCAGTGTCACATAGAAAATTCCTGTGGTCCTTAGGGGCTCTAGTCTGGGACTTAGTACATTATCAACTATAAGGTAAACTGATGACAAATGCACAGACACTGGGAATAGACCATGAATTCATTTGCATGTGAGAGGTGTTTTTTCCTTTAATGTAGATATAAAACCACCTAGATGGCTTCTGGTATTTCTTTTTTGTACACGTTAATGTAATTTGTTATGATATTTTCATACAGCTATGCCTCTTGAATCAATGGTATCCATTTATCTTTCTGTCTGAGCCATTGCCAGCCCCTATGTTACGTATCAATTTCCTCAGGAATTGAAATATTACATCTGGAAGAAATTTCCTTAAGACTCAGAAAGTTAATAAGATTTACAAGGCTCAGGATGTAAAGAAGTACAAATTTCTGGAAGTTCCTAAAATTTTTGTTGGAGTGGGCTTTTGGTTGATACAGCTGTATATTTAGTCATCACACCCCTATAAATAAACCCTGCATCTGGATTCCTGCAAGTGACTTCAATGTACTCATTGGCTCTCTCAGCTGCACTTGCATGGATCCATTCTTTTATCTGTGATTGGATCCCTACATGGAATGAATAGGGGTTTGTATATGTCTCATCAGGATGTCACATAACACTCTTGGAATCCCTCTTCTACTTTGAAATCCATGTATTTATTTATTTTCTTTTATATCTTATATTTTCTTTCATATTTTCTACATATGACAGAAAACACAGGATACTACCTGCCTTCCACCTTACCATACATAACATGTCCTCTAGTTGTATCCATGTTTCTATAAAGGACAGAATTCTACTCTTTTGTTGCTAACTAATACTACATTGTGCATGTTTGCATGTAGTATTTTCTTTATCCATTAATCTATTGAATAACATAGGCTTATCTACAGTTGAACTCTGTAAATAATGTAGGAATCAACATGGGAATGTCTGCATCTCTTCTTTGTGCTGACTTTCTTTTGGATATATACACGGTAGCTGGGGTTATCCCCAGTCCTGCCTGGGCCCGTAGCCACTCAAACCCAAATATAAACAAAGAAGTTTATATTATTTAAACTGTTTGGCCTAATGGCTCAGGCTTCTTGCTATTTAGCTCTTGCATCTTAAATTAACCCATTTCTATAAATCCATACCTTGCCACATGGCTTGAAGCTTACCAGTATCTTTACTTGTTGTTTCTAATGGCGGCAGCAACTGGCATCATCTCCTGACTCAACATCCCACAGCACTTCCCCTTTTCTTTTTTCAAAAATTAAGTTTTTTTTTTAAGATCTATTTCTTTATTATGTATACAGTGTTCTGTCTGCACATATTCCTGCAGGCCAGAAGAGGGCACCAGATCTCATTATAGATGGTTGTGAGCCACCATGTCGTTGCTGGGAATTGAACTCAGGACCTTTGGAAGAACAAGCAGTGCTCTTAACCTCTAAGCCTTCTCTCCAGCCCATAAATTTGTTTTGGTTTGTTTTTTTCTTTTTTTAAAAGATTTATTTATTTATTATGTATACAGCATGCATGACTGCAGGCCAGAAGAGGGCACCAGATCTTGTTACAGATGGTTGTGAACCACCATATGGTTGCTGGGAATTAAACTCAGGACCCCTGGGAGAGCAGTCAGTGCTCTTAACTTCTGAGCCTTCTCTCCAGTCCCCCAAAAAGAAAGGTTTTAACTTCAACCTGAGAAATGAGAGGACAAGAGTAACTTTTGGGGATCTTGCAAGAGTAAACAGAGACAGCTGGCAGCCTGGACAGTCATTCAAAGTTCCTCGGTAAAGTTGGGGCATCTGTCTTCAGCCCACAGGTCTAGAGTCTCTCAGTCACTTTTCTCTGTGTCATGTAGAATGTCTGGCAGTTTCCTCTGCAAAGCAGGAACCTGAAGGACCATTTTGTCAAGCAAAGTTCAGGGGTCACCTTTTTATCCGTGCTGTATGTCCAATCGAACAAGCAGTCCAGGCAAGAACAGTTTCTTGCCCAAATGGCTATTTCTGCCAAGAAGATAAACTCCATATGAAGTGTCTTCAATGCCCATCCTCCTCTCTGAGGTAAATCAGTGCTGCCGGGAACAGACATGTCTCATTGTCCAGAAAATCTAAATATTTAAAACATTTTAAATGCCATATTCTGTAGGTCTTTGAAGTGTTTGAAGATTACCTGTCTAATAGAATTATATCTACGTATACCTAGAAAACTTAACATGACTATAAGTTTGATTATTATAGAAGACTAATTATTAATCTGTATTTTTAATTATTCATTACAATCTAAATGAGTTACATAAACATACTACCTCAAATGAGAGG
This sequence comes from Onychomys torridus, assembly GCF_903995425.1. NCBI lineage: Eukaryota > Metazoa > Chordata > Mammalia > Rodentia > Cricetidae > Onychomys > Onychomys torridus. The sequence continues at coordinate 84,832,092 of NC_050449.1, forward strand.
AGAAATATATATACAGTAAACAAAGTTAAGTTCAAACCTGCATCAATAAACCAAAATCCATAGCAATGTAAAACATTTCTAAACAAGTTGATGTTCTCCAAAAGTAGGTTCATTAATCTATCCTTTAATCCTACCACATCTACACTATCCCCTTTTTTTCTTTAGAAAGAGATTGCATTTATAATCACCCTGCTTTAAATAAAAAATATTGGGTTTTTTGGTTTGCTTGCTTTTTGTCCCACACCAGAGGTCTCTTCTGATATAGGACAGAAGAATCTCTCAACCTTTTCTTTTAGCAAATATGCTTGGATTTAGAGAAAAAATGAGCCAATTCCATCTCCAAAGACAGCTTGATATATTTTGGAATTTGGGTGTAGCTTCTCATGCTATTTTCTGCTGGATTCTTATAGAGACATAAAGAAAATTTTAGTTTTATGGGGTAGTATGTGAGGCTGTATTGTTTGAGCCAGTTTCCTTGAAACTGTTCTGGATGGTGGATCATCTGGGTCATGGTATCATCAGAGACCTTTCAGGGGTCTTGGCTGGTCAAACCTAATGTATCTTAATCTGGAACAAATCCATAACCTCTTGCTTTCTGTGAAAAAAAAAAAAGCAAAGCCTCCTTTCCAAAGTAACATATCCTTAGATCCAGATTTTGAAGTCAAAGCACCTTATATATTGTATATGTTTGTTTACCTGAGCAGTCTTTATAATCAAATGTCTTTCTGTAGTTAAAAATATCAAAGACAACATAATACAGATTCTCTGTGTGATATCCATCTTTACATGGCTTGTTTTTTATATTATTTTTACTTTCACTTTAAAGACTTCATTTTTATAGCTATTTCTTTATATAACTATATATATTTTTTCTTTCTTCCAAGCCTACATACACTTTTACACACATTGTAAAATATTCCATCTGAATCTGTCTTATTGTGAACCTCTTGCTTTAAAATTCAGCATTACTAATCCTGAACAGCAGCTGTGGCTGCTGGCTCCACCCACCTCATCTTTCCAATATGGCAGAACTACATTTACCACCAACTCTGGCTCTGGGAGCTATGTGTACCACCAACTCTCAGAAGCAGTGGGTCCGTACGTCCATCCAGCTGCATGTAGTCCAGAAACCTCTTTTTTTTTTTTTTTTTTTTTTGTACTAGCAAAAGCTATATCCACCACACAGTATACTGCATGACTTGTAATCTGCCATGCTTCAGGTCAAGCCCACATGCCATAAACCTGCCATAGAGTAGCTCAAGCTGGCATATTGCAGTGTCGTGCCACCCACGTGAGACATGAAGCAGGAACTTAGGTGGAAACTTGAGCCTTTTCTGTTATTTCAGATTTTTGAAAGTTGCTTATAATGCACTTCCCATTTACTTAGGTAATATTATGTCCTTCTGAGATCTTTGATGTAGTTGAAGACTAGATAGTTATAATTTTCTTTGGTTATGATATGAGATAAGATAGATATGAAACCTTAGACTCACAAATATAGGATAGATAAGACATTTTCTTTAATTTTGCCAAGTATAAAAAGACTAGATATTGTAACTATAATTATTGCTTGCTGTTTTGTTATTTGTAATTTTACTATGTTAAAGTTAAAACCTTCCTTTTTGGGAAAAAAAGAAAAGGGGAAGTGCTGTGGATATCGCTCTGTATGCTGTGAATGTGTTGCTCTGATTGGTTAACAAATAAAATGTTGATTGGCCAGTAGCCAGGCAGGAAGTATAGGTGGGACAAGCAGCAAAGAGAATTCTGGTCAGAGACAAAAGAGTCATCAACCAGACACAGAGGAAGCAAGATGTAAAGGCAGAACTGAGAAAAGGTACCAAGCCATGTGGCTAAACATAATTAAGAATTATTGTTTAATTTAAGTGTAAGAGCTAGTCAATAGTAAGCCTGAGCCAATGGCCAAGCAGTTTTAATTAATATAAGCCTCTGTGTGTTTACTTGGGTCCAAGCGGCTACAGAACTGGCAAGTGAGAGAGCTTTGTTCTGATCATGGACCAGGAAACCTTCAGCTACAATACACTCATTATATGGTTGACTATTTTCAGTTCTGGGTTTTGCTTTGTTTTGTTTTTTTCTTTTTGAAAAACTGATATGCTTTTATAGTGGCTGTATTCATTTATATACTTGCCAATAGGGTTTCTTTTTCTTTGCAACCTTGCTAACATTATCATTTTTATCTGTATTTTCCTCATAGCCATTCTAGTTCAATGGGGTAGTACCACTCAGCCCCCATGTCCTTCTCTGTGCAGCTAGTGTCTCTCTTGGACAAGATATGAGAAATGAGGATTGGACTTTGGAGAATAAAGCTGCTTGTGTATCAACATGATGGCAACTGTCTTCATTCATTTCATTTAAGAAGTCTTCAAAGGAAAGGCCAAAGGACCAAGGTGGGAGGAGAAGGAAAAGACAAAGGTTCAGTACCCCCAAAGAATCCTTAAAGTAGATAACTAGCCTACCCTAGCAGGCTGAAAGAGAACAAGCAAGGCTGGACAAGCATACAATCCCATTTTGAGAGTGTCATCCAGGCAGATGAGGACTGTACATGGCCCTAAGCTGCAAGCCGTCTTTAGTTTTGTGAATCTGACCTGAAAATTCTATAAATTGTGACAGATTTTGGCCATTTGCAGAAATGTTCTAAAGCTGTTTACTTTCAATTGGAGATAGTGAAATTATTCACTACTTGATGAACCAAGAAGTGTGCAAAGAAACCCTAATTGTTCCTCAGTAAGTCCTTCCCTTCCCAAGAAAACAAGGAATCTGGGAATTCCAGGCACTGAAAAAGCAAAGCAGGAATCAGCCAGTGGTGGAAGCCTTCTCACTGGGCCAAGCGCCCTTACATACAATGATTGTAACCCACCAGACAAGCAAAATTTGAGTCAGAAACACCAACACTTTTCACATGAGAATACAAGAATCAGTTTCCCTGGTTGTTAAAGTCATTCTCTTCACACTCTGAGTTTGTTTTCAAAAGCAATAATAATGTGTTTGTCAACAACAGTCACCTCCTAAATTCCTTGAATAGCTTATCCATAAACAAAGGCAAATAATTGTTTATATATGATATTATACATAATGCTGGGGTTTATGTGGATAATAAACTAGAGTATTACATTGCAAAAGTCTTTTACTCTTTAGTCTATCCACTTTATGCTGGAAGGTGGATTCCACCCACTGTTTTTCTCTGAAGCTGTACCATATAACTGACTGTCTCCCTCATCCATGAGAATTGTATTAGATATCAGGGCATACATTGAGATCTTTGACCCATTTGGAGTCAAGTTTTAGGCAGGCTGAGAAATGTGGATCAATTTTCAGTCCTTCTATATGCAACTATCCAGTTTGACCAGAACTATAGCTGAAGAAGCTATCTTTTCTCCAGTGTACAATTTTGGCTTCTTTGTCAAAAATCAGGTGTCCATAGGTGTGTGGATTTGTCTTCAGTTCTATTCCATTGATCAACATGTTTGTTGTTATGCCAATTTCATATTGTATTATTATTATATCTGTAGTACAGATTAAAGTCCATAATGGTGACACCTCCAGCATTTTTTGTTTTGTTTTGTTTTGTTGTTGTTCAAGATTGTTTTAGCAATTCTGAGCTTTATGTGTTTCCATACGATGTTTAAGGCTTTGGTGTGTGTGTGTGTGTGTGTGTGTGTGTGTGTGTGTGTGTGTGTGTGTTTTCAATTTCTATGAAGAATCATGTTGGGATTTTTATGGAGGCACATTGACTCTATGGGTAGTTTTTTGTATAGTGGCCATTTTTTACAATATTAGCCTTACCAATCTATAATCAAAGGCGGTCTTCCCACCTTCTGGTAGCTTCTTCAGCTTATTTCCTGAGTCTGATAGAAATAAAAATAGGGACTACACTCAAACTCAGGGATACAAGAAAGCAAGACAGGACCCTAATAGCACAGACATTAAGACCAACAATTGATAAATTGGGCCTTGTAGAGCATGAGGGTATGGGATAGTCCAGCTGGGGGAGGGACAGAGTGGGAGAGCAATGAAAGAGATATGTCAATAGAGGGAGACATTATGAGGTAAGGGAGAAACCTGGGGCTAGGAAAATTCCCAGGGATCCATAAAGATGACCCCAGCTTAGACTACTAGCAATAGTGGAGAGGGTACCTGAACTGGTCTACCCTGGTAATCAGATTGGTTAATACCCCAACTTTTATCATAGAGCCTTCATCCAGTAACTGATGGAAGCAAATGCAGAGATCCACAGTCAAGCTCCAGGAGTCCAAGAGAGGGAGAAGGGATTGTATGGGGGGGGGGGGGGTGCAAGACCATGATGGGGAAATCTACAGAGACAACTGAGCCAAGCTTGTGGGAACTCACAAACATTAGACCAATGACTGTGGAGCCTAAATGGGACAGGGCTAGGACATCTGCATAAGCAAGACAATTGTGTAGCTTGGTCTGTTTGAGGGGACCATGGCAATGGGATCAGGATCTATCCCTAGTATATGAGCTAGTTTTTTGGAGCCCATTCCCTATGGTGGGATACCTATCTCAGCCTTGATGCAGGAGGGAGGGGATTGGCCTCCTGGTACAACTGACTGTACTAGGCTTTGATGATTCCCCATGGGAGGCCATGCCCTTTTGGAGGAGGGGATGGGGATGATGGTAGGGGGAGATGGTGAGGGTTTAGTGAGAGGAGGAGTGGGAGGGGAATCTGTGGTTGGTATGTAAAATGAATTTTAAAAATAATGGAAAAAGGATTTTAAATATAAAATATTGGACCTCATAAAACTAAAAAGCAATGACACCTTAATTTGAGTGAAGAAACAGCCTACATAGTTGGAAAATATGTTCACCAATTATATATCTGACCTGGGGGTTAACATCTGAAAACTACAAAGAACTCAAAAAATTGATCAAGAAAACAAATAACCCAAATAAACATATCACATGGAACTAAACAGAGAGTTCTCAAAAGTTGAAGCACAGATAGTGGAGAAACACATGAATATGTTTCAACATCTGTAGCCATTGGGGAAATGAAATTGAAACAACATTGAGATTTCAACCTATACTAGTTAGGATGACCCAAGTTAATAAAACAATGACAGAAGATGCTACTGAGGATGTTAGGAAAAGGGAACACTTAATCATTGCTGGTGGGAGTGCATATTCCAAATTTGCAAAGCCACTATGGAAATTAGTATAAAGGTTCCAAAAAGCTGAAAACAGATCTACTACAAGATCCAGCTATCCCACTCTTGGGCATAGACCCAAAGGACTACATTTTAATACAAGATGCATGCTCATTCATGTTATTACTGCTCATTTCAGAATACCAGATATGGAAACACCTCAGATGCCAATCAACTAATGAATGGGTAATTAAAATGTGATGTATTTAAACATTAGAACATTATTGAGCTGTTGAGAAAATGAAATTTGCAAGTAAGTAGATAGAGCCAAAAACAACTTCCTGAGTAAGGTAACCCAGACCCCCAGAGACTAACATTGTATGTTTCCTCTTATATGTGGGTTTCAGCTTTTATGCTTTAGCTATATGTGTTTTATTTAGAATACCCACAGAAGTTAAGTAGCTGGTAGGGGACTAGGGGAAGGAGAGGACCTTCCAGGGAAAGAGGATATAATGTTATAAAGGGATAAAGAAGAAATTAGAACAGGAGGAATAAATGGGATGTGGTAGGTGAGCAGAGCAGAACAGAGTGTATGGGGAGAAATAACAAAACTAAAGACCTTTTGAAATGTTATATGGAAACCTATGCTGTAGAGTGTGTGTGTGTGTGTGTGTGTGTGTGTGTGTGTGAGAGAGAGAGAGAGAGAGAGAGAGAGAGAGAGAGAGAGAGAGTGTGAGTGAAACAAAGCTAACATATATTCCTTATATAAATTCCCAAATATACCAAGCTGGCTTTAGAGATGGAATTGGCTCACTCCTTCTCTAAACCCAAATATATTGCTAAAAAAAAAAAAAAAGTTTAAAAAATTTTGTCCCATATCAAAACAGCCCTCTGGTGTAAGACAGATAAAACTAATATTTTTATTTAAATCAGGTTGATTATAAATGCAACCTCTTTCTAAAGAAAAAAAGGGAATATGATATAGATATGATAGGATGAAAGGGTAGATTATTAAATCTACTTTTAAAGAGCAACTTGTTTAAAATGTTTTACATTACTATGGATTTTAGTTTATTAATACAAGTTTAAATTTAATTTTGTTATACTGTATATATATATATTTCTATTCTCATTTGAGGTATTATGTTTATGTAACTCATTTAAATTGTAATGGATAATTAAGAAATACAGATTAATAATTAATCTTCTATGATAATCAAACTTATAGTCATGTTGTTTTCTAGGTATACACAGATATAATTCAATTAGGTAGGTAATCTTCAAACACTTCAAAGACCTACAAAATATGGCATTTAAAATGTCTTAAAATTTAGACTTTCTGAACAATGAGACATGTCTGCTCCTGGCAGCACCAATTTACTTCAGAAAGGAGGATGGGCATTGAAGATACTCCATATGGAGTTGATCTTTACCTTGGCAAAAATAGCCATTTGGGCAAGAAACTGTTCTTGCCTTGACTGCTTGATCGACTGGACATGCAGGACCCATAGAAAGGTGGCCACTGAAGTTTGCTTGGCGAAATGGTCCTTCAGGTTCCTGCTTCACAGAGGAAACAGCCAGACATTCTACAGGACACAGAAAGAAATGACTGAGAGACTCTAGACCTGTGGGCTAAAGACAGATTCCCCAACTTTACAAAGGAACATTAGGTGACTATCCAGGCTGCCAGCTGTTTCTGCCTACCCTGCAAGACTCCCAAAAGTTGCTTAATCTTCTCCCATTTCTCAGGTAATAGTATATATCCTTCTAGGGTCTTTGATGTAGTTGAAGACTAAATAGTTATAATTTCCTCAGTTATGATAAAAGATAAGTTAGATATAAAATCTTAGACTCACAAATATAAGATAGATAGGATTTCTTCTCTATGTTGTAACTGTAATTCTTGCTTGATAATTTTTTGTTATATTAATTTTACTATGTTAAAGTTAAAAACCTTCCTTTTTGAAAAAAAAAAGAAAAAGGGCAAGTGCTGTGGGTGACTGATTGATAAATAAAACACTGATTAGCCAATAACCAGGCAGGAAGTATAGGCAAGACTAGCAGAGAGGAGAATTGAGAGTACAGGAAGGCAAAGAGGAAGAGACGCCAGTCTGTCATCCAGGGAGCATCATATAAAGGCTACAAGTAAAGCCACAGAACATGTGGCTACATATAGATTAACAAAAATGGGCTGAGTATAAGAGTAAGAGCTAGACAATGGTAGGCCTGAGCCAATGGCCAAGCAGTTTAAATAATATAAGCATCTGTATGTTTATTTTATAAGTGGGTTATATGACTGCCAAGGTTTGGTGGGACCCAGAGAGAAAAACTCTAGCTACATAAATCCATAATGTATGACATTTCATACATTAATATCATATGCTACCAAAAACTCCCAGTACCAAGAAAGAATTACATCTTTTTGAGTAGTTAGCCAATGAGCTCCCTTAGATACCCCCCTAAACATTAGACTGTATTGTAGTCTATGCTATTTGTTACTCTCAAAAACTTAATAATAAGAGCCTGTTATTGAGACATCATGTAATTATTTCACAGAGCATGAAGAAACCTAGTGCTGAATTGGAAGCTTTGCCCCTAATGGCTAGCATCTATGGTACTAGAAGGTGCTTTGCATGCTTCTGAAGGAGAAGGCTAATAACACCCAGTCAAGGCTCAGGGTTCTATATAGAAGACAATGCAAAAGGACTATAGCAGCCATAAGTGGCAGATGCTTTCAAGGAAACAGGACATTCAAGTCATAGTCAGGTAGATGTACATATGAAGTTACAGAGAACATGACAACATTCCAAGACCCAACAAGTACAAGCAAGACAAAAATCTCAGTAGGAGGAGGAGAGGGCACAAGGTGCCATCTCTGGACAAGAAGTTCTCCACAACTGATAGCTACTTAGAGAGGGGAAATCAGTTCTCCTTAATGGAATAACACTGGGTATATCAACCATATAATGGGGTCAGGCCTTACACTCGGGAGAAGTTGACCAACACAAATTGGATGTGTGTGTGTGTGTGTGTGTGTGTGTGTGTGTGTGTGTGTGTACGCACATACGCACTTGCATATGTGCTCGTGTTGTGTGGTGTATGCAAGACAAAGAATATGAAATTGCGTAGGGAAGAAGGATAATGAAAGACCTGGGAGGGATTGTGGGGGGAGAATATATTCAAAATATATTGTATAGGAATCTCAAAAAAAAAAAATGAATGAAAAGAGTTACACTGAAACGTGTCTTCAGAAAATTGGCCTTGAATTCACAAAAACACAAAATACTCAGAACATTTCATACTGAGGAGTCAAACAAGAATAATATTTGTTAAGTGATCTCATATCAGCACATAACAGAAGCCTAAAGATATTATTAATACTTGTAACACAGGAGGTTAGAGTACAAGAGGATGTTACTCAGTCCAGTTGTGTGCCTGACACTCATGTTCACCAAGGTCAGCCTGAACAGTTGATTCCAAGTTTAAATTCACTCATATGAAAAACTAAGGGCACATGCTGTTGTGGGAATAAGCAAAATGGAATGCAAGCTAGTTCAGAAGTATTACAGGGGTTTGGGGGTATGGCTCAACAGTTCAATCCACTTGCTGCTCCTGCAGAATTGTACTATAACCTTCACAGGTGAAGCTTACATGCCCACACCCACACAGAGACATAAGCACACAAAATAAACCAATAAAATACAATAAAACTAATTGAGGAAATGACTCAGTGATAAAGAGAACTGATTGCTCTTTGAAAGGACCTAAGTTAAGTTTCCAACTCCCATATGTTGGGTTTCAACCATCCATAACACAAGTTCCAGGGAAGCCAATGCATTTTTCAGAACCCTGTAGGCACACACATACATTCATACAGGCAAAAACACTCATAAACATAAAATAAACAAATCTTTTAAAAATCCTAAATGTAATAAAAAGTAAAGATTTAAAATGTATGTAGATTAGTCTTCTCAGATGTTTGCAGAATTTTGTTCAGGGCAATTGAATCGCTATGTATGTAATTGCTAGGTATTTTCTTCCAGGAAAATGCTCACAGGTAAATACAACAAGAAAAGCAGAATAATTACCCCAACCTGAAAGAGAAACTGGAAAAGATGTGCTAATCTTATTAGGAGATAACCCCCAAATTGTCAGGTATTGTAGCCCATTCATTACCCACCACATGATACATGAGAGCCAGTTAGGAGAGGGAAGCAAGGGTGATTTTGACAGGAGTTCTTTGTTTTTGTTTTTTTAAGAGTTGTCAGAGCACCATCTTTTCTTCCAGCCTTTTAGACAAGGCCAATGTACTTCTTACTCTGCTCAAAACATGTACAATGGCTTCACCCTAACCACTTGGAACACTTAGCCTGGGATTCCTGTGCAGAGTATGTTTCTGGAGCTTGTGCCTGTAGCAGGAATCTTAAAAGTTCTTATTCATAAAATCAAACCTGAGGCCAGGTATTGGGGTGAATGCTGGAAGATCAGAGAAGCAGAACAAGCCACAGCCACCTCACCTGGCCACTTCCTCAAGCTGATTCTGTTTTCTCAGACTGGAAGCCTCTCAGTCCTCATCCAGAATGAATCTCAGCTGAACTGCTGCTCAAAAGCCTAAAAGCTTAACCAGCCAAATGCTTCTAGTTTCTGGTCCTCACTCCTGATAAACCTTTCTGTTTTCTTTTTTTTTCTTTTTTTTTTTTTTTTTTTTAGAGCTGAGGATCAAACCCAGGGCCTTGTGCTTGCTAGGCAAGTGCTCTACAACTGAGCTAAATCCCCAACCCCATACCTTTCTGTTTTCTACCAACATTCCCAGGGATTAAAGGCTCACTTTCTGGGATTAAAGGTGTGAGTCACTTGCCTGGCTATTTACAATGTGGCCTTGAACTCACAGAGATCCAGAGAGATTTCTGCCTCTGGAATGCTAGGATTAAAGGCGTGAGTGCCACCATTCTCTAGCCTCTGTATCTAGTGGCTCTCTGTTCTCTGACCTCAGATAAATTTATTAGGGTGTGCAATATTTTTGGGGAACACAATACCACACATGCCTCATTCTCAATGGGAGATGTGTGGAAATACAGATTCCTGTAGAAAATACCCTGATGTATGAGTTCTGGGTATGGTGGGCAATCTTGGGTGTTTCTGGGGCATTGTCAGGAATGGGGAAGTTGTCATACCTTATGCCCAAAAATCTCAGTAAGAATTATACTTGAAGTATTCTAACAGATAAGAACTCTAGAGAAGTCTAAGCTATCATGCTTTTATGCTCTGTGTAGATTTGCCACCAAAAATATACAGATTCATGTACTCTGGTGGTTCTCAGCCTATGGGCCCCAGCCCTTTGGGGGTCAAAGGAACTCTTCACAGGGGTGACTAAAGATCCATGTAAAATATCAGCTATTTACATTACTATTCATAACAGTAGCAAATTTCAAGCTATGAAGTAGCAACAAAATAGTTTTATGGTTGGGGGTCCACAACATGAGGAACTACTATATTAAAGGTCACAGTATTAGGAAGGTTGAGAACCACTGACTTACTGTGTTTGATATTGGTTTCTAGGGACTTTCTTGTTCGGCTTTTTACTAACTTTATGTTTATTGAAATACATTGGTGGTTGAAAAAGTACAGGACAAATGAAATTCTGAATATATACAAGCTATATAAGCCTCCTGTCTTAGCAGATGTCAGATGTTTTTCCTTAACATAAGGCTACTCTAGAAAAGCCAGGCTTTCCTGGAGCTCCCAGTCTTCTTGACAGACATCCAAGTGCTGAGGTTACAAGTATGTGTCCAATGTTGCTAACAAGTGTGAACACTGAGCCCATACCACTGCTCATTAATGTGTTTTCATTCTTCTGATGGTTTTGCATTATCTTTACAACAGCTCTGTGAAGGATCTATCATTACCAACACTTTAAGGGTTTGAGAACAAATGTTTGAATGTGGAAGAACTTACCCAGGAAATACAAATCCTTTCGAAGAAGATTGTACCTCATGGTTGGCTAGCTCTGAGGAAGTCGGAAATGAGCAGCCTATGATGGTAAGCAATGCCCAGGTATAATTTCTCTTGTCTTTGAGATTATTATGTGAAAACGTATTTCTGCCTTCTCTTAAAGATTCAAAGATTGGTATTTTCAGGCCATCATCTCCTTTATCCACAAACACTTGGACTGACATCCCCTGAGAAACAAGGTGTGTCACTGTGTGTCTAGAACCCTAAAGTTGTAGTCCACTGCTTTTTGCTGTCTACTCTGTTGTGCTCCCAAGGGCAGCCCAAATCACTCACTCCTTTTTATTCATGTCCATGCATGGTGCATGACTGGCTCACACTCAAATGTCAGTGCTCTCAGGCCACTCATGCAGCTGTGTGACACCATCACCCATGAATTCTGTTTTGAAGACCATTAATGTATAGACATGACTTCTAAATATGGACTTGTGTAGACGGATTATTCATTTGGCCACCAGCTCACAAAAGATGACATGGAGACTTCTTATTAATTATGAAGGCTCGTCCTTAGCTTAGGCTTGTCCCACTAGTTCTTAAATTAATCCATGTTTTTATTAATCTATATTCTACCACATAGCTTTTACCTCTCTCTCTTTCTGTTTAATTTTGTCCAATTTGGTCTGTGTCTCCATGGCATCTACTCTGTGCCTCAATTATCTCCTCCTACTTCTCTCTGCCTGGAATTCCCACCTATACCTCCTGCCTAGCTATTGGCCATTTAGTTCTTTATTAAACCAACCACAGCAATGTATTTTCATACAGTGTACAAATATCCCCCAAAACACTTGAGCTAAGACAGATATAAGCAAGCAGTTCTTTGTAGTTTACATACTCTTTTATACCAGTTTGAAGACATGAAGACATAACTAGTAATAACTAGTAGTTACTATTTCCCTTGTTAGCTTTTCTCATGAGATCCTGTGTCATCTTCATTTGACAGATAGCAAGAGTTCAAATTAAAAAGCATATCCAGGCTGAAGAGTATAAATTCTGATAGTTTTATCTAAAATTTCCATTCTGAAGGAGAAAGTACTACTATAGCACATGGAAAAGCAACCAGATCTGAAACAGCTCAAGTTCCATACAACTTGCCTGGCACCTATGGCATTCTCTTTTCCTCTAAGATTAACTAAGGCCATATCATCTTTCCACTACTGCCCAACAGCCCCTCTGATGAGTTCTGTTTTGCACAATGCCTGTGCATATGTCCATGAATGTACTCTGGCTGCACAAAGTGCATCTCTATGACCCTCTGGCAGAAAAGATAAAACAAGAATTTAGCTGATAAATGAGCAGTTCAGGATTTCAGTGTAAACTGACAGTAATGAGTGACTACATTGCTGGCCCATTCATCAATGGCCTTGAAAATAATTGAATTCTCCCCAGTGGAACAAGTTCATGTACTTGTGTAGAAGTACCCAGAAGGAAAATATGTGCAGGTTCATTGGCGGTAGATAACAGTCTTTCCTCTGGTCAGAGGACAAGAATGGAAAGACAAACAAGTGTGCAGCCAAGTCACAGTTCTTGTGGGGAGAAAGTGTGCATATTTTTAAATAAATTTTAGTAGCCATCAAAAATTATGAATCCTAGGAAGGGAACAAGATAATCAATGAACAGCAGCAAATGTCTTCATCAGCATCTCTACACTCATCATCAAAGGCCCAATTAAGAAGTGGTCACAAGACAGAGGTCAGGGCTCCATATAGACCCATAAGCAGCATCTCTCATTCCCAAGTTGTGTGTGCTGTTCTGTGTCTGGAAATCCTTGTTCAACAATAGGATACATGATTGACTAACTATTAGAAAACAATCCCCCATGTCTCTCTAACATATTTGAACATTTTCTTGGCAGAAGAATGGTTGTTTTTGTTTAGAGGTGTGTGTGTATGTGTGTGTGTATGTAGCATTTGTGTGTGGTGTTGTGTTTGAACCCAGGGTCTTCTATATGATAGCTCAGTGCTTTACTAATGAATGAAATCCACAGCACCTATAGCTTTTCCTTTTAGAGTTTTTATTGCAAATAGACTCACACACACACACACAAAAAAAAAAACCCTGAAATACCAACCCTCTGCTTCTTTGTCTATCAGCAGGTAACAGTATAGATCATCCAAATGGTAGATTCAAAGCAAGTAGCCATTTACAAACTTGCAATATTTTTACTTCGATATCAATTGTCTAACAGTGTTTTGTTTAAGGATAGTTACACAGTGCTTTTAATCATAAGCATGCTGGCAGCAAATAGGCAATCGTAAAATCCATATGGGGAGTTTCGGAGTGATGCTAGTTAGGTTTTCAAAGGCCAGTTCCTCTAACCTCAACCCACCTGAGTATCTTTTGTGGCTGGACACAAGATAACATTATTTGAAATTGTTTGACATTTCCCACTATTATAGTACTTTCAATATATCAGATTCACAGTTAATCTAGTCTGCTAATTATGTTGTTGCTTAAAATATTTTAAACACCATTTATCGTATTTGTTTATTATATGCATGTGTGCATGCATATACACATGTCTCACAGCTGTCAGAGGAAAAAATAGAGATGTGGAGTAAATATGAGATTTATAGCCAACAGAAAGTTTATAAATGTAACACAGTAAAAGAACTGTGCTCATTAATAATCTTTAAAAATTCAACATTAGGATGTATGGTACCCTAGTAATGAAGCACACTCAGAATTAAGCTTTATATTAAAATGACAGTGCTTACACTGCATTTCTGGTTAGAATTCCAAGACTGTTATTAAATGTATAAAGAAAATTTGATTGGAACTGTTAACGCTCTTTTTTTATATTATAGAAGATAAATGCTTTGTTAGAAATAAACTCATCTCTTGCTTACTCTTTCAGCATACTAATTAATAGAACAGAAGCATAGATTTCTTAATTAAAATAAGATACCTCAGGGACTTGAAATTAATTTGGTATCCTACCAGACCGCCTTATATCAATAAATTTCCCAGATGTTTTGTCAGCGTTGTGTGAAAATAGATAAAGCCATTTTTTAACAGTGAGAAGGAATTTCCCATTTTAGACCAGTTCCAATGAATGAGGCGGATTAGTGTAGTTTTTCGTTAAGATTCATCTCTGTGGGTATGGTAGAGAATTCTGAATGTGTTTTCAGATATTATGTATGTAAGTCATTTGTTCAACTGTGATCCAGTTTAATCGTTGCTGAAAGCTGTAACCATCTGGCAGATGTTTCCTGGCCTCTGTGAAAAGAGTTAGGTGCTCATTTCTGCATCTATTGAGCACATGTCCAGGTCACCAGAAATACTACCACAATTTGCACCCTAATTAGCAATATCAAACACGCGTTGTGGGCCGCATTGTCATGGGCCATGGCTGTCCTCCAGCGCTGGAAAAGTCTATTCAATCCCAAATAGAAATGCCCTTGTAGGTCAGTGCTGGGAAACTTGCCTTTCTGTGCAATGTGAATTTCAGAAGCAAATTTTTTCCTTTTCACTTGAGATATTTAAGTCATTTTTTCTTTTTAATTCACATTATAAAATGTAATGCAGAGTAAGGAATAGAATACTGACTTGATAGTTCTCAACATTTTTAGCAGACAGGCCCTTCAGGAAGTCTGATTAAAAACGACAGGCTTCTGCCTTAAATTTATCTTGCAAAAAATATAGAGACATAAAAACATCTTGGCACAAATAAAATTATATTAATATGATCAGTAACTTAACTGTCATACCTTCATAGGGTAATATTATCAAGCAAATGTTTGATTATTATACTATACCTAGTAAAAGTATACATGGTAAGAATTTCTGGCCTTCAATAAACTCTACATCACTTCTTTCATATCCTGAAAGGAATGGTGTATAGCACATCACGCCCACACATACACATACACACCACCACACACACAACACACACATATACACACACATATACACAAGCACCCACACAAACATATTATGCATACCACATACCCATGACACGCACACCCCATATACCACACACACAGTACATGTATAACCCATACCACACACACACACACACATACACACACACACACACACACACACACACACACACACATATATCACACGCCTATACACACATACCATACATATACACTACACACCCCGACACCCCCACATACATACCATGTACCACACACACAAAATCCATACCACTCACTACACATATACATACATACAGGCACACCACACACACAAACATACCACACATCACATACATATACACATATACCATGCACATACTACAGACACACACATACCACATACACATATATACACACCACATACACCACACACACACACTCACACACTATTACACACACACACACACACACACACACACACACACAGACACACAGACACATACACTATAGACCTAACATCCACACATCCACACACACAAAATGGGGGATCTCTGTGAGAACTGAGGCCCTCTGAGTAGTTCCTAGATGCCCGAGTGTATTGCTTTAAAGCCTAAACACTAACCAGATTCACAACTGAACCTCAGACAGGCACAAAACAGAGATTCAGACTAATTGAAAACACAATTTATCGAGAAATTGTTGCTGCTGGTGGTGATGCTAATGTACAGTGAGGGGGTGTTTTCTATGCTTGGAATGTATAAACTATTAATGATTGGTATGGATAATTATTCATTTTAATAAACATTTTATACAAATCTCAAAACAAGGGTTATGAATTCATACGATTTGGAGGTGGATCAAAATTAAAGCCAGCATGTAGATTAGGTTCTTCAGGGAGAGGATATTTATTGATAGAATTAAAAAGAACATCAAAGATGTAGCCTGAGTAACATCACAATTAGAAGACAAGAAAGGCAAACCAGAAAAAAAAAAAAAAAAAACAAAAACAAAAAACAAAAAACGCAATGTCAAATCTGCCAAAGAAAGAAACTGTTTGAAAACAAAGGACTTGTCAACAGTCAAGGGCGGGAGAGACCACAGGAATCAGGATTTCAAAGCGCATTCGGTTTTGGCAACCAGAGGGTCCTGTTACCTTGGAAACAGCTAAGTGAGAAGGATAGGCCTCTGAATTGCTGAGTGGAAGCCTGAGGTCACTTCTCTACTGAGTGAATGGGTGGCAGGTGGGGATAGGAAGCAGAAAAGGCAAATATTGACATATATTTTAGGAAGCTGCTTTTGAAATGAAAGAGACAAAGGATCGGCATCGCCACTGACAAGGACACAAAGGAGAGAGACCGTGCTTCACGTTTGCTTTCAAGTGATACTAAAATTCCTGCACAAAGCGTTTCACGTAGATTTAAGAACTTCCTCTCAAGAAGGGGAAGTCAATTAAACATTACAATGGATTACTACATGCTCTTTGTAGCCTCTCCTCCCAGCTCCGTTCATCAAATAATCCGTTAAAGACGCTGGAAGGTGGAGAGATAAATCAAAGCGCTCCTTTCGATCCCACAGTCGCCGCCATTTGTTGATTTTTACTTAAACTGCCTTCCTGAGAAGCATATTTGGGGGTGGGGAGGCGCTAGTGAGCCATCTTAAAAATCTTTCTTGGACAGAAAAATAATACAAGAAGGAAAAAATTAAACAGTAGTCATATATAAGCCCCATTCCATTTTCTTACCTAGAAACACTCACAGCCAAATTCTACTTCAATATTCATTCACCTTTTCTTCCTTACTATTATTTGTTTGTTCCTACCTAAGTCATTGGTTTCCTTTTCTTTTGCCTACTAATTCACGAAACTAAAAGTACATTAAAGCCACAGAGGAAACACTGGATAAAAACCCATGTGTTTGTTATATAGAACAATTTTTAAAACTGAGAAGTCTCAAGTATAGTAGTTTTCTCAAACCAGCAGACTAGGGAGTAGGGTGACTCTATCAGATGCGCTAGGACCTACTTCCATAACCACACTTGGGTTACAAACAAAAGCAGAAGCTCTTCTGTCTTGTGCTGCCCTCACTCTTTCAAGGTTTGGGTGGCAGAGTGACCCAGGCTTTTCATGGAAATGAATAGTCAGGTTTCTCATTGTCATGGTCTTGCCGAATCACAGATTGCTTGTAGACACGGCATCTGCTTTCAAATGCAGCCTTCGTTCATGGAGGTTGTAATTGTTTATAAATTCCTCAATGCTGTTTTGTCCATAAGCGTAAGAGAGCAGCCAACAAGACTGTTCAGAAGACAGAAATGGCAAACCTCAAGAAGTACCATGGAAATGATCGTTGGCCTAGGAGCTCACAAGCCACTACTTCTCCCTTCTGCTCTCTGAAAGAGCAGCTTGTGTCTGGTCACCTTTGTGCTTAACTTTCTGGCTGGAAACATATTAATAGAGAACTCTCGGTCTTCTGTAAGGAACAAGTTGATTGTTTTGTCATGACTTCCTAGCTAGAAGGTCAGAAAGCTTTGTGCCATTGACACTGTTGGAGAAATTCTGAATGAGTACTGAGAAATGGAGCATACGACTTCGTCTTTCAGGGCATTTGTCTTAAGAACACATGTAAAGCCAACGAAATCAACCATGATGATCTGAAAAACACAGAGTCGCCAGTTTTGGCTGCTGAGCCCCACTAGGACCTTTGCTCTTGCTCTGTTGCTAGTGCCTATAGAGCTCAGAGATGTTTCTTGGAAAACAAGGATTTAATAAGACACATTTGGAAACCCATATACCAAGTCTTGATCATGTTTTGTTTCTCTCCTAACTTGTGTTATGTTATGGCCTACTTTCTATTGTATAACCATGAACAGACATGGTTGATACTAAATTTTGTGGAAAATAATGAATATTATTAATAAAAGAGAGGGAAATTTTACCTTATTTTGCTATGATTAGCTAAATCAAGATAAATGGATCTCTAGTCTCCTCTCTCTCTCTCTCTCTCTCTCTCTCTCTCTCTCTCTCTCTCTCTCTCTCTCTTTCTGTTTTGTTTTGGCTTTTCGTGATGGGGTTTCTCTGTGTAGTTTTGGTTCCTGATCTGGATCTCACTCTGTAGACCAGGCTGGCCTCAAACTCACAGAGATCCACCTGCCTCTATCTCCAGAGTGCTGGGATTATGTGTGTACGCCACCACCGCCCAGCCTTCTAGTCTCTTAATACAGCAAAATCTGATGCAAAATATTCAAGCCTGTTAATGTTCTCCATTTCTGTTTCCTCTTCCAAACACAACACCTGACAGCTACTTCCATGCTTGTTTCACAGGAAAAAATTAATTAGTTAAAAGCCTTAATCTTGTTGCAAGACTATGTCTGTTGTGCATTCCCAGCCAGGCATATACAATCCCAAATTGGAGCTTTATAAAAAGATTAAATAATTCACAGAGTTGGAGTTTGAAACCTGCAGCTCAGTTTGGGGTCAGTTCCCATCTGCTGAATTATATCAATGTACTTCCAAAGAAACAGGGTTAAAGTTCACAGAATCTTCACTTTGCACTTCAACATAGCAACTAAGAGATACCACTCCTACATCCAGGTAGTTTCCTTGTTCATAATCCAATTCTCCCTTGAGTCAGGACCTTTTAGGCTGTGCAGTACCCAGTGATGTCATGAATAACATGAGGCAGATTTGTACATTAATTACAATAACCTTTCTGAGGGCTGAAAATTTCTAGTTCTAATAAAATCAGAAAAGAGTTTTCCAGGACATGAGGAGGTGGCTTGGTGTATAAAATACTTGGCAGGAAAGCATGGGGACCTGAATTTGAATCATGAGACCCTATGGAGATGCCTGTGTGTTCATGTGCAGAGCAAACATCTGCAACCCCAGTGCTATAGTGAGAGGAGACACAGAAACAGAAGAACCCGCAGAAGCTCCAGGGCACAAGACTGTCTCAAGAAAGGCAGAAGGTGAGGGCTGATGCCAAGAGACCAACATTGACGTCATTGAAATCATCCTCTGATTTACAGCTTGTGCTGGCATGCTCTTACCCACATTTACACACATAAAAGTGTGCACACACAAGTGCCTATCTACATGTGTGCATGCACACACGCACACCCCCCCACACACACACACGCACACACACACCATACTGACAAAAAGTGAGAAAAGAAAATTGTTGTTTCTTGTCCCTAAAACCTACCTGCCCCAATCCAGCTCTGTGCCAGATGAGTTATCTTCTTTACTCTGTGTTCTGGGACTCCTTACATCCATTTAAAGATACTAGGAGTGGAGGACAGTGGGATACAGGAGCTGTGTATACTGTCTGTCATGACCCTTGCCCCCTTCACTCTGTCCAGGAAGCCAGTCACCTTTTCTTCTGGATCATATGGTAATTTACATGCTCGCTGCTGAGATGCTGACTTCTGGACCAAGAGGTAATCTTTTTAACTCCAGCACTCCCATGTTTATAAGCAAGTGCTTTGTAATAAGCATCCCCAATTTTCCCTGACTCCCGGAGGTAGCTCTCGCTGTATACACAGGCATGGCACCAAGTGCCCTTTCTAGGGTCCATATTCACATTCATATTATCTGATCCATTAATGCATGCCTCCTTCATAGGACAAAGGGAGCAACTGGGCCATCTGCAGGGAGGAATCTTTGGGGAAGAAGCCCTCACAAAAAGTCATCATATGTGCCTCTGTTTCTCTTCAATTAACAAACCTATACCTTCCCTTTCCTGTGAAAAACATCACTCCCAATAGAAGAAGAACAAAAACAATGGTTCGAAGTTTGTTCCAAATGCTCAAGACATCAACATCTAACCATACAAATACTGCAAAACTAAGTCGTACCCCAACCCCGTCCCCGGGTCATGTCTTTATCCCTCTTTGAATAGATAGCAGGTATATTTAAAGATATTTTGAGAATATATGCCTGATCAGAAGATCAAAGATGTTACAAAATTTTTATATCTAAATATTATAAATATCTGAAAATATTTATAACTTGATCCTAATTTGATTCATTTTTACTTAAATACTATGTATTAACTAAATGATATACTTTATTTGACTACATTTTAAAATATAGAAAAATATACAGTTACTTTTATAATTTTGTGATTTCTATAAATACACCTTCTATTGTTTACCCAAAGCAAGTCCTCTGTGTCCTCGCCACTCATTAATTTAAAAAAAAAAATTGAAAACCGGTAAAAGATTTATAATAGGATGACATATAACACTGTGGAATGAAGTCGTGTGACAGAAAAGAAAATAAAGGACAAATAACCTTAAGTTCTAAATTGTTCACTGAGAGGAAATCATTCTCAGCACCAAGGTCTAATTAATTCTCCTCTCAGACCATCAGTGGCTCAAAATGTCACCCCATGAGTGCCTGTGCCTCCACACTGAGCCACACACATACACTTATACTTAATTTTAAATGGTAGAGAATAAAAAAATCTTCTTATGGTCTATAAATTATACAAAAATATAGCATTGTTTATTTTTAAACATCAATGGGTTTATTAATCTTAGAAAAAAGTGATAATGAGAATGTAATGATAGCTTCAGGAAGGTAACCGTGGTAACAGTTTGGCTGGTTTCCATGGTTACAAAGAGTACAGCTGAGAGGCTCAAAGAATCACAATTTCCTTTGATTGGTAGATTCTGAAAATGATGATTTGGAAAGTGACAAGGGATTTAAAAAGAGAAAAAAAATCCCTTGTGAGGAATGAGACATTAAGTGTAATAATAGCACATTGATGGCTGGACACAAGACAGGCCTTTGAAATTTAATGAAACCTCCTTTTGCTCTTTCATAAAAAAAAAAAAAAAAAAATGGGTGGAATATCTCAATCTTAGCAGCGTGAATTCACAGACTGAACCCCTTGCTCCTGATTAGCTAGCCAGAATATATTATTGTCTATAGCATGCTTTTTAAAATTGGCTTAAAATCTATTAGTGGACTAATAGTGTGAATAAAAATTAAAATAAAATTTTCAAGACAGGGATTTGAAGTGCATAAAATAAATATTTCTGCTATCTTCATATTGTTTTGTGAAATTTGTTAGTGAAAGAAAATAAACCAACAACTTGAAAACAGTAAAATTAATATTAAGAAATCCAGGGCCATGGGTCTACTTCCTTAACTATTGGAATATATGTAGTCACATAATTGTATTTGCTACTTTGCTTTCTTTTGAAGAATTAAGTTCTCTGGTACTCAGTATAAAAGTAATACTAACTCCAAATAACTACCTAAGCTACTGCACAGCAGATCCTTGATTGATGATTTAAATTTCATATATTCAAGCTGCATTTCCTAGCCTAACAACAAATAGTAACATGGCACATTACAGACTATCTGTGGTTAACAAGGAGCTGCTGAAATATGCCCTTGATCATCATCATCACAGAGTGTAAACATTGTATTACTATCCAAAGGAGTGGGGGAGATGACTGAATTTTACCGTTAAAAAATTTCTATTGATTTCTTACCATTTTCACATAAGCTTTAAAAATCATAAATTGAAGCAACCTATATAAGTCAGTAATTCCTATAACACATGATTGTATTTTATTTATTTGTTAATACATTTATTTTATGTGTACTTTTTTTTTTCTGCATGTATGTCTGTGTGTCACATGCATGCCTGCTTCTCATAGAGGTCAGAAGAGGGCACCGGATTACTGGAAATAAAATTACACAATTGAGAGCTGCCAGGCGGGTGCTAGGAATTGAAGGCAGGTCCTCTGGAAGAGCTGTCAGTGGCCAAATCTGCTGAGCCATCTCTGTATCCTGATAGGAGATTTTTAAGGTCTCTTTCTATACCTTTAATATCATTTTAAAATATTTCACCCTATGTGAAACACAAACTTGGAGAAGTTCGTTGTCAAGATAGCAAAATTCAAGTCATTATCTCTAGATATCTAGATACTCTTAAGTACATCAGTTTCAGAAGAGGTGAAAAAAAAATTGAAAGAGCCTAAGTCTTTTTATTATAATTTTTCCAGAAAGAAGGGTGTTTAAAAGAAAGAAATATTTTCCCAGAAACAATTGCATCCACCCACAAGATAAAACAGCTGAAGACAATGAACTAGAAAAGCACAAATCCTGAGTAGAATTAGATGTACTAATGGCCATAAATCTGTGAATGTTAATAGAGGTTTCTCAAACACAACACATGCAATACAGGACAAAGTAAAGAGAAGATTTATCTCAAAAGAATAAATGACTTTATGAATCAAAAATGGATATGCTTTTAAAAATGTTATAAACAACCAGTTAATAAAGAAGCACTTCTCCAGACAGATAAGCAAGGTAGTTAAGATATTGATGAGGGACAATGCCTGTTATATTATTCAGGGTTCTCTAGAGGAACAAAAGTTACAAAATGAATTTGTATATATAATCTATTAGCATAGATTATAGGCTGTAGTCTAGCTAGTGAAATAAGAAGATGATCAAATAATTTAGTAATTATTTAATCCACAAAGCTGGATGTCTCAGCTGGTCTTCAGTGTACGCCAGAATCCTAAAGAAGGAGGCTCTAATGCTGGTGAAGGAATAGACTTGCTAGCAAGGTGACACCAAACAGGCAAAGAGAGCAAGCTTCCTTCATCCACGTTCTTTGTGTAAGCTCCCAACAGAAGGTGTGGCCCAGATTAAACGTGGATCTTTTCACTTCAAAATATCTGGATTAAAAGTGGGTATTCTCACTTCAAAGATTTAATTAAGACAAAAAAATCCCTCACAGTTATACCCAGCTGCTTGGATTTTAGTTAATTCCAGATGTAATCAAGTTGACAACCAAGAATAGCCATCACATCTACTGTGTGTTGGTATCACATAAATATCCAAAGTGAACAAGAACAGATGCTACAGTGATCTAAAGGAAATAAAATGCAATCTGTGAGTATTATACCAAGTCAGTGTAGCCTATAATTTAGATGGCATAAGTTTTCAGATCTGGCATGCCTGAAGTAAGGGAATAGAAACTCCTTTTGAAACACATTATGATAACTCATGATACAGTAAATCAGGACTCAAAGACTAATCCTGTATGTTGAAGTACTTATATTCAGAACCTAGGAAATAATGTGAAAGTGAATTTATGTCTTCTTGGCACCTGCCTACAACCCTAGAACTTGAAAATAACTTTATTGTGTATTATATAAGTATACTCAACATATAAGGTTTGGTTCTACAGAAGTATGACTTTTAAATTATTACTGTTGCTATTTATTCTTTGAAATTTTCATATATGTATACAATATATTGTGATCATCTCAACCCTTCACCCAACTTCCTGTTCTCCCAACAACCCCATTCACATCACATCTCCATGTCAACTTTACGTGCATTTTTAATTTAGATGTTTTTGTTTTTAGTTTATTGTTTTAGGCAATTGAGAATGTGGTGAATTCTCTGGTTTCTTTTTCAGTATCTTTGCTATTTGTGTATAGGAAGACCACCATTTTTTTGTGTGTCCATTTTATATACTACTACTTTGGTGAACTTGTTCATTAGCCCTAAGAATAGCATCTCTAGAGTTTTATATGTAGAATGATATCATCTTCAATAGGACTCTTTGACTTCTTCCTTTCCTATGTGTTTCCCTTCTCTTGCTGCTTCTTTTTTTTTAAACTTTTAAAAATATTTGTTTGTTTGTTTGTTTATTATGTTCACAGAAGAGGGCGCCAGATCTCATTACAGATGATTGTGAGCCACCATGTGGGTCTGGGAATTGAACTCAGGACCTTTGGAAGAGCAGTTGGTGCTCTTAACCTCTGAGCCATCTCTCCACCCCCCTCTTGCTGCTTCTTAAGTAAATACATTGGTACCAATTCTATTTCAAGCAAAAGCCGTATTGAATCCATCACCATTTTTTTAAATGAGCAACACTCATTTTGCTCTCTTCACTTCTCTCTTTAAACTCATAGTCTATAAATTAAGTTAATCACAAATCCATTTAATTCAACACTTTCTGGACTATATCTATTTTTATTTATGTACAGATTTATACTAATATGTTTGATATACATCTCTGGATTTATATATACATTGAAAAACATTTAGGTATCTTTTATGCACTATATTTTAAGCTGTGCATAATGCCTTATAAAACCCATAATAATTTCATATTACTCTCTATAAATTCTGTTTATAGAGGGCCTATCTATGAAACTGATACTTTTGATGCTTAAAAGGTTTAAAGTAAAATGAATATGAAAATAAAGCCAAATATTTTTTGGTTATATTCTTGAAGAAGAGATGGACTTATGTACTATGTATAATACTTAAGAAAAGTATACAGTATTTTGGAAAATGATTGAGCATAAAAAGGGAAGAAAATGTAAGACAAGAGGGAAAAGGTAAACCCTGAAGTAAGATTCTATCTGAGTATTAAACACTGTGGTCAGAATAGATCATGTTTAGATGATGGTATTTGGATAAAATCATCACTGATGTGAGGCAGTTCACCTGCAAATGTCTTAACAGCTTTCTAGACAGAGGGGTCACTTAGAACAGATGTCCAAAGTTGAATAATCTCAAGGAGATGCAAGCCATAACAAAGATGCCAGAGCAAGTGAAACAGAGTTAGAAGACCATAGTTAGATGATGTGATTAAGATCAAGTTCCAGATCAAAACGATTCTGAGATACCACCTTACACCTGTCAGAATGGCTAAGATCAAAAGCACAGAAGACAGCTTATGCTGGAGAGGATGTGGAGCAAGGGGAACTCTCCTCCACTGCTGGTGGGAATGCAAGCTTGTACAGCCACTTTGGAAATCAATATAGCACTTCCTGAGAAAATTGGGAATCCATCTCCCCCAAGACCCAGCTATAGCACTCTTGGGCATATACCCAAGGAATGCTCAATCATACCACAAGGGCATTTGCTCAGCTATGCTCATATCAGCTTTGTTTGTAATAGCCAGAACCTGGAAACAACCTAGATGCCCTTCAACTGAAGAATGGATAAAGAAAATATGGTACATATACCCAATGGAGTACTACTCAGCAGAGAAAAACAATGACATCATTTCATTTGCAGGCAAATGGATGGATCTAGAAAAAATCATCCTGAGTGAGGTGACCCAGACTCAGAAGGACAAACACGGTATGTACTCAGTCATAGGAGGATGCTAGATGTAAAACAAAGATGACTAGACTGCTACTCAACTCCAGGGAGGCTATCTAGAAAACGGGACCCTAGGAAAGGCCCAAGGATCACCCAATGACAGAGAAATGGATGAGATCTACATGAACAACCTGGACGACAGTGGGAGTAATGAAGGGCAAGATTTGAGGGAAAGAAAGCTTAGGGGAGCAGGAGATCCCAGCTGAATCAAGAACAGAAAGGGAGAACAAGGAGTAACAGACCATGATAAATGAAGACCACATGAGAACAGGAATAGGCAGAGTGCTGGAGAGGTCCCCAGAAATCCACAATGATACATCTTCTGTAGACTGCTGGCAATGGTCGAGAGAAAGCCTGATCTGACCTAGTCTGGTGATCAGATGGCTAAACACTCTAACTGTCGTGCTGGAACTCTTGTCCAATAACTGATGGAAGTGGATGCAGAGATCCTCAGCCAGGCCCCAGGTGGAGCTCCAGGTGTCCAACTGTTGAGAAAGAGGAGGGTCTGCAAGAGAGTGAATTATTGAATCCAAGATTGCAAAAAGCACAGGGACAAATAGCCAAACGAATGGAAGCACATGAATTATGAACCAAAGGCTGTGGAGCCCCCAGCTGGATCAGGCCCTCTGGATAAGAGAGACAATTGAATAGCTTGAACGGTTTGGGAGGCACCAAGGCAGTGGGACCCCAACCTGTCCTTAGTGCATGAGCTGGCTGTTTGAAACCTTGGGCTTACACAGGGACACTTTGCTCAGTCTGGAAGGAGGTGACAGGACCTGCCTGTACTGAATCCACCAGGTTTAAATGAATCCCCAGGGGTGCCTTGATCCTGGAGGACATGGGAATGGAGGGGAGGGGTTGGGGGGAAGGTGGGGGTGGGGGGGGGAGAGGACAGGGGAACCCATGGCTGATGTATAAAATTTAAAACACATATATATAAAGTTCCAGGACATCCAGACTACACAGAGAAACCCTATCTCAAAAAATCAAAATCAAAACAACAACAACAAAAATATGGCTAAGTGACAAGGTAATATAAGACCTTTCTAGCTCACTTCAGGTGCATAGAACAATCAAGACTAATTCTCAGTTTAAGTGAATAATTTTTCTTTTTTGCCTTGTAAATAGTAAAAGCATGAATAAAGATAATGAACACACTTATGAGACTAATATAATAATCCAAGTATGATGTTTTCCTGCTGTCTAGGAAAGGGGATGGTAAGAGTTGGGTGTTGGTTAGAAGTAAAACCAAATGATTCATACATGAGATATACAGCTAAAAAGGAATGTAGGCATTCACCTAACAGGGATGGGTAATCATGATTCAGTGAAGAAAGTTAAAAAGTTGTGTTTGAACCTGATGAAACCATATACAAGTATATAATTCAAAAGAAAACCTTGAACTTGATATATATTTTGGAGCAGTACACATACATAATATATTTCAAGAACTTAAACATAGGAAGATCATCCAGGAAGTGAATAAATAGAGAAAGTGACTAGGGTTTAAAATCTGAATCAGTCCAAAATAGAAAGAAGAGTTATTATCAGCAAAAATCTACAAATAAGATCTGCTAAGAGCCTAGCAAAGAAAGTGTGTGACATAATAGAAATGTTGTCAGTAGATAAGAGGAGAATCATTATGAGTCACTGCAGTTAATAGTAAGAATATTATCATTAGCCTTATAAAAGCACATTTGTAGCATAGTATAGATAAAGGTTTGACTAAGTACTTCAGAGAACATGTTAGAAAGAAAGCCAGAGGCTGCAAGTGTAGAAATCTCTTTTGAAGAGATTTACTACACACAATATCACAAAAGAACTCATGGCTGAAAATGGAGCAGATCAAGAAAAATAAATGTTTCCAATAGAAGTAATTTCAGTGTGTGCACTGACAGATAAGACAATGTTAGCAGTGAAATTTGGAGAAAAAAAAAGTAGAAAATTGTCTTGCTCAAATGTTTTTGAGTGTGGATGAGCCAATGAGATACCATGTCATTGGACACTTTTCTCTGTCCTGTCCAGTCCCACAGTCCCACAGCCATTTTTAAAATAAACACTCAGAGGCTTAATATTAATTACAAACTGTTTGGTCTATGGTTCATGCTTATTGCTAGCTAGCTATTACATCTTAAATCAACCCATTTCTGTTTATCTACGTTTTTGCCATGTGGCTTTGTGACATTACCCATTCTCTCACATCTTGCTTCATCTGGTGGCGGCTCACAGCCTTCCTCTCACCCTGCCTTTCTCCTCTCTCTGTCTCTCTTGGATTTCCCTCTTTGCTGTAAGCTTTCTTGCCATAGACCAAAACAGCTTTATTTATTAGCCCATGGGAGCAACACATATTCATAGAATATAGAAAGACATCCCATACAAATACCTAGTCCACACAGGAAGGAGGGGCCCACAAGTGTGAACTAGGGAGAGGTAGGAAGGCAGACCATGCAAATGTCTTCTGTCTCAGGTAAACATGATACTGAAATTTTTTTAGTTATCTGAGAAATTTCATTACTCAATAAAATAAGGTACAAAGTCATCAAATGAGAATAGGATAAGACAAGAAGCATGTGTGTTTGTTGACAGAAAAGGTGTGAAACAGTCATACAGAAAAGCATGTGAAAAGAATCCTCCACTCCTGACACAGCTCGAACAAGGACACACCTCCTAATTCTTCCCAAATAGTTCTATTAGGTGGAGGTCATTGCTGAAGAGGAGACAGAAATATATTAAATGTTGTAGTGGAGGGCTACTGAGAAACAGTACTTTGTTTTTGCTTTGTTTTTTAATATTGTAACAAATTTTTTCATCAATCGCCAGCTCACAAATAATTACATGGAAACTTATTATTAATTGGGAAAGTTTGAATTTTAGCTTAGGCTTGTCTCAACTAGCTCTGATAACTTAAATTAACCCATTTATATTAATCTGCATTCTGTCACATAGCATTACCTCTCTTTCATCTTGCACTTCCTATTTTCTCTCCATCTGGTTGCCCACTTGACCTTTCCAACAGTTCTCTCTCTGCCTGGAAGTCCCACCCATACCTCCTGCCCAGCTATTGGCTGCTCAGTGTTTTAGCTCACCAATCACAGCAATACATCTTCATACAGTATACAAATATCCCACAACATAACATAATTTCTTTATTGACTGGGAATTTTACATCATGCACCCCAATTCCTCTCACCTCCCAAAATGTCTTTATAAATTGTATAAATATATATAATATATATGTATATATGTGTGTGTATCTAACTATTTTACAAATATAATTTCAACATGTGGCACTGTGAAAATTTGAAGTTCTCAGGATCCACATGTGACTAATGGCTACCATATTGAATATAGAAATCCTTTTGAATTGATCTAGCTTGTGAATATTTAGAAGTTATTTGGTGATTTCATAGGTTTCTTTAAATACATTATGGTTGTATAATTTTGAACAAAGGTCTCCATATCACCTAATGGAAATGATCAGGAGACATCTATGATGGGTTATCAGTCTAAAATAGTATACAGGCATTACAAATGAAAAGTAGATGCACACACACAAACCTAGGTAGTGGCAAAGCATTTGATGGAAAGACAGAACAAGCCTGTTTAGTTGCCAACATCTATTGACATTTATTACAACTTCTCAGTTATTTTAGATCCTGGCTTTCTGTCACCTTTGCTAATGGCATCCTGCTACACTCATAGATCAGTGTCTCTCTAAGCCATCATCAGAGACTCTTCCTCCAGCAGCATATGGGAGCTAACACAGAGACCCACAACTGGACAATGTGTGGAGAATGAGAGACTTTGAAGCAATCATCAAACTCATGTACCCAGGGGTCGGGGATCTAGGAGAAAGAGGAGGTGGGAATAGTCTAAGATCGGAGGGGATAGATGACTCAAATGAAACGAGTCTTTCCCATACAACAGAACTGATGCACATAGGAATTCACACAGGATGTGGTAGCATGCATAGAGCCTGCACAGATGAGTTCTCAGCACTGAGAGGATAAGTGAATATGGGCCCCAACCCTAACCAGGTAGAGCTATCTACAGCTGTTACCCACTGGGAAAGGAAAAGTTAGTTTATTTATTAGAATCTCACAGGGTGTGTTAGCCACCCTTCAGGATAGGCACCATGCCCAGGAGTAGTTGGCCAACACAAAACAAACTCTACAGGTTTTTTTGTTTGGTTTGGTTTTTTGTTTGCTTTGTGGACTTTTTGCTTCATTTTTGCTCCGTTTAGGCATTTTTTGTCTTATTGTTCTTTTATTTGTATATTTTGGCTTTCATTTTTATGATAGGTGTGTTTCTTGTTTGTTTTTCTAAGAGTAAGAGAAAGGGTATAGACTGGGTGGGTGTGAAGGATCAGGGAAGAGCTGGGGAAGGGGGAAAGTGTGATTGGAATATTGTACTTTTTTCAATTAAAATTTAAAAAGACAAATAAATTTAACAAAATCTAATATAACCTTAGTTTCTGGAAAATCAAAATGACAAAAATTATCAAAATAATCCCAGACTCCCTAACTTGTTTCCAATGATGATGTTTCCTATTCTAATTCGGTCTGACCTTTAAAAGAACATCAGTCTATTTTTCCATCCCTTGGCTGCATCTGTTAGTCTATCTCTTAGATGCCTTTGTGATTAGTTAATACAGCCCTATCATTTCAGGTTTGTCATGTTCCTCCCTTCTCTCTCCATTTCTCCATTTCCATCTCACACTCTCTGGTACCTCCATGAAGTCTTTGATGTGCAAAGCCCTTCAGTCCCACCACAATGCACTCAATCTCTTATGTCCCCACCCTAAATTTTATGGATTTATTACTATATACATATTTTCTATTTCTCAGTATCAGATGAAATAGAAAGTAAAGGGAAAAAGCAAGTAAATTGTGACTTTTTATCATCCAAGCTTTTTGGAAACATATATAATGCATGCACAATGAGGTATTACTAACTGACCTCATTTTTATATTTATGATCTCACAGCTGTGAGATCAAGCATTCAAATATGTGACCTGTGGGGGCCATTCTCATTCAACCCACAACACCAACCATGAATTTTTGACCTAGTTAGCAATACCAGAAAAGAGTTCCTTCTTGCATAGCAGGCATTAAATGCAACAAGAAAGTGGTTGATTACTCTTATAATGTTTGTACCAGTATTGCACCAATACCTTTATCTTTCCAGATGCTTGAAATTATAACTTGCAGGGTTCACATCTCAGTAAAACTATAAAGTATTCTCTTCCCTCAGCACCATGCAGAACACTTTCTAGAACCATGAAGCTAGCCAGTAGAAATAAAGATTCCAGGATGGTATTAGGTTGGTTTTTCCATGTTCTATGGTTCAAGAATGTGATATTTTCTGTAAGATGGTCTTGTGGTCAGTAGCCTGTAGTGTTTGTGGAGTCTATTGCCCCCATGACCACTACTCAAGCAAAGGTAACCCATACCTGATACTGGAGGTCTTACTTGACATCCTTTGGTGTCCAGGTGAGGCATTGTCCCCTGGTATAGGATAACTCTATTTGAACTCCTTTTATATTTCATATGTGTACATTTTATGAAGCTTCTACAGTAGATTTCCATATAACACTTTCAAGTGGCCCTTAGTTTTGTTTATACCTCTCCATACCTCCTCCACTATTCTGCACTCCCATTCCCTACTTCATTTAACCTCTTATGTTCCATTATCTCCCTGTCCCCCTTTATACTACCTGCATTCTATTCCATTCCATTGAAGCTCCTATCCTATACTTCCTTACTCATTTCTTGCCTCCAATGGGTATACCAGTTTAAACACATATGAACTTGATAATCCCCTGCATCAAAGTAACAGGATACAAAAGCAATACACACAAATCAAAGAGCTTCCTATACAATAGCAAAAAACATACTGAGCACAAAGTCATGAAAGAAATTCAATTCACATTAGCCTGAACAAAATATTAGACTAATCAAACCAAGCAAGTGAAAGGTTTGTACTATGAAAATTGAGAGACACTGAAGAAGGAAATTGAGGAAGGCACTGGAAGATGGATGTCCTCCCTTGATCATGGATTGGTAGGATTAATACTGCAAAGACAAATGGCAATTCTACCAAAGGCAATCTACTGAACCTCCTAACAATTCTAATGAAATTGGAAGAAAAAAAAAGATCATCTCAAATTTCACATGAAAACACAAAATATTCAGGCAAGTCCAAACCATTCTGAACAATAAAACACCACTGGGGATGATCACCATACCTGAGTTCAAGGTATATTACAAAGCTATAGTAATAGAAACAGCATGGTACTACAACAAAAACAGATGAAACATGTTGAATTAATTTCAACTGTATAAAAAATATTTTAAATATATTCTCCAGAAGGCTTTTAATTACATTTACATATATAACTCCCAATTTGTATAAGAAAGCCAACTAAGGAGCCTCAAGAGAAAAAATAACATAATAGAGATTAGAAATATCATTCACCCTTTTCAATACAGAATTTGAACACAGTCCTCATAGAAACAGAAGAAAATATTTGTAAATCATTTCTTAAATAAAAGTCAATAGTAGTTTGTTTTAGATTAACTTACATGTATTCTTTATGGATATACTTACTTCATACACCAAGGACACTACAATTCATGGTCACATTTCTTTTTTTCTTTTCTTTTCTTTTTTTTTTCCAGAGCTGAGGACTGAACCCAGGGCCTTGTGCTTGCTAGGCAAGTGCTCTACCACTGAGCTAAATCCCCAACCCCTTCCACATTTCTTAACAATATCCTCATACATATAGAATACATTGCCTCTCTTATTCCACCTTACAAAAACAGTCTTAGCAGAAATAGGGTTCAGCAGGGCATGGTTGTAGGACTACAACCCCCAAAGGAGCTATAATTTCCTTGTTGCTTATCACACATATCGTACTGTAGAGTTTTGCACATGCAGGTTCTCTACTACACTGCTTTTTGTGTTCCATGCTCTTTTAGCCTTGGTGCACATGAGACTAAGTAACTCTATCTGAATTGACATCCTATGACTACTCCTTCAGACCCTATGAGTCAAGGTGACTGATGTCACAAAATTCATATGTATTGGATATGCTAGTAAGTATAATCAAAACATGAATTACTAGTTAACTAGAAGCCTCCATGCCTACATTTTTAAATTTTTAAGGAAATTTCTTAATTTTGTAAAGAATACGTCAATAATATATTTTACAAAATCACAGTAGTCTGTATTTCTAGAAAAACCAAACCCCTGGTAGCACAGTCATTTGCAGCTGGTTTAGATCGTAGCTGATTATGATTTAAAGTAAGGATAAATATTGCAGATCTCATCCATTTTCATAGTTCATGAATTTGCCCATAATTAAGGGAGGAAGACCCAAACTATTTATGGGAACTACTCCATTGTTTTTGGTGAGCACTTCATGAAAGCCAAGGGGAAGCCAGTAAAGGCATCAGCATTTTCTCAATGAGGTAAAAAGAAGTGAAATAGACAAAAAGCAAACACAGACCTTTGTTTTCCCACAGAACTTTTGCCTTCTATTTAGTGAGGCCTCCTTCTTCATGGCTGTCCCAGTTTGCTTTCTGTTACTGTGGTAAACACCAAAAGCCACTTGGTAAGGAAACGGTTTTCTTGGCTGGCTGGTTACATCACCTAGGAGAGTCAACACAGAGATTCAAAGCAAGAACCTGGAAGCAGAGAGGAGCGCTGCTCACTGGCTTGCTCTCCCAGGCTAGCTCAGACACCTTTCTCAAAGAACCCACACCCATCTACCCAGGGATGGCACCACCTGCAGCAGGCTGGACCCTCTTACATTAATTAGCCAGCAAGGATATTCCCCATAGACATGCTCAAAGGACAATGTGAAGAAGTAAATTCCTCAACTGGGATTTCCTCTTCACAGGCATGCCTAGATTTGTGTCAAATTGATAAAAGCTACCCAGCGCTGCTGCTTGTCGGGTCTCATCTCACTTTTAGCTATTGCTTAGCAAAGCATCCTTTCAAATGTGCTATTTTCTCAATAACGTAGCCCATAAATAGCACACGAAGTAAATAATAAACATGCACTGTTAAACATAAATTGATTCTGATATGTTTTGTCTATATTTTTAATATATATTTATTGCAATAATCACCCCATTGTCATGGGAGTTTTGCTGCTGGGGGATTGAAACTCGGGGAAGTTATTTTCAATGCTAGAAAAGGGAAGAAAATGCGCTGCACAAAACAACTGGTCTGGCTGGCTGCCTCTGAACTGCAGCTGCCCTAGCTCTGTGTGGTACAGCTTCAGCCAGTGAAGGCAGTTGTACACAGAGATGCTGGGCCAGAGGCTGCAGTAACTGAAGGGCTTGTTGCAGTATTTTGGTGATATTTGTGAAGATGCGGATGGATGTTGAGAGGAAACAGTAGCTACAAGGTAACTATAACTCAATTAATGACTAAAAAAAGAGATGGCAGAAGAGTTCTTGTTGGGATACTTTGAGGTCTCTGAAGATTGATAATATC
The DNA here is from genome assembly GCF_903995425.1 of Onychomys torridus. Classification (NCBI taxonomy): domain Eukaryota; kingdom Metazoa; phylum Chordata; class Mammalia; order Rodentia; family Cricetidae; genus Onychomys; species Onychomys torridus. The sequence goes on from NC_050449.1 coordinate 84,865,743, forward strand.
TGTTAATCTTTCCATTTGTTTCATATCTCCAGCCCTTCTCTCTCTCTCTCTCTCTCTCTCTCTCTCTCTCTCTCTCTCTCTCTCTCTCTCTCTCTCTCTCTCAAACTCATATAAGCCAGAAGGTCTCAAAATGTTCTCTTCCCTCTTAGACTCTCAAGATAGCATCAGAGGTTATTGAATTTTCATTGTGCGTAACAGGTAAGTGGCAGACAAGGCCATGCAGACAGATTTCTGTCCAAACCCCATCCCACCTGAGTCTTATTGAACTAAATGTACAAGGCTGAAACAACGTAAAGAGCAATAAGCCAGGTAAACATCTGTTTCTTGCGTAGGGTTTGCAATCTATTGACCAGAGACAATTTATCCACATGGACAAATGGAGTCAAAGGTGTCCCAATTCTGTCATTTCTACTCTATCCAGATCAATGCGGGCTCTAGATCAATGTGTGAGGAATCGAGTCAGATTTGTTCTTCTGAATGTCTAGGGTTCTTTTCTTTTCTTTCTGGGTCCTATAAATTGTTATTGTTTCTTCTTCCATTAGAAAGAAAACAGATTGAAACATTTCTTACTGCCAGAAAAGAAGCATGTTGAAATTTATTACTCTCATTACTCACAAATGAATATTGCAATAGCTGTTACTCTTGTGTTGGAAAGTAACAGAAAAGGAGGGAATTTAACATGCATGTGTGAAACAATTAATTGTCAATCTCATTTGAAGACATTATTGATACTAATTAAATGGTTTTTCAGAAAGAGAATGAGTTGTGTTATTTTATTTTCAGAAGGTAGAAATTGACTTTTAATTGTCAGAAATTGGTAGATTATTGAATTCTGTTGTGATATCACACTAAGGTACACATTCCCCAGGGTGGAGCCATGTCATTAGATTCTTCATGATGCCATGAACACAGTGAAAAGTTAATAAGTGTTTTTAAATGCATGCGTTAATAAAATGCTGTGTTAAAAGAGCAGATTTGAGTAAACAGTAAGTAAATGCACTCAGGTGTGATGTTTATTCACAATTATGTAAATTAATAGCAGTGTTAACGATAGAAACATCAGTTCACATTAAAAGGTTGGGTTTTTTTCTGCATTTCATGGATAGCTATGTTCTGGAAAATACCAACAATGATATTTCTTCATATTTGTTTTTTTTTTCTTTCTCTTATTCATTTATTTACTTATATCCTGCTTGGTTCCATAATGTATTTGTTGATAGGGGGAAAATTGAAGATTAGACTTATAAGTAGAAATGCAGGATGCTATTGATGGGATGCTTACATGGCTTCATATTACAGGAAATATTGCTATAAGCAAAATTGAAAGGAATCTTTCTACTGATAACTTATAGTCCTTCTACACATAGATTTCCATGCCTAGTCATCACTTTTATAATCAGAAAGTCATAAAATTAGTCACTAATTATTATTTCATGACAATGAAGTCAGAGCAAACGAAAAAAGAAATGAAATGAAGTTATTTACATTTCTTAGATTATATAATTAAGACTTTTGAGTGCTATCTGCTCATAGATTAACATTTATAAGTCCCTAGTTAATCCCTCATTATGCTGACCAAGCATGTATTGAAAGAATGTGTGGAAATAAGAACTCTTAGTCACTATTGTTGGGATGGGAATTTGTTACAAATACTTAGAAAAACATCCATATTTTCACATTCCATAAAAGCAATTTCATTTATGCATATTATAGTACAAAAGAATGACATGTGTATAGAACCACTGCTTGCACAATGGAGACATCACTGTCTATGAAAAGGACAATAGCCAAAACTTAATAAGTCAAATAATTACATAGAAAATAATACCTTTAATAGCCAAGAAAAATAAGTGACTTTTTATATAAACTTAGATTGTTGTGTTTGTGTTTATACATGTATGTATAGATGTATACAAATATACATGTGTTTATATGTATAAACATAATTTTTAAATGCATGTGCATTTCATAGTAAAACCAGAGACAGAAAACCAACCTAGTGAAGTATTAGGAAGGCCAGCTCTTCCCAGTCTTCTCTTGCAGTTTCTGGCAAATCTGTCATCTTATGGATAACTCTGCTCCCCATCTTTTTGCCACAATGTGATTTGGAGAACATTAGTGGTATTTTTCATGTTGTTTTGTGCTGTAATGCACAGTATTTTTCTCTGTTACTATGTAGATTTAAATAAATTCTCTCTCTTGGTATCAGAAGAGACTATTTTGATGAGTCTCTCCACTAGAAATGGATTTCAAATATCTGACCATTAAATAACATGCAATGTTTTAAACAGGGGTTTACTATTGAATGGACCGCATAACAAAACATCCATGATATTTTCTGTGAAAAAGCCATGGGCAGAACATAATGGTACAGGGGCAGAACATAATGGTGCAGGGAATATATTGTAAATTTGTCTTGTTTTCTTTTGGCTGGAACAGAGGACATGGGAACAGACAAAGAACAGACAAGGCTGGGTGTCATGAATGGAGAACAATTTCACACAAGGAAGTTGCAAACCAAAACCTCGGTGGAGAAACTCTAATGGGCAGTCAGAGTCTGGGCCACATGTTTCCTGGTCTTGGATTCTTATTTAAATAAATCAAATAAGCATTCACACAGATTTCCATAAGTAGCAAGAAAACTATTCAAAGACAAAATAAATGGCCTGGCAAGATGGCTCAATAGATAAAGATGTTTGCCACTGTCTCCCACAAGTTTCCCTTTGACCTTTATTTGTGCCATAGTGTACACACACTATAAATAAACAAGTCAATAAAATGAATAAATCTAAAGATTGACAGCAGGCCATTGACAGTGAGGGTATGTAAGGGGCCCAGTTATTGTTTAGAGCTTCCTTTTTTGGGATTTGAGAGAAAGAATGGTTGGTTACTAAGCAATATAGTTTGTGTGGGTCCTCATTTTAACTGATAGGAAATTATGTAAGCCTTTGTCCATTGTACATGTCTTTTCCCCAATGAATCTGATTTTAATCATATTTACATGCAATTATGCATAACATGGTAGATAGAGGATTCTCACCAAATAGACACCTGAGGATGCTTTAGTTTTGCCTCATTGTGTCTACATCAAAAACCTGTTCAGGCAGGACTGGCCCTCCTAGGATGTATTGGAAATAACCTTTGAAGAGAAACTGTCCAAGTTTGGTGGTCACTGAGAAAAGGAGAAAGTGACTCCATTGTCTATAGTGTGGCATGTGTATGTGTTGAGTGGGCATCTTGTGTTGCTAACAGGTATACAGGAATGGGAATTGTGTGCATAGTCTGTGCAGGTAAGTACATTATGATTAGAGGGTATGAGTGCAGTCCAAGCCAAGTGGAGTTTAAGATGGCTGAGCTATTCTGTACACTTGCTTGCCTCAAAATAGCCAATAAAGAGTTAACAGGGAAGGGGCAAGACCACAACCCTGTGCTTTCTGGTATTTGTTTTCAAAGCTGTTTGGGTTTTGTTGCTGTTGTTATTGTTTTGTTTGCTTGTTTTCCTGCAAGCTCATTATTTGATTTTTCTATTTGGCACTATTTTTTAATATTATTGGGTTTTGTTTTTTTTGTTGTTGTATGCTCACCTTGTAATAGCTCTGCTTAATAGAATCAAAATTGGGGAGGAGAAAAATGCATCACCAAAGCAAAAGAAGCCGCTATCCCAGGGGAGGGTGTGGCTATCTTGAACAATAGTGGGGACCTTGGTTCTACTGTGAACACTGCACTGTTAGAACTAGTAGCGTTGAAGGTGAAGCTGGACAGCAGTTTCTACAGAAAGGGACTAGCTGCAAAGCCCAAAACAACAGTTATTTATTAGGATACCTGGAACCATTCGCATGCTTGGAACAACTGAATTTCACGAAAGAGGGGCCAGTGCCTCTCCCTGAGAAAGAATATGAATCAGGAAGAACAGAGAAGGGAGCCCTGAGGCAGGTGAGAGGCACCTGAAAAGAGAATGGACAAGAGAAGAAACAGGCAGTGGCACACTTCAAAGGTAGCCACACCACATTAGAGAATGCAGAAATGCCAGGTCGCCGACCACGGTGTCAAGAGCGCAGCTGTCAGTCACATGACCATATGCAATTGCAGGGGTGGTGTGCCCTCTACAGGTCAAATGTTTAATCATGTTCTTTTAATTTCAAAATTGGTGCTCGATAGAACAGTTGAAATTATTGTCCAAATTATGATCACAATTTAAAACACTCTGTTGGATAATGTAACTTAACTTCTTTAGATTACCTTTTTTTTTTTGCAAATGCCGATAAAATGTATGAAGTTTAATTTTTTTAAAATGTAAATATAGCTTTTCTTTGGAATAAAAACTTAAATAAGATAGTTATGTTCAGGCCCAGACTTAATAAGCAAAATAAGACAACAACAAAAAGTTACCTGTTAAGAAAGAAATCCAGACTTTCCTATGTATCCTTTAAACTTTCAGGTTTTTTCGCCCCTCTACCTCCTGAAGCAACTGCACTAATTTTAGAGTAGACAGAGTAGACGGTGCTGTGATGTATCCTGTACTATAGCATCCAGGTTGGCTGGGTGAGCAAAGCCCCGTGTCCTCCTAGGGAGCAGCACTCAAAAGCACAGGCTGACTCTTTAGGTCGAAATTTCATTTTCAGTACAGGATGAGTGAAATATGTGTGGGCTTTGCTTGGCTCTATGAAGCTTCTGAAACTTCGTGTTTCCCAATCCCCATAATTAATCACATTTCATTTACACCTGAAAATAAAAAATTATTTATCTGCATGAGAGGTGGGAAATGCATCCTTTTTTGGTTGGTTTTTTGTTGTTGTTGTTTGTGTTTTTTGTGAGGTGTGAGTTGGACAGAAATCACAGGACAAAGTAAGAAAGAACGTGGCTCAAACATTCGAGCATAAAAAGAATTGTGTTTCCTCCGTGACAGTCTTCCAGGTGATAGGATGACATACATAGCCTCTGACTCTAAGAACGTAACAGACCACATCCGATTTCAAAACATACCACACACCTAAGCGGCAGTACACTGACATGAATGTGTTTTCTTTTCTCTTTGTTATTTTTAAGTAGCTCCTTTAAGCCACCGAGTTACATTACTTTTCCAAGTAGGTCTTTTTTTTCACCTTGGGTAATGGCTTCATCTCGCCCTATTGTCCAAACAGATAAAATCAAACACTCTAGAACCTGCAAGGCACTGTGTTTCTGTTGTCTGTAAGCTGACATGAGGCAGACAGCGAGTGTCAGGAGTTTTATTCATTCTGTTCTCTGCGTGTTGAAACAGGAAAAGCCTTTTCACCTGGCTGCCTTTGAAGAAGTACTCAGACTGCCATGGCCTCTAAAGGTAAGAGAAAACCTAGTCAGCGACTAAATAGGCCCTTATATACATTATAACTACACGTGAATGGCTCTTGAAGTATTATAACCAGGGAGGTCGTTACTTTAAAAGCTGTTATTTATTGCTCTTAAGCACTGGAATTTGAATTATTTTACTCCAAAGTTTACTTTGTCCTAACTTAAAATACACACACATTTTAGCTAAAAGAATGTAAAAATTTCTGGTGTAAAAATGTGTTTTCACTGCTGTGAATGAAAACTTAGCAAATTGAATAAGAGATGCTGTAAAGCAAAATTGAGAATGGAAATATTTAATTAATTAAATCCCAGTAATGGATGAAATTCCAAATTCAAATGAATCCAAAGGAAAGATTCCACATAGACAGCTAAAAATGTTATTCCAACATTTGTAATTGCTCATGTATTTTTCAAAGCCATGTGGCACACAGCCCAATGAAGAACAGAATGTCAGTGAAGCCTTGACATGATGCAGTTGTACTAAATATTTTACTTTATAAGCTTAAAATATTTTAAGAATACTTTGGTAGTAAATTCCTCATAAAAAAATCAATCAAAGTGATCAAATTATCCAATTTAAGAAAGCAGATCTATTAGGAACATTAGGAGAAAAGGGTATACAGTTTCACTCAGAACCCTAAAACTGTTGAAACATCTGTTTTAATTAAGACATGTCAAAACATGAGAGATAAGATTTTGTCAGGGGTAAGAAGATACAATCACAGAAAAACATTTCTAAAAATCAAATTATAATCCGTTGTATTCAATTATCAAAATAAATCACTATTAAACTCTACACTATAATGAAAAGTTTCGGAATGATGAAGTTTGATTTGTCAAATTTAGGGAAGCTTTTAAAACTCTTCACAAATGAGATGACTCTACAAATGTAAACTCTCCTAAATTATCCAAATAGATGATTTAATCCAAATACTGTGAATATACTTTTGTAAACAAATTAAGTAGTCTTTGTGTTTTTCTTTCTTATTTAGCATCGGTCTGAGAATCCTTGGGAAAGCTTATGGACAGATTGTACATTACATCAGGAAGAGAAAACTTGAATTTTACTGTATGTGTGCATAACGGTCTCTACTTGAAGACAAACAAACACAAACCTTGAGAAAGGTTTCTGGGAGACTGGCACAGCCATGATCCAAATGCCGCTCGTTTTGTAAATTAAGAGCAGCCACAGAGTGGCCTGGAAGGGGAGAGTTGCAGAGTGTAAAATATTGATGGTTTAGTTATACATTTTTAAAAGAGTAGATAGAAATTCAAAGCCAGACAGCAATTCAAAGGAGTTCCTTCTTCATCTGGTGGTCTGGGTCTTTGAAGAGAATGTGACTGGAAAGCAATATTACAGTTAATCTTCCAAAAAGACATAATGTTCAGTAATGAAAAAGACTGTATTTGTGACTTAAGCATACACAAAACCTAGAGACAAACTGTAAGATAAAACAAGCATCCCTATGACCAACTAAAAACATTTAGCCCATAGCTCGGATAGAACATTTATTGTAAAATCAAAGTGACAAGAAGGTATCATTTAAATAGGAAATCTTGTTTGAGCAATCGCCTTATCTCATTTTTGCCTAAAATAAGTTTGAGGATATGTTTTTCAAAAATATTTAAAGATATGACCATAACTTCATAGTGGTCTTTAGCCTATGAAACTGTGTTGTCATATAGCATCTCCTCAGAGATGCCAGGTTAATGGGGCATTTTATAGACAAGTCCAAGACAGCCTGAACTGGATGCTGTAGATCAAAGAAATGGAGATCATCTGGAACCTCTTCACTTGGTAAAAATAAATGCATGGAAAAGGCATTCTCTGTACCTGCTGTTAGGGTAGCCCTGGTCAGGGATATATGCAGCCCCTTTCCAGACATTTAATAACCTACTATGTGGTTTGTTGATGCAGCATAGTTTACAAGATAAACTGGAGTAATTTACCAATCTTTTTTTTTAAATGACAATGAGAGATAATGTAATAGTCTAACAACTTTTGTTATTAATTAACCACGCTTTTATTGTGGAATTTTGTATGTTCATAACAAACACCAAACACAGGTCTCATGATTTTCTTAAACAAAGATGTACTCACGTAACCGCCACCAAGAGCAAGATATGAAATGTTTCCAGCAGCTGACAATGTTCCCTTTCTGGCCAATAACCATACCTCTCTATGATGACATGAGCTATCATCATGCACTTTGTTTGTGACCTAATATTTTCTAGACCATGATTTTGCCACTACTTTGTTTTTGCTTCCGTTTTGTGCAAAGTGAGGATGACAGCTGTTTGGGGCACTGAGGTTGGATGAGGTGTTTGCTGCATTAACTCTTTTCCCGCTGTTTCTCTTGTGACCAGTAGCTCCCCTCTGATTTGTTTTGTTTTGTTTTGTTTTTGTTTTTCGAGACAGGGTTTCTCTGTGTAGCTTTGCACCTTTCCTGGAACTCACTTGGTAGCCCAGGCTGGCCTCGAACTCACAGAGATCCGCCTAGCTCTGCCTCCCGAGTGCTGGGATTAAAGGTGTGCACCACCACCGCCCGGCCCCTCTGATTTTTTTAAGACAGTTTTACATTGTCTTCCTGGTCTTGGCATTCCTGCTTGGAATTCCCTTCCAGTGTCTTTTCCTAAGAATAATTGGAGTTATCTTCCTTATAAAAGGGAAAAAAGAATTATTCCCTTTTTTGGGTCTGCTCCCGAGCTCACAGCAGTTCTGGAGGAATCCTTATGGGAAGCCAACTGCTGCAGCCTTATCACTTACAAGTTCTATTACAGAGGGGCCAAAGGACAAGTCTCTTCATTTGTTTAATCCTCAAGCAAGTCCTGGACAGATCTCAAATGCCACAGACAAATTCAAACTTAGTAACCGACATCAATATTAATATAAACCCAGCCAGTTCCTACAACCTTAGGGGTAAATAAATAAATGAGTCATCTGGCAATTGCCCCTCATTAACACTTACTGTATGCACAAGCTTAACAAGCTCGTCATTACTAGAATCAATTTATTCTTTTGTCCGAGGGGCCATTCATCTGTGTTCCTTCATCCCTGTTCAGACTGTGCTTGGGTTTTCTTAATGATGAGAGTTTATTATCTTAGAAAGAATCCCAGTACATTTTTAAACTGTATTTGTGATTTCAAGATACAGAAAAATACCTCAAACACACAAAAACTTTCATAAATCTGGCTACTCTTATAGAAATAAGACTATTGTAATTTATATTAAGTATTTATATAGCACCCCAATTTTACTATATGGTCAATGAAAGCAATTGCTCAAATCTTATGCACCTGTTATAAATTTATTCTTTGTATCAATCCAGAACCAATTCCTTTGTCTCATTCATGTACATGTTACTTAACAACATTTCTATCTGTGATGAGCCACAAAGACCATGGTCCATAAAATATTGTTTCCTAATAATGCTAGAGTCTGTTTGGCTTTTAAACATACTCCATGACCTTCACACATCAGTGAAATGATTGACGTATTCTCAGGAAATGCTAATGTTGTTAAACAACGTGATGCTTAATTTTGCTTGCTTTCATAATGAACCCTGTTATAGTTTAAAAAAAAAAAAAAAAAAAAAAAAAACTTGGTCATTCGTTTTCTTGTGAATCAACAGCTAAGCTAGAGCAACACAACGTTGCTAAACCACTTAAATTTATTCACATAAAAAAAGAACCTTGGCATTCTATGAGGAGGAGAAGCATGAACACTGATAGTCTATGGGAAAACTTAGCATCTAATAAGGGAAACAACACAAGGATATTTCTGAGAATGGAATAGAAAACTAGTAGAAAGCTATCATTTATAAGTTTAGATAAAGATATTCCTGCTTAGGGCTTATGCATAACACCCATAGACGAACACACAGTGAATAGGAAGCCTCCAGAGTTCAATGTGAGATGACTGGAATAGAAGCGTATTTCCTCGGCAGTAATATTGATATCAGTTGCTATCTCTAAACTAACAGAGTGACCTTTATACAGTTCTGTAATTATGTTAAGACACTCACAGATAAATTATGAGCTTCTTTAAGCTTACTCGGTTTAACAGTGAGCTTTCAGAGCATATCCTCATACCACTAGGACTATTGGCTTTACCTGAGATCTTATCAAATGCACTTTTGCAAGCCCCCCACCCCAGTTTCTGAATCAGTCACTGCAGAGAACCCCAACACCTATTTTGATAAGTCCCCACCCCAGGTGGTTCTGATGAAGGCTGAAATATGAGATGCACTCAATTAAACTGGGCTATAATAGTAAGACTAATAAATTAGACAAAGTGTCTTCGTAAAGTACAAGGTGGCCCTTAATATTCAAAGAAAGGAAACCGTGGCTTAAAAGGTAGTCAAAATCCCAAGGAAAAACTCAAGTCTAAGGCTATCCTTTTATGAGTAGACTATCTAGGGTCTATTACTATTTATTTTGCTTTTGTGTTCTATGATTCCTCATCCTTTTGAACAGGTGTTACTTGCACTTATACACAAACATATTTACACATGAAATGTGTCTCCAGGCCAATTATTGAAGCCAAGTTATTCAACTTTTTCTCACGACTACCAGCATTCTTCTACATTCCTTTTTCTCTGGCTGGGAAGTCAAGTGGTTTTGGTGGTACAGGGTAGTGAAAACAAGGAAAATGCACTAAAATGAGGGATACATCAATCAAGGAATAAATTCTATCTAAATCAAAAATTAAAAAAAGGAAAGATTAAGTAAAAGCAAATGCAACCTAAATTTTAACACACATAAAGATATCCATTCTTGGGCTGGAGAGATGGATTAGCATTCAAGGGCACTGGCTGCTCTTTCAGAGGTTCTGAGCTCAATTCCCAGCAACCACATGGTGGCTCGCAACCATCTGTAATGAGATCTGGCGCCCTCTTGTGGCATAAAGGTGTACATGCAAGTAGAGCACTGGTACATAAAATAAAAAGCCAGAGAGAGAGAGAGAGAGAGAGAGAGAGAGAGAGAGAGAGAGAGAGAGAGAGAGAAAATACTGCATTCCTTCAGAAATAAAAAATAAACTACATTTCATTTTTTTAAAAAAAGATATCCGTTGTCTTGCAGATTCACAGAATCAGAAGCCTGGAGGTCTGCCTGGTTTTCTTCCTGAAGTCATAAATCCAGATCAGCACTCTAGAGCAGCTTCTTCCCATCCCAGGAAACAAGCAAGGCAGAAGCCAGATGCCCCTCAGCCAAGCAGTTTCCTGCCAAGAGCCAGCCTTCCCCCTGGTCTAGAATATTTAAGCCAGGTTTGCATGTCTTTCCATTTCTACTAGTACGTTCCCTTTAAAAACAATTAAACTCAGTCTCTTGTTTTTAAACCATTCATTTAATGGAGTACAGAATACATTACAAATCATGATGTTATAAAAGTACTGACTTTGGGTTGGGGATTTAGCTCAGTGGTAGAGTGCTTGTCTAGCAAGCGCAAGGCCCTGGGTTCAATCCTCAGCTCAAAAAAAAAATGTACTGATTTTATTTACTTTTGTCATTTACATAGAATTTTATTCTATGCTATTGCTATCTATCCTTATTTACTTGACAGAGTAATGAGACTAAATAGTTTTGACTTTGCCATTTAGCACGTTTATCTACCTTCTGTTCATTGCTCAAGGTGGGGAGACAGAAATTCTCCAGGAATTATCAGACCAGACCACTCATAGCTATTAATTAAACATTTCTTGAGCACTTGTATATTCAAGGCACATAAGAAGCATAAAACCTAGCCCTGTCACTCAAACATTTTATTAGTTAATGATCAAACAAAAAATGTTGACTAAAAAGTGCAAAGCATAGCCCAAAAGCCAGGAAAACACTCATCTTTACGGGAGAAGGCAGAGGTAGTGACTGCTGCATGGAGTTGAGACTTTTCAACAGGTCTCAAAAGCAATGTCCAAGAGAAAACAAGTTACCAAGGCCACACTACTGTCTTCTGATGTTCCTGAGTCCCCAGGCCAACCTGCCTGGGTGATCATAGCACAGTATTAGTACCGTTGCTGTTCTAGTCACGGCAGGACAGACAGCAGTTCAAGCCCTGCAATAACTTTGTCCTGTGGCAAACAAATAGAAACCGCTCTTCATATGTGGATGTATTACTGTTATTTTAGCACATTATCCTACACAAGATTAGAAAGACTCTAACACTAATATTGAGATGTCAGCACATCTGCTGCCATGCTTGTTTGTTTGGCATTCCTTCAAACATAAAGTCTATCTCTTTTATCAAAATCAAATCTCTGTGTTAATTCCCTTAAGGTACAAGAGATTTCTGCTATGCCTGATAGGGCCTAAGCTGCCTGTAGCATATGTTCCTGGGAAAATGTTTATAATTGCAGATGCCTTCCCCAGAAGCCCACTGGCAGACAAATGTTCTATAGAGACTGGAGAGCTCAGGGAGCTACGAAAAGGAGCTGGAAAAGCTAACCTCCCATCTTCCATCTGCAAAAAGGATCAGCTGGAATAGCTGACTAGAGTTGATGAACTGCTGCAAGCTGTTTGGGAGCGTTGTCAGACAAGGTTTTGCCAAATATAAAAGTGATATACCAGCGCCAGAGGGCTGAGGTTTGATGATCACATATGGTCATCACATATTCTTCTTCCACCCATGAATGATGACACACCGTGGCCAGATGCTTGACGTGAATGCATGTTCTAACCTTCAATAAATAGACAGAAGGACTCATGAGCTTCAGTTTTAAATGCAGTACATATTCTAAAACCACATCTTTGTTAATATTTTTTCAGAAAAAAAATATTCCATAAATTGTTTACATTTTACTTCTGAGGGGAATAACTTAATCATTTTGTACCAAAAGACTATGGGTTTGCTTTAAGCCGTATACATATAGAAAGATAAGCAGGGATTTCAAAAGTATTTCATGTAAGTCTGTAAGAGAACATCTACTAAATGACTTTGTATGTGTTAACTGTTTTTCCTTTTATTGAAAATACACTTTTTTCTTCACATAACAGAGCCTGAAAACAGTTTTACCATCCTCTTCTCCTCCCAGTCCCACCCCCTTCCCCTCTATTCTTGATTCACTTTTTCTGTCTTTCATTAGAAAATAATAAACAGGATTCTAAGGGATAACAAGAAAATAAATATAATATCATAAGATAAAACAAAAATTAATGCATAGGAATTGGACAAAACAAACAAACAGAAGGAAAAGAGCCTGAGAGATGGCACAAGAAACAAAGCTCCACTCATTCACACACTCAGGAATCCTCTGAACACACTAAAGTGGAAGACATAATATGTATGCCAAAGACACACACACACACACACACACACACACACACACACACACATATATATATATATATAATTAAAAATTGATAACTTTTTTCTAAAAGGAAAAGCCCTGACATTACATTGTGTGTCCAGTAACCTCTAAAGATGCCATTGAGTTCATTTTCTGTTGGCCATCTACTGCTAGGCATGCAGCCTACCCTTAAATGCAGTTTGTTTCCCCAGTGAGACTCCCTTGGACAAAATTAGATTTTCATTTGCAAGTGATTATCAGTTGGTGATTGCTTCTGGGTTGGGGATGGGGACATGTGTCTAGCTCTCCTATCAGCTCTAGGGCACCATCTGGTGCAGACCCCTGTGTGTGCTGCCTCAGTCTCTGTGAGTTCATATGGTTTTGAGCATGTTGATTTAGAGGGCTTTGCTTCCTTGGTGTCCTTCAGCCCCTCTTGCCCTTAAACTCTTTCTGCCTCCTCTTCAGTAGGGTTCCCTGAGGCCTGAAGAGAGAGATTTGATGGAGTCATCCATTTAGGGTTGAGTGTTCCAAGCTCTCTCCCTCTCTGCATGCCTGGCTGTGGGTCTTCTCTATACTTGTTCCCATCTGCTGCAGAAGGAAGATCTTCTGATGGCTGAGTAAGGAACTGATCTATGAGTATAGTTGAATGCCATTATGAGTCACTTTATTGCTACACTTTTTTTTAAGAACAATAGTATTTATTTTTACTGGAGATCCCTGGGATATCTAGTCCCAGGTTCTTGGTCACCCAGGTAGTGTCAGGTACAGTCCATCTCATGGAGTGGGCCTTAAGTCAAATCACATATTGGCTGGTTACTTCCACAGGCTATGTGACACCATTGCACTTGCATATTTAAAAGGTAGGACACCCTTGTAGATCAAAGGGTTTGTGGTTGGACGGGTGTTTATATTTCTCCTTTGATAGAGTGCAGAGTACCTTTCTATATCAAAATTACTAGCATGTAGAAGTGAAAGCTCTATGTATTTCACTTAAGTCTGTAAGAGAATTTCTGTTAAAAGACTCTGTGTGCGATAACTTTCAACTGGAAGACATAAGAATTGTTAAAACTTTGAATATTTGGAAATACTGCATAATTCAAGAAATAAATCAGAAAATATAAGAAAAATCTTTCTATGTTAAAAACTAGATGGTTATTTAAACTCTTGCTATATTATTTGTGAATAAATTCTATCCATTCACTCTCAAGAAAATTGTGTCAAACAATTTGAAAATATATATATATATATATATATATATATATATATATATATATATATATTAGGATAAATCTAAGGAGAAGCTAGTAGATACTTTCTAGATTAGATTTACACATTCACAATATATCTAATATTTAATCCTATAGCATCAGAGTATAAATATTAAAACTTAGTTGTCAACAAGTGGACAAAATCACACATAAACATAAAAACACATTTGTTTTTAAATGCATTCAATGAATTCAATACTTGTAATCTTTATTTTTAAAATTTATTTTTAAGCTATATATTCAAAACTGACACAATGTTTTCATTGTCCCAGTATTTGAAAATCACTTCATTTGTCCTGATATCTGAATGTATATTTTAGTCTATTTAAAATTTCTACTGACTCCTAATCCATCAGCCCACAGGAGACAATGGAAAGGGTCCATTTAAGACAGTTTATTAGTGACTCGAGACTATGGAGAGCAAACTACAGTAGTCAAATCAGCACTGTCAGCAGGGGGCTTGCCCACAGAGAGAGATCAGTTCACTTTTTCTGACAGAGGATGAAGAAAGTGCGAGAGAGAAGAAAGCAGGGAGCACAGGCGCTGTAAGTCACGGTGTCATTTAGGAATTGCTTCCCTCGTTCCTAAAGTTAGGTTCGCCACACCCATGGAGCAGGATGGGGGGGCCAGGTGCATGCTGCATGACTGGTGCAGGTCCCTAATTTCCTGGGATATCCATCTAGATCTAATTGGGGGTTTTATTTGTTTTTTGACTATACAATAAGAAAATGTACTAAAATCTATAGAACAACAAATACTTTACGGGCACCGTTCAGCTAATATCTGTTGTTGTTGGAAATTAGAGACACAGCTTCCCTTTTCTCTGTGGAGTAGATCTACATAGCTTCAAATTTTAGGACTAAAATTGGATCCATGACACCAGTATTCAAAGACCTTAAACTCAGACTGCTATGGATATCGCTCTGTAGGCTGTGAATGTGTTGCTGTGATTGGTTAATAAATAAAGTGCTGATTGGCCAGTAGCCAGGCAGGAAGTATAGGTGGGACAAAGAAAGAGGAGAATTCTAGAAACAGGAAGACTGATCAGAAGTCAAGAGCCAATACTGAGGAAGCGAGATGTAAAGATACTGGTAAGCCACAAGCCATGTGGCAAGGTATAGATTTATAGAAATGGGTTAATTTAAAATGTAAGATCTAGCTAGCAAGAAGCCTGAGCCATTAGGCCATATAGTTTTAATTAATATAAGCCTCTGTGTGTTTACTTGGGGGACAAGAGTGGAAAAGATTTGTCCTGACCATGGGCCAGGCGGGACACAGAAAAACTTCAGCTCCATCAGACACCTTAGCCCTGACTTCAGTGCTCCATCCCTAATTGAACTCTTCTCAGAGCTAATAACCACATTCTTTCTGAAGTTTCCCCCACTCCCCTGTCTTTGCCTACAAAGAAAATCTCCATTTTCTGCAAGATGAGAGAAGTAATGTGATACCCTCAAAAACTTACTCCACTTCAAGATGGTTTGCTGTGAGTGCTAATATGATTTTAGAATATCTCAAATCATAAAATGACTTCTGTAAACAGTATTGGTGATTTTAAAAAGAGGCCACACTGTATTTCTTCATCAGTGATAAGACAATAAGAGAAAAATGTTTACCTCACCTGAGGATATACAAGGAAAATGAAAGAAAGAATACAGCTTCAAATTTCCTGGAGTTGTAGATTTACAATCAATACCAAAGTTTATGAAAAATCGCCTTAATTTAAAGATTCCTGTGGAGTTTGCATATATGACTAGAGAATACAGTGAAAACAATGTCAAGACAGGTTTAAAAATGAAGCATTAGAAATGTGCTGATCAGCAGCTCGGTCAAGTTTATGAGTGCTGATTAAACTAAAAAGAAGAAGGAGAAGGAGGAGGAGAATGAGGAGGAGGAGAAGAAGAAGAAGCAGTGTTCTGTATTTTATATTTCCTTTGTAAAGGTAATATATTGGCTACTAAGATGGCTAGGGGGTAAGGGTGCTGCAAGCCTGGCAACATGAGCTGCATCCCCAGCATCTACATAAAGGGAGAAGAAGAGAAACAACACTAACATACAACATGCACACAAACACACATGTATCAAATAAATTTATAAACTGCAATTTGACTTGCATAATTTCTTTTTAATTACCTAGCCCAAATGCTGTGGCAGATATTTGGTAACGGAACAGTTATTCTGCTTCAGTTGACGTTCTGTGGGTGTCTGAAAGTTTTGTTTTCCCTGGCCTGAAGAAGAATAAGAACTATTTATAAAATATCATTTTCCAGCTTTCAGGTATTTCCTCCCTGAGAGGAGCATGGTGCCAACTGACAGATTCATGAATATACAGGCACTGGAAGAAGCTGGATGCCCAATACTCATCTGGGTTCATTTCCTCACAAGAAATTTGGGGACATTTTAAATGTCATCTATGTTATTATTCATAGGTTATTTTAAAATATTCTAAATGTACTGTTTGACGTATCACCTGTTTTTCTCATTATAACACAGTTAGCATAAACACTGTCGCTTTTCTTGTTCTTGGCAATTCTGACATGGAATTTCAAAATTAACTAATAATTTAATAATAAATTATTAATTGAACAATAACATTTTGTGAAGATAGGTCATGCATCCTGTAAATGAGACATAGCCTCAGAGAGGAATTATAGTGTAATTATTTGAGTAATAAATTCTTCCTTACCAAATTGGTTCTTTAGTTGAAATCCAGTACATGTTTGTTCATAGGTCTAGAATAAAAATTAAATAATTTTCTTCTCAGAGTTTGCTTTCATTCCTGTGGCTAAATCTTGCCTTATAAATTGTGAATGTTCAAAACTTTTTAATGAAAATGACAGATTTCCTGTTGCATAGCAAGGGATGTGGCAGAATGGTTTTCACTTCCTTTGTATGATCCTTTGCAGTTGGACCTGATAATCATCCATCAGCAGGTGGAACTTCTCGGGAGTAAGTACATCAGATACTGCATTTATTAAAACTTCTGAAAACGCTTTACTGTTCACAAGTTTCTTTACATCTAAAATATTATAAACTATGGATAGAAAGATCAAATGATTGCTTGACCTATTTTTTAAACCAAAATTAAATTCATTAGTTTAAGCACAACTGTAAGTATAAAAGTAAGTCTTTCATAACAGTGACATCCAAACTGTAATAAAATTAATCTGAAAGTGACAAAGTAATTAATATTCCATGGATATTAATCATTGAATTTCTTAACATTCTGAGAAGGGGAATCACAGTTGAGAGCATATTAATATTTCATCAGCATAAATGCTACTGTTTTATTGCTTCACAACTGACTCAATAAAATAGGTATACAACTTATCAGTAGATAAATACATGTAAGCATGATTAAGAATTATAATTGCTCGAGTGTTTTCTGTTTATAAGATTCTATGATACTTCAAAATATGTCAGAACTGAAAAAGTTGGCCAGCACAACTACTGTGGATGTTAAAGGACATTTTAGATACAGGAAAAAAATACCACTGTAAATTATCCCAATTACTTGCAGAAGAATAATAGGGTTATTATTTGAGTAATGAATTCTTCCTTACACAGTCTGTTCATTGATTGAAAGATGTCACAACATGTTTTTCATAGTTCTAGAATAAAAATCAGTTAAGTTGTTAGTTTTGTTCTCAGATCTTGCTTTGACTTCTGAGGCTGAGTCTTCAGAGTTTAGAGCCTGGAAAGAGATGTGTATGAAGACGAGACTATCAGCAATTCTGCGGCAACTCTATGTTCTCCTAATACTCTTTTACTTTTGACAAGTGGAGATCCCATGTCTTTATAAGATGTGTTTTCTGATAGTGATACTCGGAACTGAGACTTCCAACAAATATGAGATCAAAAACGGCTTGGGACAAAGAATTTACTTTGCAGTGGAGGAAAGCATCTGTTTTAACCGTAATGTATGTTCCACACTGAGAGCCTGCACCCTGAGGATCACAGACAACTCAGGTCGAGAGGTGATTACAGTGAACAGGCCCCTAAGGTGTAACAGCTGCTGGTGCCCTTGCTATCTACAAGAGGTTGGTCACTGCTTCTGAGCATCTTTCCTTTTTAAGATTATTCCTTTAAGTGGCATTCATCTGGAGCTATGAGAGAGTCAAAGTAACGGTTGTTTGAATTTATATCTTCTTTTTCAGGATAACGAAAACATGAAGATTTGGTTAGGCACTTTTTCCATTTGTACCCCATAACTATGGTAGCTTGCATTGGATTAAATAGTAAACTCGTTGCATCCTACAACTGAGACATAGCCTCCTGAACTAGTATATTAGCTGAGTGATTGTAATATCTACAGGTTCCTGTTACACAAATACTGTCATCTTCTCTGACAGTAGCAATGCCCAGGAGGTTCCATGACACTTAGCCTCTTCTAATGTGTTATCTTCCCTGGATGTTATTATGCTAAGAATAGCACCATTTTCACATTCAATAAACTCATGGTAGGAAAAAGAATTATGTTACTCAACTATTTATTTTAAAACGTAATTGGTTGTCATTGTTATTAGAGCTATAATAATAATTTTCATTGATGTAGATATCTACTCAATTTGATAGGATGTGAACTAGAATATTGTTCTACTCTCTATTCTGCAGATTAGAAGAACATATATGTGTGTGTGTGTGTGTTCTAATATCTAAGACATATATATTTATATCATTATATAGATTAAAGGCACATGTGGGAAAGAGTGAATTTCTGTGTTTTGACTACATATGCCATGTGTAGATATAGGCCATACATGACTATATATGTATGTCACATATATATGAATATATACATACATATATAAATCTGGGGAAGTGCTAAGCATATCAGTGCAATGAATCTTTATTATTTCCATGATAAAATACAAAATGTCAAAAGAAAACACCACTTTTCATCTTAAATAAGTCATATATTCAAAATACACTTTATATAATACAATATATATAAATATATACATAGTCTATCCAAGAATATTGCAGACATATACACAAGATTATAAATTTAGTATGAGGTAAAAAAATAGTATAAATAGGTAGAGAACTTGTTTACTTCAAAAGAAACATTTTCTATGTGCCTCTCTCCAAAATATCTTACAGATTTTATTTGGCTTACACTCAAGTGCTAAAATAATGTCTAAAATGAGGCTAAAATAGATATGTGTTATGGCTACAACTGAGAAGTAATTACTGAGTTTATCCATGCTAAAAAGTTATAATTCCCTCACTGTTACAGATAAGATGAAATGGTAACCGTGCCAAGGACACCAAGGAGTTTAGAGGAGATTGCTGAACAGATCAGTGTAATGGACTCTTATCATTCTCATGGAAAAATACAAAATGTCAAAAAAACCCACCAATTTTCATGTTAGATAGATAGATAGATATAGATATATAATATATTATTTTGGTTTGGTTTGGTTTGGTATTGGTTTTTTCAAGACAGGGTTTCTCTATGTAGTTTTGGTGCCTGTCCTGGATCTCACTCTGTAGACCAGGCTGGTCTCGAACTCACAGAGATCCACCTGGCTCTGCCTCCCGAGTACTGGGATTAAAGGCGTGCGCCACCACCACCCGGTGAAAAATATATATTTATAATGACTCTTATAAGACATTAGTTATTTCATAACAAATTTTATGTAGATATAAGTTGACATTCTTATGTGATTAATACACAATAACCTTAGAAAAATTTCATTTTGTTACTATTTTCTCTTACAGCTAGAAATCCAAGCCCCTCCCGGTACTATAGTTGGTTATGTTGCACAAAAGTGGGACCCCTTTCAACCCAAATTCACAATCCAAAATGCAAACAAAGAAGATATTTTGAAAATTGTTGGTCCTTGTGCAACCTGTGGCTGTTTTGGTGATGTGGACTTTGAGGTAAGAATGACAAAGAGAATTTTGCTTAGGTCCTGATTTCTTGAATCATAATTCAGTTTATAAAATATCCAAATTATGGGGCTGGAGAGATGACTCAGTGATTAAAAGCACTGGCCGCTCTTCCAAAAGACTGGGGTTCAATTCCCAGCACCCACAAGGCAGTTCACAACTGTCTGAAACTACATTTCTAGGGGATCTGGCATCCTCACCCAGAAATAAAGGCAGACAAAACCCCAATGTACATATTTAAAAATTCTTTAATTTAAAACAAACATGGTGGATTCCTTAAATACATTTTAAGAATTGCATATTAGGCCAGGCGGTCGTGGTGCACGCCTTTAATCACAGCAATCAGGAGGCAGAGCCAGGTGGATCTCTGTGAGTTCAAGGCCAGCCTGGTCTACAAAGTGAGATCCAGGACAGGCACCAAAACTACACAGAGAAACCCTTTCTCGAAAAACCAAAAAAAAAAAAAAAAAAAAAAAAAAAAAAGTTGCATATTAGTGTAATATTCTTATAAATCATGTTTCCGTGTCAATAATAATAGCCACTACTCCAGAGATTCTAAATCCATGGGGTTTTAGCCAAAATAATGCAATGCAATGTACTGGCCTTAGCCATTTTATCTGTCATGGATGACCATACATGCTCTTCAAAGAAACTTTAACAAATGCAAATGAAAGATATAAAATTAAAATTCTTGACATATTTGCTAACTACAGTAGATAAACTACTATACATCCTTACCTAAAGGAGTAAATGTTTTGTTATTTTTAACTTCAGCCTCTGAACCTTTGAACATCAAGCTTTATATATATAAAGAGAGAGATAGTATTGTGATTTTTAGATAACCAATATGTTGTGATTGTTAAAAATCATAGTAACCCTATGTTTGATGAGGTTGATTCACAGGAAATTAAAAGCACAAATGGGACAGAGTGAATATGTTTTTTGATCACCAAAATTATCTATAGCCTTTCTTGTGGGTCTGCTTTATGGACATTTAACCCCATTCAGGTCTCATTTCAGAACATACTCCACTAGAGTGTCACTATATAAAACTGCATTTGTAAGATTGTACAATCATGTAATCTCAGGTTTCTGGAACTGAATATTAAAATGGGCCATTGCAAATTTAACCTGCCGCAACATATGCTCTCTGAACAGATTATTGTAAATATACATTATAGGCAGGGTCCAATAAAACCATTAGCTTTTCACCATCTACTTTTCTTTATTCGTATGCATCCCACCCAGGTACGTTTTTCAGACTTCTGGAGGAGCCTATTCACACTGAGAACACAGACTTTGTGAAGTGATTTGTCCTAGGCCTAAAATTGTGAAAGGGTGTGACATGGCCTTTATGGGTTCTTTTGGTTTTGATTTTTTGTTTTTGGTTTTTCAAGACAGGGTTTCTCTGTGTAGCCCTGGCTGTCCTGGAACTTGCTTATAGAACAGGCTGGATTTGGTCTCAAACTCACATCCTAGTGCCTCTGCCTCCTGAGTGCTAGGATCAAAGGGGTGCGCCACCACCACTACCTACCTACATGGCTTCTTAATAATGTGAGCTTTGAACATCTGGGATTAGTTACCATGCTATAGCTATGTCCTCAGAAAACTCCCCTATTTTCTATTCTCTATCACCACAGGGAAAAAGAAACTATATTAAATAAGTGTCATAATAATAAACAGGATAAATAAATGCAGAGTTAATGGAATCAGATGTAGATCCCTCACTCAATGGGCTTGGTAGACTTCAAGGTCAGACTCATCTCAATCTCCTGTTTATGCACTAGCTCAAAGTGATTTCTAATACTTTTGGTTAGTTATAAGGGAATGTGTTGACAAATGGCTGATTGTAACATAAAAGTGCAGCTTGACAATGAATTATGTTTAAAAGCTTTAATAATTACATAGTTAATAAATGTTTAAAGTTTATGAATTATATCCAGAAAATACTTTAATTCATCCAAATAATATTTTAAAGATGTTTGTGTATACACACACACACACACACACACACACACACACGCACCCACAGAGTATATATATATATATTGTTCATACACATATTTTATGATAGTAAATTCAGGTTTAAAAAACAGGTACCTTCATGCTTAGTTAGCTACATGACTAAAAGATGTACCTGCTGCCATCTTGTGGTTGTCTAGCCTTAATTATTTACTCCATCTGCATAGAAAACTAAAAGGAAAACAATTTATAATGGTCTACAAACTGTAGCAGTCTGAAACTCTTGAGCACTGTGGAGGTAAATTTCCACACAGGAACAAACAACATAGAGCTGCCTTTTGGATATGGTGAATAATAGAGCAGCTCAAACTCAAATTCATCCTGAAAGAATCATGCTGAGAAATGTCAACTATCTCTGTTTACCTGCAAAGCTCCTACTGCTTATTTTTCTTTTCAAAGGTGCAAACTGTGGACGAAAAGCTTACGATTGGGAAGATTTCTAAGTACTGGTCTGGATTTGTCAATAACGTGTTCACAAATGCTGACAACTTTGGGATACATGTTCCTGCAGATCTCGATGTGACACTCAAAGCAGCAATGATTGGTGCTTGCTTTCTCTTTGTAAGTTTGGTCTAAGCTGCATGGATGGATTTTGTCCTTACATGCCAGACTGTATAGCGCTAATCCTCCTCCACACAATCTTGACCTACAGAACATGCTTTATACAAAGAAGGCAGTTTAAGATAGGATCATCCTCCTTTGGAAATCAGAATTTAGAGGTTTACATTTCACTAAGGCTGATAACACAGGAGACAAGTAACACCTTTGCCAAAATGCTTGACTAGCTCCTGCCTCAGGTCTCCTCCATTATGAGCATTTTGAACTCACAGAAACCTATGGGTTTCTCTCTCTCTCTCTCTCTCTCTCTCTCTCTCTCTCTCTCTCTCTCTCTCTCTCTCTCTCTCTCTTAATAAACCAACATCTTTCCTTTTCCTTTTGTTGTTGCTCAGAATTTAAGATCTCAAATCTAATGATTACATCAATCTATGCTGCTGTTGAATAAACTCAACCCATTTATTGTGTCTCTGCTAAAGATACTTATAAAACACATTGAACACATTAATTAGATTAAAGTAATTCCATAGTTATATCTTTGATGGACAAAGAGAATTGCATATAAGATAGGTAAATAGAGAGAGTTGTATATCAGAATTATGTCTTCAAAATCTTTTGAGAAATCAGCTTAACTAATTATTTCCTATCATTAGTAGTCTGTGCCTCTTTTTATTTACAAATCAAAGTAATTCCAATTAATATTGCCTGTCATCCAAGTTTTCATTCATGGTACTTCATTGCTTCCTGTTTACTCTTCCTCTTTTTGGTCATTCCACACTTCAGCATAAACTTTTCAACACACACACACAGAGAAGAATGTTTACACACACACATAGAACAACACTCTCACAGAAAAACACACTCCATTCACATACTCTCTCTTGATTGTTCATTAGATCTTCCTGATAAAGTTGTTCAGTTAATTTTCATATTAAAAACAGTCCATCTGTGATGTCCTCTATTAAACTACTTTGCAGACAGGCTGGTGACAAAATGGTCCTGGTAAACAAAATATTTTTTCTGGATCTTAAACCACGCTGATTTTTCTTTTTGTTCATTTCCCAAAGACTTCTAAATATTTGTGCATTGACAAGTGTATTTCCTGTGCCTGGTTCACATTACTTTGAGAGATTAATGTGATATGGGCAGGCTGCTTAGATCCCATTCAATATGTAACACATTGTACAATCTCTGCATGGCAAGAAAGCTTGCAGACTCCTAGCTTTCCCCTGGGTGCATCAGGGCCAGCTCTTGAACATGACAGCTAATGAGTTCTCTGTGCTCAATAAACTCAAATGAAGACTGATCTAGAAAGTCCCCCAGTTATATAAATGGGTAATACTCCAGCAACTAAGAGAGACACATACTTAACTGACAACAGGAAGGATTCTCACCCACTTCTTGTTAAATCATAACTTTATGATACCTTTGGAACTGTGCCAGTATACGTTTTGAGACAGCCCCTAATGAGTGTCTCTAAGATAAATTATAAACACTTCAAAGGTGATTCTTGCTGTCACTTCTTCCTCTACCTTATTATGTTTACAATTGAAATATACAGTCTTGATCACCCCCAAAATTTTGATTGGAGATATTGGGATTACTTAGGTAAGGGTTTAACTTCCTTACATGATGAAAATTCAGCATGTGAGAATCATGAACCTTAAAATATTGTAGTTTTTCATCTTCCAATAAGTCATGCATTGCTGAGACACCACAAGGAACATCTTTGCTTCACATAATTAAAGCTGGCATGTCAAGCTCTTGATCCTAATTGTTGCTGCCTCTTTTATACATACATTCATATTCAGTTTATTTATTTGTAGGATTTTATGTTCTTTGAACACTCACTTGCTGGATTATAACAAGCATGATGACGAAAACAATAAAATATGCAGAGCACATTTCAGTAAGTAAAAGACAAGTTTAAATGGTCTCCTTCCTTTGAAGATGTCTATGTTTGACACTATCTAATTCTTTTTCATTTTCTTCTAGATGTCCCTTGGGCTCTGAATTTAATTTCTGAATGGTTTTAGTATTTGAATTTTTATAACTAAATGTTAATTATTATATTTATTAAAACACAGTGTAATGAGACCATTACCTGGTTGTGAATGCATGATAGCTAAATACGCAATTACTAAGCATGAGTACAAGGTTACTTTGAGAGATTATCATTCTCTTTTCATCCTTTTGAAGTTACTGCAATGGTAAGCATGAAAGATGAGCGCTAAGGCTTGCAGCATCACTGATGGGAATTCAGTGTTTAGAGAACACTTTGAAGTGTTTCTGGTACTAAGGGTGGTTACTAATCAAAAGGCTTGAATTTCTAAAATATCTTTTCAAAAGTAGTTCCTTTTGACTTTCTTAATTTTTTTTAAATTTTCTCATGTAGTCTTAACAAATTACATTGTAATCACTATTTTATAATGCATCTTTCCACATTTTTTGAGAGAGAAACTCATACCCCCCAGACTATGTTAATTTTCTTATTTTAGTAAATGTATTTTATTTATATTGGAAAAGATGGAGATAGATATATAATATGTGTAAAGATCTGGAGGAAGATAGATAGCTTCTATTTCTTGAAGTAGCAGAAGCACAATTATATTCTATAAGGCAATTAACTAAAGCATGGAGCAGAAGTGTTCCAAAGATTTAAATAGCCATACAAATAAACTCTAAATTAGCAAAAGCAGTATTATCAATCAGGATTTTATCTCACTGCTATGAAGTTGCTGCCAGTTAAAAGACCTGAGACTTCAAAATGAAAAGTAGACAACTCTGGAATTGAAAACAAACACACAAAACCAAAGGAGTCCAACCTGAATCCATGCAGCAGTGCAGAGGGAAGGAAGCATAGTAATGTGACTGATTCAGAATCCCCATGATACTGGGTAGCCCTCCTGATTCCTATCCCCTATTTGTCCATATGTTTCCAAAGCCCTCCAGCCAGCCTCCACCTCCTGAACATTACCAAACAGGGCCTCAGTTGGGAACCAAACCTTAGCATACATGAGAGACATTCTCATCCAAACCACCACCTGAGGTCAAGGCCATACTGGGCTGCAAAATCATGCTCCATCTGAACCCCACAAGCCCAAAAATAAAAACAAAGGAAATTAAAAGAAATGTCTTAATTGAACTGAAGCTGGTATGCAGTATCTGATGCTCAGTGATTTTATGAAAGATATCTCACATTGTCTTGCAGATGTACATACTTTTGCAAAAATTAGTCTTTGTTTGATTCAATAAGTTTAATGCTACTTTTAATTGTTATCCATTGGCATGATAAGTAACACGAATTGCTAAATGGTCTTATTAATAAAAAACCCAGAGCCAGATATTGGAGTGAAAGCTGAAAGATCAAAGAAACAGAACAAGCCAGCCACATTCTTACCTCTATGAAATCCTCAGCCTCAAGAGAGCTACTTCCTGTTTACTCATGCTTTAATACCTTTCTGTGCCCTGCCATCTTACTTCCTCTCTCTGCTCAACTATATCACTTCCTCTTTCCGCCTAGCTCTATCACTTTCTGTCTGTCTGTACAGAACTCCAGACCTCTATGGTTAACTAGTGCTGGGATTAAAGGCATGCGCCACCATGCCTGGCTCTGTTCCCAGTGTGGACTTGAACTCACAGAGATCTTGATGAATCTTTGCCTCCTGAATGCTAGGATTAAAGGTGTGTGCAACTACTGCCTGGCACTTATGTTTAATATAGTGGCTGGCTTTGTCCTGTGATCCCCAGGCAAGCTTTATTTGTTACAGCACAAATGAAATATCACCACAATGATAAGTTATTAATCAGTTCTCTCTTAAAAGCGCAAGAGTTTTGTTATTTCCAGACCCAGGAAGAAAAGTTATTCAGGATAAATAAAACAGACATACACAGAGCTGTTAATCTGAATGAAAGGGAAAAGAAAACAGCGAGAGATAAGGGCATTCAGAAAAGAGAATTCTTGGCAATTGAAAAAGAAAGTGGGAAGTCTCTGAGTTAAACAAGCTGGGCAAGCTTGATAAACACAGGAAAACTGTGACATGAGTGTAGTAATCAAGAGGCAATACAATGGCAATAGGTATTAACAAAGTATTCTTTGTGAACCATAAAATCTTGAAACAAAATACTAAAAGCTTCCCAGTATCACCAGTATGTCTCTATGAATGAGAAGTTTTAATTGGTGCAGTGATGTGTGCCTATAATCTTGGTACTTGGAAAACAAGAAAATCTGAAGTTTGAGGTCAGTGTATTACAGAACACTCAAGAGGAGCCAGGTCAATCACCAAAACAGTTATCATGATGGATAGGGAGATGCAGTCACAGGATACTAAAGGGGATAAAGCACTCCCCTAGCACAGGCAAGGATCTGGGTTTGATCACGAGGACCTGAAGGTGAAAAATAAAGCTAAAAAGAGAAGGGAGAATATTTGCTCAACAATCTGAAAAACCAAGTGACATATGAACGGCTCACTAAAATTCTGACTCACTTGAGCTAGCCTCAGTTAGTACACATACAGGTTTTTATATTTGTAATTTTTACTACCAAAATAACAAACTTTCAATGCTTTCATAACTTGACAGCATTACTATTTTTATTTACTTTATTACTTTTTGTGCATTGGTCTTTTTCCTATATGTATATCTGTGCACCACTTAAGTGCCTGATGCCTGTAGAGACCAGAAGAGAGCATCAGATTCCATGGAACTGAAGTCACATATTGTTGTGAGCTGCTATATGGGTGTTTGGAGTTGAACTCAGGTCCTCCGGAAGAGCAGCAAGTGCTCTTAACCTCTCCAGTCCATCAACATGACTATTTCAGGAATTCTATGCCATTATGTCTCTGTTAAAATTGGAGGGTTTTGAATTATTATTTATAATATTTAACTTTTCAAGTTACATATTTTTTCCTTTCCATGAAATTTGAATTTTTGTTTTCTTTTGTGGGATTTTCTTTTGTTTTTGTTGTTTTTCAGTATGTATAAGGGAGGCAAAAGGCCAACCTTGGGATTTTTTTTTTTTTTTAGAAGCTGTCCAGTTTTTGACACAGGGTCTCTCTCAGTTGTGAACCTGGAGGTCACAAATTAGACTAAGCTTGCTGTCCAGTGAGCCCTGGGTCACCAACTCTTTCTGCTCCCTTAGCAATAGCATTACAATTGCCTTCCACTATGTATAGTTTTTAATGTGGAATGCTAAAAATTGGATTCACGTCTTCATGTTTGCACAGCAAAAACTGAGCTGTCTTCAGCCCCTAAAATTTGATTCTTAATCCTTTCTTATTACATTTTAAATTTATTATATTTGTATTTTAACCATTCTGTACATACGCACAATGCATTGATTACTCTCTAGGCTAACCCTCACTTGTCTCCCCCATCAATTTCATCTTCTCTTTACAGACCCTTCTACCATATTCTGTGTTTATGATTTGTCTTGAGATCTGATGTGTTTATAACCAGGGTCATCTGTGTGACTGTGTTTGGAACTGTGTATTAGAGCCTGGTTGAGTCACTGTAGTTACACAACTGATGGTAATTATTACCACAGTCTATCAATGAACACTAACTAATTCAGTAGGGTGAATAGGACCCTATGACCCTCCTTTATCCATGATTGATTGTTGACAGGTCCACTTTTGTGCAGATACAATATAAGCAAACATGGTTATACTGAGTTCCTTATTGGAATGGCTGTGTCATGGCACACTCTAGTCCTTTTTCAGAACTTTCTTCCAGCTCCTACATTCTTTCCATATCTTCCTGAGAAGGTGATATCAATGTCTTGTTTATGGCTAGGCATTGAACATTCACTCCTTCTCAGCTTCTTGATCAGTCGTGTGTGTCTTTGCATTCACTGCCTTTCACCACAGAGAGGCTTCTCTGATTAAGGCTGAAAGTAACATTAACCTATGTTTATAAACATGAATAATTAGAAGGCAGTTTGGCACTGGGTCTATTTAACTAAGCAGCATTAGTCAGTTATTCTCAGGCATGGAGTTATTTTTTACTAGAATTTGCAATAGCAAAAACAGAGTCTGTCCAGTGGACTGCAATCAGAGAGCAGCTGGTTACTCCCATAAGAGTCATGCCACTATTGCATAATTAGGCACATCTTGCCTGGCAGACAGGTACTGTAGTTTGTAAAGTTTACAAATAATTTGTAGAGTTTACAATGACTCGTGTCTTTTCTCTCCCAGGCAGCATGCATGACAACTTCTAGAGGTATGAAATTTAACCACCAGGGAGAAATCTTCCATCTCAGTTCCAGATTAGTTTCTCTGTGCCTTTATTTCTTTAATGACTCATTCCTCTTTTAATCGGGTATTGTTTAATTTCCATGAGCTTGTGTCTTTTTAAAGCTTATTTTGCTGTGGATGTCAAGATTTATTCCATTGTGGACAGATAGCATACAAAGAATTATTAAAATTTTCCTTCATTAGTTGAAATTTACTTTGTGTCCCAATAAATGGTCTATTTTAGAGAATTTCCATGAACTACCTAGAAGAATGTATACACTGTAGCATTTGGGTAAAATATTCTAGAGGTATTCATTGAATACATTCAGTTTCTGGTGTCATTTAATATGGGATTTCTCTTTTTAAATCTGTCTGGATGAGCTATCAATTAGTGAAAGTGGAGTGCTGATGTTATTTAATGCTGTATTGAGATTAATATGTAGCATTCTGCCTAGTAGTATCTGTTTTATGAAACTGGATGCACTTGATTTTGGTCCATGTATGTTTAAGAATGCAATTTCCTCTTGGTGGATTATTCCTTTGATCTGAATGAAATGACTTTTATCTCTACTGATTAGTTTTTTTTCCTTTATTTTATAAGATTCTAGCATTGCAATGCCTGTTTGTTTTCTTGTTCCATTTGTTTTGAAATACTTTTTCCCATCCTTTTTATATAAAGTAGTGTCTATACTTCAAGGTAAAATATGTTTCCTGTAGACAAAAAGGTGGCTCATGTCTATTTTTTTTTTCATTTTTCTTTATTAAGAAATTTTTCTACTCACTCTACTACATACCACCCACAGATCCCATCTCTTCCCTCTTCCCACCCCCTAACCTCCCTCCCAAGCCAGCCCACATCCCCTAATCAAGGTCTCCCATGGGGAGTCAGCAGGGCCCAGCACACTGTGGCTCATGTCTTTAAATCCAATAGGTTAGCCTATATCTTTTGATAGGGGAGTTGAGGCCATTAATATTAAAAGTTATTATTGAAAGTTTTACATTGATTGCTGTCATTGTTTCTTAGTTCTAATTTGCACACTTGTTATTGTAACATTTTTAGTTTTCTTTTTGCAACTTCTTGGATATGGTTACCCTTTCCTTCACTCTGAAGAATCCCTTTCAGTAGTCTCTGCAGGAATGCTTTGTGGAGATGAATTCTTTTGGCTGGCTTTTAACTTCAGTAAATTCTTCTTCTCCCTTCAATATGACAGATAGTTTTGCCAACTGTAGCAGTCTAGTTGACTTATGTGATCTTAGGACTTAAAGAACATTGCTATAAGCTCTTCTGACTTTTAAAGTTTCCATTGGGAAAAAAAAATATTGCTATTATGATAGATTTGCCCATGTATGTGACTTGCCTCTTCTCTCTTGTAGCTTTCAATACTCTTTATTTGTTCTATATATTTAATGTTTTCATTATAATATGGTGTAGGAATATTTTTTTCCTGGTCCCATTTGGTGTTGTGTGGGCTTCTTACACCTATAAGGGCATTGATTTCCCCAGACTTAGATAATTTTATTCCATTAATTTTTTGAAGATATGTTGTATGTGTTGACCAGGACTTTCCCCTCATCTTTTAATCCTGTAATTAGTATCATCCCAAGGATGCTGCATATTACATTGATGAAGTTCTTCTTAAAAATTACCCCCTTTTTAATTGCATGATCATATTTTTTTTGCCTTATCTTCCAGCCATGATATTCTTCATAATCCATTCTGTTGGTGAGGTTTTCCACTGATACTTTTTAATTAACTTACTGAATTTTTCATATCAAGTAAATTTCAATTTAGGTTTTCTTCTGTATTTCTGTTTACTGGATTCACGCTTCGTATCTTGAATTGTCTTTATTGTATATTCAGCCATTTGTTTGTGTTTTCTTGAACGCAACCAGAGTTTATCCTCTTCAGATTCACTCAGGTGTTTACTCATGTCCTCATTGAACTTGAACTCTTTGAACATGTTTATAATTGTTCTCTAAAACCTGCATCTTGAGTTTGATCTACATTGTCATGTTGAGGAATATTGCTCTGAGATTGATCATCTTTTAGGGGATATACTGTCTTGATTTTTCAACCATCAATATATTACTTGTGTCTTTATAGAGGGGCCTGGGAAACTAGAGTTAGGTTGTTGATGAGTTTCTTGCTTGCCTGAGCTAGGTCATGGGTTCATTCTCTTTTTGCTGTTATCCTAACTTATCTTGTTTTAGAGAAGGTAGGGGGTGCTTGAAATTCAGTCTTTTGGTCCTTCAATGTTGTTTGTAAGTGGAGAGGCTAGGGTGATTTGACTTCAGAGGCTAATAGAGTCCCTGGGGTCTCCACTGGCTTCATGTAAATCTATTTGGGCAAAAACTGGGGCCAGATAACGTAGGGTTCTGTTTTATATCTTTGGTGGACACATTAGAGTTCCTTGGGCAAGGACCTAGGATAAGCAGTTGGTGGGACTGAGGTATCTGACCACTATTGACTTTGGGTGCATCTGCTTATACTAAGTCTTAGTAAGGATGGTGCTGAGCGAGTCCAAGGATGTCTTTCTACTTGGAGCTACATTTGTGGTTGCTTGGCTACTCTCCAGGGCAGTGGTATGGGTGTAGGGAGACCCAAAGGGTCTTATTCTTATCAAGAGTTGTTGTCTATGTGGCTGCTTAGTCAAGGTTCAGGAATCAGGTGGCTAAGCAGAGCAGGGTCAACAATTTTACGTGTGTGTGTGTGTGTGTGTGTGTGTGTGTGTGTGTGTGCGCGCGCGCATGTGTGCAAGGTCCTAGGGTAAGGTCAAGAAGTTTCACAACTTGTTTTCAGAACCTATGGTGTATCTTGAAAGAAAAAAAATAATGCTCTTAAATAAAAATTATCTAAAAACTTACATAAATTTTGTGTGCTTCTTATTATATGACTTTTTTCCACTGAAATCAAATTAAGACTGTATTCAATCATGTGTCTTGTGTACTGTGGCTCTTTTTAACTACAGATGATATGTGGAATTACACTTCAGCTCAAGAGAACAGCACAAAGACATGATGTGAGGAACAAAATGAGGGGAACAAACCACTAGGAGTCACTGCCTCTGACAGGTTGTCAGCCCTTAACCCACTAGAAGTTGCATTTAGAGAGCTAGATATTGCACATATAAATAAAAATTAAATTGACTGAAATCCCTTTAAAGAAAAGGAGGAAAATACAGTGGGTTTTGTGTACTGAGCCATTGCTTTCTGGCTGACCTTTATTATTGGTACCATAGTAATATCAAAATTCACTTTCTGGGAATTTTCTGTTTATAAATATCTGTTTTTGAAAGATCACCTACACTGGAATTATAAGAGATTTAAAACTTTAAAATTTGGTACCTTGCCTAAAACAAAATTAAAACATGATGAAAATGTTTCATAGATGTATAAAAGCAGGCTGGAGAGATGGCCCAGAGGTTAAGAGCGGTAGCTGCTCTCCCAGAGGTCCTGAGTTCAATTCCCTACAAACACTTGGTGGTCCACAACCATCTGTAATGAGATCTGGTGCCCTCTTTTTCTGGCCAGATATGGCGCCCTCTTCTGGCCTGCAGGGATACGTGCAGGCAGAAACCTATATACATAATAAATAAATCTTTTTTTTAATGCATAAAAGCTAGCATTAATGAATATTTTAGAATAAAAGACTAGGCTTTTTACACATTTCTCTTCCAATTTTGATTTAAAATAAAAAATAATTATTATAAGCTCACAGGTTTGAGTGAAGAAATCAATCTCAGAAGTGGATGTAAAGTAACCTGCTCGATTTTACAGACCTGATAAGCTTGTGCCTACTTTCTAGGATGAGACTATGAGTGGGCGGAAAATGGGGGGGGGGGCGCTTTTAAACACATAAAACAACAATCCGGACGTGCAGGGAAAGAGCGGCTTCATTTCCTTGAAATAAGCGGTGTCTCTTCAACTCCGTCAGCCGTTCTTATCTGGAAAAGGAACAGGAACAATGAACTTAGACGCTCCCCTCGGCCAGCAGTGTGTTCGCAGTGTCGCACTAGCAGTGGGCTTTGGCACGACTCCCCCATCAACTGGAAGAAGCAGCCTGTGCATAAGCTGGAAAAGCCCTCTTGATTAAAAACTTTGGACAAGTTTAATATTTATATTTAGCCGATGGTGGTAGACTTGAAGAATCATTCCTGATGTCAATAAGTTATGAATGCCCCTTAAGTTTACGAACTCATTGCCTTTCAAAATTAATTTAGCATAACCAAATAATCAGTAAATATAAACTGAGTATTTCACTACCAATACTTCATTCTCAAGTACCATGAATGGCAGCAAAAGAAGACACAGAGAAAGAGGGAAACAAATTAAAGCTCTTACTTTTAAAACAGCACCATGTATTTAAAATGCAATAATGTAAGGTAGGCACAGGGAATGTTTTTAATAATTCTTCCATGCTGCAGATGGCAGCAACAGTTCACATTATCATGGACACAATGTAGCAAACCAAGAGGAATCTGGGAAAAGCACATTTCTATTAGCAATTCTCTTTGTGCTTTCTGTAATCTGGGAAAGCATGCAGGTTTCACCAGAAAGCGGTGAACTTTGATGTTCATTTCCTTATCAACAGAGAACCAGACTATTTTTCCAGCTGCATGATGCATACCATGAAGGTTTTGTCCTTTCTGCTTTCAGGGACTAGACAGAATGCAATTTCAATCAACTTCGTAACCGCATATATTCCTTTTTTTTTTTTTTTTTGCCTTAAAAACTGACAAGTGTTAGTCCAACAAGTGAAGTGAGAACAATCACCAAGATCAAGCTTAGGAGCTGGGTGTGATGACTCACTCCTGTGATGCCAGGACTAGAGACTGTGAGGCAGGAAAACTGCAGAAAGTTCAAGGCCAGCCTCTTACACATAGTGAGTAAATACCAAGGCAGCCTGAACACCATAGCAAGACTGTGTTAAAAAAGAAAAAAAAAATTTTTGAGCATAAAACTAGAATTAGGTCCCAAAATCTGATTTCTGTTTGTCACTAAGACTTAAACAGCCTCAAACAAAAATCTAAAGTGCCTGAGAATTTTGCAGGAAGCCTATGCAGGATGGCCATGTCTATGGCATCATAATGGGGTAACTCCTGCATCAGGTCAGATCTCTCCCCTACTGTGATTCAGTCATCAAGCCAGAATTAGGAAGTCTGCTGTGAATAGATGCTAAAAATAAGCTTTTAAGATCGTGAACTAGTATGAGCACAAAACCATGATGTGTGTACACCATGCAGAACTGGCTGTAGTGTCAGAAGAGAAGAGGGAACTAAAATAGACAGAAATCACTCTATCCTGGACAGGCGATTTTCAACCCAGTGTGTATTTAATCACATGGTTAAATGTTTCCTTAAATACCAGTGTCCAGGCCTTCGTGCAGACTAGTTGAATTTCAATTTCTGCACCTGTTTTCTTGGTCACTGTATACTTTTAAAAGAAAGGTCTACCTGAAAATTCTATAATGAGCAATAGCAACTACCTACACAATGCTGAGAAAAATGTAAATTTAGTTTGAGTCCATACTCCACGTTTTTCATTCTAAAGCATCAGTGAATAGAGTTTTAGTGGATTCATGACACTGGGATCTGTATGAAGATTCTTAGTTTATTTCCTTTACTTGCATTTCAGATACAACAAATAATTGCAGATTAATAATACTAGTAGTGATATCATCTCTTGTCCTAGAAACCTCCCTGTATTCCACAGCACTTCTGCAGACAATGATATCCTGAGCTGGATCTCAAAGGAACTCAGAGGGTCTCAGTCACCTGTGACACTGGAGGTGAGCAGGTAGAGCCCTCCCTTATATATAGAACACTTAGAAATTAAGAATTAACAGGAAGTTAAGCAATTTTATTCTGGTTTATGTTGGGTTGGAAAGTGATAAAACATAAAGATAGTGGTGATGCACACATTTAATGCTAGCACTTGGGAGGCAGAACAAGCAGATCTCTGAGTGCAAAGATAGCCTGGTCTACAGAGAAAGTTCCACCATATACTAGAGCCACACAGACACAAACTCTCTAGAAAAAAAAAATGAACATACACGTACACATAAATATAAAGGATGGGAAGAATCTACAACACATAAGAGACTAAAGCAAGCTGATTTGTATAAATGTTCAGAACCATGATTTGCTTGCAAAACCATTAAAAAAAAAAAAAACCATAGAAAAGGGGTGGAAGAGGTGGGGACAGAGGGAAGAGAGTAGAAAAGTGTGTGGAGGGAGGTGGGATCTAAATTGCTTGTTGTAGAAGTAAACCACCTAAAGGAAATATTCAATTTCCTCAGCTACACATTTAACAAAACAACAGGCAAGACCCAGGTATGCTACAAAGTATTTAAATGTGTAATTCACACTTGAGCAAGCATGGGTTAGATCTTGTAACAGTCTGGCTAGAAAGATCTCACACAAATATTAAGATCCCAGATCTAATTTCAGAAAAAAAGTTTATGTAGCTTGGGTTTTGTTGGGGTTTTTTGGTGCTTGCTTGTTTTGGGGGGAAATTCCTGGAGCTAAATTTCTGAACTTGAGTTGGCAAAATGAGGCCAAAGATTCAAAGCTTGCCCATTCAACCTAGGAAGATTCTTGTCCACCAAACTCAGAAGAAATTGACACAGGGTCACAGATAGGAAGACATGTCTTGGGGATTCTTGGCATGAGTCTCAGTGCCACAAGAGAGCTAATGGCTCTCACAATCTCTCAGAACACTTAGAGGAGAACTCTGAGAATTTAGACAACTTCAGAACACATACTTCGCAATAGTTTCTTGACCCTCTGGCTAAGAACAAATGTGTATTTTGGTTGGCTAATGCATTTTCAGACTGCATCTTGTCAAAATTAACTTAAAAAGCTAGCTGTAGTCTTTGTATACATGACATACAGAGAGAAAGAAGTGAATAAATAACATGAAAAGGTCAAATTTCCTGTTTGGAATAACAGAAACATGGCTATGCATTCATCTGCGAACCACATAAAATGTGTGTACTGTGATTAAAAGGAAGACAGCCCAATACCTCTACTCTCAAGGCCTTAGCCTACTCTAAAAACAATTGCATCTTCAGCTTTGCTCCATCTAACAGAAAAACAAACATGCCTTATAGAAAATGGCATCAATAGTCTTCTTTTTTTGTTTTTTGGTTTGTTGGGTGGTTTTTGTTTTGTTTTTGTGACAGGGTTTTTCTGTGTTTCTGGCTGTCCTGGAAGATTCTCTGTAGTCCAGGCTGGCCTGGAACACATAAAGATATTGCCTTTGCTTCCTAAGTTCTGGAATTAAAGGCATGGGCCACCACTGCCAGGCTTCAATTCTTTATAATTTTTTTTTAAGATTTATTTATTTACTTTGTATAGAGCATGTATGACTACAGGTCAGAAGAGGGTACCAGATCTCACTACAGATGGTTGTGAGCCACCATGTGGTTGCTGGTATTTGAACTCAGGACCTCTGGAAGAGCAGTCAGTGCTCTTAACCTCTGAGCCATCTCTCCAGCCCTTCAATTCTTAAATACTAAGTACTATTATAATATCTATGTACACACATATATACACATATACGCCTGTACAAACACATACACATGCATATATATACATTCACATGCATTTACATGTACACACATGCACACACACACAAACACACACAAACACACACACTTATGTACCTATGGTGACTAATTTTGTTGTCAACCTGACTGCATCTGGAATTAATTAAAACTCAAACATCAGGGCACACCTGTGAGGGACTTTTCTTCTTTGGATTACTTGAAGTATAAGATCTACCCTAAACCTAGATTATGTGAGATCAGAAGACCTACCCTAAATCTGGACAACACCCTCTGGTGGCAGCTCACTTAAAGGACATAAAAGAAGGAGGGCTTTGTTTTTTGCCTGCTTGCCCCTACTCTGGCTAGAAAGTCTGTCTATCCTGTTCCCAAGGCTCCCCTTTGCTGGTATTAGAATCTATGTCTTTGGGATTCCAACATATACTGAACACAGGTAGCTAGCTGTCTAGGACTTCCCTGGGACATCAGTGCCAGACCTTGGCTGCTGAGACATCTGGTGTCTCATAGACTGAGGAACTAACTATAAGGAGACAGCCATTGGTGGCCTATTTGGACCACAGCCTGCAATCCACTCTAATAAATCCTTTTTCTGCATAATTATGCCAGTTATATACATATGTATATTAGTTCATTCTATCAGTTCTGCTCCTTTAGAGAACACTGACTAACACACATACATACATAAATACATATAAAGACATACACACATGTACACATTCACACATATAGACACACACATTACATATATTTGTGTGTGTGTGTGTGTGTGTGTGTGTGTGTGTGTGTGTGTGTATGAGAGAGAAAACAGAGATCAAGATCTTGCTCAACTAAATCTTTATCTCTCAGTCTGTTGTTCCAAAGAAGAAACAAATATAAGTGGGAAAAGGAAGAGAATAAAACATTGAAAACAACATTCTGCTGAACAACGAAAAAGTGGAGACATTTTTATATTCATTAAGGGAGACCAGGAGGCCATAAAATTAAAGGAAAGGAAGAACTCATGAAAACAAACACTATATATACAGTATGACTGATAATCTAGGATCAAAATTCAAAGTTTAAATATTTGTTTTTAATTTATAGCTTAGGCTCAATTTCTAAGAAATGGTCTAATAAGTAACACAATGAGCAAAGTCTACATATTTTTCCAATATTAGC
Source organism: Onychomys torridus (assembly GCF_903995425.1). Lineage (NCBI taxonomy): Eukaryota > Metazoa > Chordata > Mammalia > Rodentia > Cricetidae > Onychomys > Onychomys torridus. The sequence continues at coordinate 84,903,053 of NC_050449.1, forward strand.
TTTATTTTTAATTAGTGGGGGGATGTCTGTCTGTCTGTCTGTCTGTGGGAGTGTGCATATGATTACAGTCCTTGAGGTAGCCAGAGATGTGGATCCTCTAGAGCCCAGTTAGCAGGCTGTTGTGAGCCACCCAAAGTGGATGCTGAAGATTGAACTCCGGTTCTCTGCAAAAGTAGGACATATTCTTCCTGCTGAGCTGTTTCTCCAGCACAATTTTCCAAATTGTATGGGAATTAATTAAAAATAACTACAGAAATGTCTCCCTCCCTCTCCTCTCACCAACCTCTCCTATGCGTCTCCATCTCCCTCTCAAAATTATAGTATTTTTCATATACACACACACACACATACATACATCTGTACAACCTCTGAGTCCTTTTAGTGTTACTTACATGTATATGTCTTTATAGTTAACCACCTGGTAATGGATAATCACTTAGGGGGCTCATCCCTGTGGAAGGCCAATTTTTCCCTCTCTCAGCAGTTGTAAATGTTTGTAGCTGATTGTTTTGGGGTGAACCCCCATGAGATTTCCCACATCCACAGTGGCACATCAGCTGGTGTTGTCCTTGTTCAGGTCTTGCTCAGGCAGCCATATTGCTGAGATTTTGTGGGTACATCTTCCTGTCATATACCAAAGACTATTTCACAGCAGACTTCCCATCCTCTGGCTTTTACATTTCTGCCCTCTCTTTTGCAATGTTCCCTGAGCCTTAGGTAGTAGAGTTTGAGTTGTAGGCATATCAATTGGTGCTGGGCACCCCAAGGTCAGTTTTTATCTGTAATTTGCCCAGTTGTGCTATCTGTAATGTTCTCCTTCTGTTATAGAAAGAAGCTTTATTGATGAGGCATAAGACCTACACTTAATCTCTAGGAATAAAGATTATAATGTACTTAGGAATTTCAATGATTAAGGAAAGTGTCAGTAATAAGTTGTCTTCTAAGTTCCATGACCTTACTAGCCACACACAGTTGGTTAGGTTTACAGGACCAGGTATAATTTGCCTCCTGTTAGGCAAACTTTAAGTACAATTTGATAGGAAGTCACAACATGCCCACACGGTTGGGCTTGCCTGGTGGACCGCCTAGTTATTTCCGGTTCAAAATAGCCATTTCTGGGTCAAAACATCTCACGTGACTAGGACTCCGTGCCTTTGCATGTTTGTGTAAAGCGCGCCCAGCCATGTAATCTATGCACATGCGTAGAGTAGCCACATGCGTTCTTGTACGCATGCGCGACCCACTCTTTAAAAAGCCAGCACCATTTTGCACCAGTCTCTTCTCTTCTTCTCTCTTCCTTTTCTCTTGACCACGTGTGTGTTTCTCACAGGCCTGTCCCGTCACTTCTATCCTATATTAATAAACAGCTCTTCTGTGGATTTGTTGTGTTTGGGACGTGTTCCTCACGGGGTAAGAGCACCAAAATAACTAACACAATTCCTTGGAATTCCTTAGGAATATCTTGCCATGCAGATCATAACTGTGGTTTATAGGCATCAAAGCTGGGTAGGACTGTTTAATGGTTTCTTCCTTTGCCAACTTACATAGCACCTTCCAGTACTATTAAAGATAGTCCTCATGGAGGAGGCATTGGGGTCAGATTCAGCTGAATTGTTCAAAAGCCCCATGTCTAAAGTTGCCTTCAACTTCCAGGAGGCATGCAAGGGCAACAGGAATAGTCTATGTTGTCTTGTAAGTCTCTTAGATTCCCATGACCAACCTCAAAAGGAGGTTTCTCAGGCCTAACACTGGTATTTTTGTTAGATAGTCTATGACTCTCAGAGTACATTGTATCATTTCTCCCTTCCCATTTGTGTGTGTGTGCGCACACACATGTGCACGCGTGTGCGCGCGCACACACACACATACACATTTTAGGTTAGTATAAAATAATGAGTCCTTCTGTCTTTTACAAACATCCTAAGTATTATTTACCCCTCCCCTCTCAACCTCTGATCTTCTAGTTCTTAAACAGAGATAAATATTAGCAATAAAATAACAATAATAAAAAAGAAAGGAGAGATTGGGCAAAGGCATGTAGATGAGACATCTTTTATATTATCTCTTGCTGATGTGTTTGCTTAGTAAATGTGCCAAAAGCAAGAAAAGGTAGCCCTATTTGTATATTAGAAAAAGAGAAGTCAGAGGCTATGCTTTTCCCATTTTATTTATGAAAATATAAAACTTTTAAATGTGTAATCCATATAAATGATTCAAGAGTATCAGAAAAATTTACAAAAACTATTAATTCTTTTAAGTAGTAATTTTACTATATCTGAAACAAATGAAAATATGGAAATATGTACATGCTTTGAAAATGTCATGAACAGAAGAATGTATAAAGAAAAGATGATATATATTCATGATAGAGGGGTTTGTGGTGGGTATTATGTTCCCTGAAATATTGTGTGTTCCCCAAAATAAACATATCTGGGGTCAGAGAACAGACAGCCACTAGAACAGAGCCAGAAATGGTGGCTAGAAAATGGGAAGAGTAAGCCACAACAGAAGTTGGGCGGTGGTGGTACACACCTTTAATCCCAGCACTTGGGAGGCAGAGCTAGCCAGATCTCTGAGTTCAAGGCCACTTTAGAAACAGCTAAGCATGGTGACCCACGCCTTTAATCCCAGGGAATGGGGGCAGAAAGAAAAAGGTATATAAGGCGTGAGGACCAGGAACTAAAGAAGAAAAAGCACGTAGTTAGTTAAGCATTTGGTTGGTTAAGCATTCAGGCTTTGGAGCAAGACAGTTCAGCTGAAAGCCATTGGGATGAGGACTCAGAAGCTTCCAGCCTGAGGAAACAGGATCACCTGAGGAACTAGCAAGGTGAGATAGCTGTGGCTTGTTCTGCTTCTCTGATCTTCCAGTACTCACCCCAATAACTGGCCTCGGGTTTGGTTTATTAATAAGACCTTTTAAGATTCCTACTACAGGGGTTTTTTAATGGTTTTATTTGTTTGTTTGTTTGTTTATTATGTATGCAATGTTTTGCCTGCATGTTGCCTGAAGGCCAGAAGAGGGCACCAGATCTCATTATAGATGGTCATGAACCACCATGTGGTTGCTGAGAATTGAACTCAGGACCTCTAGCCAGTGCTCTTAACCTCTGAGCCATCTCTCTAGCCCTCATGATAGAGTTTTATTTAGAAAAAAAAATATGAACAAAATGCTACTGCTTGCTAAGAAATTAATGCAACTGGAAACATAAATATTTAATTAATTTTTTTCTTATTTGTGGTATGTGTGTTTGACTATGTTAGTGTGCACCACACATGTGAGGTTCCCCACAGAGGCCAGAAGAGGGTATCCTTGGATCCCCTGGAGCTGCAGTGACAGGTGTTGTGGTAGGCAGGACTATACATGTTCTGAGAAGGGAGTTATTGGAAAAACAAAAGAATGCTTAAGCTATGGGTCATCACTTCAATCAAAATGAGTAAGACACAGAAAGGCAAATATTCCATGTTTTCTCTTATTTGTGCATCCTATAATTCTCTGTACACATAAGCTACACACACACATACACACAATTTGACATAAATGCAGAAGAGAGACTAAGGAATAGGAGATGGTAGGAAGATGACAAGAGGAAATCATGGTAAAGACAGAAAACAGAAAGGAAGTATATGGTCAAGGTATGCTGGAAAGGATTGTCTATATGGAATCCAGCAGTAAGAATGATGCACATATGCCAAATAATAATAATAATAATAATAATAATAATAATAATAATAATAATAATAATTTATCCTGGAGGGCTGGCTTCCTGTCTTACCTTGTGACCTGTCTGGATTTACTCGGCTATTACAGGTTATCCTGCCATTTGGCCTTCACCAGGAATTAGAAACTTATTTCAACGTAAGCTTAGCAAGAAGAGAAGAGGGAAGCCCCAGGAGATAAGATGAAATGCAGGGACCAATGATGGTATTCCAGGGCCACCACAGGCCCTCCAGGAACACAGGCACAGGGCCACTCCACTGCTGGGCCACAGATGTACAAAAGGAGCAACAATCTTGATTAAGAGTTTATAAAGCACCTGTCTTCATCAAAGCATTACAGAACAAACATACAGAGGCTCCTATATTTGGGAATAGCATCACAGTGGGAAGAAGTGTGTCTTAGTGAACTGTGGAGTGTTTGAAGAAGTCAAGCCTGAGGAAGGTTCTGAAAACAAAAAGGAAGAAGACATCAGATATTTTGAAAACAATATCTTGGCCACAGAGGTTAGGAAATGTAGAATAAATCCAAGGTTGAACCGACAGTTGCCTGCAGGTGCCCTTGTCTAAGATTTTACATAAGGCTGGAGTGGCCTCTCTGCAAGTCAGTGATTCGAGCACGCTTGTGGCAGCTGCCCCCAGACAGTTGAGACTATGAACTCTCTTTCCAAACCTTCAATTCTCTTCTTACCTGTTCATTTTCTAAAGAGGTTGACAGCACTGATTGCATTTTGATTCTGACAATATTCCCATTTCTTTCTAATTTTGAAGTAAAGCAAAAAAAAAAAAAAGCAAAAGCAAGCAAAAGACTTTTAACTGAATGGTAAGGGAGATATCAGTGGATTGGACATCAAGTCTTGTAGAACGGAAAACAAACCCCATAGACATCTCCCAACCAAAGGTTCTCTCAAACTCCATTGCTAAGCAGATCCCCAACCCCAAAGCCCCAGAGAAGTGAAAGCACACATACTAACGGGACTAGGCCCATGGTCCTGTCAAAAACCCCAGGAAAGCCGACGGGAACTGGATTGCACTGGAAGGTAAGAAGAGGAAGAGACCCCATGCTCTTGGGGTGCTGCAACATCACCGACCTCAGGCTCAACCGTTGACGTGTATACGCTTTCTCTGTAAACTTTCAAGGCAGGTAGTGTCTTAGTGCAATGCTGGACTTCAGACATCTCATTATCCATGCCCCCTCTTCTGCGCTTGCAGAGTCCCTGGACAGCCCCTGTAGCATCAGCAGCATAGATAGCCATAGCAGCTCTGGGAGTAATGCTCAGACAAACCCAAGAAATCAAGGCCAAATTGAAAAACACAGACTGGTTCCCTGGCAAGCGTGGTGATCCCACCATGGCAACAGTCACGGCTGGTTACCCAGAAGCCTAGCAGGATTGAAATCATTAACAAATCGACTATTCAGCTAGCTATCATTTTTCACACTCCCTTCCACTACCATGGCTCAGACGGCTTGTGGTTTAGACCCATCAACCCAAGCAACACTGACTTTACACCCATCAGTTTGTTCTGGGCCTTTAGAATTTCTACTATCCTAGCTGGTAACACTCTGAGCAAACTAGGGTGTTGTGTGACATTTTGTTTGTGTTCTGAAAAATAAAGCTTGCCTGGAGATCAGAGGACAGAGTTAGCCACTCATTAACCATAGAGGCCAGGCAGTGATGGCACATCACTTAATCCCAGCACTTGAGAGAAGGAAGCAGGAAGATAAGGAGTTCAAAGCCACCCTGGGCTACATGAGATTGAACCCGTCTAAAAGAGAAGCAGAGCCAATTGGTGGTGGCTCACACCTTTAATCCCAGCACTAGGGAGGTGGAAACAGGAACATAAGGCCAGTGGAGACAGGATCTTGCCAATTCAGTCTAAGGATTTGTAAAGACGGGATCTTCCCCATTTGGTCTGAGCATTGGCAGAGGTAAGAAGTTTCAAATGACTGCTGTTTTGCTTCTCTGATCTTTCAGCTTTCACCATTAATATCTGATTCCAGGTTTTTATTATTAAGACAAATTAGGATCACACTTCAGTAGAGTTATCTAAATCGTGTAATGACCCTTCACAGAGGGCTTAAAAATAGGCATCTTTTACATCTGAGACATTTTAGCCCTTCAAAACTGGACAAGTCTCTTCAACTAACTGATAAAGTTGTCTCCATCTTGGCTCTTGTGGGCCTTGTAGTCCATCATTCCATTCAGTAACTCAGTTTTGTTCACAACCACTCCAGGGAATGTGACATAAAGTATTGACCTGATGCCACAGAAAATTCTCCATTATCTGACTCTTCTTCCACTGAGATCTAGCTGATGACATAGGGCAGACCTGAAACCCCCGGTAGATTTGGAATATCACAACTTGAAGAAAATAGCCTTGCATGTGTCCCTTTCATAATTACCTCATGAAAGTAAAAATTGGGGAGGCGGGGATACAGAGAATAGTCTTGAGATATATTTCAATGTTGCTTTCTGTTCCCTAACTGCCTTATCTTTGCAAACCAGATGCACACAGGGAAGATCTGAAAACATTTCTCTTGGATATTCTATGTAGCTACAATAACACTGTATTTGATTCTATACATTCAGAGAAACATCTACAAACTCTGGTTTGATCTGACCTCCAAACACTGCTTAACATTGCCACAAAATGTCTTTTTCCATGTCCCCTATCCTGTATGCATACAAATTTGCCATTACAATTAAGGAACTAATTTGCTTTGATTCAGAACTTTTGGCATGTAACATTTTTATTAAATTACCAAGCTTTATTGTTAAGAATTTAAAAATATTTTGAGGGCCTTATGCTCCGAATAGATATTTTTTTTAAAAAGTAAAGTTATTGAATGTTAAACAGATCACAGAAATGTGATCTGCCATCATTATCAGAGAGTCCTCCTCACAAGACCACAATGCCTGTGGGTTTGTAAAGGGTACAGAGGTGAGCCACTCTAGAGACAGTGACATGGAACAGTGTCTGTTTTACTGCACATGAGCAACCACTTAGATAGTGGAAGCCTATCCACTATGATTGCTTAGCACATTTCCTCAGATTGAACAGTGATCGCTCATACCACCAGGGGTCTCTATCAGAAGACGTATAAAAAAGGAGACTAGAGCACAGACTCCTTAGCATGCTAGCTGCCAGCTGCCAGCAATTCATGCCACTTCCGAACCCAGTGTTCTGACTTATGGGAATACTCAGGAGCGTGGTGTGCCATGCTTCTTATTTAGAAGTAAAGTATGCCAGGTAGGCTGACTGCCAGGTCATGATTGAATTTTCTCCTACAGTGAATAGACCTCAGAATATTCAGTGAATAGAAAAACATTCGGTTAAGATAATAAGTATTTTCTGTGCCTTTTGTACCTGAAGTATATATTACTTTTTATAACCAGGTTTATTTTTAAATGTGAGCTGCAATGCACCTATCAAAGTCTTAAGATTGAAGCATTTCTAAACAAATACAACTTTGTGTTGTACTTTGAAATAAATGATTTTTTTCAAAAAATAAACATTTAGTCTATCAGAATATAAGGTTTGCTCCTTATCAAGAAACCTTTACAACCATTACAAACAATAAAATGATAAATATGAGAAACATGTTATTGCTTTGTAATACAATTAAAATATATTTTACAGAATGAATACCAAAAATAAAATATAATGGACAAAAACATGTAGGCAATAATTGTGAAAAGACATAGTTGATATATTCTGTAAATAAACTCTGCTACATGAGAAGTAAAATATATTTCTGTTAACAAAGTGATATGTATTTTATAATTCTATCCTTTCGTTCCATACGATAGGACTCTCTATGTGAATTTACTAATACATAAACCCCCTTCATAGGCAAATTGCTCACTGTTCTATGACTGGTTGCAGCCTCCAAAGAAGGCTGTGGTAGTTTGAATGTAAACTGACTCTCATAAACTCACAAGGAGTGGCAATACTGGGAGGTGTGGCTTTGTTGGAGTAGGTATGGCCTTGTTGGAGGAAGCATGTCACTGTGGAGAACTTTGAGGTCTCATATATGCTCCAAGCCATGCCTAGTGTCTCTGTTCACTTCCTGTTGCCTGCAACAGTAGGACTCTTAGCTACTTCTCCAATACAATGTCTGCCTGTATGCTGCCATGTCCCACTATGATGATAATGGACTAAACCTCTGACAATATAAGCCACCCCACTAAATATTTTCCTTTATAAATTTCTTGTGGTCATGGTGTCTCTTCACAGCAATAGAAACCCTAACTAGGACAGAAGTTGGTACCAGGGATTGGAGTATTGCTGTGATAGGCCTGACCATGTTTTTGTTTGGAGGAATTTGGACTTTAGTACAGTGGAAAGTTTTAAGCATGCTTAATGGGCTATACTTTAGGAGCATGGAAGACAGTCGTGATGAGAGTGATTTGAACTGTGCAAGGGGGGTGGGGGCTGGCTCAAAGGTTCCAGAGGAGAAGAATGTTAGTTTGTAGCCTAGAGACAGATCTTGTGACATTTTGTTGAAGATTGTGGCTGCTATTTGCCCTTATCTGAAAGATTTGTCTGTGGCTAAAATGAAGAGATTTGGATTAATTCCCTTAACAAAAGACATCTCAAAACTCTGTTGTGTGGTTGCTAGTGTTAACTCTAATGAAGATATATAATGAAAAGGATCAAGCTGAACAAGGAAAAATCTCTGAAGAGAAAAGGAGCACCAGGAAGTGAAATGGAGCTAAATCCTCTATTCAAGGAGGTAAACTGATTGAAAATGGAATAAAATGAGTGATGACTTCAGGGCAAGATCTCAACCAGCTAAGTTTCCAACTTGTTAGGAATTTAAGAAAAGCTTAGAGCCACGTGTAGTGGTGAATGCCTTTAATCCCTGCACATGGAAGGCAGAGGCTGGTGGATCTCTGAGTTTGAGGCCAGCCTGGTCTACACAGTGAGAGATCCTGTCTCAAAAAATAAGGAAGAGAACAATTTAGGCCTGGACCTTGGGCCTCCATGTAACACAACACATATACACAGCGTACACACACACAGCATACACACACACACACACACACACATACACACACACCACATTCACTACATATGTGCAGATATTGATTCCTATGCTTCATACATTTCTATATAATTGCAAAAGCCAAAACAGAATTTGCAGATCTATTGTATCAAAATGGAAGGTCGCAGTAAATGGAGTTTCCAAGTGGGAAACTCAAAATCCTAGTATTAAACTTTCAAATTTAATTTCAAAACCCAAAAAACAACATCTGGATTTTGATTACACATAGCTTAACTTGAATTACTCAAATTCACACATGCTCAAGGCCCATAGATTTCTCACATTTATGAATGTTTTTCTATATTCCTTAGTGCCTTCATGTTTTCTACATGTCTAAATCTTCTGCTTTGTTTAATGATGAAAGGGTTTGTCTTTCAAAGCTATTCTCTCATTTTCATTCAATCTGCATTACCTCCTCAATTCTTTTCATGTCAATGAAATACAGTGGTAAGTTTATTGTAGAAACCACCATGTCCTATTGTGTGTAATCCCTGCCCAACTTCTACTCTCCTCCATCTTTGCTAGATCAAGCTGATTCTGGGCAGGCTGTGACACAGAACTGTGTTTTATTTTTGTTTTCAAGCTGTCCCCATCAAACATAGAGCACTTGGTCTTATATGTAGTTAATTTCAGTTCTGTTTTTTTTTAATTAAGCAAATATTTAGCAACACTGTCTAAAAATAATATTTGGCATTTTAATAGAAGGTCTGTCAACAGTCTTTGTAAAAGAAAAAGAAGGCTTTTACTTAAGTCAAAGTTCTGGTGATCATCTGAAAATCAAAGATCTGCTGAGGGAACTGACAGAAATGTCTGCCTATGACAAAGGCGTGGCTATGGAACTGTATGTTCCAGTTCTCGTGTTTCCTGTAGGTAACAAACACTACAATTAGAAATTCAAACTTTAGTATTACATCATGTGGGAAAGAACGGAGAAATGTGTACAGAGTCCGTGTTCCCTGAAGAATCCATGACAGATGGGATCGGGACTGGGAGGAGGGGAGGGAGGGAAAAGTAGGTCACCATGTATTGTATGAGAGAAGAATAAAAGAAAGAAAAAAAGAAGAAAAAAATCGGGAACAATCTACGTCACCAGCAAAGGAAATGTGAGCTCTATTCTGAGTCACTTGGGTGCCTCAGAGCATTGATCTATCAAACTGATTGCAATGGTTGTAAATTCCTCTTAAGACTTTCCTGAAGGTTAAGTAAACCACCATAAATAGCTCTGGACTTAGAGTAATTCATGGAACATAATGAAGCCTATGAACAAACTAGTTTCTAATTTCTTTATCTTCTAAAGTGGACAAGGAATGATAGAAAAAAACAGAGGCAGCATTTCTTCTATGAGAAAAATAACTTCATGGCAATTAGAATTCTCTAGCCACTTAAATAGTTGAACTGTCAACTTAGAGGGCTTTGCCCTGAACTTCTTAGAGGGGACATTCTCATCCTTCAGTGTGAGCTTATAGAGGACAGTCTCATCTTGGGAAGAGGTCAAGTTATATCTCCCTCCAGGTGGAAAACAGGAATGCTGATGCTTGGAATGTGGTTGTCACCAAGAACAGCAGAGTTCTGGCAAGCTCCTGCTGATCATTCTGTCATTATTAGTTGGATAGGAACAGTCCTTATCTCCTTCCTACGTGGAGAGATTGGAATTACTCACACATTTATCACAACGTCATTAATTTGGTGCATGTGGGTGTTTCATGGCATTTCCGATCCTTGAAATATAACACTAAAGCTTTAATTTTTTGTAAAGAATAGTGAGCACAGACAGCTCACAGCTAAAGATGAGAGTTAAGAGGTCACTGAAATCTGGGAGCTAGGAGAAGAGAGCCAGCCACAGGAAGTCTCAGGCTCTCTCAAACACAGCACTCACTACATAAAGCCGTTAAGAAAGATGAAGCAATGGCATGGAATAACCAGGATACCTACTGCAAGCATTAATACTCCTAATCTGCCTGAAATGCCCTAAACATCTGCAACAGAAAGCTAGCATCAATAATGAATAACTAATGATGTTTTTGCTTAGAAAATCTACCAAGAGAGGTTCAGGGAAACCTATGTGTGTTGTACTTCATTTTTGTGCTTAGCTTAGTAAGAAGAAAAATGTGGAGAATTTGCTGAATGGCAGACATACCAGCATTCTACACAGCACTTAGAAAGCGAGGCCAAATCCCTCAGTAAAGGGAAGGTCTGTGTCACTCATTGTATCAAGGTCCTCAATCCCACTTATGTTACTTGAAGTCTACTATCTCAAATTAAAGATCAGTTATAAGCACATGGGAAAATGTCAAACCCGATAGATTGGGCTTGAAGACTAGGATTGAATATGAAATAAATCACACAATTCATACCTATATATGGAGATGATACCTGCCTTGACACCTTTACCAATGAAGAGTTACTTGAAGTAGCGTTACAATAATGGAACAAAATACAAAATAGCCAGAACCCTCCTGTATGCAATTTGAAAATTGAACATTGCATAAAGTGAAACATGGGCTTCAATAAACACAAAAATAGAAAGAAAAATGGAAAAGAAGATACATATGCCTGTGTTTATGGAAGCTACCAATGAAAAACTTGGGAAACACTGGCCATATAACAACAGCCTGAAAGTTTAGACTTATTTTTACATCTGTGGGATGATAAAGCCTTAAAATACAAGATATCAAAGAAATTATTAGTAGCATTTTTAAAGTTTTCAAGAAATCATGAAGTGTTTCAAGTGATGGAAATGAGTAAATAGTGGTGGTCACTCTAAGAGCAAATAGATAATGATTAAAATTTTTACCTTCTCAAGGAGAATTAATGGTATATTAAAATGGTTGTTTGCTTTTAACTTGGCCTAGCAATAAAAGTTTTATATGCTTATTCAAGTGACCTAGCAGTCTGATTTTCATAAAGTATATCATTATCAAAAGCTTGACAGTTTTGAACATTTAAAACTCAACTGTGTTTACACAGTTTCATACCTCTAAATTTAGCTTAGAAAACTCTGGTATTAAAAAAAAAAAATAAACGCCAGGCAGTGGTGGCACACGCCTGTAATCCCAGCACTCGGAAGGCAGAGGCAGGTGGATCTCTGTGAGTTCGAGGCCAGCCTGGTCTACAGAGCTAGTCCAGGACAGGCTTCAAAGCTACAGAGAAACCCTGTCTCGGGAGGTGGGGAGGACAAAAAGACAAACTTTCCCACAATTGTTGAAAGTTAGTAAGAGTTGAAGACAGGAATTTGTATGTGTGTGTGTGTGTGTGTGTGTGTGTGTACGTATATATGCATGTGAAATCACTGTGGAACAATAGATTTTAAAAGTTGTAGGTCCTTGCCACTAGCCTGGGCCCTGCTCCCCAGAGTCTCTGGCAGCCTTGAGTCACCAGCACAAGGCATTCACAGAGCCTTTAACAACTTTTACCCACCCAGGCATAGCAAGGTTCTTGATAAAGAGAAAAGCTATAATCGGTGTTTGTTTAGTGAAAATAGATCTTAACTTCCTCAGAACACATATGCCAATGTTCTCTTTATCTTTACCTCAGTGAATTAAATGAAAACATCTCACACATATACATTGATAGGAATGACTCACTAGTGAGCACATGTTTTGTAAAACCATGTGTGATTCTAAATATCAGGAAGTGGTAAGTGGTAAGTGCTGCTTTTATGATTCACCTACTAGGAGTGACATACAGAGTTAGTTATGTATAGATAACTCAGAAAAGCAATTTGGAAATTTTATGGATTCCATTTTATAAAGAAAGCATCTGGAGTCAGCATATAGCTCAATTGGTAGAGTGATTATGTAGTATGCATTAGGCCTTGAGTTCAATCCCCAGAGCTTCATGAACAAGTTCAGGCCTGCAATCCCAGCACTGGGGAGCAGAGACAGAAAGATTAGAGAAATTCAAAGTTATCTTTGGCTACATGGGAACCTGAGGCCATTCTAATTCTAAGATCCTATATAAAAATAAAAACAAACAAACAACAATGCCATCAAAACTTAGCTTGCTTAAAGTTAACATATCTCCTAGCAAATGATTTTTAAATCACATTTACAAAAAATTACAATTTAAATAAAGAAAGTAGTAAAGCAAAGAGAGGGGGAAATGTTCACCTTCATCTTCTACAATGGCTAGATTTACTTAAGTTTAATACATTAACGACAACACAACATAAAGATAGTACCTAAACTGAAACACTTCAACCATGGAATAACAATTAGATTCCACACATTCTGCTTCAAATCATTCAATTTCCAAACTGATAGAAATGTACGTGCATTTCACAATTCTAAAATAATTTTAATCATAAAGAGTGCAGGTTGTATGCTGGGTATATCTCAGAAGTAAAAGCTTACCTAGCTGTAGGAGGTTCTGATGTAGCATGATTCCAGTTACAGAGAAGAAATACAGCCAGTTAGAGCATTGTTCATATTTCCCAGGTTATTATTATCTTCCTAGGTTGTCTGTGTGACTGAGCTTTTTCCTGTGGATACAACCACTCATTTAATCTTGAAAATTGTATTCCTCAACATAATCTTAATGAGAAATAAAAAAGGGTAAAAAAGTAGGAATAAATCAAATAATATTTCCATACCATAGTCTGAATTATGTCACACTGATATTGAATACTCAATCTATGTCAGGAAATACATCAAGCAATATATCAAATCAAATTTTGGTGACACTGTTATTTACACTTAAGAAAGGAGATGGCCAAGGAAGGCAATGAGGCAGAGTGGTAGTGTTTGTACACATTATTATCTTCTCAGTTTATAGTTTAGTCAATACCAAGTCAACTCACTCATTGTATTTGGTCCATATATGGTGACTTCTGAATGTAACAAATTTGAGCCTGGGGCTGCACATGAATATGAGCACAGGTGCTGATGTGTATCTAAAGTCAGCAACTCTGAGAGACTGACGAGTTTGATAAGTTGTCAAAGACTGGACAGTGCTGTCCTGCTGTCATGGCCCAATGCAGAGTGCGATGCCTCTACTACTGGAAGTGCCTTCACTGTGCCTTTCCTTGTCTGAGTGGACTGTTCCTAGAACCCAAGAAAAGCTAAAGCACCTGAGCTGAGGCACCTAGCTACATTTATCTCATGGCTAAATTATTTTCCCAGTCTGACTTCCTAAAATACGGATTCTACGTATGTGTATATATTGTTATAGGAACTGTCTCTTGGACAGGTGTGAACTAAAGCTCTCAAAAGGAAAGGGTGGATGGAGGAGAAGAGGAGAAAAAGGAGGATGAGGAGAAGAGAAAAGCTAGATCTATGTTAAAGATACTAAAAGACAGCATCATCGAGGTTATGAGAAGTTGAAATGTTGAGGTGGGAAGAATGTAAGATCCAGAGGGAGAGAGGTCACCATGGAAACAAGGCCCTCTACACCAACTGAGCAAAGCTCATATGAACTCACAGAGACAGAAGTGACAGGCTTAGGGCTGACAGAGGTCTGCACCAGGCCCCTCAGTGTGTATATTACAGACAGCAGCTTTGTATGCTTGTGGGACTTGTGAGTGTGTGAATGAGTCTTGTGTCTTCTCTTGGGCTTTTTCTTCTGTTAGTTTGCCTTGTCCAACTTCAGTGTGATGACTTTTGTTTTATCATATTATATTTTATTTTGGTATGTTGTATTCTTTTCTAACAAGGGATAGAAAAGGAGTGGATCTGGATGGAAGGGGATGTGGGGAGAAACAGGAGACGAGGGAGCAGAAACTATAATACAAAAGCTGAGATGGTCATCTGAAACCTACTATAGAACCTTCCCACACGCTCTGTGACCCCAAAGCTGTGGTTTCTACCAATGTAGAATGCTTTGGTGAATGCTTTGACTTTTTACTTCCTTTCTTCTGTAACTAATAAAAGCACATCCAGAGTGGAACATGGTGCTTGGGGAAACTGAGTGTGTGTATAGGGCTGGGGTCATTTCTGGCTATAATTATTCAGTGTAAAATGGAATTAGTAATATTAGACTATGAATATGAATCTTATATTTGAGAATAATCTTAAGCACACTATTTATCTAATAGAGGGATAAGTTATTGATTGATTGGTATGTGGGAGCATTAAACTATATTAATTTAGCATTTTTTTATTGAGGTGACAATAGCTACAATTGTTCTGACAAGTGAACAGCAGGGCTTCAATGAGTTTTTCTCTCTAGTACAAAAAAAAAAAAAAAAAGAATTGAAGCTTTACTTAAAAGGACATGTCATCTTTGCAAGCGACACTAAGGATAGTATGACTTTAGACACTCAGGCATCCTTTTTAATATTTTCAGAGACAAAAGCAGATGATCCCCAGTATATCCTAATTTGATGCAAACTCTTCCTATCTGGAATCAGACCTGAGCCTCCCTTACATAGTTCTCTGCGGTTTGATTAATTCTGAGCTCTGATGCTGTTTTTCCTACCTGACAGATCTGGGGCTCCTCCTCTTCCTAAAGGTTGCCCTTATGCTGGATGGATTTCTTTGCTTGGAATTTCTAAGATGAAGAGGTTTCCCTAGCTAGAATTCTGGTGTCCGCAAGCCAAGACCACTGGAGGAACTGTGGAGTCGCTTAACCGGGCTGCTTAGGCCCAAGTCCAGTGAGCTGAAGAATCAGTCAGTGTTAGGGCATCTCAATTCATCTTATATCAGCTTGCTGAACTGTTTAACTGAAGCACTGAAATTGTACCCAACACAAGATTTAAGATTCTTCCTTACCGAAGTGGGGGCACAAGTGAAAGTTGGCCTGAACAGAACACAGAGGAAGACAAGCCACCGTTCAGGTTAAGTAGGTTCTCAGGTTTGGGGGCTCCATCTGGTGCTGTGGATATTGCTCTGTGTAAATAAAGTTCTGATTGGCCAGTGGCCAGGCAGGAAGTATAGGCGGGACAAGAGAGAAGAGAATTCTGGGAAGTAGAAGGCTGGAGAGACACCGCCAGCCACCGCCATGAAAAGCAACATGTAAAGACACTGGTAAGCCACAAGCCATGTGGCAAAGTATAGACTAACAAAAATGGGTTAATTTAAGAGAGAAGAAGTAGATAACAAGCAGCCTGCCATGGCCATACAGTTTCTAAACAATGTAAGTTTCTGTGTGCTTTCTTGGTTGGATCTGAGCAACTGTGGGACTGGCGGGTAAGAGAGATTTGTCCTGACTGGGCCAGGCAGGAAAACTCTAACTACAATCTGGGGGCCATGCTGTTGGCTCAGTGGATTCTCCAGGCTTACACCCTGGTTTGGACTAACCCACTGGTTTTTTTTCTGGGGCCTCCACACTACAATGAGCAAAATATAAAACAATGCATCCTCTCTGTAGAAATGCATATATCCTAGTGAGAACGATTTTCTGGAGAACGGGGAAGAACATGTCTTATACCTAAATTTGCAATCTGCAGGTAGAAGACCCCAAATTGCCCTAGAACTTTAACAAGATGTCCATATTCTTGTTTGACTGATGATGTTGTCAGGAAGTTTTATATTCCCAATATATAAGTTTGGGCTTGAGAAAGATGACTCAGAAATTAGTAATAATAGGTTTTCTGTACTCAGATAATAGGTTTTGCAGTAAGCCAGATCAAGCAGAATTGACAAAGTAAAAGAACAAGTTTATTTTGAGCAACAACTCCTGGATGAGTTCTCCAGCCCCCAGAGACTGAGGTGGGGGAAGAGGCAGAAGAAATCACATGGCCAAAGTAAAGAATGGAGTAAAATGCCCTGTAGGTAAGGGATGGTGGTGTGTCCTCCATAACTGGGTTTGTACCTAATTATAACGCTTTAGGAGGAGATTGGGCTGCTGACAACTTCAGCGGAGGAGCCGTCGCAGCCACCAAGAAAGAGGAATTGGGCTTTTGGTGACTTTTCTTCTTTAGAGAGTCTCTGAGAGGGCAGGGTTTGGAGAGAGAGCAATGAGGCTTCCCGGATCAAGCAGGGTGAGCTGGAGATTCCAAGGGCAGTAGAAGCACGTACTGCACTTGAGGATGACCCAGGTTTGGTTACAGGCACCCACATCCTGCAGCTTACAATCACCTGTAGCTCCAATTCCATGGGATCCAAAGTCCTCTGTCTTCCAATTCACCTGAAAACTGTCTCTCACTTGGTGGACATAATCAATCTCTCTCTCTCTCTCTCTCTCTCTCTCTCTCTCTCTCTCTCTCTCTCTCTCCTCCTTTGAGAGGTGTTGATATATAATTGTGGCTAATGACTTTAAAAGCTTATAATTGCTTTTAAGTAAACTTGGTTAGCAACAATAGTATTTACATTTTCTGAGTCATCATCTATATTTCATGTTTTTCTCTTTTATTCTCTAAACAACTGAAATACAGACTCCATTTTGCCATTCCAGTAAGATTGTGGTGTTATTTTTAGAGTTGCTGGCAGCTATGAATAGACTGTTGAGGAAATCTGTAAAAACCTCTTGTTCATTCTTAGAATTTATTTTTCTCTAAAACTAATGATAATTGTATTTCAGGTAGCCATTTAGGCAAATTTTTAAAAATAAGTAGGAACCATTGGGCCTGAAGCTCGTTTTATTTGCTTTTGTTGATTTGCATTTTAAGTGAATGCTAAAGGGCAAAGGGCGTGTGCAAAGTAAACACCTAAGCCCCAGGTGTGTGAGATAAAATCACCATAGGTTCCTGCCGGCACAAAAATGTTGCCCCTGTCTGCTGGTAGCAAACAGATGAAGCAACACACTTCTCTCACCACACTTGATAACTACCTTTGACCTAATGCTCTGCCTGGAGGAAGAAAAAAAGAGCCTTGTGTAGAAACTACGTGAGGAGTGAGGAGGTTCTACTTTCTTCACACTCGTGATATCCAGTCACAGGTTTAGTTATGGTGTAGAATGACAAAGCATGATCTCTGATTGTTCCTTTTCTTCCCCTATGCAGTTGTACCTCCCCATGAGAGGTGGAGAGCACAATAAAGTAGACATTGTGGTCAGCACGGAGCTAAGATGTGGGCCTCTTCCACTGTTATTAGGTGTAGCTTAAGTAATGAGGTACTGTTACCTTAGGAGCAAAGCTTGGCCCCTTCAGATCCGCAAACACTCCTCTTATTTCCTTCAGGCTTACAGTGTCATAGCAGATTGCTTCCTCATTGAGTCTCATAAAAAACGAGCTTTTCTCCTTTCCACGCCCTTCCCTGTTCACGCTTTCCCTTTTACAGGAAGAAGTAAAGGATCCGTGGTGTCCCCAGTTCCAATACTCCACCCTGCATCCTGCTGTCACATTTTAGAGTACTGAATAGTCTGTTGGTGGCTCAATGTCTCAGTCAAGTGCTAGTTACTCACTCCAAAAAGAAAAAAAAAAATGTGACCAGAGTACCTTAAGAACAAAGTTGTCCTCACTTTGACACCCTACATGATTACAAATTCAGTCAATCTAGCTCTACCCCTAATCTCCTTTGCGATGCTTTTGGAATTTGAGCATGGTCAATTGGTTAAGGTAGGAACATCCCTGTGACAGTTCCTTTCCCTCTCAGAATTTATCTAGTCACCAGGAACCACTTATTTTGCTTGATCAGTGTATATTATTTTTACAAGGTAAATTTTCATTGTGACAGTTTCATACATGCATATAATATGTTGTGCTTATATTCACATTCGGCCATTCCTCTTCTTTCAAATTTTGCTAAGTATCATCTCAGTGTCTCAGTTTAGCATCACACTGTTTTGGTCTTGAAATGTTAATAAAATAATCTCCCCTCTGTTTGCTTCTCTAGTCCTAAAAAAAAAATCACTCTTCACCTAAACATGCTTTATAAACAAGAATTTAATAGTGTCTCTCATGTCCTTAATATTAGATCACACCATCTTCTACCTTTTATGATAAAATCAAATGTCTTCTTTACAAGACCTTAGACCCAATAACTCCCTTTCAACCTCTTCATGGTTAAATTAGATAATGCTAGCAGCTGTACCATATTTCCCACATGGTTAGCAAGGTGGGATTTTTCTGACTGAAGAGCAGATCTTAGCGTTGAATTAGAGAATATGAGAGGGTATTTTTAGAATGGAGAGACCCTTCTGCTTTGTTCTAACATGTCTTACCTTCTGCAATAAGATAATGGAAGGACAATGGGACCACCAAGGCACATCTACTTTCTAGATTCCTGGCTTGGAAGTAACAGATTTGTTTCTGTTTCTTAGATGACACAAATACTATTTCTGTTAGTTATTTTGGTGCTCTTACCCCACCAGGAACACGTCTTGAACACGACAAATCCACACACGTGATTAAGGGGACAAGAAGAAGGTCATGCAAGATGGAGCCGGCCTTATAAAGGGTGGGCCGCGCATGCATACAGGAACTCGTGTGGCTACTCCACATATGTGCGTAGATTACATGGCTGCACGCACTTTACACAACCATACAAAGCCACGGAGTACTAGTCACTCGAGATGTTTTGACCAGGAAATGGCTATTTTGAACCAGAAATAACTAGGCGGTCTGCCAGGCAAGCCCAACCGTGTGGGCATGTTGTGACTTCCTATCAATTTCAATCACACCTGGAAACAGGGAAATATATTTCTAGGGCAAACAACCACTGCTCCGTAATAGTTATGTTCTGTTAGAAGAGGAAACACCAGTTTGGTCTCTGTTGCAAGCCAAGGAATCTGTCAACACCATTCCTTCTGCTGAAGCTGTGTGTGTTTGTTTTCTTGAAATACACCACTGTCTTTCTTCTTAACTTAGTACTGCCTTCTGCTCATGGCTACTGTGGTGGTATTGTGTTCCCCGAAATATTGTGCACACTAATAAACTTATCTGGGGTCAGAGCCACAATATTAAACACAGAGGATAGGCAGTGGTAGCACACACTTTTAATCCTAGCATTCCAGAGGCAGAAATCCACCTGGATCTCTGTGAGCTCAAGGATACAGCCAAGCATGGTGAGTCACGCCTTTAATCCCAGAAAGTGAGCCTTTAATCCCAGGGAGTGATGGCAGAAAGCAGAAAGGTATATAAGGCGTGAAGACCAGAAACTAGCCTGGTTAAACTTTTAGGCTTTGGAGCAGCACAGTTCAGCTGAGATCCATTTGAGTAAGGACTCAGAGGCTTCCAGTCTGAGGAAACGGCATCAGCTGAGGAATTGGCAAGGTGAGGTAGCTGTGGCTTGTTCTGTTTCTCTGATCCCTCAGCATTCATCCCAATACCTGGCTCTGGGTTTGTTTTTGTTAAAAAGACTCTTTAAGATTCATGCTATAGGCTACTTCCCACTTTTCTTTTAAAACTTAGTCGAGCCATCTGTTCCAGAAAGTTGTCGTTACTCTTCTTGCTTCCTGGATAATTTCTTTGTATAATATCTATGATTTTTTGTAATAAATTTCTGGATAATCTTGATGCACTTCTATATATTATTTTAAAATGTCAAATTTCCATTTTGCAATAGAACCAGCATTGGACTAAATATGTGGTTCATTTGAAATTATTTTTTTTTATTGCAAACTTCAGGAAATGGTTTTCTTAAGTAAAAAGTGTATAAATGCATACACTTAAATGCTTGCTTGCTCATTTATTTAAGAGGAGTTTTTGTTTTAGTTTTAGTGGAAATTCCCAGACGATGGTACACTTTTTAAAATTAATTTTTTTTTCTCTCAATAGGAAACTCTCTTCTTTCTCTTTCTGGGAAGACTCCACACTACATTTCCAAGCTTTTCTTGCAGTTTATGTAACCCTTTAACCTAACTCCAAGAATAGAAGAATAGACCGCTGTATATGGCTAGGTCCCTCCTCTTGTTTTGTGAATAGACCATATGTTAAAGCTGCAAACAAGAGTACAGAGTCTGGGTCTTAGGACACTGCTAGGTTACTATACATAGCTGCAGACAGAGACATGTCCATTCAGTTGTTACCCGTTCAATGTTTCATTTTTGACCTCTATCCTTCATAAGGGATTAGTGCTAGTGATACAACAATGAAATCATTTGCTAAGGTTAGTTTTTCCAAGTAGAAACCTTAGGTGGACCTGAGACACGGGGACATTAGGAGGGGAAACAAACCCGAAGTGAGTCACTACCCTACTGCTGCTTCCCAGGGGACTCTGTCTCCCCTATTCTCCTGTGTCAAGGACATTCTTGGAGGAGCTACTGGTAACAGAAGTTAGCCTTGCAAACACAGCAGACTAGGGTAGTAACAAGACTCTTAGACTGTACTGATGTTCTCAACACCATAAGGTTTACCTATAAAGAAACTTCAACTGCTTAAGCTTAAAAACAAAACAAACAAACAAAACCTCACAAATAACTATAACCATATTATAACATTCAAATGAAATGAACCCTTTTATGCAGAAGGGGACGGTAGTACGGACCCTTGTTTGGCCTGAGTAAGAAATCCAGTAAAGACTAATGATAACTATCCTGAGTTCATAATAGCAAGCCAATTCAAGTCACAAATCACCTTGAGATATGTATGTTCGGGGTCCTTTTGTCAAGTTCTGGTGTGCCATGCTCTCAGGGTCTTCTCATACGTGAGCCTCACATTTGTCAAGACTTGCTCTCTTATGGCTCACAGACCTGGAAATTCCCTGCATCACTGCTTTCTTTTTCTTTCCTCCCTGAGCTGAGGACCAAACCCAGGGCCTTGAGCTTGTTAGGCAAGCGCTCTACCACTAAGCTAAATCGGTTGGGGATTTAGTTCAGTGGTAGAACGCTTACCTAGCAAGCACAAGGCCCTGGGTTCGGTCCTCAGCTCTGGCAAACAAACAACAAACAAACAAACAAAACAACAACAACACTGAGCTAAAATCCCCAGCCTGTTTTCTATGAAAGAACAATATATCCTATGCACACATTTATGTGTGTCCACATATATATACACATATACAAGTAGTTAGCCCTTCCCAAGATTTTGTTTGTTTGTTTGTTTGTTTGTTTTTCGAGACAGGGTTTCTCTGTGTAGTTTTGGAGCCTGTCCTGGAACTCGTTCTGTAGCTCACAGAGATCCGGCTGCCTCTGCCTCCGAGTGCTGGGATTAAAGGCATGCGCCACCACTGCCATCTCCAAGTTGAATATACTTAGAAATGCACCAATCACAGGGAAAGAAGGATGACTCACTAATCAAAATTCACCTGTAACCCTCTTCCATCTTTGTTACATCAACACAACTCCCCAAAGAATACCAAATGATTCATAAAACGTGAGGGGGGAAAATACCTTACCCGTCCTAGGGAAAGTTCCTAGAAAATGTTCCACACCAGGCATACATACATCAGAAACTTTAAAAACATGACCTTCAAAGGTAGTTTAGCCTGGCGATTCTTCTCAGGCTGTACAATCTCAGGCTGTAATTTGAGAAGCACCGTTGTACTATACAAAAGCAGACGCGGATTGTCCGGTGAGCAAGCAACAGTTCAAACCGGACCCGAACGTTTTCAAGTTAAGGACAGTAATTTTCTATAGACTGTAATAGAAAGAAAGTAAGACTCCTTACACCAAAAGGCATCACGCGATTGTAAAAGCCGTAGGGCTTTTTAAAGGACGAGAAATATGCTGCTAGGGAAAGGTTTCAGCAAACTTGAGAGTGCAATCAGGAGGATGGAACAGGTGTGGTAACCGATTTGACCACTTAGGAAAATATGCAAAGCCGGAAAGTAACTTTTGACATTCTCCCAATAGGTGGAGAGTTTGAAATCCGGCAATGTAAAAAAGCTCCTAGAGGAGGCCACACCCCAGGTGATGAATGACCTTTCTTTCCAAGGCCATCAAAATCCCACTTCCTTTTTGCACCAACCAGTCAGAGAGCTGCTCGGTAGGCGGGGCGGGAAGGTGGACTGCCTGGCTTCAGAGAACAGCTGGAGTGCTGGCTGCTGTCCCGCGTCACTCAGAGTCCCTTTGCGAGGCTTCTGGGAAAGCTGTGCTTACAGCTGCGCCACTAGCAAGGGGCTGGGACTCAGGACTACCAGGACCCGACGTCCACGTCCCTGACTTCAGCTCCACCCGCTGCTAAGCAAAAGGAGCCGCAGGTGAGCCCGGCATTCTGTGCCACCCAGGTCAGAGCTAGTGATCGGTGCGCGCAGGTTGGAGCAGGGTACAAGGATGCGGCGCGGGGAGGTGAGGGTGGAGGGGCTGAGCAGGAGCAAGGACTGGGGACCGTTTGCTCTGGCGGCAGAGGTTATGGTATGGAGACTGCAGGAAGTGGACTGGAGACTTGGGGGAGTAGCCGAAAGACTGGGGTAGTGACCCCGGAAGTGGAGAAAGAATTCAGCCAGAGGCCCTGCTGTCCCCACAGGACCGTCTTCAGATTAGCCTACTGCTTTACAGCCCAGGGCAGCCCTGAATCAGAGCCAGAAGCTGGGCTCACTTGTAGCTCAGCAGTAGTAGCACAGTCGTCAAATGGGCAGTCCAAGTTGGATTCCCATCACAGGAAGGGGAAGGGAAGCGAAGGAAAAAAACAAAAAACAAAAAACCCAAACCGAAGAGTTCTTCGAAGAGCCTGGGAGCCCTTTAACCCAAGTGTTCCTGTGGATTATGACTAGAACCCAAACCATGTGTACCATTCTAGAATACCAAAGTTGGGAACAAAAAGGGGGTAAAGACCAGAGTGCAGAAGACCACTAGCTCCGGATCCAGGCTTCTGTTACAGCATAGCCTTGAATTCGGACCCAGTTTCTTCATGGATATTCAGCTCTTCTCTGAAATTGTTAACTTAATACAAGATTTTTAAAAAGGAGTCACTTTTTAAAATCCCATCACTTGCGACGTAATTTTATCTCTGAGTTCCAGGCCATCCCGGTCTATAGAGCAAGTTCTAGGATAGTCAGGGTTACACAAGAGAAACCCTGTGTTGAGAAAAGTAAAATAAAGGAGCAGCAACAACCAAAGAGTTCAGTCACTTTGGCATCAGTTAATATAAGTTGCATAAAGAACCAAGTGAAAATCTTGACAAAGTCCCCACACCCATAGCTCTCCCCCTGGTTCCTGTGTGGATTGATTTCTGTAATCTTATTCCTGGAAGTTGGCAATGATCACCTCCCTGTTCCAAGACAAACAATTATGCCTTCTTCCGGCTTAGTGATAGAAGCTACATGGTTAAGTACAAGTGAAGCGTAATGAAAAGCACTAGGCAGATTGGGGCTTTTTTCCTTCTTGAGTTTTCCTAACAACAGAGCTTTCTACCCGGGCACCTACAACAACTGGGCCACTTTAAATAATGAACAAACACAAGGAGAGAGGGGGGTGGTAAGCCAGATAGAGTCCCTGCATCTGGGCAGCGAGCATCAGGCTCCTTGAAGGAGTTTAGTGTAAGGTGGAGACACTGCCTGGGTGGCTGTCTCCTGTGCCCCTCTGGTCATCACCTCCAAATACCTGTCTGTCCCCCCTCCGCTGGGTAATTCACACATTGTTCTTTCCTCTGAATGGAGAGTCTAGCTTCAGGATTTCTGCTTGTGTCTTCCCACCTGTTTGTAGTGCTCCCTGCACACACCCACACCCCTAACTCCTTGGCCTAGCTGATGTGATGATAGATACTTTTCCTTGTGACTTTCATCTATCTTGAGGGCACCACTACTACTCCTATGGAAATCCGTGTCCCTATAAACCTTTCTAATAGCACCATCATTTTCACTCAGCATTTTCTGTGTTCTACACTATTTACTTAGTTTTCTTATCAGTCCTGGGTCTCTAGGTTTACTGGTGAAGTGTTTGTATAGAGCATTGTGTGGTCTATGGTATAGACATGTAGACTTTATACTGTCTCTCTCTATATATAGTATAGTATAGTATAGTATAGTATAGTATAGTATAGTATGGACAGTATAGACTCTGTATTGCCCATGAATACCCCCTTGAAACCACAGGATACTCACAAAGTGAATATTTCTTCAGGAAGTTTTTATATAAGTATATATGCCTCTGTGTACACAATACATTCTTGTAGTACAGTGTTAAATAAGTAGGACTCAATAAACCAGATCTCTAATTAATGTGTGTCAACAAGGGTTCTATTTATTTTCAAATTAAATTCTTGGAAAAAAGCTTACCTTGCCATTAAACTACTGATCACAAGAATAAACTCGAACCCAGCGCTTTGCTGTCTTGCATAACACAGATCCCTTTTAAAATATTTGCTAACCAATTTCAATGAAAGCTGGAAGTTGGTTTTGTTTTTTTTTTCTTTTTCAGTGAACCAAAGGCAAGAATATGAAGATGTGAGAAGGAACCATGTTAATTCAGCTAGTTAGTGAACTGAGTGGCAGTCAACCACAGTGTTAGGTCCATGGGCTTAGGTGTTCCATTTATTAGGGAAAAAAAAAACAAAAAAACTCATATTAATGAAAGAGCTTCCCAGAAGGGCGTTTTGAAATCATACAGAAACCCAGTAAGCATAACTGGGTTTCAAGACGTATGTCTGCTTCCTTAATTTACTTCTTACTCTTGTGGAACACTCAACCACTACACTTTCAGGAGGTTCTGGTTGGTGTATAATTTATATTCATTCAGAGTTTTTACAATGTTTCTTTCGGAGTTTAAGCTTGTTTCCTTTTCGTGAGCATGACATAGAAATATAGCTTTTGAGAGGGAAACTTCCTATTACAAGGGACATTGCATTTGTAAGCAATGTACTTCTTGTAGAAGTTTACAGTCAGGGTGCCCTGACCCTAGATGCTCACCAATACCTTGAAACACCCATTTGTGGACATACATGTGCATATTTATATGCCTCACTTTGACTATCACCATTCCCACAATTTAACAGATGAAATGTGTTTATATTAAATGTTTACCAAATCTTTCCAAATGCACAAAGCCTACCTAAAAATTTAACTAAAAAGTACTCGAAAATTATTTGGTTTATGACTAACTAAAACATTGCCAAAAGTACTGGAAAATGATTTGCTATGTGACTTGCCATGGTTTTGCCTTACTACTTGGACTACTACTAATCTTTTTTCTTTGCTCACCGTGATATCTCATCCAATTGCTCAGCACTTCGATGTTCTAATAATGGTTTTAAAGCAGTAGGGTATTGCTGAATCTTGTCAGGGCATATATTGCCATTTAGGCTGTGAAGAAAATGTGAGCTGCTTTGTCTCCTACAATGGATAATTTAAGGAGAGGCATTTATTCTTACACATTTTACAAGTAAATTCTAGTTAAACAACCTAAATCTAATTTGTACTTATTTTATAGACATGGGTAATGTTATAATATTCCAAAGTGCTTTTAAAAGCAACAAAAATTTCAAGATCCCAAGAGACAGGTGTTTTCTGTACCATGTATGGATTGTGAAAACATAATCTTGGTCCCTTGTGGTTTCTCCCTGTCCCAGGTGGGAATGTTTTACAATTATGAAAAAATCCCAGAAAAGAACCGAGGAGATGGCTTAGTAGATTAACGCACTTGTGCAAGCACGAGGCTTGCAGGTGGATCACCAGCATTGACATATAAGGCCAGCAGGCGTGGCCACTGCCTACAGTCCCAGCATGCAGGTAGCAGAGAGGGTGGCTCCTGTAGTCAGGCTGACTAGAAGGCTAGCTGGAATTGGCCAGCTCCGGGTTTAGTGAAAGTCCTGGTTCAGTAAACAAGGTGTACTGCAATCGAAGAAGATACCAGATGTCAACTATGGCCCTCTCAACTGCAGTCCATATCCACACATGCAAACATGCATATCCACATGCATGCACACTTCATACACGGTTAAAAGAAACTTTGTAAATTAAAATTATTAATTAAAAAAGAAGCCCCAGAAAAGAAATGGGGATTTGCTATTGTAATAACAAGACAGAAATGATATGTGCTTGTATTTATGCATACTTGCATTAATATGTATATGGTGCCGCAATTTCCTATAAATATGTCATGTAATATAGTTGCAAAGAAGAACTCACTAATCAGGATGTTTCTTAAAGTTCTTTATTTGTTCTGGGGAAATGGCAACTCTTTGGTGCAATCTATATATGAGTTTATTACATACTTTTCCTCCTTTGGGTACATCATAAATATTATTTCTTTTTTCATGAAAACTTTCTGAAACTTAAAAAAAAAATTTAAAAACTATTTAAAAGACATCAGGTTGAAATAATGAGTGACATGCTTCAACAAGGAACACATTGAAGTTATTTTCAAAGGTGTGCTGACAGAGCTCTGCCAAAGTGAAGACACAGGATCATTTCTAAGTGGCACATGGACAGGCTTAGTGGCAACGTAATATTTTACTCTAGATCCCATACATACAATTTTAAATCTTGAGATGATGTTAACATCCCAGGTAAATAAGAACCCACATTTTATTCTACAGCAGTTTTTTTTTTTAATAAATGCCTCTCAAAATTACTAAATAATAAGAAAACATCAAAGAGAGACAAACAAATACTATTTGGGGATTTCTGTGCAAAGAGGAAATGTTCTCTAGCTCCCAAGACAAATGAACCCAGTGTCTTCTCAGTTGGTTATCTTATGCAGACAGAACTTTACACCACCACATTCTTAAGGTCCACCTGACATGGCTTAGGAATTCCCCTCTCTCTAGCATGCCCTTCATTTCTGTTTTCACAGAAATTTCTAGACCCAAACAACCACATTCTGAGAAGAATATTTTTAAACAAAGATCCCATGGTCAAGCTGACTAGATAGACTAGCAGGAATTGGCAAGCTCTAGGTTCAGGGAAAAGCCTGCCTCAGTAATAAGTTGACACCCAATTGAGGAAGGTACTAGGGTCAGTTTCAGCCCTTTAAACTACAGTCCCTGTCTACACACATGCAAATATACACGTACGCATGCAAATATACATACACACATGCAAACACACAGTGTAAAGAAAAAAGTTTTAATTAAATTGTTAGTTCAAAGCTTGAGATGTTGAGTTGGTTTATCTTGAACATTAGATGATTTAGGGAGAGGGATCTCTTCTCATTTTATATTTGAAATCAAAACTATGAAAGGATTTTTTTTTTTTCCCAGTTCTGGGCTCTGTTTACAAAATTTAAGAAACATAAAGTTTGGGTTGGGGATTTAGCTCAGTGAGCACTTGCCTAGCAAGCACAAGGCCCTGGGTTAGGTCCTCAGCTCAAAAAAAAAAAAAAAAAGAAACATAAAGTTCTCTGACTGGATGCAGTCCCTTAAAGTTTTTGTTTACTTGAGGCCATAGGCTTATAATAATAATAATAATAATAATAATAATAATAATAATAATAATAATAAATATTATTTGGTGATCTTGCAGAGGTCTAAGTCTGTACCCAGACTTGGGTATTATCACCCTCACAGCTGTCAGTAACTCCAGTTCCAAAGGATCCATATATAATATATATTTGTATTTCTGCCCTTAAGGATTGATGAGAGCTACTGGAACTGGCTACTGGTCAGTTAATACAAAATCACATTCCTTTTGTTTGAAGTAAGTATAGAAATTTAAATAAATAACACAAATAACTTTTTAGATTTATTTTAGAGTAAACCTATTGAGATTTACTTGATCACTGAAGAACTTCTTGCATATGAAGTACTTAAAACTGGGGTGATAATACTTAGAAATAAGTATTTCATTAAGATATGAAACTTTATACTTAAAAGTGCCAGTGACAAACCATTTTGAAATGATGTAGAAGATGGCATTTGCTTCTTGAGAATACTGGATTTAATTACTTCTGTAGTCACATCGATTGGCTGCTTTGTTGCTCAGAATTACACAGTAGAGGGAGTTAGTGAAAGGACAGCCAACACCCGCGTGTGCCAGAGAACAGGAGGCACCAACTGAATTCAGGAGGATCCAAAGTTTTGAGTAACGGAACTTTGTCTGCTATGCTTCAGTTGTAGCCTGTAGACATGGAGTGAGTTGCCATGTAGAGCACAGTATGTGGTTCCTGGATAGTGGTGGATAAAGCTAAGATGGGGTCCAGTTACTGGGAACAGTACCGAGTAGAAATTTTGTTGTAATGCATGCTTCTGCAGTAGTGAGATGCTGTCACTCGGGTTGTCAAGAATGCTGTCACCATTAGAATCTTAATCATGTTCCCTAGTAAGAAGCAACTTTTAATCCACAGAACAGAATATCAAACCTTC
This sequence comes from Onychomys torridus, assembly GCF_903995425.1. Lineage (NCBI taxonomy): Eukaryota > Metazoa > Chordata > Mammalia > Rodentia > Cricetidae > Onychomys > Onychomys torridus. Next base: position 84,931,810 of record NC_050449.1, read on the forward strand.
TCAAATTTGACTCAAGTTGGGCAGGACAGTCCATAGATCCTGGATTTCAGACTCCAGTCCTGTGCCCTGGAAATTGACTTCTGCTCCCCTGCTGGACCATCCCTACAGCAGAGCTCAGAGATTCATATATGAGCCGCATGCTTCTTTTAGAAGTGCAGGTTGTGAAGGGTGAAGGATGCCCATTGAGCTTTGCTGCCAGTTGGGGGTCTTTCACAGTGTTCCTTCTTGGATCCTGTTTCCAAAGATTCTTAGAAATGTATCCACCATCATGACCAGCTGAAAACTTCTGAAATTCTGCTAAGAACGAGAGTATGGGGACGAGGATCAAACCCAAAAGTTTGAGTAAGTAGATCAGGCTAGACTAGGTGAGCTGGGAGGACTACCCAGACCTATGCCTGCATAATTCCTGAGCACCTTGGAGTAGTCACATCTCTCCTATAAATTTGTAGACAATGCACTAACACTAGCTATTCTTTTTTTTCAGAGAGGTTTAAATCATGGAAAAGCACAGTAAGTAATTCATATTGAATATTTACATTTCTTCTTTAGAATATCATCTGATAAGGCATCACTTGATTGTAATGTCTCATTCAGTTCTTGAAATTGCTTTTTTGATTCACTGTTATGCTATTATCCTCAATGTCTTATTCAGTATCCTAGCATAGAAAAGATAAACACAGCTGGGCATTGGTGGCACATGCCCTTAATCCCAGCACTTGGGAGACAGAGGCAGGTGGATCTCTGTGAGTTCGAGGCCAGCCTGAGCTACACAGAGAAACCCTGTCTCAAAAAAAAAAAAAAAAAAAGATAGACACAAATATCACTGATACCATTTAATTAGTGACAAGAAAGCCACAGAGGAAGGTATATGTTAGGTGCACAGATATATATGTTGGAATGTTGGACAGAGCATACTATGTCTTATTTTTCTGGGCTTTTGGGTACAATTTATATGCATAATGATTATTCTAGTCATTCTAATCAAAGAATAACATCTTTTGATATCGTTCATTCTGAAAAGTGTTCAGATGTATACTTTGATTATATGTGTTTTATAACATTCACATCCTTTAGAATTTCATAATATTGATCAGGTTTGTTTCTACTCTTTTTTCCCTCTCAGAAAAGTTCTAAGAAAAACATATATTAAGTCTACAGTAAAATATTTTGCCTTATTAAAATTTAGGTTCTGAGAAGAAAAACATTACATATCTTGGAAAATATTATTTTCTCTGAAATGTATTCTTTTTCTTTCTCTCATCTTTGTTGAGATGGTCAAAATTACCCATATCTTATGATAATCTAGCTTTGACAAGTATATTCGACAACTTTCAGGCCCAACCCCTTAGTCTTCTTAATGACTTTTGTCTCAACCCAAATTTTCATAAAACAAAATTAAAGCCATTGAAATATAAATTTGTGTAGATTTGAGCTATTTTACATGCTAGCAGCTCATTCGGCTTAGAGAAATTCATTTGACCACTGGCACAGTGACTGTTTTACTCATTATATTCAAATAGTTCATGCACATAGGTACATTTGTGCTTAAAAAGAAATAAAATGTATATGTATATGAATAAGTTTACATAAAATATATACATAACTATATGTATACATAAAAATAAATCTATGATTTTTCCAAAAACACAAAACACATGCCATTCTTTCAACCATATGAATCAGTTTTCGCAGTGTGATTGAAACAGAAGTCTCCTTCAGGTCAGCTCTTTTCCAGGCCATGAACTCAAGGCTGTTTCAGTTCCACATGACACACCATCTTGGCACTGTGCACCGCTCTTCCCGATGCACATCTTATTGAAGCTGACATGCATGTACCTCTCCCCCTGAACTGCAGGCATGCAGACAGAGGCTCCTCACCCAGGAACACAGTTGCCAGCTGGGTTTGCCCCTCAGTATCCACCGGGAGCATTCCAAGGTAAGATACTTGTTGCGGAAGTAAAAGTAACACTCATCAACTGAAATTTGGAAGGGAGAGAAAGAAAGGGGGTGGGGCACACATGTCTTTATTTTAGTAATTCGCTTTCAAGAAATTACATGAAAGGAATTTTGGCAGCTCTTTTTTATTATTTTGTCCCATGTGTTTTCCATGGGGGTATTTTTTATAGAGGGCCAGTAAGGGTTATTTATAAAGAAAAGCTGTAAAATCTGGAGCATGTTTATATTGAGCAACAATGTTTCACTTAAACACACAATTAAGAGTTAATTTTGTAGACTGCTCATCTGTTGTGAAGACTGTGATCATGTCACAAGAATTAGGACAGTTTTCCATGGGTGTTTTTGAGTTATACAGGACTGGGGATTAATTGTGTTCAGTGAAGTCATGAATCAGTGGAAAGGCTCCTTAACACTGGAAGCTACCTAGGGTTCTTGTTGTCGCTTTGCGACATGGATGATGGGCAGTTTTATTCTTAACCAAGCTTAAAGATGCAGGTCTGTAATCCCAGAACATAGTAAGATAAAGCAGATAGATGGTAAATTTAAGCATTTATTGAAAGCCTCATGCAAGATAAAAAACACAAATAAGGCCAGGATGAAGCATATTTGTAGAATGCTTGCCTTAAATGTGGGGGAACGTAATAAAGTCAATCCCCATTACTAAGAGAGAAAAAAAACCCTTAATGTTGTAATTATGATAATTCTTGTTTTTTATGTCTCAGAAAAGTAGATGAATCATATCACTGTATACTAGGGATACACATCTTATGTCTCATTGTGAACCAGTGCATAAAATAATGGAAAAATTTCCATGTAGCAAATGCAATTGTCAGCATTATCTGACCTTTGCAAATGCTGAAGTAGATGGTTTACCCAGATTTTCCAGTAGCAGGCTATCCATGTCTTCAAAAAACATCTTGAGAGTTACTATCAAAGTGCTCTGATTGGGCAGAAGGGTTTATGCAGTCTATTCTCTTTGCTGAGCAAACAGATTGTCATAGATACTGCTCTGTGGAGCCTAGATCTTTATCAGATGTTTATAATTAAAGAATATGGTCCAGCTAAGTTTCATGGTCCTAATGTCGTAGTCGTCAGCCATGCCTTCCCTTCACTTAAGAGTAACTTAAATGTATCAGGACAAGGACACTAGTAGACCTGTGAATTCAGGGACTAGTAATTTCTAAATTACCAGGTTCTCTTACTATGAGACCAGGCTTGAAAACCTCTGCTGAGTTCCCAAAGTACGATGTTGGGAGAATTTCCAGTAAATTTAGAATGTGAGCTAGAGAGTTAGAGAATGGTTTGGTCCGCCTCATAGTTAATTAGAGTAGGCATGTGTGTCTCCCTCTTTTCTTCTGGTGAGGGCCTCAGAGTACTCTTTCAATCTACCTTAAACATACCTCATCAGTCATTCACATAGAGAGTCCTTTCCTTCTCATGGCTATGGATCAGGGTAAAGTCATCTACAGAAAGCGACCACCACCTGTGCCACCATCCTGCTCACTGATTCCTTCACATCAGCACACGTTTTTGTTTGTTAATGGATGGAAAGATGACTGTAAGCCTATTGAGTCAGTTCTCTTTGTTCCTCTGAATTCTACATGACAGCCTGCCATAAATTTCTCCTTGATAACCCTTTGCAATGATAGTCAGGAATTATGACAGCAGTTAAGGAGCATTGTGAGGTATAGTAATTGTTCTAAGCCTTGTTTTTGAATAAGATGTGGATTTTTGTCAGAAGTGTTTTATTTGTCGACTGTGGATTCTAAGTATTAAACTTTGCATGTCTTTCAATGGGAAATCATGGGTGCATATAATCCTCTGAATATATATTCCATTTCTGTATAGTAGCTACTCTGTAGATAGACTTAGGAAGCTCACTGTAATCGTTTCTCCTTGGAGACTATGTAGCATACTTGTATTAATTCCGTCCTGTTCTCTGTTAATTATTGAAAAGTTTGCTTGGGCCTGGAGAGTTGATTTAGTAGTTTCTTACAGAGGACCTTGGTTTGATTCCCAGCACCCACGTGGTGGTTCAAAATGGTCTGTCAGTCCAACCTGAGGGGATCTGATGCCCTCTTCTAACTACCACAGGCACCAGGCATGTACATGACACACACATATACATTCGGGAAAAACTCCCATACATGTAAAATGACAATAATAAAAAAAAAAAATTGTCTCATAGCTTTTGTTGTATTCTTTGGTTAGTCAACTGTATTTTCTAGAGCTTAGATGGAACTAAATAGTAAGATTTAAATATATAATCATAAGGATGGAGATCTATTTTTTCAATGGACAGAACTTCAGAGGAATACACTGAATTAAAACTCCTGGCAAAGAAGTATCTGAAATGTACTACAAAGAATGGTTTGTCTTTAACTACATACTAGGATTTCTTTCCCATTCCCAGTTATTAAAACCTATTTTTCTGTCAGATAAAAGTTACAGCTTTGTCTAAATCCTATAGGATTTTGGAGAGGAGAACTCAGTTTGTAGATAATTGGGCTACTTCTACTGAACTGGTTTTTCTATGCAATTATGATTTACTTCACTTGCTTTCATTTCAGGACCTCCAGAACAGAATGGCTACCCTATACCCCAATATGGCTACCAAGGACCCCAGGGTCCTTATCCAGGGCCCCAGGCTGGCTACCCAGGGCCCCAAGCTGGCTACCCAGTCCCACCAGGAGGTTATGCAGGTGCTGGCCCAAGTGGCTTTCCTGTCCAAAATCAGCCAGCATACAATCATCCAGGTGGGCCTGGAGGGAGCCCATGGATGCCAGCACCACCTCCTCCACTGAACTGTCCCCCTGGGTTGGAGTACTTAACTCAGGCAAGTATAAATGCATGAAATATTCATGAACAAAACAAATGCATGCTTTACGTTTTTAAACTGGAGTACCAGACCCCCCCCCCAAAAAAAAATCATAAAAGTCAAAAATAAAAAAATAACATTTTCTACTACTAGATACTTCTAATTCTGCTAGGTCAGATTCACTTTTTAAGGAGAATATTAGTGTGCAAAGTAATTATGTTTTCTGTAATTTTGAATTTACCTAGACAATGGTTATTAAGCACTGTTTTAAATTTATTTTCCTACTCAGTTCATGTATTTCTTTTTCTTTTCACTGAATCATTATAGGAAAATCTCTACTATACAGGTGTTATAATTACCATGATTCTCAGAAGAAAGCAACATGGTGCAAAAAATTATATACCTTGTCCACGACAGTGGGCCTGGCCTTCTAATCTGAACTTTGGGACTGAACTCGGTGTTCTTTTATGTTGACACCAATTCACGCCCTCATGATATGACTCATAGTTTTACCACCAATAAAACTCACCTATGCTCTTGCTTGTGTCCCTTGAATGGTATAGTTTTTAAATCCTACAGATAAAAAACGCCATGCATATGCTGAACTACTTGATAACAAGTTACAGCAGTGTTGTTTTTCCAACAGCACAGAGGCTGCACTTTAATCTACTGCTGTTTTAGCCAACAAATATGGTTCCGCAATTACTGGCCTGCTTGCTTGTCTAGGACTGGCCCAAGCGCTCAGGCTGCAGCCTGGCAGAAATTCTGTTCCTGCAGGCACTGGCTGTCGCTACTGCCAAATATAGCTTTTAATTAAATCTCTTGTTCTATTTATCAGTAAAACTCAAAAAGGCTGGGGTGAAAACCTGCTAGCTCAGAGAAGTTGGACAGCAACTAGCTGACCTTCTCTCTTTGCTGGCACTCCAAAAGAGAGCATCCTTCCACTCTGCCAAAAGAACCCAGTCAGACACTCTATGACTCTATATGATTACTTTCTGTCAACTAGTTGCTGACTTGGTCTCCTGACCCAAGGTTTATTTTATTTAATTAACACAAACATAAACTCAGGGTTCACAGTGTGATCAAATATTCTACAATATAGCAGTATGACTTTTAGCCTTTATTTGATAAAGGAAATTAGTTAGGTGAGATAGGAGCAGTAAGTATGTTCAATTGATAAACAGAAACAGATAGCCTTATGATAACCATCCAGTTCTCAGTCAACCCAACATCTCTTTGGATACTCTGTACTAACCTAATTTTCCACAGGTTACTCAAAAGTGTAAGATGGGGAAAGTCATATCAATTATTTGATCATAAAATAACTTCAAAGCAGATGTTATAAAATTAGGATCCTATATGTACCAGGAAAAATCTACCTATACAACAAATGATGACATTGATCACACATAATATTTTTCTATCTTTAATAAATTGATTGAAGTGTTAATGGATATTCCTTGAGAAACTTTTAGAAAGAATAATGTTTTATACATACTGGGACTTGTTATAAATCAGATTTATTTGACCAAAATGTTATCTTATAGTAAATAATATCCACAAATGTTTTGCAAATTAAAAAAAATTCTCTTTTAAATAAAAAGCAATACAAATATGAAACATTGATTACTTCAAGCACATATTCTCTTTTTTCTATAACAGATAGATCAGATTCTGGTTCATCAGCAAATTGAACTTCTGGAAGGTATGTATCCATTATAATGATGGTATTTCTAGAAACAGGGGCAGTTCATACAGTTAAGGGCCTGACAGTTGCCTCTCCTATAGCACTCTTCTGTGGGAGGTTCAGCCAGGAGGCTACAGACAGCTGTGTTGCAGTGGGCCTTCCTAATACTGCCATCCTTTAATACAGTTCCTCTTGGATACATAAGCTTTAAGATACTGTAGTGTGCTGGGTGGTGGTGGCACATGCCTTTAATCCCAGCACTTGGAAGGAAAATTAGAGGCTATAAAATGTTTTTAAATTTCATGACCAAGCTCTAGATTTCTGAGGTTAAGATATTAAAAAAGCAATAAATTGGATATTAATTGTCTGCTAAAAATCAGTTGAGTGACAGCCAAGTGTTGAAAGAAGTTCCCATTGAATGCAGAGCTCAGGGACCGGCTCAGCCCCACCAAAGGCAAGTCATTGAGTTCATCATGACAAAGAGCATCTCCAGATAACCAAAAGTTCTTGCACATAGAGATCATAGGGTATTTTGAGCTTTGGCAAGTTTTAAATAATTATTCATGGTTTGGGCAGTCTTCTGATGAACCATAACCCTAGTGTCAGAGGGTTATGAACAAGGAATGATATTTATTCTATCTTCCTGGCTGAACCAAACATAGAAGATCCCAATGTGGGAGTCAATATAGCAAGCACTTGAAACTCTCGGGGTGGGAGGACTTAGCACCACTCTGTTGGCCCATGATGTCATAACTTGTAAGGCTGTAAATTGAAGATATGGCTGTTAAGCACTATGCCCCATTGTCTAAAACCTCCCTTCCACTTTGAATTATTTATTTCTGAGTTAAACATGGCTTTCCTGGCCCAATGTCCTGTTCAGATTCACTTCCATTTTCATTCTCCTTATTCACATCTGTGTTTTTAGAAAAATCTTTCTCATTGCTTTTGCTCAAATGGTAGAGAAAAGGTACTACGTGCATTTTCTCTCTCTCTCTCTCTATCTCTCTCTCTCTCTCTCTCTCTCTCTCTCTCTCTCTCTCACACACACACACACACACACACACACACACACACACACACACACACCACTGATTCTCTGTAGGCTCCAAAGCAAATCTCTGCCAGATGAGAAGACTGGGCATTTATCCACACACCTAGCCCCTCCTTCTCCCTCACCACTCCACCACCACAGACACTGAAACTCCCTTGTGATAAGAGTCCATGGAGGTGGAGATGGAGCTTGCTCCCTTAGGAAGTCTCACATACAGGCAACGTCTTTCCTTCTTACCTTCATCTTCTCCTTTCCCACTGCCGAGTCCTGAGTCCAGATCATTTCTGCTTGTTTCCCATTTCCCACTGTTCCCTGCAGCCTCAGGCACGCACACCTTCCCACTGCTACCTTAGGAGAGAGTCACTGTTCCTAACAAAGTGGTGACTGTGGTTCCCCTGTGTTTTTTCAGTCTTAACAGGCTTTGAAACAAATAACAAATATGAAATCAAGAACAGCCTTGGGCAGAGAGTTTACTTCGCAGTGGAAGATACTGACTGCTGTACTCGAAACTGCTGTGGAGCAGCTAGACCTTTCACCTTGAGGATCCTGGATAATCTGGGCCGAGAAGTCATGACTCTGGAGAGACCCCTGAGATGTAGTAGCTGTTGCTTCCCCTGCTGCCTCCAGGAGGTCAGTGTGAAGTTCCCATGGCAGCTGAGAAGGAGTGCAACAGGGGTTTTCAAGAATGCATTAAACCTGGACTGTGTGGCTATGGTTACATTCAACATGTACTCTTCTTGCTTTTGTAGATAGAAATCCAAGCTCCTCCTGGTGTGCCGGTAGGTTATGTGACTCAGACCTGGCACCCTTGTCTGCCAAAGTTCACTCTCCAAAACGAGAAGAAGCAGGATGTTCTAAAAGTTGTTGGCCCATGTGTTGTGTGCAGCTGCTGTTCAGACATTGACTTTGAGGTAAGAATGCTCATAATGTTCATAGGATGTGCTTTCCTGACATGAAAAGAATATACTCCTATAGAATGTTACTAGTGAATGGCCTAAATAGTTTGAACTGATGTGTGCTCATCTGATTAATGATTAACAATTACTCTGATTAAAGGTCAGTGTAGATAAAAAGCAGAGATCTGTAGTGGGGGAAAAAAGGAAAGAAAAGTTTTTTTTTTTTTTTTTAATTCTAGCACTTAAAACCTTTGTATGTTTTGGTGAGGAGATAGCTTGGTTGACAAAGTGCTTGCTCTACAGGTATAGTAGTCTGCATTTGGATCTCCAGCATCCATGTAAAAAGCATGACCTAGAGGCAAATGCCTATGTTTCCGCACTGGGGATATGGAGACAAAAGACTGTCTGGGACTTGCTACCTAGCTGCATCAGAAGTTCAGAAACCCAGTCTCAAAAACATGGTTGAGAGCAGGCAACGCTATGCCTGCAGACTTGGTTTCCACACAGATGCATACTGATATTCACAGACATAAACACCTACACACACACTATACGCACATACATACTAACTGGTTTTACTTTATGTTGCACGTTTTAAATAGAAGAATAACCAAGCCACTAAAGTGGGCTTCCTGGACCCTTTCTTCCTTCTTCCCTTGTTCTGCATTACAAGCTCCAGCTGTTCTAGGTCAAGTTTGCAGTTTTGGTTTTTAGAATTCTGACCAAGATGTCAATCTATATTTTCCCTAGAGGTGGGACACAGTAATTTGCCTATATGTCACCTTCTTACATGGATGCTGAGGATCCAAATGCAAACTAATATACCTTACTGATGACAGTTTCAATATGATTAGTTTAAAAGTCTCATCTTTTCAAGGTTTTACTTTTCACAGGTTCCATTACCCATAGTCAACAATGGCTCTGATAATATAAAATGGAAGGTTACAGAAATAATACTCTATAAGATGTAAATTACACCCTATTTCCAGTAGTGTGAACTAACCTGAGGTTGTCCTCCTCCATCCTGACTGGATGCGAGCCATCTTCCTGCACACCCTCCACAAGGTCCTACACAAAGCATCTTAAATGTCAGTCAGGAAACCTGCTCTTCTGCTCTCTCTTTGGATGACCAAGGAGCCTTTCTGCATTAGCCCAGTGGTTTTCAACCTTTTGAATGCTACGACACTTTAATACAGTTCCTCATGTGGTGGTGACCCTATAAAATTATTTCATTGCTACTTCATAACTCTAATTTGGCTACTGTTTTGAATCATAATATAAATATCTGATATGTGACCCCTGTGAAAGGGTCATTAGACCTCCATGTTTCACAGGTTGAGAAACTACTAGCCTAAACCAGCCACATAACCTCTTCAGCCTTCATCTCACTCCCTGGTACTATTCAATTCACTTCATCAAGGGAAGGGATAATAGAAAATAAGATCTTTTGAGACAGACACCCATTCCTATAACTGTCATCATAGGGTATTATCATATTTTTCCGTTTTACTAACGTCTTTTTAAAAACATTTAGTTTTCTCGAGTTATACAGTAAACACTATGATAGAAATGTATGAATGGTAAACCTCTTTGCACTTCGCTAAGTACTGTTTGCATTTCCAGTCCTTTACCAGTCTTGGTTTATGTGGCCCTTTATGACTGACTATAAAAATTTAAGTGACAGCTATTGCCTATAAAATACTAAAATATTACAAAAGAGGATTTATTTTAAGCCAGCTTATCAAAATGATGCAACTGTAATGGTTATTGATTTCATATCAGCATCACTGTGTTCACATGATGGCCTTTAAGTCAGCTGAGTTTCTGTGCGTTGATGGAAGCTCATGTAGATGGTGCTAACTAGGACCAGGAAGTGACCTCCCATCTGCTCAAGGAAAGTGTGTCCCAGGATTTCAGGTGCCATATTTCGTTGCCTGGGGGCCTAGCCTCCAGCAGCCCAGGGGTCAAAGGGAATCTATGGAGTCAGCACATACTAATAATAGTTTTTTATCTCTCTCTTGATGATTATCTTTAGTCTTCTGTATTCTATATTCTCTTTTCTTATCTCTATCCAGAAATGTTACTTCTGTCTTTCTTGATGTTTTCCTTCTCCTTCTAACTCTCTCATTCTTGATGTTTTCTTTCTAACTCTCTTATATTTGATGTTTTCCTTCTAATTAATTCTCTTATTCTTGATGTTTTCCTTCTAATTCTATCTTTACTATTAATGTTTCCCTTCTAACTCTTTCATTCTTGATGTTTTCCTTCTAACCTATTGTTAACTCTATTCTTTCCCTTACAGCTTATATACCCTAGCAAAATCTTTGGGGCAATATAAAAATTACAATGTGGTTACATTTCATTTTTCAAGTGAATGATTACAATGAATACAAGTAAAAAAAGAGAAAAAAGCATGTTTTCCACATCCCTTAACATGTTTAAACATTTTACGTATTATAGGTGAAAAACAAATTATCCCAAGAACCCACATACCCAAGCAACTTGATTAATGGAGTGTAAACAAGCAAGATATTCTTTTACTAGCAGGCTGCGTTTTATGGTTACAAAGAAAGGACCAATCACTTTATTTCTTATTTTGAAAGGTAATCTTATAAGGAATCACAAATCTAAACTTTTATACTAAAAAAAGTATCAGTCAGGGGCTGGAGAGATGGCTCAGAGATTAAGAGCATTGCCTGTTCTTCGAGTGGTCCTGAGTTCAATTCCCAGCAACCACATAGTGGCTCACTACGATCTGTAATGAGATCTGGTGCCCTCTTCTGGCCTGCAGGGATACATGCAGGCAAAACACTGTATACATAATCAATCAATAAATAAATCTTTTTTTTTTTTAAGGCAGTTAAAAAAATCCTTTTTAAAAAAAAGTATCAATTAGCTCTACTTTAAATCTTTTGGGTCTATACCCAATCATCAATAGTTTTTATATCAGGAGATCGAGGGCAGAAATGGGTATAAGGAATTAGTCATCCCCTTTGGTCATCAACCCATCCTAGCAAGAAAGGCACATCAGCTAATGATAACTGGGTTGCTATGTCTTGTTCCCTGACCTTAATGAGTTCCTCACTCAACTATGTGCTTTTCTAAAACTTTAGATTATCTTCTTGGGTTGTTCACCTCAAAGCTATTTGACAAAAACATCTTAGGCTAACTTTAAGTTATTTTCAAAGTTTTGTTTCAGCTGTGATGCACTCCTAAACTTGTGAACACATCTCAACATTAAAGTTAAAAGAATTTAAGCTAGCTGGGCTACTGGGACTCAATTGTTTTTCTTAATCATTAAGCTAAGCCACAGTCTAAAAGGCTCCTCCATAGAAACTCATATGTTCTAGCTATGTGACACTTACTTCTTTCAATTTTTTTTTTATCATCAGAACTCTATTTAAACTAACATTGTTATTATCCATTAGACAGTACAGCTTAGGAAGAAATCATCTTCATAATGATCTACAGGTGAAAATGCCCAGTAGGACAGAATGTTGCCATGAGATAAGCACACTACATTACAGGCAGTGGGGATCTCCCCACACTCATTCAAACCATGCCAGATACCAGAGAAAGATGGCAGCAGCAAACATGTAAAGGCTCAGCAGAAACAAAGGACACTCTGGAGTCCGTGGTCTTGGAGCGTTTCTTATCTGAGATTTAGCCATCAGGGAGTTGGCTTCTAGTGGGCTGACACCTTGAACTTCAATTGCCACCTGCTGTTCCTCTGACACAGCCACCAGCACAAGGACTGTACCCACAGCTGCTCAGTGGGTGATACTACTCATTGGATGCACATCCAGGCCAAGCAAGTTAGCCATGGTCAACACTCAAGTCATCTGCCATACTCTGTCATCAAATTAGATATATAACAAAACCTAATTCTCAAGGACCACAAAGTGTACTATGCTTAGTGAGGGTGTGAAGTAAAGGTACTATTCTATAAGCAATAATTTGTGACTTCATTCATATTAGAAGTAAACATAAACACAGTTAAGGTACCATCCTCCTCCAGCCACATCAAGATGTTGACTACCTCTGAATGTCCCTGTGTGTACTTGGTGGATCTTGTCAGAGGCCCAGGCTTTAAAGAAGGCTGTTCCCTCCTTTGATGCCTTTTGCGGGTTTGGAAAGGACATACCTCCTCCTCATTTGGCTCATGTCTGTGTATACATACTTTGGTGAGCATCCACATGCCCTCTATGGAGTGGCTTTAGTTAGTGCCCTATCTGTTCTACTGTATGACTTTCATACCAAAGAATCCCCAAATCAGAACCTTTTCCACATTGGAAATATGATTTCACATGCTTCTCTTCTTGTGTTTTTCACTCTGTACTTGTTATCAAGTCCTACCCCATCTCTGCCCTGGGAGCCTTCCATGGAGCTTCTTGTTGGTTCCTTCCACTCACCAGCCAGTCTTTCTTGGCTTTTGCATTCCATGAGCCCCTACTGCCCACCACCCATGGGTAGCAATGAGCCCCATACCACATTTAAACTGTCAGACTACAAGAAGGCTAAGTTTCTTAAGGCAGTATTTGAACAGTAGTTGCTATTATTATTTTCCCAATGGTTCTAGAAAGTGTATCAGTGAAGTATTAAAAAAAATTTTTTCTATTGAAATTTGTTTTGCCTTAAGTGTCAAAATTTATATTATCTGTCTTAGCAGGAACCAGAGAATGCTAGTTTTGTCAGTCTACAATTAATAGTTCTAGGGACCTACTTAAATCTGTGGGTGATTGCTAGTTTATTAAATCTAATGCAATATTAGTTGCATTGAATTGCAAATTTGAAAGTATGCTTGACATTTAGTTTTGGGAAATGTTTATGACTTTATTTTTGTTCTGCAGCTCAAATCTCTAGATGAAGAATCTGTAGTTGGCAAAATTTCCAAGCAGTGGTCTGGTTTAGTGAGAGAGGCGTTTACGGATGCAGATAACTTTGGGATCCAGTTTCCCTTAGACCTTGATGTGAAGATGAAAGCTGTGATGCTTGGAGCGTGTTTCCTCATAGTAAGTCTGTTCCTGCTAATTCTGTTTATCAGTGGTTTTCTTAGTGTCATTCTGAAATCATTCACCAAATTGTGTATTTTGGATTGACTTATTCCAGTATTCCAGAATGGCTTATAAAATGATCAGGTTTTTAATATCAGTACTCACAGTTCAACTTGGTCTGATTCCACTTAACATGACGCTGGACACACTCTAGTACAGTTGATGGAAGAGACTATGTCCGCCCATGAGACAAAGGTCTTGGGGCTTAGAGTTATTCTATGACACAAAATTGGTGCTTTGGGGAAGATGGCAGTTTTTTAGGCACAGACTAGGTCATGAAGAATTTAATTTACTTGTTCATTTAAAATTAGGCAAAGTTGTTGGAAATGCAACTTTACAAAGATAAATCCTGGTGACTGTGTGATGACTGGTTTGAAAGGAAGTGGCTTTGCAATTGTTCAAGCCAAGCAATTAGCAAATCGATAGAAGGGGAGCAGGAAAATAAGAGAGATCCAAGAAAATCTCTACGATTTGATAGAGATCATAGCGGGAATGTCAGATTTGACTTCAAAGGGCACAACAGTCTGGGGAGACAGAAAGCTGCTCAGAAGACAGCTGCCGGCCCAGGGCCAGTGAACTCCACCTGTGAGGCCTTCTGACTGAGAAGACCCACGTCAGAAGCAGAAACTGGAACTCTTGACACTAGAGGCAGTCCGTTTCTAGAAAGGACTAGCAGGAGTTAAGGGAACAAGAGAAAAAAAGATTTCAAGGGGGGTATGAAAAGGTGGCATCAGGAGAACTGACGACGGCATTGGTCAGGGAGAAGGGGTGAATTGATTGCTATCAAAATGGGAAGGGAAGGCAGAGCTTGGGTAGCTCTATTTTCCCATTGTCCTGATGCTGCTTCGTTTTTAAAACTTCCCTTTGTGTGTGAGGATTGTTCTCTGTTTTGTTGTTGAAAACTTGTCTCTTTGTCTTATTCAGGATTTCATGTTTTTTGAAAAAACTGGAAATGAGGAACAAAGAGCAGGAGTATGGTAGAAGCTTCTTTCGATTCCTCAAGAGATTGAAGGACTACATTCTGATGGATACTATCTCAAAGGAACACACATGGCTCTTTATCTTTCCTGAAATAACTGTGTCAATTAACCTGTGATTGCCTATACCTCCCGTTGTACAATTGTGCTTTCAAGTTATAATTTATTTTCTATACTTCTGTCATATTTTTGGTTTTGTACATTCTTAAAGTGTTCACTGTGAATTAGTGAGAAAATATATGCATTTTTACACATAGAAATGAGCTTGTCGAAGAAAAATGCTTTGGCTCACAATCTTTGATTCATTTTCCAGTTTATAGAAATTTAAATGTTATTGGAATTTAATATGAAATTACATATTAAATGTAATTATAACTTACACAAAAGGCCTGATGTTCTTTTATAAATACTATCTATTTAAAACCTTTAAAAAAATGTTCCTGTTTCCTTTACTTTAGGATTAACTAGTACTCAACACAGTCATTAGTAAGGAAACGTAAGTGTGTTTTCTTTCTCTCTTTAGAAAATCAGTATAGTTACATAAATCTACTTCTATACTTTTCACACCAATAATACATTACATAATAATGTATTATAATAATACCATGTACATGTACGTACACACACACACACACACACACACACACACACACACGTGCTTTTGGGGACAAGGTCTCATGATATAGCCCTGGCTAGCCTGGAACTTGCTATATAGATGAGGCTCTTTGAACTCACGGAGATTCTCCTGTTTCTGCCTCCTGAGTGCTAGGATTAAAGGCTTGTGCCACCACACCCCACCTGATAAAACTTTTTTTTCTGATAAAACTTTTATTGGCAACTTTTAAGAAGCTTCCAGTGAATAAAGGTGATAGGTTTCTTTAATTGCCGCTTCCCCCACCCCCATGGTAGGTTTCTCTGCTGATGCAGTAAACCAGATTAAGCCAAATTAAAAAGACCATGTTTATTGGGCCCAGCACTGTTGGGTGACTTTCCAGCAGCCCAGAGGTGAGGCTGGTGGGGAATGGGGGAGAGAGAAATCACCTAGCAGGTCTAGAGAGCTGGGTTTAAATACCCTGTAGGCAGACTCTTGAGCTTCAGGGGAGTAGCCTGGACTTTTGGGGTCTTTTTGCAGGGCCAGGGCTTAGAGAGGGATGAGTGGAACCGGCATGGAGTTTCCAGCCAAACTAAAGGAAGTCACACTTTCTTTTTGACAAAGGAAGACTCATTTTAAGGACTCAAAAATTTTACAGTGGCACCATGTTGAAACTATTTTCTCATGAACTGTTTAGCTGTATTCTAATATTTCTAGAATATTGGTTACTCCCCAGATGTTAAGTAAATAGAACATATATAAACCTCAACAATTATTGACTACAACAACAGTCAAAGACCCCAAATAAAAATTTACAGATCTAATTTTAGCTTGTTTATGTTAGGTCCAAAGTGGACCCCCAAATGGCAGTGCTGTTGGCAATGCTCTAAATGACAGTCTTGCTGTGGGATATTCTGTATGTCAAATGTGTTGCTCTGATTGGTTAAAATAAATAAAGTGCTGTTTGGCCAGTAGCCATAGGGTAGGTGGGACAAGGAGGAGGAAAATGGTGGGAAGTGGAACCTGGGCAGAGAGACACTGCCGGCCGCCACCATGACAAGAAAGATGTAAGGTACTGGTAAGCCACGAGCCACGTGGCAAAGTATAGATTAATAAAAATGGGTTAATTTAAGATAGAAGAAACAGGTAACAAGAAGCCTACCACAGCCATACAGTTTGTAAACAATATAAGTCTCTGTATGCTTACTTGGTTGGGTCTGAGTGACTGTGGGACTGGTGGGTAAGAGAGATATGTCTTGACTGTGGGCCAGGCAGGAAAACTCTACCTACACAGTCTGGACTCAGCTAAGGCTGGGCTTGGCCAGGTAAACAGCAGTGTTGCTTGCTAGTGGATACTCAAAAACCTAAAGGCCCATTCCTTAGAAATCTTGTAACAGACAAGCATTTTGCTTGACAGGAAAAGCGATTACTTCCCTTATCCACCCCCTCAATGGTCATGTAGTTCCTGACTAACCCAAAGGAGCCTGCAAGTGATCAAAGTCCCCATCTAGTTCCAAGACTGTTAGGCTTTCCTTGCCCCTCTGCCCTGCTCTAACTCCCAGGCAGTTCTGTGGCACATACCTCCCCCTGCTACTATTTGTGTCTTTAAACTGGCAAGGCTCTTTCTGCCATTTGCTGTTTTAATCACCCTGAGACAGACCCAGCAGTTTGATACTTAAAGCTTCTTTTCCCTACCCACAGAGTTGCACGTTTTCACTACACCCTAGTTTACAGTTTTCTCCACATCTGAGGTGTTGAGGGTGGAACCCAGGGCCTTTTGGAGAGCTAGGTACTCTACCAGTTCACTACATCCTTGGCTATGGCTTTCTTTTTTAAATGAGATGTAGTCTATCAGTATGGTTAAGGGCACAACTTACTCTTTAAGGAGTAAAATGTGTCCATTGCTACAGACCAGTGTTATAGTCTAGGAGTCTTGATGGGGTTCATTTTCTATGCTAGTTGAAGAACAGGCAGGAAAAAATCTCAAGCTTGACAGGTAGCCAAAGAGAAAGCTCAGACACATCAGGTAGTATCAGCATGTGAAGAAAGGCTGTTATTGGGAGTGAGGAAAATGTTGTACCCAGAGTCCCCCAAAGAGATGATCAAGAGACGAAATCAGATGCAAAAGCAGAGTCTTTTTACTGTTGTGAGTTAACCTGGGCCTCTCCGTCCCTCTGCAGCAGCAGAGCAGAAGAGACTCTGAGTAGCAAGAGGGAGTAAAGTAAGTAGCTTATAGGGAGTAAAGTAAGGGGTGGTCTTGGGGTCTACAAACTATATAGGAACAGACTCAGGATTGGTTTATGCGAGCAGCAATCAGGTTAGTAACTTTTAATTGGCTAGGGTTAGTTGGGTGTTACAGTTATCCATTTTGGGGCAGGTGTAGATAAGTCGCAGGCTTTGTCCTTGAGCTTCTGTGGAGGCTGGCTGGCCTAGCACATACTGACTGTAGGGGTTCCTCAGTGGCCCAAGCTTGGTGAGTGCTATCTCCCTTTCCCTGCTGGCAGGGGCATCAGTGATGAATTGATTTTGTTCATGGCCCTCTCAGAAACTGCTTGCTCAGTCTCAGGGAACTGAAATTGAGGCCTGATCTCTGAGAAAAGACTGAGCAGCCTATGATGGCATCTACTTGGTCCTTTCAGACAACACAGGTGAGAGCAGAAGCAGGGAGAAAAAGACCTACCAAAATTCGAGGGGGCGGGTGGGGTGCTCAGGAAGTCAAAAATCTACTCTCATCTCAAGGGCTGCTTCCTCCCCTAATTTAGGGTTTGTCAGTTTGAAGAAAGACAGGACTGATTGGCCCACAGGGCTATGTAAACAAGTCCTGAAGAACCCTGGAACTTTTTGAGCAAATTCATCAGCAGGGGGCCTAGGGACAGTGTTAATCTCACTGTCCACCACCACAATTTGAAGCAAGCTTTAATTAAATAGTGGCTGGGTAGATGGGCTCTGGCCAGGTCCATCTCTGGTTTTCCAGAAAAATGACCCAAAGTTACGGTTTGCAATGGCTTAAGTATTTCCCATGAGGTCGAATCAGGGGCAAGCACACATCCTGACACATTTCCTGTCTGTGAACCTCCCTGCGCACATGCAACCAAGCACAGTCAGTACAGATTGGTCAAACAAACTTGCCTAGGGAAATGGAAATGTGGTTTCTTGTCTCCCATAAACAATCGCCTCCAGCACTTCAGGAGCTAGCTGTCTCTGGGCAAGGGGCTTACAGATCAGAAGTGTCTTTGTTTCATGGATCTCTAAGGCACAGAAATTAAAACTTAAAATGTAACTTTGGCTCTCACAATAAGAGAAAAAGGCCACCAGGCCCTTGTTTTAGGTTGCCGGGTTTTTGCCTTTGGTCAGGAATGTGAGGAAGAAAACAGCCCTTTGGAAGTTTGCCACCTTTGCAGGCCTGGCCTTGTTCCCTCTCTGTCTGCCTATCAGGGAGTCTAACTGTTAGTCCCTCTCTAGAACTTTTACTTGTTAAGAAACTAAAAGAATTCTGTAGTCGTTTCATGGGGAGGAGTAAAGGGAGATAGGAAAAAAAAACAGCCCACAATTACTTTGTGTAAAGGAAAAATGGACTTAGGAAAGAAGGTCTGTGAAAAAATGCCTCATAATATAAGTCCCTAGCTGGTACAGGCTGTACCCTAGCAGCCCACTCCCCCATGCCCCCACCCCTGCAGATGTAGAAGACTGTTCTTAAATGCACTGCTCTTGTAAAATTTGCTGTTCTAGCAAGACAGTAGGGCATAGGTAAATAAAAAGAGAAATGAAAAGGAAAGGTCGTGACTGTTCCTAGGTGTGTTGAAGAAGGTTTATTGTAGCTAAGAGGGAGAGCATGAGCCAGAGGCAGAGACATCTGGGAGAGGCCATATCCAACAGGGCCAGAATGATCTGGGCCATGGGAGGGGGAGGGGGAGGGTAAGGAGGCTGCCAACCAGGAGGGGCAGCCTGGGCTAAGAAACTGGCCGAAAGGGTAAAAGGTAGAAGACCAAAAAAAGGGGCAGCTAACCAAAATGGTTGGATTATATAGGAAAGGGCAGTTGTGGGAAGAGCGGCTAGGCTCCAGGGCTGGAGAAGTTTCAGGGTTGTGGGCTGGGGATGCTACCCACACCCTGAGGGCAGAAGAGAACCTGGTGGCCAGCATCTGCTTCAATATGTTAGTAAACCTCGCTCTTTGTCCTGTGTTTGAGATCTAATAAGACCAACTGCTATTTTCTGCTCTTGGAATCAGCCTTGCCTACTCTACTCAACTGCAAGACATATATGTTAAAATCAGACTCTGCCTACAAGGAGGCAAAAAAACATTTAACCTTGTGGCTTTGGACTTTAAAAGCCCTGGGTTGATTATGATTAGAAGCTGCAGTCCTGTTGCCAGGAGTAGCCGGCGCCAGAATTTAATAAATCCTCCTCTTATTAAAATGTATTCATGGTCATGGCGAATCTCTGAGCGACTCCAGACCCAGGAGAAGTCATGAGGAGACTCTTATCTCAGAGAAACCTATTTATCCGGATGTGAACAACAGCTGTCTCATGATTTTTGACAAAAACACCATAAAGAAAAATAGCACTGACTGGTCATGGTGGCGCCTACTAGTACTCTGTAGGAGAAGCAGGGAATTTGAGGACCACCGGGATAAATCCTCAGGCTCTCCCATCCCCCTAACAAACAAACAAACCAAGAATAGCAAATCTAAACAAAAAAGAAGAAACGAAAGCATTCCTGAGTCCCAGAGCCTGAAGAATGCCGTGGAGGTCAGAGTAAAGGAAATTCCCATGAGTTCTGAGCTAGGAGGGGGTGGGGCAGTAAGGGCCCCAGAGCTCAGCTCCTGTTTGGCTGGGCTTCACCTTGGGTGTGGGGGCGTACCTTTCCGGAAGAGATTGAAATCTTTTTATATGCAAAACTCGGAAACGAAACTTGAGTCACGGGGTCACGTTAAGGTGCTCTTCTCTTTAACTTTAGTGGAGTGTGGCACCTGTCCTTTTCACAGAGGTGTCTGGAGAGCAGAGCCAGAGCGGGTTCCAGGATTTGCTGCTCAACAACGGTAAGCCAGCTGCCCTGCCTGTCTCAAGAGGATCTGTGGCCCTTGCAGGACACAGAAAACACAGAAGCCCCAGAAAGAGGAATCTGAGGGTGCAGATGTGGGCTGGAAGTTGGGAAAGGTGTCCTAGACGCCTGGAAAGTGGAGGTGGGCATAGGGGCAAGGAAGAGACTCTGGATGGAGAGGTAAAATGTAGCTCAGTAAGGTTTGCCTGCAGGTGGGTAGGGATTTAGGGTCATTTTTCATGTGTCTTTTAACAAGGAGACAGTTCTCCCATTCTCTGGAGTGTCTTTAGAGGGGTCTTTTGTCTCTCCATTTCAGTCTTTAGGTTGTAAATAAGATTGCATGTTTAATTCGGGGAAGGCCTTATCTCAATGGAGGTCATCAGCCTTGTCCTGATATCTACTGTCTACATTTGTAAAAAATGTTAGCTGTAGAGACAAAAGGCAAAAATTAAAAACCCTCCCCTCAACCTGAATTTTACTAGTAGTCCTTGACTGATTACTAGTAGCTGGACCTGGTACTTGTGAGATCAAACACAAACATTAGAGATTAACGTCTACTGGCCCAGACACCTCACCACCAAGGGCCATCCTCAATGACAGTTAGTGCTATAAAATGTATCACTTAACAAGACAATGGAGTGCACACAGTTGAAATGCACAGAGCGTGCATGTTAAGACCAAGTAACTTTTTTTTTTCTCGAGACAGGGTTTCTCCGTGAAACAGTCCTGGCTATCCAGGAACTTACTCTGTAGACTAGGCTGGCTTTGAACTCACAGTGATCCGCCTGCCTCTCTCCTCGTGCTCTGCCACCACCCCCACCCAACTGTTCTTACCTGTTTCAGACACCCATTCCCTCTCAGGAGGGTCATTCTCTGTGAGTATCTGCTTGCTTCTGTCTCTCTTGAAGCAGATGTTATTAAACTTTTTAAAAATATCAGTTCTGGTCTGGTGACTGTTTCTACTTCCAATTATTCTGCTTGTCATTAACCTGGCCAGAGTATACGGATTGTACAGGGTATTTTCAGAATTCCCCAAGCCATTTGTGACACAGGATGCCAAGACACAGATGTTCATATGTCATACATAATGCGTAGGAAGTAGTAGATGGCTCTCTGCTGCTCATTTTCCTCTTCATGCCTAGCGTCCCATACCGCATCCTGCTTGAAAAGATCCCATCAGGCCCCAGTTCAATTTAGTAATACTCTTTCACAGTTCAGTGGAACTCTGAGTCAAGGCCAGCACGGAGGTGTATTAGAGGAACAAGTCACAAATCTTGCTAGCCATTGAACAGTAAATATTAATGGAGCCCACACTGTGCTTGGCATTCTAGAATGCCAGATGCACAGGAATGGCACAGAGAGGTAAAAGGGAGTGGGTGGATTTGCTCACCAGCTGTCTACTCAGGCTTTCTGAATGTGACCCCCCTCTCCACTGCTTCGTATCTCCAGACCCTGAATTTCTTCATGTATACCCCTCTCAGCTTGTTGTAGAAATTGTGGAACTAGTATAGACCTAAAGGATTAAATTGATTTTACACCGGTTGTTGTGGAGTATGATTTTAAGGTGTGTTACTTTTGTTTATGCTGCATTTGTTTAATTCTGTGAAGCTGCGTTACTGTGCCTGTCTAAAACACCTGATGGTCTAATAAAGAACTGAAGGGACAAGGCAGGAGAAAAGGGTAGATGGGGCTGGCAGGCAGAAAGAATTAATAGAAGGAGAAATCTGGGAGGAGGGGTAGAAGGAAGGAGCCAGAGAAGGAGGAGGACCCAGGGGCCAGCCACCCAGCTACACAACCAGCAACAGGGTAAGAAAGTATACAAAAATAGAGAAAGGTAAAAGCCTGGAGGCAAAAGATGGACAGGTTAATTTAAAGTTAAGAAAAGCTGGCAAGAAATAAGCTAAGGCCAAGCATTTTTAATATGAATAAGCCTCCAAGTGTGACGTATTTGGGAACCCAGTGGTAGGAGCACCCCCCCCCCCCAAGAGAGCAAAAACAACAACAATGGACTTGAAATATAAGTTGTTAGAATAGATGCTACCACTTCATAAAGGACTGAGTGACAGTTGGCTTTTATTATGTAAATATTTAAACACTTAAATAGCAAATGTTTGTGTAACTGCTTGTGTGTGCCCATTTGTCCTAGCTGATATGTAATCTACATTCAAAGTTTATGAATAAAAGTCTCTAAGATGCTATCCACAATTGTTCTGAAGCATATTTGCTTCATCTTAGAATGTGAAAGTGGACTTTGGTAGAAAATCTGTTTCAAAGAATACTGTAGTTAGAGTTTTCCTGCCTGGCCCAGTCAGGACAAATCTCTCTCACCCACCAGTCCCACAGTCGCTTAGACCCAACCAAGAAAGCACACAGAAACTTACATTGCTTACAAACTGTATGGCTGTGGCAGGCTTCTTGTTATCTACTTTTTCTATCTTAAATTAACCCATTTCTGCTTATCTATACTTTGCCACATGGCTTGTGGCTTACCAGTGTCTTTACATGTTGCTTCTCATGGCGGCGGCTGGCGGTGTCTCTCTCCAACCTTCTACTTCCCAGAATTCTCTACTCGCTTGTCCCGCCTATACTTCCTGCCTGGCCACTGGCCAATCAGAACTTTATTTACACAGAGCAATATCCACAGCAGAATACATTGCATTTAGCCAGATTTCTCCATTACAGCACCTCTAGCTTGTACCATGTTCCCAAGGCATCTTCTAGCGCACATTTGCGCAAACACAACTATTCTGGATCCGTAGGACAGTCACCGAAACCACCATTGAACAGCTCCAGTACGTGTCTTTTTAGATGTTAACCTTTCAAATACACAAACTATCTACAAACATTGCCAAGAGTGCATGAACATTATTTGACTTGCAATTTATTTTCATTAATTTTGCCTCAATCTCTGACCTCCTGTCTCCTCTTTCCCTCAATATAGTGTCTCATTCTCACTTACTGGTGGGACATTAGAGACTTAGTATCCTGGCGATGGCCTCAGGAACAGAAGAGAGTGTTGATTGGCTGTAATGGGTTACAAACTTTGGGCCTTAATCATGTAAACTGGTTTATCTTGAATCACTTGGGATGGGAAATTTTGTTTTTAGATACTTAGCTAGTAATTTCTCATTAAGTAGCCGAAACCTACTTTTTACGTATCTGATTAGCATGATAGTTTTGTGATATTTCAGAAATATTTTTTGAAAACTGTAAAAGAATTTCTTGATTTCTGGGGCATGGGTTAAAAAGCTTTACTAAACCATGCACTGTGGAGACAAGTCACAACCCCCACAGCATTCTCCCTCTCCTTGCTGGGAGAGTGTAGAAATTATGTAGCCTTACGGGCTTTAACAAAATGATGCCTCAGCTTCCCCTGAACTTCTTCCATGGTTCAGACGATGTGTGTGATCATCACATGGTGTCAAAATCCTGTTTGGTGCCATGACGATTCACATGGCATGGAACACAGGATAATTCTACCAGAAAACTTCAGGAATACATCATGGATATTTCTTCTTTTCCTAAAGTCTTTTTGTAATTCCTTTTCTTTCATGGGAGGTATTTTTATAATGATGACATAAATATTAACCAGTTCATTAAGCCAGATGTATACCCGGCTGTTTCCAAACCCAAGTGACATGCCTGAGAATAGGTCCATGAAGACGGAGAACACTGCCAGGCCGTGGTGTCACAGGCCTTTAGTCCCAGCACTTGGGAGACAGAGCACATGGATCTCTGAGTTTGAGGCCAGCCTGGTCTACAGAAGGAGTTCCAGGACAGCCGGAGCTACACAGGAAATCCCTGTCTTGAACCCTGCCCCCCGAAAAAAGATGGAGAAAAATCAAAAGATCATTATGGTAGCACACAAGGGGCACACAGAGCAAGCCTTGACTGGCTTTATTCATCAGGCATAGAGTTGGCATTTTAATCGGCCCATGTACAGATAACATTTAGAAAAGCACCTAGAACTTGGAAGCACGACTCCTGCCGTACCATTTTGAATGCTTGTGATGTTGTGTTACTGCTGCATTTAAAATCCGTGGTACAGTGAAGACATGTATTGCTTTCACGATAGGTTCTCTTCCCCCATTAACTTACACGCGAAGATGCATAGCAGTGTGTCAGTGTAGGAAGAAGGGAAGAGGAGCATGAACTAATACTTTAGAGTCTGTTCTGTGTGAAGAGTGAGCGATTCTCATGGTGGAAGAGTAAACACTGCTTGTTCTCATTGGTGCACAGAAGGCAGGGACCACCAACTGCCTAAGAGCCACCTGACACACAGTTTACAGATTCCCATCCTTCCATGGTCTCAGTTTCTATCTTGGAATAGACTTCTCACCTTCACATAGCCAAACACAAGCTGAGATATTTTTAAACTAGAAAAGAAATATTTCCACCTCATAGATAGGGATGTAAAGCGTAGCCAGATGTTTTTTTGCGTCCCGCCTGGTCCCGCAACTGCTTATAAAATAATCGTTCAGAGGCTTGATATTAACTACAAACTGGCCTATTGCTCAGGCTTATTACTAACTAGCTCTTACAACTTAAATTAACCCATTTCTATTAATCTTGAGTATTGCTACGTGGCTGTGGCGTTACTGGTCTGCTGGCATGTTGCTCCTTCTGCAGCTGGATGGCATCTGCCAGACTCCGCCCTTCTCCCCGCCTACCTCTAGCTTGCCTTGGCCAAAGCAGCTTTATTTATTAACCAGGGGGAACAGCATATACTCACAGAGTACAGAAAGACATCTCACATCAATAAAGTCCAAAAATTATAATCCTAATGCAACTGTTAACTGAACTGAAAATAAAAAAATTAAAAAAATTTAATATAAAATAAGGAAAACTTGCCTACACCTCTCCTTGTAGAAATCACTTACAATTTACCTTTAGATATACTTTGGTACTTTTCTGACATGGAAGTAAGGTGAGAATGATGGGCAGTAATCCATAAAATCACTGTTAAAATTTGCAGAACCTTCATTAGCCAAGCATCATCAGTAAAGAAAGCTATCTTTAAAAAAAAAAAAAAAAGTGGGGAGGTGGGGCAGGGAGATAGATTGAAACTTTCCAGACAGGTTGAGTATGTTGTCTTCATAAGGGACACTACCCATTTCTGCCCCTGGTTCACTGGACTCTCCCCAAAGGCTTTCAGAAAAATGTTAGCCATCATGGGCCAGCCACCAATTTCTAGTCTTTCTGAAAAACCCAGCATGGGAAGAGGGTCAAACCCAAAGGAGTAACCTAGCTAGATGAGGCTACACCAGATAGCTGAAGACCAGTCCATGTGTCTGAGTGTATAGTTCCAGGACACCCTGATTGAGCTGAGCCTGTCAACTTGTCTGTTTGTGACATACTAACAGAAGGTCTTCTATTCTAGGACTGTTTAAATCATGGACAAACACTATGAATAGTTTCAGTATTCTCCCTATTAAGTTAAATCTATTTACCTGTTTTCTGCCATAATGTTTTATCCTTTGTTTGCTTTTTTATGCTGCAGAATCTAATGCCTATTTCAATATTTCAATAACAGAGAAGATGCTATGAATTTTTCCTTAAAGCCTTTGGGAAAGCTAAGTATTAGGTGTGTTGGTAAACATTGTATATGTAGCATGCATTTCAGATGGGATAGTTTTATGCTTCTGTGTACATATTATGTACAGAAGGCTTATTCTAGTCAAACAAATTTAAAAAATGATTAAGTATAAACAACTAGTCCATTCTAATAAGTCCTCAGACTCATGCCTTTGTATATTTTCATAACACTGGTTTAAGTGAGCACCAGTCATAATGCTCTGCTTTTTCTCTCAGGAAATTTTTTAATAAAATGTGTGTCTATCAAATGCTAACAAACGAGTTTTGCTTTGTTAGACTTTTAATGTTCTCATCTAAGGAGAACAAAAGGCTTCTCTGAAATGATCTTGATTTTTTTTCCTTTGTCTTTGTTGAAATAGCAATAAAATGATGCATCTCAAATCAACCTAGCCTTGATGGCTAGATAGACCATCTCCCTCATATTTCCCCTGAGGAGTTGATCTTCATTAACAACTTCAGTATTGACTTCATGTAAAATTCCACAAAAGGCTTTCAAATGTAAACTGATGTTGATCGGAGTTACTTTATATATTAGAAACTTCGTGGTGATTCACTTCAATTTAGAAAGACTCATTTGGCTAAGGTCACATTTAATTCTTTTGTTTCACACACACGCAGTTGTATGTGCATGCATATGTATATATGTGTGAGTTTATATGCCTAAATAGAAATTCTGCATAAGTGAGAATTATGCATATAATGCACAAATAGAATATATGTATTTAAGAGGAAGGTGATAGCTTCACGATAAATGGATAATCCTGTTGTTTTATGTTGCTGGTACCAAAATTAATCTGTAATTATTATATTTTTGGTATACTTGAACATCTGCCCATTATCTTAATTTCTTTTTATCAATTCCCCTTGGGATTCCTGAAATTAGAATCCTTTCTTTGCTACCTAAACCCCCGAGACTATGAGCTCCTGGCTCACTGAGACCATCTGGTCCTAGTTATATGCGTGCAATTTATATCATTCAAAAGGTGAGGATTGTTACAGGGCACCAATGTGTGTCATTTCAGTGCAGCATAGAAACCATCAGAGCTGGAGTGTGTTTCCTTTAGATGTGCTCTGAGACCCAGTGTGAGAGTGGGGGCTACAGGCAGGGCTTTAACAGATTGGAGAACTAAGTAAGCATCGAGGCCACGCATCTACAGCAGAGAAGTAGGTTCTAATGGAATGGCCCATGGTATTTCAGAGATATGCGGCAACTTAGGGTATACTAAAGGAATTTGGGCAAGGGATTCTTTGTTTCCTGAGTTTATGTGGTTGCCATGGACTCTATACTGCTAAAGCTGTTATGACAGTTTGATGAGAAGAATGGCTTTCAATCTAGTCTCATGAACACACATAAATGAGTGAGTTGAGTGATATTTAAAAGTTCACAGAAGAGTTACATGCAGAAATGATCAGTTTAAAAGCCAGACTGTTTCCTTCTATGTTAAGGCCATGTTTCTATAACTCAACAATGGAAACATTTGAATTTACGGGCAGTAACCCAACAAGAAGTGGAAGAGAAAATAAAGTAACTATAATGACTACTAGATCACAGTGTCTGTACTGACAGAGCCGTCGTCACCCAGAGTGTAACCAAAAGTAATACAGAAGACGCTCCTTCGTATTTATTGATACTTGAGATGGGTAAATGACTCACTAGAGAGACATGACTATGATGTAGTAGGCTGAAACATTTGTGCAGATGATTCAAGCCATAATATATAGAAGATACCATGGTAATATGTTACTTGATGATAACTGACTAGTATAGTTTTCAGAAATCAGTTACCTATAGAAACTTTGTGCACTTCAGCCCCAACAATGCAGGTTCAAGGTAAGCATAAAAATGGTAATACAGAAGGATATTACTAAAGATTTATTTTGTTTTCTTACCGCTGTGTGTGTGTGTGTGTGTGTGTGTGTGTGTGTGTGTGTGTGTGAGAGAGAGAGAGAGAGAGAGAGAGAGAGAGAGAGAGAGAGAGAGAGAGAGAGAGAGACTATGTGTGCAGATACCCCCAAAGGCCAAAAGAGTGTTGGATGCACTGGAACCGGAGTCTCAGGCAGTTGTGACCTGCCCAGTATGGATGCTGACAGCAGAACTCAAGTCCTTTGAACAAGCAGCAAGTGCTCTTAACAGTTGAGAGAGACATCAGGACCCTAAAGTTAACTCTCAAGGCAGTGATTACAAGCCACTTAATTCATAGTTTAATAAATGATTGTCTTCGGTTTGTACTCTCCTGGGAGGAGTTAACGGAGGAATTGGAGTGAATATAATAAAACCATATTGTATGCAGTTCTCGAAGAATTCATGAAAATAGTTATTAAAAAGCAATCCACATTTCTGGCTGTACCATCACCACATACAGGGAGTTTTATTACTTTCTACACTGTCTATGTACGCATACTTTTAAAACGATCTTGGTTCTAATGTCACATATGAAAAAATCCCGGGGATTTGGCCTCAGTCCCAGAGCTGCCTCAAGCTACCTAGAAGAGAAGGTGCTGCAAATGGGATTCGGTTACATGCTGGCTCCGCGACAGGCACAACTCGATGTGTTGACTTTACTTTGCATGTCTCGGTTCAGCCCCGCACTTTGTCTTAGCATTGTACACTCTTCCCAGCGCACATTTCATGTAAGCTGATAAACATGTACCTCTCTCTGAACTGCAGGCATGCAAATGGAGGCTCCTGGCCCAGGAACACATTTGCCAGCTGGGTATGCCCCTCAGTATCCACCATCAGCATTCCAAGGTAAGATACTTGTTGCAGAAGAAAAAGAAGTAGCACTAACCAATTGATGTTCCTAAGAGAGAAAGAGGTGATGACTACGTCTTTATTTTAGTAATTATTGTTCTTATAATTGCATTGAAGAAGTGTTAGTGACCTAGGTTTTTGTTTTGTTTTAGATTATACATGCTTCGGAAATAAATATTTTTTTTATTTATAAAGGACAGTAAATGTTATGAAGAACTAATGCCATACACAAATTTATATTTACTCACGAAATATAATATTATTAATAAATTAAATATTGATACAGATAGTAAGTAAATGTTTTGTTGGCTGTTTGTGCTGAAATTTGCTTCATGTGATGATGTTTAGGAGATTTAACTGTGGGGGTTTTTGAACTGTGAAGTATTTAGAATTAATTGTACTCAGTGAAAAATAACAGAAACATAAACCTGGAAGCTGCTGACAATAGAAATGTCATCACTTCATAGAAGCCTCATCTTCATGTTGTAACGCATACGAAGGCTTTACTCCTTTATACCTACTGCCCCATTCTCCAGTCACACGTAATACATACTAGATGTTCATTTATCTTTTCAAAAAGAAAACTATTTCAGAGATCTGGGAAATGCAATTGTCAGTATTACTGGACTTTTGTAAATGCCAGTGCTGATGGTGTACCCAGCTTTTCCAGTCGCAGGCTATCCAGATCCTCAGGGAGCACACTGGGGATTAATATCAGAGATGTTCTGGTTGAGCAGAAGGGTACATGTGCTTCGTTTTCTTTTCTGAGCAAACAGATTGGCTTGGGAGTTGAATGGCCTGGGTAATTGTCTTAGAAAATTCCCTGTGGGTCTTGGGTCTTATCCAGATGTTTGCAATTAAAGGAATAGGAGCTGGCTAAGCTCCAGAGCTCTAAGGCAGCACTTCACAACCATGGCTGTCATTAATTTTCATTTAAAAATACTAATACAGAGAACGTTCACAGGGCAATTAAACCACACCTCTAAACGATGGCTGGTAATTCCAAAAAAGCCAGGTGGTTCTAATGTGAGGAGGCCTGGGTGGAAAACGTCTGTTCTCATAGACACAATACTTGGAGAATTTCTAGATTGTCCGTAATTTAACCTAGGCACCCACAGAACAGTTTTAATTAACCTTATAGCTAATTGAAAGTAGGCATACATGTTAAATTCAGTCAGTATCAGTCATGGAGTATACTAGAAAAGGTAACTTGGTTGAGGAAAGACGAAAAACCTGTTCTTCCCAAAAAACTGAGAACTGGAAATGATTAACTGCCTTGTGATCTCTTGGGCCAGGCCATATCGAGCTCATACAACCAGGACAGGAGGTGACTAATAATCTAAATGACCCTTATAGTCAGAGTCTTCCCCCAAACTCTCGCAATCAGGACCAGAGGTGACTAATAGCCCAGATGACTTCTAAACTATCTGTTTGACCAAGACTAGGCCAGTCCTTCCATAGGCCCTTAAGCTAGTACATGCAGTATATCTCTAGAAGCCATCTTTCTTGGAAGAACCACCAACTTCCTGAGTTGAGTTTCAAAGTAATTATGCTTCCTTGTGCAAGGGGGGTTGTGTTACACCAGGAAACTATTTCCAAATTTTTCTTTGGGCCACCAGCTTACAAATAATGATATGGGAGACTTACTATTAACTATAAAAACTCTGCCTTAGCTCACTTTTTTCCTACCTAGTTCTTATAACTTAACCCATATTTTTAAATCTATGTTTTGTCAAGGGGCTTGATACCTCATCTCTCTGTACACCTGAAATTCTCATCTACCTCTCCTGTTCAGCTGTTTATAACACCAGCAATACATCTTCACGCAGTGTACAGATATCTCAAAAAACAATACTGGGCTGAAATACATTGGAAATAAACCACCTCTTATTAGACTCCTGGGAGTCTAATGCAGGTTGATGAAGTCAATATGCAGCAGGTTACCATTCTCATCTCTTTGGTATAGTTTGTGTCCTTGTGTGACACCTGCAGGGACCCCCTCAGTCCTCCTGAAGCAAACAGCAATAAAGGTCATGAATGGGGGTTCGAGATTTATGTACTTTTGGTAAATTAATGCATTCAATTAAAAAATAGTTTTATAGGTCCCTCCAAAAATTAAAATGGAACTGTCACATTCCTTCAGAAAGGAATTTGTCGGCATACCACAGGTAAACATTTATCTATTCTGCTTACTATACTATTTGTAAGAGCCAAAGCATGGTGTCACCCTAGATGCTTATCAGCAGATGGATGAAGAACATGCACACACACATACAGGTTTTATTCGGTATGAAAGAAGAGTGAAATGTCATTTGTAGAAGATGGATGAAACTACACAGCACCATATTAAGAGATACAAACCAGGCTGGGTGTGGTGGTGCACGCTTGTAAGCCCAGCACTTGGGAGGCAGAGACAGATAGATGATGGATCTCTCTGAATTTGGCCTACATAGCACGTTAAAGACCTGCCAGTACAGTAAAACCATCTCAAAAAACAAATATGAAAAAACAAAACAAAACAATAACAACAACAACAACAAAAAAAAAAAACAGAAAGAAGCCAAATTTCCCAAAACAGATATCCCTATTTTTTTTTATTATTATTTTTGTGTGTAGAATCTAGATTTAGAAACATATCTGCATAAGATCGAAAGCAGACTCAGCTATTTGGGGCACTAGTCAGAACCCAGTGGGAAGATACAGGGCGATACACAAGAGGGTGATGGAAGATGAATTGTGAGCCAAGGAGGAGATATGATATGTTAATGTCACCATGCAATGTGTTACTTTGTCTGCTAATTTCTTTTTTAAATTGTTGTGATCTTCACTCTGTTGCTCTAAACTGTGTGTGCATGCATGCATGTGTGTATTTGTGCACATGGGTGGTGCATACGTAGGAGCTATAAAGAGAGAGAGAGAGCATACTGTAGTTCATTTCAGAGGTCAGATTTTAAAAAAAATTGTCTAAAACCCAATAATCAGATAGAAAATCAGTATGATCCAGAGTCACTCTGTGGTGACAGAAACACCTGTGCATCTGGCTTGGGTCTCATTATGTGGTGATGTCTAGTTTCATACATCTTCATACATACAAATAATTTCATGCTTCTTTACGACTGAATAAACCATTATTCATAACCATATTTAGATTAATAATATCTGTAGCTATGTCCCTATCTAAACCTCTGTGTGTGTGTGTGTGTGTGTATTAAATTTTCTTCATCATCTGTTGGTAGGCTGATTGTACATCTTGGCTTATATGAATAGTACAACAATAGTTATTACTTGCTCCTAATTATAGATATGAAGAATAAATAACCACAAGTATAAACCACAGATACTTCATTGAAAAGTCTTCAACATCGTAGACCAGAACTTCTGTGTGGGAGGTTGCAGGATACTTTTCTATAAACTGATACCTTTTCTCTGTGAAGTTGCAAATCATTTTTTTTTTGCTCTTATTTCAGGACCTACAGAACATACTGGACACCCCAAACTCCAAACTCACTACCAAAGTCTCCAGTCTGGTTACCCACGGCCTCGGGCTGGCTACACAGACTTAACAGCTGGCAGTGAAGGTTATAATGCAACCCGACTTCCTATTCAAAATAACCAGACTATCGTCCTTGTTAATACCCAGTGGATGCCAGCACCACCACCTCTTCATAACTGCCCACCTGGGCTAGAATACTTAAGTCAGGTAAATCCAGATACTCAGAACTCACAAAAGACAAAACTATATTTCTATTTCTAATTGACTTGGACAACAAATGAATAATTCACCAAAGCATAACATTTTCTTCTATGTCTTCTGGTTACTCATGATTCCCCTAGAGGAAGTTCACTTGCTAAGTGAAATATGAGATAATTGTATTTTCTTTTCCTGTGAGTTCAGCCTATGATAACAGCCAACAGGAAGTATTTATTGTACATTATTCTAGTCATTGTCCCACATGCAATCCTCACAGAAAATATGTGACGTGTGCACAAGTTAATTATCACCTTTTTTTGGAAGTGGAAACTAGTATCAAAAGATGTTAACTGCTTTATTGAGGCTCAAAAACCAAGGAACAGTCATTGTGATTACTTTTTAAATGTGGACTTTGGTAATGAGCACAGAAACCTTTTACTCCAATACTGACCTACAGCCTTGGGGGGAAAAAACTTATTATCTTTAGGTGATACCCAAAAGAGAGCAATTTTTAAATTTTTTTCTTTGCTTCTGTTGTTGGTGGATTTTTGTTGTTGTTGTTGTTGTTTGTTTTTGTTTTTTTGAGACAGGGTTTCTCTGGGTAGCCCTGGCTGTCCTGGAACTCACTCTGTAGACTGGTTGGTCTTGAATATATAAGATCTGTCCTCCTCTGCCTCCCAAGTGCTAGGTTTAAAGGTGTGCACCATCACTGCCCAGAAAGAGTAATTTTTTCATATATGTAGTTTTATAGACTATAAAGCTGCCTTTATTCTTTAGAAAATTCAATATTGTACATGTCTCCAGTGAGGGAAGAAAGTATGGGTTTTTCTGAACTATAGTTCAGTGATGATGAGCTTTAGCAAAAATATGAAGTGTGAAAAGTCAGTGAGGTAAAAGGGCTGTGAAGTGCACCCAATCTATGAACACATCCAGAAGGCCCTGTCATAGCCAAGCCATCTCCAGTCTGTCTGGCACACATGGTACCAACAATGTCCTGTGTGTGTTCAAACATCAGACTTGGAAATGTTCAGTCATTAATGCTCAGCCATAAAGGGGACATTGTTATCAATTGATACACACACACAAACACACACACACACACACACACACACACGGCTAGGGAAATTGCAGAGAAGGAGACAGATAATGTAGAAGTAGGAGAATAAGGAAGGGTACTGTGGAATGCTGTCTTTTGGATGGGTACAAGTATTGAACTCATGAACTCACAGCAGCTGTGTTAACCTACAAAGACCTGAGCAAGATGAGCCAAGCAGAATTCCTCCAGTGAAGCTGGAGGGGATCCTGAGTCCTCATCCCCAACTAAGGAGCTCTGGACACTTGATAGCTGCTGGGGAAGGAAACTCGCTCTTTGTGGATGTGATCACTGGTAGACTTCCCATCCTCCAGTGGATGCCTCCACACCTATGTATACAAGGGCCACACTGATTGGACTAAGTGGAGTATTTAAATAGAAGAAAAAAGAGAAATTTTCAGTCCTAATTGTGATCTTTAAAAAACATACCCTGGAATAGACACAATTTAATCAAGGCAAATAAAATATTGAGGAAAATTATCATAAGTGATAGCTTCCTATAAGAAAATGATTTGAATGGGTAAATAAATTCTCAATCTCGTCTTCTGGCAAGAACATTGTTTTGTAATTTATGGGAATTCCATTATAAATCAGCTTTATTTGACTAGCAAATTCTTGCTTTTGAAATGAACAATTTAAACAAACTGGTACGGGTCAGGAGAAATGGCTCTGAAATTAAGAGCAGTTCCTAGTCTTGCAGAGGACCCAGGGTTGATTCCCAGCACCCACATGGCCACTTAGAACCATCTTCAGTTCCATTTCCAGTGAGTCTGTCTCCCACTTCTAGCCTTTGTGAGTGCTGCATACAAGGAACACACATACATGTAGGCAAAACATTCATACACATAAAAATAAATATATCTTTAAATAAATATTTGTGTTAAAATATAAAATTTTAATGCTATACAAAGTGGAATGCAAAGTGTGAAATGTTGCTCCTTCTAAGAATTGATAGATGACCCCATGCACATTCTCTTTTCCGTAACAGATAGATCAGATTCTGATTCACCAGCAAACGGAACTTCTGGAAGGTGTGTATCCGTTGTATTGATGGTATTTCTAGAAACAGGGGCCATTTATACAGTTATGGGCCTGCCAGTTGCCTCTCCTACAGCACTGTCTGTGGGAGCTCAGCCAGGAGGCTACCGATGTCTCTCTTCACTGTAAAGAGATAGGAATGTCCTCTCCTGTCCACTTCTGAGAAGTAGGAGTCAGGTGATCAAAGCTTCCTCTGCTGGACCTGTGTTCCCTTGAGATCTCACTGTGTTAGAAAGGACAGTCGACGCTTGTGCTCTCTTTCCCGGCTTGCACTGAGCTCTCCTCGCCCTTCACCTGACTCCTAGCTCCTTGCCGCTGCCAGTGCGTGACCAACTTGAGACTTGAACGGAACCTCAGGCAATGGTTTGGCTCCCAGAGTGATGGTCCTTAGGAATTAGGACAGTGATGATCCCTTTGTAAAGTCTTTGTTAGTAACCACAGCTTCTGCTGGAAGTACAGAGGAGGTCTGTGGAATCTGCACATCGTGGGCTGTGGATTCCCAGCTGAGGTGCAACGCGTTTGGTGTCGGAGGGACTGAGCACAGCCCTCCCAAGGCTGCTCCTCACAGATCGCTCCTGGTCTGAGGGGAAGGGGAGTGCTTCCAGATGCTTCCTTGGACCCGGTGTCCCCAGATGCAAAAATAACTTAAGACACCACTAGGCGCATCACCACACC
Organism: Onychomys torridus; assembly: GCF_903995425.1. Lineage (NCBI taxonomy): Eukaryota > Metazoa > Chordata > Mammalia > Rodentia > Cricetidae > Onychomys > Onychomys torridus. The sequence continues at coordinate 84,966,726 of NC_050449.1, forward strand.
TACCAGGAGGCAGCCAGGAAAGATGTATGAACGAGTATCCTCTTCTAGCTAGTGGGGCATTGTGAAAAGTTGGCTGGAATCTAGAAAACACCTCTGCTGGGGGGCGGGGCAGCCCCAGCGATTCACAGGTCCCAAGAAGAGGTAAGGTGTCACAAGGAAAGAAGTGAGTTCCGCACGATGATGGGGAGAATATTGCAGACTGAGTAGCAATCAGGTTGCTTCTTTATTTATACAGATTCATTAGAAAAAGACAGACTCACGATTTTCCAAAGGATATAGATTACATCATTTTATCTCCAGACATTTGTTTGATTTTCTATAACATGTCCAGGGTCATAGGGTCAGTTATAATTAATAAGTATGGATAGAACTGATTTTGCTTTTATCATAGTCCCATAGCCCCATTTCAAAGAACCTATAGACTATTTTTGGTAGGGCAAGCATCCTTAATATATAACAGCCCATTTCCAAGGCCTGATGTCCTGTTCAGATTCACTTCCAGCTTCGCTCTCCATTTACACATCTGTGCTTTAAAAAAATCCTTCTCATTGCTTTTGCTCAAATAGTGTGGAAAGGTATATATGTGTTCCTTGGTCAATAGTTTGAGGTATGTGTGTGTGTGTGTGTATGTGTGTGTGTGTGTGTATACACACAGAGAGACTCTACACATAATCACTCTGTAAGCTCCAAAGCAAAACTCTGCCAGATGAGAAGACTGGGCATTTATCCACACACCTAGCCCCTCCTTCTCCCTCACCACTCCACCACCACAGACACTGAAGCTCCCTTGTGATAAGAGTCCATGGAGGTGGAGATGGAGCTTGCTCCCTTAGGAAGTCTCACATACAGGCGATGCCTTTCCTTCTTACCTTCATCTTCTCCTTTCCCACTGCCGAGTCCTGAGTCCAGATCATCACTGCACTGCTTGTTTCCCATTTCCCACTGTTGCCTGCAGCCTCAGGCACGCACACCTTCCCACTGCTACCTTAGGAGAGAGTCACTGTTCCTAACAAAGTGGTGACTGTGGTTCCCCTGTGTGTTTTCAGTCTTAACAGGCTTTGAAACAAACAATAAGTTTGAAATCAAGAACAGCCTTGGGCAGATGGTTTACCTAGCTGTGGAAGACACTGACTGCTGTACTCGAAACTGCTGTGAAGCAGCTAGACCTTTCACCTTGAGGATCCTGGATAATCTGGGCCGAGAAGTCATGACTCTGGAGAGACCCCTGAGATGCAGTAGCTGTTGCTTCCCCTGCTGCCTCCAGGAGGTCAGTGTGAAGTTCCCATGGCAGCTGAGAAGGAGTGCAACAGGGGTTTTCAAGAATGCATTAAACCTGGACTGTGTGGCTATGGTTACATTCAACATGTACTCTTCTTGCTTTTGTAGATAGAAATCCAAGCTCCTCCTGGTGTGCCGGTAGGTTATGTGACTCAGACCTGGCACCCTTGTCTGCCAAAGTTGACTCTTCAAAATGAGAAGAAGCAGGATGTTCTAAAAGTTGTTGGCCCATGTGTTGCATGCACCTGCTGTACAGACATTGACTTTGAGGTAAGAAGTCTCAAGTCTCATAATGTTCATAGGATGTGCTTTCCTGACATGAAAGGAATATATTCCCATAGGATGTTCCCAATGCATTACTTAAATAGTGTAAGTTGATGTGTGCCCATCCAATTAATGGTCATTTAATTTTTCAGAGCAAAGGTCATTACTCTGATTAAAAGTTAATGTGGAGTATTCTCAGTGTCATGCAAACACAGGTCAATTCAGATAAATAAGAAGGAAAAGAAAAACCTTCCAGCATTTAAAAATTCCATAGTTTTTGCTAGTGATTTACTGAATGGCTAGACTGTTTACTGTGCAAATATGAGGCCCTGGACCTGGATCCCAGAACCCACAGGGAAACCTTAGTGTGCAAGTATCCACCTCTACTTCCAGTGCAGGTGTGTGTGTGAGGGGAAGGCTTCCTAAGGCTTGCTGGCCAGCCAGTCTAGCTCAATAGGAAAAAGTCTGTCTCAGTGCAAGGGACCTGGTCTCAATAAGGTAGGCAGTGATAAAAGACATCTAACTTTGACCTTTGGCATCTTTACTCACCATGTCATACATACCATGTGTACCATGCACAAACATGAATACATTAATACACACACAAACACACACAGAGACAGATAGACAGACAGACAGAGAGACTCTTCCTTCTGTTAAGACAGTATTATTCATTTTAAATCTAAGAGTAACCAAAACACTTAAAGTATTCCAGGGCCCTTCTTTCTTCCCTCATTCTGCATTATAAACCTCACCAGCTCTTGGGAATGTATACAAATTTTGTCACTTGGAATTCCTGTCAAAACCCCACTGATGTGATGAAGTTTCAGTATGGTGAGTAGAAGCCATGTCTTTTCTCTGATGTTTCATTTTCCAAATTTTCCATGGCCCAGAGTGAACTTGAAAATCTGGAGTAGAAAATTCCTGAAATAAACAGGACTTAAGCTGTAAATTACACACCCTATTCCCGGTAGTGTGAACTAACCTCAGGCTGTCCTGTTCCATCCTGCCTCAATGTGATTCATCTTCCTGCACACCCTCCCAAAGCTCCTTCCCAGCAGCCTTGGAGGGGCCAGTCATGAAGCCCGCTCCTGTGCTTTCTCAGTGCAGAGGTCCAACACTCTTCAGTCAGTAGCCTCTGCAGCCACGTGACCTCTGCAGCCACATGACCTCTGCAGATGTCATCTCACTGCCTGGCACTGTTTAACTCACTTCCTCAAGAAATAAAAGAAAATAAGGACTTTTTAGGGACATACCCATTCCCATAATGTTTTTCACTAACAGGTTATTTTTTTTTTAACAGTTCAGTTCTCTCAACTCATAAAATAAACTCTATAACAGAAATACAATAATAGGAAGCAATTTCACATACATAGAGCTCAGTAGCATCTGTAGGCTTCCAACAGGATCTTGGCCCATGCAGCTCTTGCATCAGGCACATTTCTCTCTGTTTATATTACACAGTTCTCTGGGCTCTGATAAACCCTTGCAGGAAATTAGGCCATTGGAATTTGAATATGTCTGACATTATACGATTTCTACAACAAATGTCCTAGCCAGGCTCATTGCTCTGTTTTTACTGGCAAGCATTTAAAGATGGGGAATTTGTTAAATTTAAAATCCATGTATTTTTCTTGGAAAATCAAAATGAGGAGAAACTGGACTCAATGTCCACACAGAGGAAAGAGTCTCCAAAGCTGAGCAGAGCTGTCACATTGTGGAAACTCTGGTACCCCAACCCCAGATCTCCCAAAGGTTTCTGCTTTCCAGGTTCATTCAGTTTTTACAGCACTTCCTGTATTCATATGGACTCAGTTTCTCTGAGAATCTGGGTGTGTTAAAGTGGCTTTCTCCTCTTACAGAATGCACATCTAAGGACAGAGCTGAGAGTTTTAAGAAAATACCTGTAACAAAAAAATATGCCTGTGATATGGGTGTATAAAAACACTTATGAACATTTGTAATGATAATTATTCATACAGAACATTATGCCTGTGTGAGGTTCAGAGAAGGTAGTAAGTATTTAGTTACAACATATGATAGATTGATTTTCTTTTTTTTAGTCAAGTAATGATACTAAGGGAAATTTTGCTGTCATATGCTTAATTAAAAAAAAACAAAACTGGAGTTTTGTGATATTCTTAATGATCGTGGATACTTCAAATACCCATTGCCTTAAATGAGTTACTCTCTTTATAATAGATTTAGAATAATGACATCTATCTCCTTGTCTTTGACAGAACTTAGAAACGCCTATTTGTTCCATTGCCTAGAGTTAGTGATGACAATGTTCATGTCTTAAAAGTGGGAAATGTTAGTAGCAGCCTCTAACAATAATGTTAGAACTGTGAGTAGATCAATAGCAGTTTTTGTTGTGCCAGTTCATTAATTTAGGGATGAAACTGTCTTGTTCAGGTGTCTTGTTTAAAATGCTACCTGGGGTCTGGAGGTGTGGCTTAGCAGCCACAGGCACTTGCTACCAAGTCTGACAGTCTGAGTTCTCTCCACAGGGCTAGTAATGGAAGGAGAAAAAAGTGACATCCCCAACTTGGCCTCAGACTCCTGCACCTACGCTAGGTGTGCAGGTACACACACACACACACACACACACACACACACACACACTATAAGAAATTCTTAAATTTAGCTAAAAATTCTTTTGTTCTGGTTACTTTTGACTGTAATTTACAATTCACGTTTCTGATCCCCCCTCCAGCAAAACTGCATATACATCGGAAAATAAATTCAGTTAATTTTAGATTACTGCTTTTTACTTTTTAAAAACTGGTAAATAGTTATATGTTGATCTTTAGTTTTGGGTTTATGATGCTGACAAATTTCCACTTATCTTCCATAATATAATTCACACTTCAAACATGTGTATGAGGTTTTATGACAGCTATTGCAAATAAAATACTAAAATACTACAAAGAGGATTTGTTTTAAGCCGGCTTATCATAACGTCATATCTGACACAACTGTAATGGTTCATGACTTCAAATCAGCGTCACTGTGTTCACGTCATGGCCTTTAGGTCAGCTGAGTTTCTGTGCACTGGTGGAAGCTCATGTAGATGGCGCTAACTAGGACCAGGAAGTGACCTCCCATCTGCTCAAGGAAAGTGTGTCGTAGGACTGTAGCCACAGCAGCTCTATGAGTGATACTGCCCATTGGATGCACATCCTGACCAAGCAAGTTAGCCTTGGTGAACACTCAAGTCATCTGCCAAACCCTGTCATCAAATTAGACTTAATGACAAAACCTAATTCTCACGGACCTGTAACAGGAATCTTAAAGAGTCTTATTAATAAAGTCAAACCCGAGGCCAGTTATTGGGGTGAATGCTGGAAGATCAGAGAAGCAGAACAAACCACAGCTATCTCACCATGGTAGTTCCTCAGGTGATCCTGTTGCCTCGGGCTGGAAGCTTCTGAGTCCTCCTCCACATGAATCTCAGCTGAACTGTGTTGCTCCAAAGCCTGAATGCTTAACCAACCAAATGCTTAACTACATGCTTTTCTCACTTAGTTCCTGGTGCTCATTCCTTATATACCTTTCTCTTTCTGCCCGCACTCCCTGGGATTAAAGGTTGGGTTTCTGGCATTAAAGGCGTGGGTCACCATGCTTAGCTTTTTCCTTGAACACACAGAGATCTACCTAGCTCTGCCTCCCAAGTGCTGGGATTAAAAGCGTGCACCACTACCGCCCAGCTTCTACTCTGGCTTGCTCTGACCTCAAGGCAACTTTATTAACATACAACTAAAATCACATTTCAATACAAATAAAATATCACTATATTTCCCCTTTTCTATTTTAATAAAAAGAAAAAAAGGAAAATGTTATAACTAATATAAGAAAAACTATATACAAAAGTACAATAACTATATATACCATATATACAAACAATAAATACCTGAATAATGTCTAGTCCATTTACATTTGACAAATTCAGAGAAAATAATTCCATTATCTATCCTATTTTGGTAAGTCCAAAATGTACCTGATTCACTTTCTATCCTAACTTATATTACTAATGGAACTGTCTTATAATGTCTTTCAAATTTATACACTTACAGCTCTTGGTGAGTTTTTCTGAAATCCTTAACAAAGATAATTATAACTATAACTAACTGATCTTCAACTCCCTCAGAGACCCAAGAAGGAAATAATACTACCTAATAAAAAATAAAAACAGGAAGTGCATGCAAGCAGCTTCCAAAAAAAATGTGAGTTGACAGACACAGTCAGCTGCCTGGACAGTCACCTAAGGTTTCTCCTCAGTGTTGTGGCATCATCTTCAGCCTATAGGCTTAGCGTATCTGACAGACTCCTTTGTGAACTAGGATGTATACAAGGTTAACAGTTTGACCTCACATTTGGTGAGAGCAGTCCATGTACCAGAAACACCTGAATTCCATTAGTGTCATGTCATGATTCAGGATTTTAAATTCTGGAAATTATTGATGTTTTTTTTAATTCAGCTGTCCATTTTTCTTGGCTGTGTATATGTGGCTTCATCTCGGCATCCTATTCTTCTTCACATCCCTCTATTAAATGCCAGTCTACTATTGAGAGGGGTGAGCTTAGTTATTCTTCAAGAATAACTGTTTCATGTGCTGTTCCATTGCACATCAGAAGCCATCGGCCCACTCCCTGTTCAGCTGCCTTCGAAGAAAAGGGCACTGTACCTTTTCCAGATTGCAAAGGTCACTCACTTCAGGGATGGTGCCATATTGTCCTGGCTTCAGAAGATGCCCTCGGTAGTCCTTGGTTTCATGTCCTGTCTGTCCTGTTTGTCAGCAGTTGATTCGAGGATACTTTGTTGTCCAGTGGCTAACTTTTGCCACAATGAAAGTTAACTCCATATGCAGTTTCTTCAATGCCCATATTTTCTCTGAAGTAGATTGGTACTGCCAGGAGCCGACATGTCTCATAGTCATAGCAAAAAAGAAAAATTCCTAAGTTATTAAAATGTTTTAAATGCCATATTCTACTGTAGATCTCTGAAGGGTTTGAAGATGACCTATCTAAAATAGGTCTGTTTGATCTTGAAAACACACCTAATATGACTATAAGTTCAGTTGTAATGTCTAACGACTAACTTTCATTTCTATATATCCTAATAGTTGGTAATACTAACATTCAAGGATTAGCAAATTGCATTATATTGTTAAATGAATGGTATAAATACAATATCTCGAGCAAGATTAGAAATACATGTATGGTATATTCTAACAATCTCAATCTCAATAATAATTTGTATACAATATAAAACAATCCAATTGAATGTAAAGTATTTAAAACTAGTAATTGTCTTTTTCTTTTTCTCTTTTTTTTTTAACAAGCACCTTTTGCCTAGCCCTTTTCCTAACCCTTAACAACAACTTGTAACCAACCCTCCTAAACAATGAAAACTATCCCAGACCCAATACCCATAAAAAGACCAAAAAACCACCCACCCCTCACCACCCCTTTGGGAATGTGGGTGTCGTATTCTTAAAATTGCTTCCTGCTGGGTATGGGCGAAGTTATCTTTATTCTGAAAAGAAAAATTTGGGGTTAATTGTCAAATTCTAGGAAAGGTAACTATATTCTTCGTTATCCATAATGCCAAAGTTCAGGGTTTATCTTAAGTCCTTATTCTAGTAGTCTTTGAAACTGGATCATCTCAGCTAGCCATCTCAGAATTGCTCTAAGCACTTTGTAGTCCAAAGCTGATCTGTAGATGATGTTTGTCAGCTTAGTTATATTATTTTCCACGTGGAATTGTCATTGTGGGGCCCCATCTTCTTCCTGGAGATTTCAGTTGATGTTAGGCCTGGCTGTGATTTCCTGCAGAAAACTGAAAAGAGACTTGAACACAAAGACATGTATAGGCAGCTAATCAAAGCCTTTTCTCTAGAATTAATTAGCACTCTATATGACCATTATTATCTTAACAAAGTTTTATATATATATTGTAAATTTTGATATAAAATTCATACTTTAAGAAAAGTTTAAATAATCAGAATAGAATCAAAGAATTGAGATTAGTAATAGAATAGTCCCTTAATTAATTTGGTTTTTCTCCTGTCCCATGTCAGAAGATGGCTCTTTCTTCTGGTATGATACAGGGAGTTTTCATTTTCCTTTTAACAACATGCTTGCGTTTAAAGGAGGAGAGAGCCATTCTCCAACTCCAAAGTCAGCTTTAAACTTTAATTAAACTGGGACTACAAGAAGACCAATAGTATTAATTTTTTAGAGACAGCAAAAACAAACATTTAGGAAGATTTATGAAATTTTGTAGATGATATACCCATAGGCCATTTTACTCTTTTTCCTGGGACAGATGATTTGTCCTTTTTCTTCAGTTGTCTCATTTGTCCAACTGTCTTCAGATTCGTTAGCCTTCATTCTCCTAAAAGACAAAAACAAAAACCCTTCCCCAAGCGGACCACCTAGTGTGGGTGTGAAGTAAAGTACCATTCTATGAGCAATAATTTGTGACTTCATTCTTATTAGAAGTAAATCACATTTAAGGTACCATCCTCCTCCAGCCACACCAAGATGTTGACTACCTCTGAATGTCCCTGTGTGTACTTGGTGGATCCTGTCTGAGGCCAGAGCATTAAAGGAGGCTGTTCCTCTTTTGATGTCTTTTGCAGGTTTGGAAAGGACATACCTCCTCTTCATTTGGTTCATGTCTATGTATACATACTTGGTGAGCATCCACATGCCCTCTATGGAGTGGCTTTAGTTAGTGTCCTACCCATTCTACTGTAAAATGGGCTTTTCCTCCCACAGAGTCCCCAAATCAGAACCTTTTCCACATTGGAAATCTGATTTCACATGCTTCTCTTGCATGTTTTACTCTGTACTTGTTATCAAGTCCTACCCCATCTCTGCTCCGGGAGCCTTCCATGGAGCTTCTTGTTGGTTCCTTCCACTCACCAGCTGGTCTTTAAGTATTTAAGTACAAGTGGCAATGAGCCTCTTGTATGAATCTTAAGAGGACTCAGTAATTAAAACAAACCCAGAGCCAGGTATTAGGGTAAATGCTGGAAGATCAGAGAAGCAGAACAAACCACAACCACCCCACTTTGCTAATTCTTCAGCTGATCCTGTTTCCTCAGACTGGAAGCCTCTGGGTCCTCATCCAAATGGATCTCAGCTGAACTGCTACTCAAAAGCCTGAAAGTTTAGCCAGCATCTAATTCCTCATCCTCATGCCTTAAATGCCTTTCTGCTTTCTGCCACCAGTTCCTGGGATTAAAGGCATGAGTCACCATGCCTAGTTATTTCCAGTGTGGCCTTGAACTCACAGAGATCCAGGTGATCTCTGCCTCTGGAATGCTAGGATTAAAGGCGTGTGTGCCACTATTTTCAGGCCTCTATATCTAGTGACTGTTCTGTTCTCTGACCTCAGATAAATTTATTAGGATGCACAATATTTTGAGGAACACAATACCACCACAACCTCTGCCACATTTACACATGTGTAAAAGCTATCCTTTTCAAAGCAGATAATGGAACAAGAGTTTCATCTTTTGTTTTCCCAATAGCCTCTAGAAATTTGTGAAAAAAACATTTTTGAAGATAATTTAAATAAAATATTTGTCTGGCTTTACTCCAGTTTTGAAAGTAGGCTTGCCATACACATTCTTCAAATTCTTACGCTTTTTTCATATGTAGATCAAGTCTCTTGATGAGCAATCTAGAATTGGCAAGATCTCCAAGCAATGGTCTGGGTGTGTGAAAGAGACCTTCACAGATTCAGATAACTTTGGGATCCAGTTCCCACTAGACCTGGATGTGAAGATGAAGGCTGTGACACTCGGGGCATGTTTCCTCTTAGTAAGTCTGTTCTTGCTAATCCTTAGTAGAAATTGTTCCATAGTGATTGGGCAGATGGTGTGTCCCAAAGTGACATTATTACACTAATGGGTTTTACACAAGGTTCCACTTTATTATAGCTCTTTAATTGCATGTAATCCTGAAATTCGGATATGGATGACTATTTTCTCTCTGAGGAGTCTATACCTTGTCACAAGGCAAGACACAGGTTTTATTATTCAGAGTTTCTTGTCTTTCAATTTTTTTTTTAATAAAACACAAAATTAGATTTGTGGAAGTATTGCATCTGTACTTAACTGGAAAAGTCTGATTGAAATGTATAACATGTTCAATCATTAAATTATCATATCATCTAAATATATAACTATAAATTACAATAAAGTTATGTATGCAGTCGTGCCTCTAACTTTCAATTTCTAGAATATTCATGGATTGAAGAGAGAAATTAATTTACACATTTATATACCCAGGTATCTGGAAAGTTCAAATAAATCAGACATTCATGATCAGTATTTACATAGTACCCTAGGGGATTCCAGTATGCAGCTAATATTGATCATTACTGGAAGAAGACAGTAGTCCTCAGCCTTAACTACACAGTAGAAATACCTAGAAGACTTCAAACTCTCCCTGCCTAGATTACAACTCTACTAAATTCAACTCTGAAGCTTTATCCAAGCTTTTAGTCTAGATAGAGTTCTAGCTGGTTCCATTATGTAGCAAGGTTTGAAACATGAGATATCTTAAACACTGATTTGGAGATGCAATCAAGACAAATAAATAAGACTTGTGCAGCCCTGCAGTCTGTACTTAAACCAAACAGATACAAAGTAAAATAAAGCTAAAATAAAACAGGATGTCACCATAATACCTACTGTGAGTCGTGTTTGGGCATCAATTCAAGAAAAACTATATTAAAAGACATGAGAATTCAAGTAAATATAAACAGTGACTGGCTATTTGATAGTATGAAGGATTTATTCTGGTATTTTAGTAAAAACAATTGTCCCTATCTGTATCCTTTCAATGTGAACTGGTTTGATAAAAGATTTTTGCTTTTAAACAATGTGGATAGGAGAATGGGGTTATACGATGAAGTAACAGGTAGACATAGCTTACTCATATTAGTCATTATTGAAGCCAAGTGAGCAGGTGCTGAGGTTTTTTGAACTAATGTTCTTTGAGTTATGCTTGGTTTTTTTCTTTGTTGCAAAAAGGTTAAATAAAAGCAATGTTGTGTGTAAACAAATAGAGAATGTGTGAAAGTAAATTTGGCCTTAATTTGGGGGAAATATTTTAAATTAAGGTCTAGACTTGTGAAAGACCCTACATTTAGGGGAAGAACATAATCTTCAGAGTTTATGGTGATGTGAAATAGGGCTGCAAGGGGAATGGCAATTGTTTTCTCTGGAAGAGAATTTATAGATAGGAAAAAAGAAATTTCTGAATGTTATGGCAAAGAAGATGCTGCATGTACAAAAACCATGGGAAGGAATTTCACAAGGTTTCACCACAATAGATAATAAATGAGACAGTAAATATGTGTATTGCACTTTATACAATATGAGCACATATTGAAACACCACCCCATGTTCTGTAAATGCAAGCACATTTTGTGCCAATGAAAATGTGTTATTGCTGCTGAGTTATTACTGTTGGTGGAATAAAAGAACAGGAAAAAAATGGGAAAGAAATAAATTCCGTAAGATTTGATAGTTACAGAAAGTAAACAAGAGGAAAGAGTAGGCAGGTTTAGAGGAGAATTGCTGCCCCGGAGCCAAATAGAAAGCTTGATCTTTATTTCATTCTGCATGAAAAGGCTACATCAACACCAAGTCTAAAGCTGACCGTGGATCTCATGTTAATTAAGACATTGCATTGTTAGAGAGAAACTAGTAGTTAGGGAAAGGACCAGAGGTTATAAGCCCTGGTGGCTCTTCCAGAGGACCTGAGTGTGAATTCCAGCACCACGTGACAACTCAGGACCACCTATTAGTCCAGTTCCAAGAGATCTTCAGGCCTCCATGGGCACTGCTTGCACAGACATGTGTGGAGATGCAACACTGATAAACTTAAATCATTAACAAAAAAAAAGTTTCAACTTAGAAAGATGGAAAGATTTCAAAGGAAATGTGAAAACTATTTAGAGAAAGTACGGGGGAGTTAATTAAATCGAAACAGACATGGAGAAATAAATACAATTAGAGAATTTAATTGCTATTGTAATCAGAAGGGGAAGGTCGTGCTTCTTTATAGACTTTCCAGCATTTACCCTCATTACATTCATTTATCTTGGATGACATTATGTCATTGGGCATTAAGTGCTCTTAGCTTTTTGTATCTGAGAATAGGCCATTCTTTGTTTCTGAAAAATTATTTCTATGTTTTGTTTTTGTCTAGGATTACATGTTTTTTGAAGGCTGTGAATAGGAATGAAGTCGTCAGTGTGATGGGGACTAATGACGATAACAGAGAAGAATTGACATCTCCACAATGAGACCATGTAAATGGGAACTAATCGGTGGCTGTATTTTTCTATATTGAAATTTCTCAGAATTAAGCTATAATACATGAGGCATAATGTGTACAGTTTTGCTTTCTAAATGACAGTTTATCTTCTACATAATTGGAATCGACGTGGGCTTAATTCTTTAAACACATCTAAATTAATAAAAATGAAAATGTATATTTAGAAATAAAACATTTTATGGAAAAGTAAGTGAAATCATAATCTGATTTATTTCTCATTTTCTGTTCCATTTAAACCTTGCTAGTGTTAGTTATAAAATTATACTTGATTTTATCAAATCTAATTAGTTTATTTCTTACAAAAAATGTTATTTTGATAATAAATATTTTGTAAGTTTTTCTAAATGTTACTATTTTGTTGACTGGGAAATACTCAATAAAATGCGAATAAGAAAAAGTAACATATTTTCTTCTATCTTTAGGAAATAGCATCAAAAGCCCTTTTATAATCTTTACTATTATAAATTTTAATCCTGAAAAGTCCTTAACTTACCAATTTTAAATGCTTTTCAGTGACTCGTTTTTCTGCCAAGAAACACTAACTTTTAGGACTCACTCTTTTTACAACTATTGGTACACTGTTTGACATTGCCGTTTATATTCTATTCAATTGTTAATTGAGAACCTATCATGGATACAGCCAGGGAACAATTTGATCTTGGCTGTCCCTCAATTAAGGTTCAGTCTCCCAGGTCACTCTAGTTTATGTCAAGATGACAATGAGCACTAACCATGACATCAGGGTGTTTTACCAAGATTTGGGACTGTGGTTATGATAAAACTTAACCATGTACTTCTTAGGTCTTTGGGAGTGAGCTGTGGGAAGAATGTGGAAAAGTTTGAAATTTGGGGCTACAAAAATCAAAAATGTTGTTAGCAAAGCTGAAGTGGCCATTCTGGTGGGTGTTTCAATGACCAAAAGGCCGTGAAAATTTTGGACTGTTAAGGCCTCATTTCATAGGGCAACATGAACACTTAAGAACAGGGCTAAGGCCATTCATGTTCTATTCTGACAAAGAGTCTGGTTTTACTTTGACCATATTCAGAGAATTTGAATTAACCTGAATTCAAAAGTGATGGCCTAATTTGTATGGAAGAGGACATTCTAAGGCAGGATGTTATTGAAACTGTTTCTACTGTGATTTCTCACCACAAACTTTCAGATTGTGAGAGAAAGCAATTAGTTCAGTACAAAGAAATAAAAAAATGTGAAGCTCCATGAGGAAAGGCGTATACATAACAAGGCTTAGAGCTGTGAACAATAGAGAATTATTGGCTCCTGGAATCTCACAATTAATGGAGCAGAACACCAAAGTCTGGAAACCAGAGGCAACATTTATTCAATAACACTGTGGGGGAAAATTCTAGCTAGTCAGGTTAATAGAGAATAATTTGATTCTGTAGCCCCGAGGAAGGGCTACAGATCCTTTTTAGAGCACAGGGCAGAGAGTAGCAGGAATCTTAACAGGTCTTATTGATAAGAACAAACCTGAGGCCAGTTATTGGGGTGAATGCTGGAAGATCTGAGAGACAGAACAAGCCTCAGCTACTTCACCTCGCCAGTTCCTCAGCTGGTCTTGTTTCCTCAGACTGGAAGCTTTTGAGTCCTCATCCACATGAATCTCAGCTGAACTGTGCTTCTCCAAAGTCTAAAAGTTTAACCAGCCAAATGCTTCTAGTTTCTGGTCTTCACGCCTTATATATCTTTCTGTTTTCTACCATCACTCCTTGTGATTAAAGTCTCAATGCTGGCTGTATCCTTGAACACACAGAGATCTGCCTAGCTCTGCCTCCCAAGTGCTGGGATTAAAGGCATGCACCACCACAGCCCAGCTTCTGCTATGGCTTGCTCTGACCCATTTTCTAGCCACCATTTTTGGCTCTGTATCTAGTGGCTGTCTGTTCTCTGACCCCCAAAAAATTTATTAGGGTGCACAATATTTTGGGGAACATAATACAAGTACATTTTGAGATTTATGGCATTTTGAGAGTCTCAGTGTCTTGACTTGAGCTAGCACTCTCCAGGTACCTCTGAGATGGAAGGGGATCCGGGATTTACTACTTCTGATTACATGGTGTTAGTTTAAAATGTTTACCTAGTTGTGGGTTCATTTAAATTGCTTCTCCCCTGCCTGGGAGAATGCAGGGTGAAGGGTCAAAGTGGCTATCTGCCCTAATACATTCAAAAATATGCATATAGGTTACAAGTGTACAATTGTTTTTACATATTCCTGGGCTCTTCAAGAACAAATAAGAAAGCATCTACAATTGTTGAAGACATTAACATTATTAACAATAAGCCCTCTTTCTCTGCACTGGGACTGTAATAAAGGTGACCCAAGAGCAAGATCCCTCCCATCAAAGGCTCCAGCTTGTGAAAATGGAAACTTAAGAAAAGGAGAAGGCCTGACGGACAATGTAGTTTGGGGGAGGGTTGTCTTGTCTTCTCTGAAGCCACTGCCTCAGAAAACATTTCCAGAGCCAACACACAGAAGCGGATAGAGTTGTGGGCTTTGAGGAAGGGAAGGGCAAGCTCCAAGTTGGAGCAGAGCTTGGCAGTGTCATCCGTGTGCTAGTAGTTTGAAGACATGGGAGACAGAAGATTGGAGTGTAATGGGAACAGCTCAGGCGAACCAATGTGGAATGAAGGCAGAGTATCTACAGGAGGGCTCCATAGGCTATGTCACAAAGCTGAAAATGTTCAGCTAAAGGTACCAGTGGAAAACCCAGAATATTGAAAGTGTCAGGAAAATGGTATGTGTATGGACAGGCCTAGAATGAAGCCAGTCCAGACTAGATGTGTGGAAGGCAACAGAGCCAGACAAGTAGACCATCCAAGCTCTTTGGAGTCCAGTTTATTGTACCCTAAGCCCCAGGTGCCAGACATGAAAATTTTTGAATAGGTAATTTATTCTGCTGGATTTGGGTTTTGTTTGGTATGACTGTTCCTACTGTAACTGTTCCTTGGTTCTTTCACTTCTGGAACAGAAAAGTTTACTCTGCCATTGTATGTTGAAAATATGAATCTTACTTTTGGTTTTATGGGAGCTGAAAGTGAAGAGGGTTTAGACTTTAAAAGTATTGAAACTATTAATGATTGGGATTTTCAGTGTCATAATGTATTAGGTATTATAACATGGTTATGAATTTATGGAGATAGGAGGTTGTAGGTTAAGGATTAAATGTCATTTGTTTGAATGTCAAGTTGACAAGGGGTACATTTATGATGGCTTAATGTTAACTGTCAGTGTCACAGAGTTTAGAATCACCTGGGAGATGGGCCTTAAGCATGCCTACATGGGATTCTCTTGACTATGCTAGTAGATGTCAAAAGACTCATCTTGACCAAGGTGGGACCATGACCTCCTCATGGAATCCTGGACTATGTAAAATAGAGAAAGTGAGCTGAGCACTAGGAAACAATCGTTGCTCTGTTTCCTGTTACATATTCAAGTTAATCTTCAACCTATTTTCCGTGTTTGTGTGATTTTAAATGCCCCTATTTGTGCCAAAAAGTAGTTTAAAAATTTACCTAAGCCAACCAGATCTGGAACATTCATGCTTAATTCTGTTTCTCTACTAAAGAAAATATGGTTTTAACTGTGGATTATGAGTTTGTATCATTAACATTGAATTTTTTCTGTCTGGCAGGGCTAGAGAACAAACAGTGGCATATGTGTGAGATAAAATTTTGTTTTGTTATGGTGTGTGTGTACATACTTGAGAATTAGTTGCTAGGAAACATTTCAACTTCAATTACACATTACCAGCAAAATGAGTCATTGGAGGAATAATGCAGAGAAATTTCTTCTTACCTGAACTTTACAGAGTAAGTTGGATCCCAATTGATTTCTTATCCTTTCTAGTTCCTACTCTTAGAACAGAATGTATTAGACTACATAATTTATAAAGACTAGGTACCAATTCTAAAGCCCCAAGGGACAATATCCCAGTGACAGCACTCTACAAAGACCTCTACTTCATGGCATTGCCCTAGTCTGCCCATGTTTCACTTGGAGTCTAAGTGAAGGTAGCCAACCCCCATAGTTGTGCATTAGATACACCGGCAGATTCAGCACCACGTGAGCATTGTTCATAACTATGTCTATGCCATGCAGAGTGGCATCCCAGGACGCCCAAGCCCCACTTGAGCCACATGCAGAGCATTGGAAGAGCAATGCACCGGAATGTAGGAGCTGAGACCAGAATCTAGAGTGGACAAGGAGCCCCAAGTTTCCAAACGTACCCCAGGCCCCGCTCTTGGCAATGTTCTGTTCTCATAGGCTTGGTGCATTAAATCTTTTTTTTTTTTTTAAGATTTATTTATTTATTTATTTACTTATTTCTTCATTATTTATTATGTATAGTGTTCTGCCTGCAGGCCAGAAGAGAGCACCAGATCTCGTTACAGATGGTTGTGAGCCACCATGTGGTTGCTGGGATTGAACTCAGGACCTCTGAAAGAGCAGTCAGTGTTCTTAACCTCTGAGCTATCTCTCCAGCCCTGGTACATTGAATCTTTAAGAGAAGTGGCAGCGTTGGAAGTCTCTGAAGTGAGATTTTCTCCTGCTGTCTTGATGAATAATAGCATGTGACTTTGTCAGAGCTTATCAATCTCTGTGCCACACATTCTTTTTACAGGGTGAATAAATTTCTACCCCTCTATGTTATGCCTATCTTTTGATTATACTACCTATCTTTAATACATTTTTCATTTACATACTTTTGCTATAGTCCATCCAAGACAGCCATGCTATACCCTCCATACTTTGCTGAGATTTTTTTTTTCTCTGTTAAATATTTTGGTGTTTTATGGCAAAGTTCTGTCTTTTATGAAGTCATCCATACACACACTAGTTAGTGCATTTCTTTGTTACTTCATTAGAAGTTGAACTTTTCTCTTGGATCCAATACCTAGTTCCTCAGTTTTGTTTAAGACAGTTTGTCTTTCATTAGGAATTTCCTTCAGTGTTCAATTTTCTTCCAACACAGTGATTATAACCAGTAAGAAAATTTCTCTGGGCTGTGCTGGCTCACACCTTTGATCCCAGCACTCGAGAGGCAGAGCCAGGCCTCTGTGAGTTTGAGGCCAGCCTGGTCTACAGAGTGAGTTCCAGGAAAGGTGCAAAGCTACACAGAGAAACCTTGTCTTGAACCCCCCCCCCCAAAAAAAAGAAAGAAAGAAAGAAAATCTCACCACATCTCCCCTCTTCTGTTCATTCTTACCAGATCACTGTGCAAACTCACCAACCAGGCAGGTGCAAAACGACCCTGCAGCAGCTCCAACTTTCCAGGTGCAACTGGGTGGGCTGGGCTTTAATTGTCACCTTGGTAGAACCTAGAATCCCTTGGTAAGCGGTTCCCAATGAGGAACCTTCTACATTTGGTTAGCCTGTGAAGGGGATTGCCTTTTATTGTTATTACTGTTACAATTTTTTTAAAGTTTTCTATACAATGTATTTTGGTCATATTCTTTCCCCTTCCCCAACCCCTCCCAGATCCTCCTCACCACCCCACCCACCCAACTTTTTGTTGTTTCTCTCAAAGAAAGGCACAAAGGGGACAGAGTGGGTTTTTTTCTTTCTTTGTTTGTTTTGTTTTTGAAGGGTTGTCTTAATTAGATTAGTTGTTGTGGGAAGATCCAGGCCAATGTGGGTGGCCCCAATCCCTTGGCAGAGGATTAGAAAGTTTGAGCTGTGCAGAGCCAGCAACCAGGTGAGCTCGCATGCATTTACTTCTTCCTGCTTTGACCTGGGGCGGGGGGGGGGGGGGGGGGGGGGGTGTAGACGTGGCCCCGCTGCTTCAAACTGCCGCTGTGATTCCAATAAGGATGGGCTTAAAAATGTCAAATTGGGTCCTAGATTACAAACAGAAATTTTGTGGAACAGATACCCAAAACAAAAGAAAAAAAAAAAAAAACCTACAAAGCATATGTATCTATCTTAAGTAATTTTTCTATTTTTTCTTTCTCCCTCACTTACTTTGATAATCTGTTGTGATATTTGTGAAGAAAATAGATCCACTTAATTCATATAAATGCATTCATTAGAACTGAAATAACAGATTAAAAGCATAAGAAATGAATTGATTTAGGTGAAATCACTAATTAATGGTCACATAAAGAGATTCTGCATCTGTCCTGTGTTTACAGCAGTTACACTGTTTGTGGGACTAGTAAACATTTTTTTACCAGATGATACTGACAGCTGTTCAGTCACGGAAAAAGTTTATTGCTGAATCGGGAATTTTTTTATAGGCAGTAACTTCAACTACTGCAGTTTGCCATGCAAAGGGGAAGTGCTGGGAAGACATGACATGTTTACCCTTTAACAGCCCACAGCTTCTGTGCCCATGACGTCTTTGCATTGTTGGGTTTGTGACATTTTAGTAGGGAGATTCACTTTCACTTTTAATTCCGTTTCTGAAATTTCTAGTAACACTGAACATGCTTTCACTTATTTGAATGTTCAAGTTTACTGAAGTAGGAACTATCTTTTTACATATTAAGTAATTTTTTTTCTGCTGATTTTCTTTATTGTTGCTGATTCATAGACATTCTTTTCTGATTAGCAGATTGCTCATAAGTTAACAATACTACAATTATTTTCTCAGGTAATCTTTTATTTTATCTGACTTGTGATGGCACTTTAATATGAAAATTATAGTCATAATTGCTAATTATTATAGAGTGATTTGCAGTTGGTTTTGCTTTGCCTGTTTTTGCTTTGAAAATTTCTTTTTCCTTGTATGTCATTAATTTACTTTTTATATAATATGTATAGACATTGGCTTTTATTTTATACAATGGCTAACTTCTCAGACTCAATAGGAGTCCATCTTTGCCATTGATCTATAATGCTACTTCTGCTAGCATCCTTGTGTTCATGGTATTTGGGGGGTGGTGTGGGAGACAGTATGTTTCTAGGTTTCCTCTCCCATTCTGTTGACATCTGTAAATAAGTGCTGAGTATTTTTTTATGTGAGTTTTCCCTCATCTATGGAAGATACAACCAGCAAAAGGGAAGAGCAAGACAGAGGTCTTTCAATGTCCTGCTAGCTAGAAAGGACTTGTTTTCAGGACTGTACTAGGTTACTGTATACTTATATAATAGCATTGGTTCTGTTTATGAACAAGCTAATTGCATTACAGTAAAAAATAATTATAGAAGACTGCATAAGACTTTAGAGTTATCAGTTTTACTATTAAAATGAATTACCTACTCCATTTTTTAAAATCTTACACAAAATGCAAAGCTATGAGGAAAGTGATGTATAGGTGAAATTGGAGAAATGCATACACTCTTTGTAGACTTTAAGAACGACTGCTTTATGTGATTTGTAAAGAAATTATATTTTATAGCCCTCACTAATGTAAATGGAACCTAAGGTGTTATGTGCTACAAATGGAATTGATGTGAGGCCAACCCTTGTAGCATTAATATAAATTATCAGTGTTATACACAAGTAAATTAAAATACAGTTTAATTAAATGCAGTTCATCCAGGTTAATAAACTATGTCCATATTACATATATATCAAGAGGAATGTTTTCAGGGATAGGGAGACTTTTACATTCTACATTTGTACTTCATATTGTATTAAGCACATATGCACTGTAAATATCTCAGTATACTTACACAACTGATGATGTCGTGTTTGCTCTGAGACAACTTTAACCTACATGATGTCTCAGAGGTGAGGTGAGGCTCAGTAACCTTGGCAGTATGTGTGTACCCCACTATAAGAGAAACTATCCTAGGGAGAGCATGCCCCAGCAGAGGCTCCGCAGCAGCAGCAGCAGCATGGATCACAGAAACAAGGTTGACTACCTGACTCGGGACAAAAATAAACTTTTTTTTTTTTTCAAGAAGAAACTTTTAATGATTGACTATCTGTGTTCCAGTTCCTTCTAATATGTGCAACCAGGGGTGAAGAGAGGGGAGGCAGAATTTGAGGATGGCTAATCTGTTTTACCAGATTGCTGGCTCTGTGACTAGTACAGCTTAGGATTCAATTCCTATTTCTGCTCACTGCTGTTTTATAGGCATCACAAACTCCAGTATTCTGTGACAGTTCCATCCCTTACACCAAACTGCGAATGGTTAAGTTTATTTCCTGATGACCTCTCTCTGTTGGCTTGCAAGGAGAGTACCCCAAACAGCCTTTCTTCTTAGCATTGTTCCTGTTCTATGGCTAACTGTGCTTTGAGTGGACAGGAAACAGAGAGTTTAATACAATAGATAACAAGAACATTTAAAACTACAAACAACAACAACAAAAATCTTTCCCAGGGGACTGCATGAACTGAGCTAGCTGGCTCATGCTCCAGCTGCGACTCATATAGACAATGTGTGCCCCAAGACTTGAATTCAAAAGCAATTCCCGCCAATTCCTGTTGGCTTCTTTATCACTGTTACTCAGGCCACTTTACATGCTGACATTGGAGAAGACAGTTAAGTTCCCACAAAGAAATTCCTCCTGTGGACAGGATCCAGACCCAGGCAAAGAAAACATGAGGTCAATGGAATAACAAAGGTGAAAATGACTCCCTGTCCCATGAGTGGATTTTAGACCTTTTCTTGGAACTCATTTTAACTGGTGTCCTGAACCTGCTAATTAGGGCTCATGGCTCAGCGACTACAGGGACAGCCAGTAGAGTTAAATGCCCAGTGCTGCAGGAGAATCATACTCTCATCAGGAGGACAGGAACTACAGTGAGCCATGCTGGTGCCTCCCAGACTAAAGCAAGCCCTCTCCTCTGCAGACTGCCTAAATAGGTTACCATCCCAACCTACGTGCCAAGGTGTGAGGTCCACACTCTCCAATGCCAAGAACAATGTGGGGTCATGGGAATTCGGGAAGTTGAAGGGAGTGGAAGGAGTCTTAGCTGATAAGACATGCTTCATTCACCAAATCACAGAGTATTAGGCAGGTAGACACTGGCAGGCACCCTCAAGTGGACATACCTACATATGCAGGCCAGCACACAGACAGCAGGTAGGCACACACAGTCCTTCTTCACTCATTGGCTGGTAAAAGTCAAAATCACTCACTTCAGATCTTATAGCCACGTTTATACAATAGCACACAAAAGTGATATTTTTTCCAAGAATCATTACTTAACAGATTACATCACCATTTACCCTGAGTTCTCCAGATATACCCTGAGTTCAAAGCACCTCAGTGAGCCCTGTAGGCTCATATATTTGAATACTTGGTTCCTGGTGGGTAGAACTATTTGAGAAGGTTTAGGAGATGTGGCCTTGTTACTGAAGGTGTGTCACTGGGGTAGGCATGGAGACTTTGAGGTTTCAAGAGTTGTGATCTCTCTTTCTCTGCTTAATACTTGTAAATCAAGATATAAGATCTCAACTATTTACTCACTGTGCCATTAGAGACTCTAATATTTTGTAGTGGTAAGCTCAATTAAGCAGTCATTAGTTGACTGGAGATCCCCTGGATGTCCAGTAATAGTCATGTTGCCCCATGTCAGTTATTGATATCAGTGTCATGGTGTCTAAACATAAACTGATCCTTAAGGATTTTTGTTTCCTGCACAGGGCTGTTGTCACAATCCAAGAAATACTCCCTCCCCATAAGCAGATGCTTAATGAACAAAATTTAATTACTTAAGACAATTTTTTAAGTACTGGTATTTCTTCTTGTTTAAGAGTGGAGAGACTTCTTCTGGAATAAAACTAGTCTTCTGTATCTCAAGGTTTACCTTAGCTGATCCTTCCTCTGACTTTCAATGTTACAAGTACACGAAAACCTTACTTTTAATTCTCTGTCCCTTTTGCTTTATAACTGTTCACATATTTAACCTGATACACAACTAGCTCCCCTTTGAATAAGTAAAGAAGTACCTCTGATTCACAAGTAAACAATTTTCTGCTGAATCCTGCCTATCTGTCTTCTTGGTGAACATTCCAAAAGCAATCATTAACTGAAGTTAACCTTAAGGGCATCCGTAGTAATGTAATAATGCCTATCTTAGATTTCTATTGCTGTGATAAAGATCATGGCCAAAAGCAAGTTGGGGAGGAAAGGGTTTAATTATTTCAGCTTAAACATCTAGGTAACAGTCCATCACTAAGAGAGATCACAGCAGGAACTCAAGTAGGGCAGGAACACGTGGAAGCAGGAATGAAGAATGCTTGCTCTCCAGGATTTGCTTGGTTTGTACAACGCCCTGAAATCTCTTTCCCCTGCAAAGGACTGCTTCAGGGAGCAACCAGCAACTCCTCCTGCGAGCCTCAAGTCCCACCTGACTGTAATCATAGCTACTAAAGGCTATCAACCAAATGCCAAGGGACCTCCCCTTCCCTCTGAAACCTTGGAAATTGGGAATCCTGCTTTGTCTTGTTGGACTGAGTCCTCCTTCAAATCCCTACTGCCCTCTCTATAGTATTAATACCGCCTCCAATAAATCTCCCGCCCTGAGGACTATGTGTCTCCATGGTTTGCTCCCCAAACTTCACCATTTTCTCTAACATGCTGACTGCATTATGCAATACTGATGCTCATGAGACTTTGGGACTTCTGTGTTAGCTACAGAATCTAGTGGTTTTAAGGGAAGAGGTTTGAAAGCATACACAATAGACTCATTTTTTTCCTGAATATATATGTATATATACCCACTCATATATACATGGGTAAATGTAATTTCACAAATACATACAATTACTACATGGTTAAAAGGTAACATTTATTAAAGGATCTGCAGTACTTTGTTAGATTTTTCTTCCCCTCACTAAATGCCTGATTGAAATATTTTAATCAAAGGCAGGTTTTTTTTGGCTTGTAGTTTGAGGACTTTCCATGAGTTTTTGGCTGGTTCCATTGTTTCTGGGTACATGTTATAACAGAGCATCCTATCCCATGTACATGGAGGAGAAAATTGCTCACTGTATGGTGATCAGGAAGCAGTGAGGGAAGAGCCTGGGATCCTCCATTCTTTGGAGGGGTACCCAATGACTTACTTCTTTCAACTATGTCCAACCTCCCGCCTTCTCTTAGTAATATCATCAAATTATGAATCCATCAATGAATTCAGAGTCCTTATTATTCAATTATGTCTCAATGAATAGATTCATCATCTTGGGGAAATCCTTCAACAACATGAACCTTTTTGGGGACACTTGTTCAAACCATAACAAACTTACCTAGGATGCTTAACATCCATGTCACAGTCAATCTAAATTTCCATGACTTATTTTGTGTACATAGAATTTTTAACTTATTAAAACTACTTGTTAATCTGCTCTTCTATAACAAATCTACATATAACCACTGTTCATTCATTGGAAAATTCTTCCTAGATATCACATGGATGCCTACCTTTACCACTCCACCCCTTGGGTAATACTCTGTATAAATAACAACTTTAAATCAATAAATAAGCAAATGTTTTCACCCATCGAGATATTTGATTTTTTTTTTTTTTTTGGTTTTTGGTTTTTGGAGACAGGGTTTCTCTGTGTAGCTTTGTGCCTTTCCCGGAACTCACTTGGTAGCCCAGGCTGGCCTTGAATTCACAGAGATCTTCCTGGCTCTGCCTCCCAAGTGCTGGGATTAAAGGCGTGCGCCACCACTGCCCACTTTGAGATTCCTTTTAAAAAGTATCATTCTTTTAAGGAGAACATAAAGTATATTAAGCTATCATTTTGTGTCTCAGTCAGTATTACTGGCTGAGGATCCTAAGTATTTTAAAGTCCAGTAGAAGAGGGATGGGAAGAGTGAAGAACCAGGGGCAGTGGCTAACGACAAGGAAACAATGTCATCGGGTCAAAGCATGGCGGCTCCACACACGAACTCAGAGCTGCTGTGGCAGCATGCACAAGACCTTCAAAGGCCAAGCCAGACTAAATCCCAGCATGGAGAGGGAAGTAGGGTCCACAATTCCACCTTGTACCCATGGAGCTGTTGGCAGTCACTGGCTGCTGCAGACAGGGAAAAGCAGTTTTATTTGAGTGTGTAGCCCCTGGTAAGTTGATTTTACTCCAGTGGAAGATTGCACATCCAGGAATGTATGGGTTGCATGGCTTGGTATTATAGTATTTTAAAAAATGGAACAGAAAATTGGGTAGTTAGAAAAAAGGGGTTGAATCTTGCAGCAGGAGGGATGAATATGATCTAAACATGTATAAAACTCCCAAGGAACTAATAATAATAATTACAATATTAATAATAATAAAACATCTTACAAACATTTCTCTGATGACTTAGGTGGTATGTTATTTCAGAGATGAAATCTTCAGAAGAATAATGAAATTTTGCCTTAAATTATGAACTAATAATTTTAATTCAACTCAACATTCATTTATTTAAACATAAAACACACTATTCTGTATCCAAAATTCTTAACCCAAGAAAAGTGCACTACCATATAATTTTATAACTAGAAGAATGGAGCTTCATTTCAAAGACAATAAAGTTGAGAGTTGACTAAGTATGCCATAGTAAAGGTCACTGTAGACTATTCTGAATAAATCTCATGTTTGTGTGTGTGTGTGTGTGTGTGTGTGTGTGTGTGTGTGTGTGTAACCTCATAATTCTATAAAAGCAAGAATTGTGCCTTATTTTTGTTTACTCCCATGAAAGAAAATTAAAGCGGAAGTTGTAGGTGAAGAGGCATTCAAACATCTGCATATACTAGATTTTGGAATGGTGCAATGAATCCATATTTGTTTTCATCATTTATTTCTGTCATTTACCTGCAACATACAGCCCACGCTCCTGGAAACCAAGAGGGCACAACACTACAGCGTTAATTTGCTGCCTTCATGCTCACAGAAACAGAGTTCAATATGTCTATCTAGTTAGGGTGCTCGGAAGATTACTGATTGCACATGACACATTTAGGCAGCCTTCTCTTCTCTATGGAGAAGTCAGATACTTGAGGGACATGAATCCTTTGGGACAGGATGAGTTCATCTTTCAGAAAGGCAGTTTGCTTTGGCCTATCTTCTGTTTCTCCATGAATGCCTGCTGTGGGATGGTCTGTGTGTCAAATGTGTTGCTCTGATTGGTTAGAATAAATAAAATGCTAATTGGCCAGTAGCCAGGCAGAAAGGATAGGGTAGGCGGGACAAAAAAGAGGAGAAGGCTGGGAACAGGAAGGCTGGGAGGAGACACTGCCATGAGAAGCAACATGTAAAGACACCGGTAAGCCACAAGCCATGTGGCAAAGTATAGACTAACAGAAATGGGTTAATTTAAGATAGAAAAGGTAGATAACAAAAAGCCTGCCACGGCCATACAGTTTGTAAGCAATGTAAGTTTCTGTGTGCTTTCTTGGTTGGGTCTGAGCGACTGTGGGACTGGAGGGCGAGAGAGATTTGTCCTGACTCTGGGCCAGGCAGGAAATCACTAACTACAAATGCCAGTTGTGTTTGTTTTTCCTGATTCTACATGCTGTGAGGTAGAGCCTCTCTGCCCCACCCACACAAAATGCCCTATAAGCACTGCACTGTATTTATGGCAATATGGAGGTTACCCTTCATGCTCCTTTCACTGCATAGGTATTCAGACCCCTTTTCCTGGTCCAGAGGAGGCAAGCCCTAGAGAGAGTGTCATATTGTCTGTAGGTGAGGAAGGTATAAGGGCGATCGTAGGAGAGTAACTCACCCTACTATCTCAACACTGTTCCTCGAGATGCTCAAATCCCTGTTTTAAGGTTATTCCATCTTTCTTACATTTAAATACTTTTCCCTTTTCTAAGATGGGAAAGGTTTTCCATTATTTCCTGAACTTAAACTCTGCTTTCCATAATGTAATGTTCTATTTACATTCTTTTCTGTCTTTGCCTTTTTCATATGTGACCAAGAAGGATACTTCTCAATAATATCACCATGTATATTATTGCTAAAATGGAAAACAACATGCAATGTCCTTCAACCATGCCATGGGCTATAAATATTTCATTTCCATGGTGTTTGTCCTACAAAAATAACAATGCCTTTAGCAATCACAAACATCTTAGAGATATGACAGAACGTTGCTCAAGTATTTGAAAGTAAATTATTCCAAGATCATGAAAAATTATTAACTGTATATCCCTGGGCACCTCCAAGTATCCATAGAACTAGTTAGGTTCTAGGTTCTGAATGGAATGTTAATTGTTGTAGCTACTGAGACCTGCCCATCCTGGACTCTTCCTAATAGCAACTTGAAAGGACTGGAATGTGAGCCAGAAGAAGGTCCAATCTTCTTTGCACTGATGTCTAAGGTAGCCATTTCATATGTATCTGTCAGAGACTTTGAAATATTGACAATCATAACTGACTATAGCTACATTTATGCCTAGGATCTCATTCATACCAGCCTGTAAAACTCCTATCAAGCATATTGGGTTTTTGTTGTTGTTGTTTTTGGCCATTATAACAAGACCCCATCTAGATGGGTTGTAACAATAGAAAATGACTTCTCACAGTCTGGAGGCTCAGGACCCAAGATTAAGGGACTGAGATTTTATGTCTGAAAAGACCCTGCTCCCTCATAATCTAACTTCTCCTGGATCCTCATATAGCTTAAGGGGAAAGCTCCCTCAGATGTCTATTTTATAAAACCACTAATCCTAAGCATGAGGATTCTTTCCTCAGTACTTAATCATTTCTTCATAAATCCATCACTTTATGAATTTTGTTTCTTGCTGTTTGGCAGACATATATGAGACTATTGAACTAAGAAACACATGTCCAGATAAAAGGATTCAAATTCTGTTGAGGCTTCATTGATACTAGTATGATATGGGTGATAACCTGATGGTTGTTTTTGGAGACATTGCCTAAGATTTTGAGTTCTTAAGCCTCTATATTGGAATTTAGTCTCTTAATTTGGAATCAGGATTTTATGTTTATGTCTAGAATAAAAAGAATTAAATGCCCTAGCTGGATTATAATAAATGCCTCCAGAATCATTTTTCTTCTGACATATAAATAATATGTATGTAACTCACGTGACCCTGAAGAGGCCTTATGCTTTCCTACTATCTTTTTGTACTATTCACACTCATGCAAAGATCTAAGTCAAATGTTCTTGTTTCCACCTTATTCCTCTGGACATGTGGGTTCATTTCAGAGCTGTTCCACATGTAAATCTAATGTGAAAAAAAAAATGTTTCTTAGGATCAGGTTTCATCTTAAAAAATAGGGTAATGATTGACCTAAACATGAACAAGAAGTTCTTATCTTGAACCAACAGTGAATCTTTTCAGAGATAAGATACATAGCAAGTATGTGATTGTATAACCAGAACCTAAGCCAGAGGCCCAATTCTAGGGGTTCCAACTTGTAAATTCTAGGCATTGGTCCCAAAGAAAGCAAGCAGAAGTAATGATGAAGAATCAAGAAAGGACTTTATGTAAAATGTACACTTTGGAAATGAGAAAATTGAACATCTGAGTGCATCTTTCTAATAGCTATGAGCTTTAGCAGTAAAGAGAAGAATTAGGTAGAAAGTGAGAAGAATACATAATTGAGCAGTCTTGATCAAACTGTGGTGTGGTGATGATTATATGGTCTTGGTTCTGAAAAATGGTTCTAATGAAGTATTTTAATGGGGCAAACTGGCTCCCAGGAGATTGTCGCTCCTGCTGGGCACAGGAGGAGGCCTTTCATCATGGGGGTTGGGGGATCTTAAGGCTCTAATGTTCCTAGAATCCAAGGAGGCTGTAGGTTTAGAACAATGACAGGATGCTTCAGGGGGCATCTCTAAAACCTAGATCTAGATAATACTAAATCCAAAAACAAAGTACCTGAGGTAGTATTATCTCTGTACCATAAGTCTTGAAGGAGGATGGAATAGGTTAGATTTCATAAGCATTGAAAATTAGCATATTTTTTCTACAGAAATCCACAAGTTTACCCCAAAATATACAGATGAAATTAGAAATTCCAGGGTTTTATTCTGCCTATCTCTAAACTGTAGGCTAAGTGAGAAGTGAATGATTTTTCAGGGACAGCAGTTCCTAGCTGTCTATTAATAATCTCATGGGATAAAGTCAGAATTTTCTTCCAAAGTAAGAAAACTGTATCTCTGTCTGAAAGATAATGTGAAATTCACATTCTTTCCAACAACTCAGAAGAATACTTTAATTGAAATAATATGTGATTAATGCTGTTCTTTAAGTAGTGAATAGATCTTTCAAGAAATCAAGAAATAAAAATGTTCTTGCATTAAATATAAAAGAAAAGACAATATCTATGAGACGTGAGGAAGGAACTCCTAACAGGAATGTGGTGGGTTGAATGAGAATGGCCTGCATAGGCTCATATTTGAATGCTTGGTCCCAGGTTAATGGAACTGTTTGGGAAGTACTGGGTATGGCCTTGTTTGGGAAGGATTAGAGGGTGTGTCACTGGGGTGGGCTTTGGTGTTTAAAAAGGCCACGCTATCCCTAGTTATCTCTTGTGCTTATGGATCAGATGCAAGTTCCAGTTACTGTTCTACCACATGCCCCTCCACCATGATGATCATGGACTCACCTTCTGAAACTATAAGCACCCAATGAGCTCCTTCTCATTTAAGTTGCTTCAAGTCATAGTTTTTGTTATGGTCATAGAAAGGTAACTAAGATAAACACTAAATGCCAACATTACAATCTCAGAGAGATCTCATATAAATAATTTGTTGATCCTCGTTAGCACACTGGAAGAAACAACATCAAACAAAATACAACTGTAGCAGACAGGAAAAAAGTAAGATCAGTGCAGAAATCAGGTTATATAGTCACAGCTGAAGATTTGGAGCTAGGAACTATTCATGCTTCTGGGTTACCTCATTCAATATATTTTCTAGTTATATTCATTACCTGCAAATTTTATTTTTCTTTATAGTTGAATAGTAATCCATGATTTATATGTGACACATCCTTGCTGTCTCTTCCCTGGCTGAAGGATATTTATGTTACTTACATTTCCTTGACAATGAGAATAGAATGTCAATGAACATCACTGAACAAGTATCTGTGCAGTAGGATGCTTCATACTTTGGGCATACACTGTGGAATAGTTTTGCTAGTTCTTATGGTAGTTTAATTGTAGCTTTTTTTTTTTTTTTTTTTTGAGAATTCTCCCTTGGTTTCCAGACTGATTTCTAGACTGGATACAACAATTTACAGCCCAAAAATAGTGAATGAAGATTTCCCCTTTCCCCACATCCTTTTCTGCATTGTTCTGTTATCTTAGCCATTCTAATTGGTATACCATGAAATCTCAAAGTTGTCTTAGTTTTCCTTTTCCTGATTGCTATGAACAATATATTTTTAAAAAATATTTCTTAGTCATTTTATTTCTTTTGAAAATTCCTTGTTCAAATTCATAGCCACTTTTTAATTAGGCTATTTGTTTTCTTGACTTTTTTTTAAAGTTCTTTACATAATGTGGAAATTAATCCATTGCCAGATGTAGAGCTGACAAAGATTCTTTTCCACTCTGTGACTCTTCATTTGATTGCTTTTGTAGTTGTGTAGAAGTTTTTTACTTGTCGGTCTTAAATCTTGGGCAAATGCAGCAAATGCAGTCATATTCAGAAAGGTTTTTTTTTTTTTTTTTTTTTTAAAGCTTGTATCTTTCAGGGCACTGTCTAGGTTTTACTGTTGAAGTTTCAGTGTTTCAAGTTTCACAGTGAGTCCTTTGATCAATTCGAAATTCATCTTTGTGCAGAGTGATAGATATGCCTCCAGTTTTAATCTACATGTAGATATCCAGTATTTTCAGCAAGTATCTGTGTGTTGAAGATACTCTCTTCTTCAGTATACCGGTCTGGAATCCTTGTCAGAAATCATACGGCATTACTTAAGTATATTATTGTACTATTATTCTACTGTTTGGGATTTCTATTTTGTTTCATTGATCTTTATTTCTGCTTTTGAGTCCATAGCATACTGTTTTTATTTCTATAGTACTGTAATATATCTTGAGATTTGGAATGGTAATTCAACAATGTTGTTCTCTTGTTCTTTTTCCTCAAATTTGTTTTTGACTAATGGGAACTTTTTGTGGTTCTAAATGAGTTTTAGGACTTTTTTTTTCTATTTCTGTGTAAAATGTTGGAATTTTGACTAAGATTCCACTGCACCTGTAATTGTTATTTTTCTTTTACAGCATTAATTCACAAGGTTTTCCATTTTCTATTGCTAATCTCAATCTCATTCCTCAGAGATTTGACATATTTCTTGTAAATTTGACATTTTCATTTCACCTCTTCCATTAGACTTATTCCTAGATATTTATTTTCTTTTAGGCTATTGTCAATGGGAAAGCATCCATGAATTCTCTTAGCTTACTTGTGTTGAATGTATGTAAAGGCTACTGCTTTTGAGAGTCAATTTTGTGTCCTGCCAATGCTGAAACCGTTGACCACTTCTAGACTTTTCTGGTGGAATTTATTTGGCTCTCTCATGTATAATAGCATATCATCTGCAAGTAGGAATGATTTTCTTCCTTCTCCTATTTGTATTCCTTTACTTTCCTTTTCTTGCCTTATTGTTCCAATGAGTGCCTTGATAACTGTTCTGAAAAAGAGTAGGAATAGTGGACAGACAGCCCTGTCATGCTTCTGATTTTAATAGAATTGCTTCAAGTTTCTCTCCATTTAGGATGGTGTTGGCTGAGAGTTTTTCATATGTATCCTTCATTATGTTGAGGTATGTTCCCTTTTTCCTGCTTTTTCTAGGATTTTTATCATGAAAGCATGTTGGATTTCGCTATTTTTGCATCTCTTATGATGATCATGAGATTTTTCTTCATAAATCTATTTGTATGATTTATTACAGTGTTCATTTACATATGTTTAGCCATCCCTACATCTCTGGAATAAACTAACCTGATTATGGTGAATGTTCATTTTGGTATATATCTATACTCACTTCCTAAATATTTTGTTGTGAATTGATTATTGGGTCTATGTTAATCAGAGATACTGACCTGTAGC
Source organism: Onychomys torridus (assembly GCF_903995425.1). Classification (NCBI taxonomy): domain Eukaryota; kingdom Metazoa; phylum Chordata; class Mammalia; order Rodentia; family Cricetidae; genus Onychomys; species Onychomys torridus. The sequence continues at coordinate 84,997,569 of NC_050449.1, forward strand.
CTTTTTTTTAAACTTATTTTTGATATTATAGTAATATTGGCTTCATATAAGGGGCTTGGGAGTTCTTTTTTTCTTTTGGGTTTATTTTCTTCCTATCTTTTTCTCTTCGAAAGATTTAAGTACCATTAGCTGTAGATCTTCTGTGAAAATCTGGTCGAATTCTGCTGTGAATCCATCTCAGCCTGGGCTTTTCTCAGTCAGAGGCCTTTTATTACTATTTCAACCTCATTTATTCCGGGTCTGTCTAGGGTATTGAGCTCTTCTTCATTTAACGTCGGAGGTTTTGATGAATCTAGAAATTCCTCCATTTCTTTTAGATTTTCCAATTTAATGGAGAACAGGTTTTTAAATTATCCCCTTATAATATTCTGAATTTCTGTAGTGTCTGTTGTCATGGTTCCTATTCATTTCTGATTTGTCAATTTGGCCATCTCTTTCTTTTTGGTTAGTTCAGCCAAAGGTCTGTAAATATTGTTTTGTTTCTCAAGGAACTAGCTCTTAGATTCATTGGTTCCCTGTATTCATTTCTTTGTTTCAATTTTATTATTTCCTGCTCTGATATTTAGTCTTTCTTGCCATCATCTGGGATTGGAATTAATTTTTTGATGTTTTTCCTAATTCTTGAGTTTTATCTCAAATCTTTTATGTTTCTTTAGATTTTTTAAATAGATTTATTTATTTATTATGTATACAGTGTTCTGCCTACATGCATGCTTGCAGACCAGAAGAGGGCACCAGATCTCATTATGGTTGATTGTGAGCCACCATGTGGTTGCTGGGAATTGAACCAGTATCTCTGGAAGAACAGCCAGCTCTTAACCGCTGAGCCATCCTCTAGCCCCTAGATTTTTTTAAAATGTAAGCTCTTAGAGCTATAAATTTCCCTAGTAGGACTACTGTTGATGTGTTCCAGAGGTTTTGTTGTGCTGTGTCTTCACTTTCATTTAATTCTAGGACTTTAAAATTTCTTTATTTATTTTGTCTTTTTCCTATTCATTATTCCCTGATGAACTGTTTAATCTTCATGAATCTGTGTACTTACTAGAGATTTATTTGCTGTTTATTTTAGGTTTTATTGATTTATGGTCAGATAGGATACATAGAGTTATTTCAACCTTTCAGAATTTGGTTTTATTTTATTATTATTATTATTTTTTAATCTCAGAGTGTGGTGTATTTTCCATGGAGAAACTTCCCATGGAATGCTGAATACAAAGTACATTCCTTGGTGCTTGGGTAAAATATTCTGAAGATAAGTTGGATACATTTGATGTATGGCAACATTTTAAGTATTTTTTTATTAATTTTTTTCAGATGTGCTTCCTACCAGAGTAAGTGGGATAGTAAGATCATCTATTATTGGGTTGGTACCAATTTGTGTACTTATTTCAAGTGGTAATTTCTAAAAGAAATGTTAAGCATCAGAGTTTGGTTCATAATTGTAATGTCTTCTTGGTTGGTTGTCCCCTGAATTAGAATGAAGTGTCCTTTGTTATCTCTTCTGATGAGTTTTAGTTTGAAGTCTCTTTTGTCAAATATTAGGGCAGCGATCTTGCTTGCTACATCATTCATTTGCTTTGTATATGTTTTTCCCACCCTTTTACTTTAAAGTGGTTCCTGTCTTTAAACTTAAGATGAGTTAGTTTCTCATACATAACAGAAAGGTGGCTTTTGTTTCTTAGCTCATTCAACCATCCTCTCTCTTTTGATTAACTACTTAAGTTATAATTGAAAGGTGAGTTTTGATTAATCATTTTATTGATTTATTCTGTTGTTTGTGTTCTTTGTTATACTTTGTTTCAGTAATTATAGCTTCATTTAAAAAAATATTTATTTATTATGTTTTATATGTACATAGATGGGTGCTTTATCTGCATGTATATTTGCACACCAGAATGGGGCACTGGATCTCATAGGACTGTAGTTATAGATGGTTATGAGCCACCATGTGGGCGCTGGGAGTTGAATTCAGGACCTCTGGAAAATCCGCCTGTCCTGTTGACCTTTGAGCCATCTTTCTAGCCCAGATTTATTTTCTTCCTATAGATTTTTTTTTTTTTTTTGCCATGCTTATTTCTGTCCTCAGTTAAAGTATTGCTTTTGATATTTTCTGTGGGGCTGCTTTTGTGAGCGTGTATTCTCTAGTCTGTGTGGATCATGAACAGCTTCTCTTTCCCCTTTGCCAATCACAGACAGTTTCCTCAGACGTAGTAACCGAGGCTGTAAGTGTTGTGTTTCAGAACATGGAGTGCATTGCTCTAGCTATTCTGGCTTTCAAAGTTTCTATTGAGAAACCAGCTGGTATTCTCAAGGATTTTTATTTGTATGTAGTTCATGCTTTTTTTTTTCTCTTGTAGTTTTTCAACTCTTTATTTGTGCTGTTTAGTGTTTTCACCATGGGGAGTTTTGTTTTGTTTTGTTTATATTTCTGTTCACTTGGTGTTCTGTGTGTATCTTGTAGCAGAATGGGTAGGTCTTTCCTTAGTTTGGGAAAATTCTCTTCTATGCTCTTGTTGAAGATATGGTCTGTCCATTGACCTGGAATTCTTCTTCTTCATCTCTGCCTATAACTTCAATATTGTGGTTTTTTACTTGTCACACAGTTCCTGCATGTTCCTTTCCTGTGACAAAAAAAAAAAAAAAAAAAAAATGTGTAGTTAGAGTTTTCCTTCCTGGCCCACTCAGGACAAATCTCTCTTACCTACCAGTCCCACAGTCGCTCAGACCCAACCAAGAAAGCACACAGAAACTTACATTGTTTAGAAACTGTATGGCCGTGGCAGGCTGCTTGTTATCTGCTTCTTCTATCTTAAATTAACGCATGGCTTGTGGCTTACCAGTGTCTTTACATGTTGCTTTTCATGGCGGCGGCTGGCAGTGTCTCTCCCCAGCCTTCTACTTCCCAGAATTCTCTTTTCTCTTGTCCCGCCTATACTTCCTGCCTGGCCACTGGCCAATCAGAACTTTATTTACACAGAGCGATATCCACAGCACTTCCCCTTTTCTTTTTTTTTTAAGGAAGGTTTTAACTTTTACATAGTACAATTACATATAACAAAACAATTATCAAGCAAGAATTACAGTTACAATATTAAAGAAGATATCCTATCTACCTTATATTTGTGAGTCTAAGGTTTTATATCTAACTTATCTTTTATCATAACTGAGGAAATTATAACTATCTAGTCTTCAACCACATCAAAGACCTCAGAAGGATATAATATTACCTGAAAAACGGGAGAAGGATGCAAGCAACTTTCGGGAGTTTTGCAGGGTAGACAGAGACAGCTGGCAGTCTGGACAGTCACCTAATGTTCCTTTGTAAAGTTGGGGCATTTGTCTTCAGCCCACAGGGCTAGAGTCTCTCGGTCACTTCTCTCAGTGTCCTGTAGAATGTTTGGCAATTTCCTCTGCGAAGCAGGAACCTGAAGGACCATTTTGTCAAGCAAAGTTCAGTGGTCACCTTTCTATGGGTCCTGCATGTCCAGTTGATCGAGCAGTCCAGGCAAGAACAGTTTCTTGCCCAAATGGCTATTTTTGCCAAGGTGAAGATAAACTCCATATCAAGTGTCTTCAATGCCCATCCTCCTCTCTTCTTAGTGACAGTTTTCCGAGTTTTCCTTATAGCTGGTGTCCTGTCCCTGAAATAGTCTGGTTCCATTTGCTCCACAGAACTTTGCTGTGCTGCCACATTCCCATTCCCTCCACCAGTCTTCACACTTGGGGGTGCATCTTCATCCCAGGAAGTCCACTCCTCCACATCTGTCTGCTTAGGAACAGAGGAATCATCAACTGTGGTGGGCAAGGCTATTTGATCTCCAGTTAATTTCCTTCCTATGTCAGATCTGCATATTAATCTCTTTGGGAAGGAGAACAGCGTTGCTAGGCAGGCACAAACTTTAAAGAACCAAAACAGAGTGATGGCCATGGGGGGGGGGGGGCATGCCCGGGGCCAGGGACGCACTCTGTCACCAGGCGCTGCAGCTGCTGGCCGAGCTCTGTGCCCGAGGGGCCCTGGAGCACGACAGCTGCCAAGATTTCATCTACCACCTGCGGGACCGTACCAGACCCCGGTCTCCGTGACCCAGATATCTCTGTGAGCCTGCTAACCCTTGTGGTTACCGCCTGTGATCTTGCTCTCTTTGGTGTCTCTCTCTTCGTGTCTTGGAAACTGTGCTGGGTTCCATGGCGAGAGCGAGGCCTGTTCTCTGGTAGCAAAGACAACAACCAAGAGACTCTTAACTACACAGACACAGAGACCAATGAGCAGGAGAACAGTGAGGACTTCCTAGACCCACCCACACCCTGTCCTGACTCTTCCATGAAGATCAGCCACACTTCCCCTGACCTTCCTCCTCCCATCGTCATTGTCCAGTGACCTCTGCTTGTATAATTCTGGTTTAATTCTACCAATCCCAGTCAACTGTTCCTGCCTCTGAAGCTGCTGGATATTAAAGTCTGGGTTTGACAGGTTGAGTTGTCTTCGGATTGAGTTATTCCGAGCTGACGGCGTTGGCTCTGTGACTTGTCACTGCACACGGATGGCATGGGCACAGTTCAGAAGCAGTAAAGGGTAAGGTTTTCCGCTCTTGCTCTGACCTCGTGGTTTAACTCTGCAATCGGTTCTGTGTTTCTTATTTAACAAGCCAGATACATCTACAAAAATGTTTTCTTTGCTTGTGTCATCTAACTCCTCTAAGTTGTGTTTGAGTCCTTATAGTCTACCTTTATTCAATCCATTCTACTTGTAAGGATGTACCATCAGTTTTCTAATTCTGATGTTGACTTTTGTCAATTCAATCTTCATTTCAACTGGAGTTCACTTCAATATTTATATTGCTTTACTGAGTCTAGTGTTTAAATCCTGTATTGTCTTTGTCATTTCATCAGCCTGTGTTCATGTTTTCTTGGGCATCATTCAGGTGTTTTGCACCTCTCAGGCCATACTCCATCCCTAAGGGAAGTCGGGACAATAAATTCAACAGAAGCCACAGAGGAATGTTCCTTACAAACTTGGTCAGTTTGCTTTCTTGTAAACCCCACCTGCCTAGGGGTGGCAGAACCAATAGTGGGCTGAGCCTTCCCAAACCAATCATTAATCAAGAAATTCCCCACATACTTGACTACAGCAGGCATCTGGATGAAGACATTTCTCAATGAAGATCCCTCCCTCCCTAGATATGTCTGTTTGTGTCAAGTTGACAAAAAGCAAGCAAGATCTGCTTCAGGGTCCTAGGACAGATACATGTGGAACAGAGAATAGCAGGGAGAGTATGGAGGAAGATACCAGGAATTCACGAAGAGCATAAAAGGATGAGGCACACTATAAGGAGGAAATTAAAGTACAAATGTGCAAAAAACTGCAAGCTATTTTAAATTTGTTCTCCTAATATTTGTTTCATTTTTTAATCTCATCTGGTAGGGTGGGAGCTTTAGGGAACAATTAAGTTGGAAGGAAATTGTGAACATAAAATGTAAAGACACAAGATAGAGCTCAAACAATGCAAATGCAGCTAATCTTATGAAAGCACCTGAAGACTTCACTTTCAGTTCTATGCAGAGTTAATTAGAAGTGGCTGTAAACACCAGTTACATGTGTTGGGGTGGTAATTACATTTTTATGGGAGTTTAAATGTTCCACATTATATGTAGACTACAGCATGGCTGTTGCCAGTGTAATGGAGAGACTGACAAACTTACAGGTGAACAGTTGTTTCCAAAGCATGGAGCTTGAGGTCTTCAGGACCAAGGTTTACAGATGCTTTAATGTTATGAATGATGGAATGATGAAGAGATGCACAGCTAATCTTCCTTCCATTATGTGATACCAAGAATGAGGCACACCCCATCTGTATTTCTGAAGCCCTTTCCTTGTTTCCAATATAGCTGTTTTAAACAAAACACAAAAATATGTGATAATAAACTTAAGCCCTAGCTTTGTGACTTATTTCGTCAGGAACCATGTCTTATTTGTCATACGATATTTTCCAGAAATACTCATCAATTCTTTTTACGAAATAAGTATTCTTTCTAAAAATTAAGTGCAATAATTCTGTGTTGAAAAGGAAAATTCCACTGTTTACCCCTGATTTCCTTAGTACACAATAATTCCTGCTGAAGTTAAAATTTATTACAAGAATAAAAAAAAAAAACCTGAAGATCCTGTATTTGGAAATAGTATGAATTTTCCATTCATAATTAAAGCAAGAAGAAATATGTTTTTCTTTCAGGAGGTTTTATCTGTTAATTTTTTTCTCAAGACAGGATTTCTCTGTGCAACAGTCCTGGCTGTCCTGGAACTCACTTTGTGGACTAGGATAGCCTTGAATTCATTGAGCTCCACCTGCCTCTGCTTCCCAAGTATTGGGATTAAAGGCATGAGCCACCACTGCTGGGCCAATATCTGTTAATTTTATACTTCTCTTCTAGATAATATTTTTAAGAACTTTAGATCACAATAAAGTTCACTGGAAAATATCATACAAACTTATGTATCATCCCTCTTAAAGGTAAGAATAAAATACAGAAGCACATTCAAAGGATAATATTTATTCTATCAAATTTTTTCAAAATTTTAAAGTTCTAAACAATAAACAGAATAGAAATAAACGACTAAATAGGCATATTTGAGAGGAGACACAAGATTGTCATGATTTCATATTACTGCTTTATGGAAGATCAAATAATTATTTATAATACTAAGATTTTTTAATATACTCTGAACTATTTTTTTTGTAAATATTATGTATTGAAAGTTCAATATCAGTGATTCATTTAAAATGTACTGATACTACTAAAAATGCTGTAGGATAAATATTCAAACTAAGTATTCAGGAGACCCACATCAAAATCATGATTGATACTTCTGTAGAGATTTAAGGTGCTGAACAGACGCCCCAAATTCACTTCCTCCTCTACACAAAAATACCTAAAATAAAATGTATGACGTGTTTTGAGATGAGTGACTGTGGAAGAACACTGGAAATCAGCAAGTGAGTCATTACAACCTTGTCAGCTGTAGTAACCCTGACAACATAGAAAGCAAGGAGACAGAACAAAAAAAGAATCTTCCATTTACACTCATGGGCAGAGAAGGTAAAGACCTCCTTCACAGAATTAAGAATAAAAGAGAGTCCTGGCAGCACTATCTGCTCCGGTACTGGCCCATCTAGCTACTGTAACCATTTCCTTCACAGGAGTTGTCACCACATGAGTTACACATCATCCTTTATCCATACTCACTTGCCTGAGTTGCTAGTATCTCCAGTGTTGCATGGTCCCTAGAGACAACAAGTACATCTGACTGCACTAGAGTTTTCACCGTTTTGGAGGGTACAAAAAGGATGCCATACCAGCACTGTATAACAATTGATACTCCAAAGCCTATCTTGAAGAGGAAAGTTGTTATTAAGAATGCTACCCAAAAAATGGTGGATGGGGATAATCCATCCACCAGATAGGATTTAGAAAGTACAGAAAAGCAAGTAGACACAATACCTCCAAAAGAGTATAGTGATTCTCCAGCAACATCACAAAGAACCCAATGTAGGAAAAGTGATAAAGAATTTCAAAGAATGTAGGAAAATAGTCAATCTGATTAAAGGTGCAGGTAGACAGTAAAATACAATTAGGAAGGCAGTGTGCACCAGATTGGAATGAGAAATTGAGCAGAGATAGAAAGTATGACAGAACAAAATGGTGTCGATAAACAGACACCACTAAGTAGAAGCAGGAACTGCTAACATTAAAGCATTAAAGGCAGATCCTTTACAATAGTCTAGACAGATCAGTGGTCTGAGTGAGAATGTGTCCCTCCCCCGTCCCCCCCCCCAGGCTCAGATGTTGGAACACCCTGTTGGTGATGCTGTTCAGATAGGTTTATGAAGTTTAGAAGTGTGTCACTGAAGCCCAGCTTTGAGTTTTAAAAGGCTGCGTGGCATTCCCAGTTCACTCTGCTTGCTGCTCCAGCCACCATGTCTATATGCCACCATCTTTCCCACTGTGATGATGGTGGATGCCTCACTCTGGACAAGTGAGCCCAAAGCAACTTTCTTCTCTGAGTTACACGGGTAATACCTTACCTTATCACTGCAACATGGAAGTACCTAGTACTGAGTCCAAAAGGAAGAGGAAGAAGAAAGAAGAAAAGGAAAGAATTGAAGAGATCCTTCAAACTCACACCATTAAATGAAATGTCTTCATTTTTTTTTTTTTAATTCTGAAAGAAAAGGTTTAAAGATTAAGATTAAGGATATCTAAATCCTATTCAATGAAATAACAGAATCATTCTTATTTGGGTAGAAAGTCACAAATATTTTTAGCCAAGAAACCTGTAAGACCACAAAAAAACATGAATGAAAAAGATCTTTATTACACCATGTGACAGCCAAATCTTCAAAAGTGCAAGATAAAGAAAGGGTTCTCAAACATACACACACAAATACTGTCACACCAATTATATCTCCATTATATTAATACCAGAAAGACCACAAAGGCTTGGGAAATTTAAAGATGTATTATAAATCCTAAAGGAAAATAATTTTCACATAAGAATACTATCCTGAGCAAGAGTATCTTTCAGCAATAATTGGTTAAAAAAAAGCCTTTCAGAACAAAAACTGAGAACCCATGATCAGCAAAGTAAACTTACAACAGATACTTGAGAGCATCCTATATTCAGAAGCAAAAGAAAGTTAAACAACATCCCCAAAGCACTTGAAATATCCCACTAGGAGATAAGATGCACAAGATATAAATATAAAGTATCAATTGTTAGCTACACAACCGTCAAGCCACATATGACAACAATAGAAGGGAGAAGAATATTTTCATAATTAGAAGAAAATTACTCACAAAACAAGTTTTTACAGATAAATAATACATTGAATGTAAACAGATTAAATTCTGAAGTGAAAAGACACAGGCCGGATTAACAGATAAAAAAAATAACAAAACAATTATTACATATTGAGCAAGGAAAACCACATACAGGAAGTACAAGAATGGGAAATGACATTCTAAGAAAGTGTAACGCTGAAATATCTACATTTAGGTTTGACTTCTAGGTAGACTTTCAGATCAAACTTCAAGAAAACGCAAAAGACTACTAAATAATGTTCAATAGACCAGTTCAACAAGAAGATATAATGTACAAATTTATGTCCATCTAATATGGACATGCCCAACTTTATAAAATAACATCATTAAATCTAAAGGGAGAAATGCACTCTGGTGTAATATAATTGAGGGAGTTCAGCATCTTACTTTGATCAATATACAGGTCAGAACACTTTAGCAAAAAAATGTTAGACTTTACTGTAAATAGAAAAGACAGTCACTTATTACAGCCAGCAGCTATAACTTTCATTAGCATATGTAACTGTCTCTAGACTAGAGCATATATTAGGTCATAAACAGAACTTAAGACACTCAACAAATTTCTTAACACATCCAGGATTTTTTATCACAATGTATAAAACTAAAAATCAACAATAAAATAAAAAGTTTGAAATTACACAAACATATGATAACTGAACACTATAATTTTTAAAGAACAATTGGTCATAAAATATAAAAATTTAATGTTTAAAAGTTCTCCAAACAAATGAAAATACATTTCAAAACTTACAGGATACAGCAACTTCCTACTGAGGGAGGTTTATTGTTGTAACTTCCTGTTTCAAAAATAGATTCCAGATAAAGAACAAAATGAATGCATTTCAAAGAACTAGATAACAAAGAATAAATCAAATCCCAAGTAAGTAACAGGAAAGAAATAACAGATAAAAGCAAAAACACAAGAAATAGACACTAAAAATAAAATATGAATTTAAAAACTAGGCTTTTGTAAAAACAAACACAATTGGCAAAACTTTAGCCAGACTCATAAGACAAAAGAAGAGAAAGTCTCAGAATGGATACATACCCTATCACTAACCCAGAAGCTATGGCCAATTGAAAGCTACTTGCAAGTGAAAATCTAGTTTTCCACAACTGAGTCTCACTAGGGAAACAAACTACTCTTAAGGGTTGGTTGCATGCCCAGCAGTGGATGGCCAACAAAAACAATCCCAGTGGTGTCTTATCTTGTCCCATAATATTGTGTCAGGGCTATTTTTAAAAACATTCTTTTTTTGTGTTTTATTTTATTTTATATGCTACTTTATTATATATTATATGTACATATATGCTCATCTCTTTGTTTTACCCTATAAGTCATTTTTATATATTATGGCTTCTGGTTTAGCGCTTTTATGGGATTCCTGAGTGACTGTTTCCTGTGCCTTTTCTTGGGCTCTTTTCCTTCTGTATGTTTGTTTCGTCCTATTCCCATGCATTGGTTTTTGTTTTACCCTATTTTATTCTATTGTTATCCCTTAGAAACCTGTTTGTTTTCTAATGGAAGACAGAAAAGGGGAGGACCTAGAAAAATGGAGCTGGGAGGAACTGGAAGAGATACTAAAATAAGTGGAAAAAAAGTTTCAAATTAATAAAATTAAACATGAAAATGTAGACATTGAAACTAATACCACACAAATAAAAAAGATCAACTATTAGGTATTGTTACAAATACCTGTGTGCTGACAAATTGGAAAATCTAGAAGAGATGGATAAAATTCTGGATATATTTGACCTATAAAAATCAAACAAAGAGGACATAAACATCTAAATAGACCTGTAGCAATAGTAGGTTGAACCATTTCCTTGGCAAGGAAGAACTAAGGACAGATGGTTACAAGGCAAATTTCCTAAACCTTTCGAAATAAAGGTTATTCTTGAGAATTTTGTACATGTTTATAATGAAATGTGATCATATGTTAGTGTCTCTTAAAAAATAACAGAAGTTCTTAAGCAGAAATCTGAGAGAGATAAAAATCCCTCCCATCTAATTCTATTGGGCTAGCCTCACTCCCAATATTCAGCCAGAGAACACCAATCAAAACCACAGTGAAATGTTACCATACCAGGGCAAAAGGAGTTCTTATGCAGAAGGCTGAAGATGGTAGGTGTGATGAGGATGTACACAGAGGGGAAACCTTGAACGTTCTTATGTGTGGATGTAATTTTGTATAGTCATTGTGGAAAATAAGATAGAAGTTTCTTAAATTTTTCCAAAATATTCAAAAGTTAAGCAAATTTCAAAAGTTAAATTCCTAACATTTAATCAAAAAAAGGACCAAAAGTTTAACTTACAGTTTTTAAAGGTCACCTGTGGCAGAATCCTGTGCTGTTATTCCCTCTGGGGCGGGGCCAAGTAGGCACAGAGTCAACGACACAGACTCTGGGAGAATGTGGAAACAAGCTCAGTTTATTCAGAAGAGGCAAGCCTTGTACACGCTCCACCCCACCCTGGGGGAAGGTCTGATGAACATGCATCTGCTGGTGTGACATGGCTGCCTCTCATTGGTCATCTCCAGATCATGTCTCAGCTGCTGTTGCTAGGCTCTTAGGCAGACCCAGATTGGCTCTCAGAAAATATCTTTTTCACTGGTTTGGGCCAGCTGGGTCAAGCCTGTTAGGGATGAGTCATCCCAAAGTTTAAAATGGTAACCTATAGATAGCCAATGTAAACACATTGTTCTTCATCCATGCTAGTGTGTTTTTTCAAGCACCAGTTTACTGTTATTTCCAAGCATTAGACCAGTGGTCTTTTAAAATTGTTTCCTGAATCATTTCATAGTTCTTGATTATGAAAAAACATAAAAGTTATTTTCCCACTGAAAGCCAACTGTTCATCTCAGAAAAAATTATGTTTGGTAATTTATTTACATCTATTCCCTGGGTATAAATGAAATAAACCCCACAGAAATAGGAATTATTTAATGCTGAGTAATATAATTTATTACTCCCATCTGATTCTGAGTAATAGTGACTAGATCAGGAAATGACTAGCCTGGCTGCACCTATTAGGATCTGTGTAAATATGGGCTAAAAAACAAGGGCAATTTGAAAATGTCTAAGCTTGATTCTTCTGACTTAATTAATATCAGTGCATTTACAACCACTGAATTCTATACCATATGACAAAGTACAAAATAAAAATAAGCTAATAGATAAGAGAAAGGAGAGAGTGCTCATATGTGCTCTCCACTGAAGGGCCTAGGAATATGAAAAAAATTGGATGCTTTTAGTCTGTATATGTATTCTGAGTATATTAGGACTGGTAGCCACTTTGACCCTTTACCCTGCATTCACCAGTGCAGGGTAAAAGCAATTTGAATGATCCCACGACTATGTAAACATTTTAAACTAACACCTTCTAATCAGAAGTAGTAAGTCCTGGGTCCCTCTCCATCTCAGAAGAGCCTGGAGAGTGCTAGCTCAAGTCAAGACATCAAGATGCCCAAAATGCCATAAATTCCAAAGTGTACTTTCTTCCCTCTGTATAACCTTTGTCTGTAAAAAGGAGCTTGTAGCTTTTCCTCGGGGCTACAGAGTCAAATTATTCTCTGTAGCCCTGACTAGTTAGAATTTTTTCCCACGGTGTTTTTTTTTTTTTGTTTTTTTTTTTTTTTTTTTTTTTTTTTTTTTTTTTTTTTTTAATAAACATTGCTTCTGATTTTTAGATTCCAGTTATTTGCACAATTGTAGGACCCATCACACCATGGGAGGAGTTAATGAATCCACTGAGGACAGAAAATCAGAAGGCAGAGGCAATGTTTAAACATAATCCTAACATCAAGGAAGATTAAGCAGATCTCAGGCATGACCTCTTTACATTTATGGCAAATGCAATGACATAAGCATTGCAAAATCTAATTCCTATGATTTTACCCAAAAGAAAGATTGGAGGTAGCGTCATTCAAATCGATGCTGCAGAATTTCCAAGTAGTAAATGCCCTTTGTGCATCTTTCTAAAGGTATAAGCACATTCCTTAAGATGCTATATGGTGATATATTGTGTACCCTGTGGTGATATTTTATGTGTGCTGAAGTATGATGATATTTTATTTGTATGTTAATAAATGAAGCTTGCCTGGAGATTAGAGGACATAGATAGCCATCCGAAAACAGAAGTCAGGTGGTGGTAGCACGTGCCCTTAATCCGATCACATGGCAGGCAGAGTCTCTGTGTGGTCAAGGACACAGCCAAGTGCGGTGACACACGCCTTCAATCCCAATATCAACCATAGAGCCCTAGAGATCTGTACAGACAGTGACGAGGAAGTGAGGTGGCTAGGCTAAGAGCCAATGAGAAGGCAGAACAGCAGGCAATAAAGGCTCAGGTTAGACAGGAAGAAGCTAGTTCTCTTGGGAAGCTATGGCAGATCATTGGACAGAGCCAGCCACTAGATTAAATATAGATGCCAGGCAGTGGTGGCACACACCTTTAATCCTAGCACTCAGAAGTCTGGATCTCTGTGAGTTCAAAGCCACCCTGGATTACATGAGATTGACTTAGTCTAGGAGAGAAAACAGAGCCAGGCAGTGGTGGCACACACCTTTAATCCCAGTACTGGGAATCACACATGCTTTTAACCCCAGAAGGTAATGGCTGGGCTGAGAAAGGTATATAAGGTGTGAAGAGACAGGAACAAAAGGCTTTTTGGAAGAAATGCCCCTTTCAACTAGAGGCTTTTTCAGCTGGAGCTTTTCAGATGGGAACTCAGAGGGTTTCAGAGGATTCATGGAGTTGGCAAGATGAGACAGGGCAATGGATTGTTCCTTTGTCTGTCTGATCTTTCAGCATTTACCCCAATAACAGGCTCACAGGTTTTTTAATTAAAAGACCATTTTAAGATTCGTGTTACAATATAATTTAATTTTTCCATGGGGAAAAGATCTGATTTAATGTAGAGCAAATACCTCATTTCAAAACATGCATGGGTGAAAAATAGTAAGGATGTAAGAAAAGAACGAAACCTTAAGCACATCTTTCTGCAATAATTATGCCAGTGATGACAGTCACCAAGTACTTCTGCTGGTTCAGGAAATACACTAAGCACTCTATCTTCATTCTAATATCTTTATACTTCATTATCAGTGCTAAAGAAATGAGATCACAGTGAAAGAATCTGAGGTAGAATGGTAGAACCAGTTCAATCCTGTACAAAATGGAGAGTTAAAATTTACACTGAGCCATCTAGTGGTCAGGAATCATATTTACATTTATAAAAACAGTGGCATTTAAAATATCTCCTGTGTGTGTGTGTGTGTGTGTGTGTGTGTGTGTGTGTGTGTGTGTGTGTGTGTGCACCTGTGTGTACGTACACATGCATGTATGAGAGTGAAGGTTCCTGAAGAAACCAGAAGAGGATGCTTAATCCCTTGGATCCATAGTCACAGGCCTTCCGCAGGCGCTAGGAATTGCATGTGGGTCTTCTTCAAGAGCATTAGGAACTATTAACCAAGAAGCCATCTTTCCTACCCCAAGTCTGAAATATTTTAAACACAACTGTGTTGATTCATTGAAACTCTTCCCTCTGTATATGTAATATTCACCCCAAACATAGGTAATAAAGTATAACTCTCTACAACTGTCAAGTATTTCCAATTGGTGGGAATTATAATCAATCCTTATAAAATATATATTTGTGCATATTTCTTAGTTCATGCATGCATATGCGTGCATAATAAGCAGTATAGTACAAATGGAATAGAAGCTTCAAAAACATAGAAAAGTTTCCAGACCCTGGAGATATGGAGTAGGTATTTGCTCAATGTAATAGAGGTAATCACCCAGGAGCTCTTTAAGGATGCCAGAAACAAGTAAGAGGCAGATAAATGGAGGAGCTCAAGGTGTTTTATAGGCTTCCTCCTTGAATATTTACCCTAAGATTGAGTTTGGTCCCTAGCTTTAAAAAAAAAAAAAGACATAGGAATCTAGGGCCCATGTTCAAGGGCAGAGTAAAAAGAAAACCTGTAGACAACCATGCCCTGGAGAACACAGCACACTGAACTGAAAAATGCACGTCAGAAGTGCTGTGATGGAGTGGACTAGAAATGAGGGGTAGCTTGTAAGATAGTCTGCCTGCAAAAACAAAACAAATCCCTATCACAGGTTCAAGGAAACAACACAGATATGGGAAGAACTAGCCACAACCAGCTTCATATAGAGTTCTTACCCAACTGTGAGTACAACAGTAGATCGTGGGTTAGTTGGCTAAATATTTACAAAACTAGCAAGCAAACCAAAGACATTAGATAAAGAGCTGTTCTTCACAGCCTGTAACTCTCTCACCAGCTTACTACGGAGTCAGGAAAGGCCTCTCTGACCCACTGCGCTTTCTCACTAGTCTCAGTTGCTCCTTCTCTCCCTGATGTAGAACAAGCAAAGGCTAGAACAAGAAAGTTACTTGATACTGAACAGCTCTCTCACCAAGTGAATGAGGGTGATGCACGCACTCGGAGTGAAAATAAACCTCTCAACTCACCCACTTTCCCAAATTGATACCTCCCTTTAAGGTATTCAATGATTATGTTAGACCCAAAGTTTATTAATGTTTCTCTTTAAGGTATTTGATTTACTGTTTGTGTTGGAGACACAATAATCCTCTGGCTTCAGCTGAGCATGTGCCAGGACTATCGTTTGTGGGTAGGACTGAAAGTCTTGGATTTCAGTTTACTCTTCTGTCCACATAAATTTTACTCCGAGAAACAAAACTTTCTTTCTAAGCATTTGTAAAAACAAAATTTGGAATATGAAAATACAATATTGCTAGTTAAACTGCTTGCACTTGCTTTGGCTTTTAAATTTTCTGTCACTTGACACAGTCCTATAGAATTTGCATATGTGCATGCATAATCCACACATACATTATATGTTATGTGTGTGTAAATATTAACCTTGTGTTACGATTTGAATGTGAAATCTCTTTCACAGGTTGATGTGTTTCAACACTTGGTACCTAGCCGGTGGGACTGTTTGGGAAGGTTCTGGAATCTTTAGGAGGCAGAGCATGGCTGGAGGAAGTACATTGCTGGGGTGGGCTTTGCAATTTTATAGCCTGGCTGCACATGACTGTTCTCTTTTGCTCTGTTTCCTGTGTGCCAATCACCATCAGATTGGCCTCTTGCTCCTGCCTTCCTTCCAGGACAGACTGTATCACCACTGGAACTCTAAGCCAGAATAAACACTTTCTTCTCTAAGTTCCTTCTAGTTATGATACTGTATCAAGAGTGTTTCTGAACATCTCCTTTGTATTCTCAAATCCCCATAATTTTCCAGTCTTTCAAACTCCTGCCTTAATATGAATTAGGAGGTCAACTTTGTCAGTTTCTTCTTCCTCCTTGTGGAAAAGGGACACGGGGATTAAATGGATCAGCCACAAAGGGGATTTGTGGTTTCTGATGGAATGATTTCAACAAATGTGTCTCCGTGAATGTTAAATCTATATTGGGTGTGATGGTTCTCTCTCCTAGCACTTCAGATGATAGAAGAGTGCATATGCTGATCAAATTGTGATGTGAAATTCTGTGTATCACTCTTATGGCAAATTATATAGCATATATTTGTTATTTTTTTAGTAAAGTATAGATGCTTCTGTGTCTTTTTGGCATTTTAAAAAATATAAGAATGGGGATGCAATTAAATTTGTCTAATTGTTTAATTAATTCAACTATAACACAGTCCAATCATTTCTCCAACTATGTGATGCTATGTCTTGGAATAGATCCATTAAATTAGTCAGAGTTCTCTAGAGGAAAGAACAGTGGGAAATATGTAGCTAGAGATATGAGGCTGGGCTGGTGAGATGGTTTGGTCCCTAGGGCACATATGCTGAAGAGAGAGATTATCAAAAGCTCTCCTCTGAAATTCACATATGCCCCTTGGTATGTGCACATGTTCACACATGCACACATGTGTGTACACCCAAGTACCCATATATGCATCCATACTACATTAAAAATAAGTAAATATAATTTTAAAAAGAATATAAAGTTATAATTGTTTTTACACAAAGTTTAAGAGTCAAAGTTAATTCCAAAGTGGAAATCAAAAGCAGTCCACTGTGTAAATCAATCCAAGAATCAGAAGAACCAGTGAAACAGAGTCCATTTTGGATCTACAGGCCCCAGAATCAGGAACATTATGAGCAGAACACTCATTTTCTAACCCAAGAAAAACAGCAGAGATTTCTCTTCTCTACTATTCACTGTCTCAAAAGAGTAGAGAAAGCCTACTACATAGGGTAGGGAAAACCTAGTTACTCAGTCCACAGATTCAAATGCTCATCTCAGTTTGAAATATTTTCTAGACATATCCAGACTAAAGTCTGGTTTGAGTATGCTGTGGTCATTATTTTTTTTTAAGATTTATGTATGTATGTATGTATGTATGTATGTATGTATGTATGTATGTATTTATTTATTATGTATACAGTATTCTGCCTGCAGGCCAGAAGAGGGCATCAGATCTCATTACAAGTGGTTGTGAGCCACCATGTGGTGCTGGGAATTGAATTCAGGACCTCTGGAAGAGCAGTCGGTGCTCTTCACCACTGAGCCATCTCTCCAGCCCCGGTGTGGCCATTATTAAGTTAACACATAAAGTTGACCACCATGAGTCATACATCAACTTTTAACTGTACTTACTTAAAAAAAAAATGTAAGGTTAGTTTTCTCACCATGACACAAGCTAGGGTCACCTGAAAATAGGACTTTAATGAAAAGAATTGTCTCTCCTAGACTGGCCTGTGGGTATGTGTGTCCAGCATTTATTATTGATTGATTGACTGGTAGAACTGGGAGGACTTGAACCACTGTGGGTTGGTAACACACCTGTGCAGGTATGCCTGGAATGTATGAGAAAGGTAGCAGAGAAGGCCAGGTACAGTAAGCCAGGAAGCAGTTTTCCTCCATGTTTCCTGCCTCTACCAGAGTTTTGCTTCAGTGATGGTCTTGACTTCCCTCAATGATGGTCTGTGATCAGGACGTGTAGAACAAACAACCCCTTTCTTCCACACGTTTTTCTTGGTCATGTTGTTTATCACAGCCTCAGAAAAAGTAAACTATGATGGGCAATGTTACTAGAGAACAGCATATTGATGTGATGAATCTGACCAGGCTTTTATGCTTTGGTATGTTTTATGGGGGAAAAAAAGTAGAGAATTCTAGAGCTTTAGTCTGGAAAAGCCCTTGGGAATTCCGAGCTTAGATCACTACAGATGGTAGAAGCCTGGATTAGGAAGTTTCAGAGGAAATATTTAGAATCCCTCAAAGACTATGTGAGCTGAAGGTCATGTGATAATTTGAAATAAGAATCTGTAGTTTCTGGTAAGCTAGTATCTAATTGACTATGATTAAAAAGTGACCAGAATAACTGTAGTGAAATCTTTGCTTTACTGGGACAATTGATGCTGATTATCTGGGGCTAAAAAATCAACTGTGATTAATAAGAGACCAACATTACTAAGGTGAAATCCTCTGGGAAGTATTTCTTCAAGGTCAGTACACAGACTCTGTGGTTCATGGAGGGTCCCAAGGATGCATTTCAAGCTGGAAGTTGAATCTGATAATGTGTAAGAGTCTCCCACATGGTCTTGTTTTGAAAGGTGTGAAGGGGTCATGAAGAAATGCTGAGGCTTGCTGGGTGGTGGTAGCGCACGCCTTTAATCCAGCACTTGGGAGGTGGAGCCAGGCAGATCTCTGTGAGTTCAAGGCCAGCCTGGGCTACGAAGTGAGTTCCAGGAAAGGTGCAAAGCTACACAGAGAAACCCTGTCTTGAAGAAAAAAAAAAAAGAAAAGAAAAGAAAAGAAAAAAAGAAAAGCTGAGGCTTGGCACTGTTGGAGGCTGAGAAGTCATTAGTAAAGATACATTCTCAGCTGCAGTGGAGACACTAGCGTATTGGAAACTGTAGAACATGCACCAAAGACAGAGGCAGGTGTGGAATGGTGTGAACTTGAGCCTACAAGGCAAGCTGTGTGCTGCAGACTTGAGAGTAGGAGTGGTGGGCCTACCTTTAGAGCCCATAAGATCTTGAATGAGTCCCAGAGGACTGGGCTTTGTATTGTGATATTAACATTAGATCTTGAGGACAAACAAACAAACAAACAAACAAAAAACCCACAGTTGATCAGTGATGCATTTGTGTGTCAAGTTTACAAGGGGACAACTGTGCTAGAAAGTTTGTGTCAACTTGACACAATAGAGTTACCTGTGGAGAAAGCCTCTATCGGGAACTGCTTCCATGGAACTGGCCTATGGGAATGTTTGAGGGGACATTTACAAATTGCTAATTGATGAAGGAGTTCTAAGCCACTCTGGATGGTGTCATCCATTGCAGGTAGGCCTAGGCTATATAAGAAATGTATCTGAGCAAGCCAGAAAAAAGAACAAACAAAACCAAAACACAACCATAAAAATTTCAAAAAAAAGTCAGTAAACAGCTTTCTTCCTTGCTTCCTGCTTGAATTTTCCCTCTGTCTTCCATCAACAATGGGCTGGCATCAGGACACTTAAGGCAAATAGACTCTTCCCCAAGTTGCTTATGATCATGTTGTTTATAACAACAACAGAAAGCCAACTAAAACAGTGATAAAGCAGCTACCCAAGTAAAACTGGAAAAGCACTCATCCTTTCCTACAAGTGTGTAAATTCCTTCATCGATTCTTATCTACTTGATATGTGATAACCTAAGTACTATGGCATCCAAGAAAATGCTCCAACACTATGATATATAATAAGTGCATCATAAGTTACAAGCTAAGAGGTTAAGAGAGAAAAGAAAGCATACGCACACAAACCCCTAACAAAACAAGGAGGAAGTAACTATAGTGTTACAGCATTCTATCATGTGGTCATTACTGGTATATGTATCTTCCTCAGCTCTGTATTCTCATTTTCTCTGAGAAGCAACCTAAAGGTCAATTAGCACCAGAATTTATATCATTTTTATTAGTTTCCATTCATTGACATAGAGCCATTGTACACAGTGACAAGTTTTATAATGACCATTTCTTCCATGTATAACATATGCTTCAACCATGTACAGCCTCATGCATTTTTATTTTCTCTCTCTCTATATATGTATAATTGTTATAATTATGTAAAATATAGGAAAGTGGTTTGTGTATGTGTGTGTGTGTGTGTGTATGTGTGTGTGGTGAGAACTGAAAATTTATCCTATAGGTTTTTTTTTGCCAGAAGTTACTCTTACTCATTAACCTGTAGCTTAAGGTTTAAGGTTTAAAAAGTAGGAAGAAAGTAAGCAAGCATGCAAGTGAACACTGTTTAGAATCCATTCAGTTTTCTTCTGGGGATTTCTTTGCAGAAGGGAATGGGCCCTGAGAACAGAACAGGTAAACATTATGAGAACTTGAGGCAGGTATTTAATTAGACAGATCTGGATGTGCAGCCATGTCAGACCTTCTCAAATTGGCTGCTTCAGTTGAAGTACAGACACAATCACAGTGGAGTTCCATTCTTGCTATCCTGCTAGTCCATGCATCCCAGGAGTCCAATACTAATGTTGAGAACTGAGTCAACAGCTTCCTTTAGATGTGTGGATTGTGAAGGCTGTAGTTTTTGGCTTGGCTGCCAGTTGGGGTTTTAGGTTCATGGTGCTCCTTCTTGAGTTTCCTCCCATTGGATCTACTCTCCAAAGGTTCCTTAAAAGAGGTGTCACCATCATGGGCTGGCCAACAGCTTCCAATAAATGGCACATGGATGATGATTGACTCCCAAGTCTAGACTACATGGAAAATGTGACCATAGAGTTCTAGAGCTCATATGAGGTCTTCTCCAGAACTCTCTCAACTGTGCTTTAGAACAGTGTTTTTCTCTGTTGTTTGGTTCTGGTTTCCTTTCCTCCCTATAGTATCAAATTGTTAACTTGTCCCTTCTCATGTATATCTGTTATGTTTTTTCAAGGCTATCGTTTCAATATTTTTTTGCACAATGGGAATTTGAATGCTCAGCATTGATGAGTTATAAATGGTGTCATGAAGTCACCCTTCTCTCCAGAGTCCCCCCTTGCCTGCCAAGCAAACTTAAAAAAATGTGAAAACTCCTTACAAAGGGCTTCTGGGGGGTAAACTGTGTCCTGTTGTGCTACTGGAGAGCTGTCTATTCTTTGGATATCTCGCTGGGGAAGCCTGCCAAATTCACAGCCCAAATCAGGGGTTTCTCTTGTTCTTCTCCTCCTTTCTCCAGCATCTCACAAAGCTTCTCCCTTTCTGGAGTTTCCACCTCCATCTAAGCTATAGCTATCTAAAACAGCTTCCTGGTGTCTGAATGCCCCGGCCAGCGGGGTTTCAACGGGGGCGACCCAACTGTGGGAGCGAATGAGAGACAAGAGAGATGACAGCAAGACAGTATTCTGATCAAGCCACCAATCTTTATTTTTCGCTGCATGACTTGTATAGCATAAGAGGGGAAGGGGCAGGAAGGAGGGAAGGGGAAGGGACATGGAAGGGGTGCAGAACGTGGGAGACATGCAGGTCCTGCAACTGCAGGAAGTCGGCTGAGGTTACTGGTCAGGGGCCATTTGTTCTGTTGCTAGGCTACCTGACCATGGAATGCTCTTTACATTCGGTTGCCATGGCACCTGACTGTGGAATGTTCTTATCTTTGGGAGCCTCCGGTTAGTAAACAGGTGTTACTACTCTGGGGAAGGGCCGTGGGCTTATGACTTGTTCTCTGGCTTAGCTAGTACTTTCCATGGTTCATGTTTGGTTCCTGAAATCTTGGTCCCTAACATCTGAAAACTTCATTTTGGAAACATTTTCTTTCTCCTGGAAGTTAATTGTAGGCTACTTAAGTGCAAATTATCTTCTTGGTAATTGTTTCTCTTCACTGTGCAACAAATATAATCACATCATCAATCATCTGTCAATGTTCATTTATTTAGAAGGAATTGACTATAAAAGCTATGTTTATGAGGCGATTATATATTTTCTTTTAGCTAAGTCCTACTTTTAATGCCACATGGATTTCCTCATCTGTGTTGACTTAAATGCACTGCCTATTCTGAGTACTGGGCTTCCTGCAGCCGTCAGTGACATTACATTATGGAGCCTAAAAACTGCTCCTCTATGAACTATAAAAATAAGCCTGTGAAACTTAATTGCAGTCATATATATTACTGCATTTTGAACTTTAATATTTGGAATAGAGAATTCTTTATTTTCAAGTGAGTCACTCTGGGCATTTGGGAGGTGGCATTCCTGGCTTCTACTCATGACAATTCAGTGCCACCCTTCTCATGAGTTGTAGAAAATAGAGAAATGACTCCAGACCTTGACAAATATTCCCACAGTGGAAAACCTTCCCCTGTTCTATACATATAATAAAAGTCATTGCTAGATTTCCAAGTTAATCTTTTTTTGCAGGATGCTTTGGTCCTAGAAATAGTAGCTTACGTCTTTTGCTTTGGTTTTCTCATTAGCACCCTTTTCCATGAACTCATGCCAAAATCTTCATATAAATAACTCCAGTCATTCATAATTTTATCTCACATATTTTACATTCAAGGTTGAGTGGTAAGAGTGTTGTGTTAACTTTTTCCAGGGAGGCATGAACAGATGTCTTCTCACTCAAGACAGGGTACCATTAACATACCAAAGTAACGACTCCACCAAAGTCCAATTTGAGGATCTCTACAGGAGTGTGGGTGAAAGGTTACATATAGGAGCGTAGATGTCTCTTAGGCAATGGCAGCATGGTTGAGTGATAACTCACAAATGGTGCATCCCCACAGCTCTCAGAAAAACTTGCAGACAGAGCAAATGGTAAGAGATTCTCTCCACAGCAGCTTTAATAACTGAGCCTAAGGGAGGGGCCTTGTGACTGTTGTACACTTCAGCTTTCTCTGATCAGTGAAATTTGTTTATTTCCTGGAACTTAAGATTTCTCCTTTTTCCTCCAGATGGGAATGTTTCAATTTGGGGGAAATAGCTACAGAGCTGAAGGAAAAGCTGTCTGCTGACTTTATTCATAGCCAGAATCCTCAAAAATAGCAGAAGACATGGAAATTCCACATATTTTGTTGAAATAGCTTTAAGAAATACTAATCACACTTTAAAGTTCATAGATACTAGAGTCAGAAATGCCAACTTATACATAGTTAGGGTAATTCCAAAAGGACTGGTCATTCCTTTTTTCTGTTCAGTAACAACCTATTTGGCTCGCCCCTGTTTCGGGAACTTCTGGACATCCTGGTGACTCAGGACCTCAGGCTGGCTGCCCAGTCCTACCACCCATCTATGCAGATGAAGGTCCAGCTTCTTTATTATCCAAAGTCAGCCAGAATCTCACCAGCCAGGTGGACCTGCTGTGACCCATGGATTCCCACACCTCCTCTGAGTTACCACCTGGATTGGAATATTTAATTCAGGTAAGTTCAAATGGATAAAGTGTTCATAAACAAGACCATGCTTCAAATTTTACTTATGGATAGGCAATCACTGTGGTTCATAAAAGTTAGAGACAGTAGGCAAGGCACGCCTTTAATCCCAGCACTCAGAAGGCAGAGCCAGGCGAATCTCTGTGAGTTCGAGGCCAGCCTGGTCTACAAAGTGAGTTCCAGGAAAGGTGCAAAACTACACAGAGAAACCCTGTCTCGAAAAGCAAAAGCAAAAACAAAAGTTAGAGACAGTAAACATATTTTTTGACAAAGGGTGCTACTTGATGCCACTGTCTGGCCTGGGACTCACTGTTTTGAATTTCCCACATTAATAGTAAATTAATTCAATAGATATATTTTAATGAAAGAGTTGTTAAATATGGTTTTATTAAAAATAAACAATTATGAGAATTTGATACTGATAAATGTTGGCAGCTGATAAGTAATAAAAACATGAATCCAAGTTTGGTTGACTAAAACATCTGAAATTCTTCATTTTCTTTTCACCATGACAGGTAGATCACATTATGATTCATCAGCAGTTTGAGGTTGTGGAAGGTGTGTATTTTGTTCCATTCATCATATTTCTAGAAAGACAATGAAAGTAAGGGCATACTGAGCACCACAAATATAGCATTCTGGATGACGCAGGATGACAAGATTTATTGCTTACAATGTCTTTCCTCGTAGTCTTCAAACAAGTAGTTGTATCTAGAAATTTTTCATTTCTGTAGATTAGAGATCTCTTGGTAAATATTATGATCGTCAACTGTCCGCATGATACAAATACAAGTTTGACAAAGAACACCCCAAACTTACCCTTGCTCCTATATCTATAAATCACCCCCACATTTTACCACCCTACTTGGTTCCTTAGCTGCTGTCTGCCAAGTTGTGACCAGTGTGAGGCTTGCACAGAGCCTCGTCAATGGTTCACGTCACCCAGTGAATGGTCTTTTGGAATTAGGATGGAGGTGCTCTGTAAAATCGCTATTAATGCCCTGCTGGAGCATGAAATCCAGGTTTTATAGGGCTCCTTAGCACTTTCTAGCTCAGCACAGAGCCCTGTTGTGTTGAAGATGCTGTGCAGAGCATGGGCCAGGTGCCTACAGATGTCTTCATAGGTCCAGTGTCTCCAGTTGCAAGAAAGAACTGAAGAAGCTACTAAAAAATCATGATGACTGCCAAGGTGAGGGAGATCATAGAAACATGTAAGAACTACTGTGTCTCCTTCTATCTACCAGAGCATGATAAAAAAACTTAACTGAAATCTAGAGTACATCTTTTAAATTCATAGTCACTTGTCTACAAAGTTCCTTTTCATTGGAAAAAATGAGAACATGCATTGTGTGGCACACTTCTGGACTTTATTAAAATACATAGGTTGTCTTATTTTATTTAAATTGCCTTTCATGTACGTTATTAAATATTAAAATATTTTGGGCTTAAGTTTTTCTAAAACAAGCTTCCTCAGGAAATAAAAACTATCTCTTTATAATATTTTGTATATTAAATGTTTACAAATAATTCAATTCCACAGAATGTATTACTGAGAATTTTAAGCCCCAAAGTCAGATTTTGCATTTTATATAGCCTTCCATTTCTAAATTTTAGATATGTAATTTTCAAATTATTTATTCAGCAAATATACTCACTGTGTGATATTAATCCACATTCACTAGTTCTTCAGTCGTTGATTTAAAATAACACATCTATGAATTTTACTTATTTTCTCAAATGGAATTATTTTTAATATTATAAATAATATAAAAAGATGATTTCTTGACTCATTTTCAGCGTCTTTGTTTATAACCTGCATTTCTACTTTTATCTTAGAAAAGTAAATATATGCTACAGATACAACTCTATAGTTTTTTTCTTTTGCACTACTAGGACTCAAACCTAGGGCCTTGTGCATACTAAGCAGTTATGCTACCACTGAACTATATCTGTATCCCTGCTATAGATTCATTTTGTTGGTTTTAATTTTTCAAGCAACTGGGAGTAACTAGAAGCAGGATAAGCCTGTTGATCTTAATTTATAGAAAAACAAGTATAGGCCAAGTTGCATAATTGAACTACTATTTAAATAATAGATGCTCTCTCAGCAAAAAAAAAATATTAATTTTCAAAGTAGTTTTCAAAAATCTTTGCAAAAATATTTGTGGCAAGTGTTGATACCATGCCATTTTTTAAGAGACTGAATCTAATTCCTCTTCAAGTCTCATCAAAGACTCAAAAATGAGTCCATAGTGCTAGGATTCCTGCAGGACATTTTTCTATGGGCAAATTAGACTATTAATTACTCTTTCTGTCTCTAAATGAGAGAATGTTCCCATAGTTAGCAGAGCATCATCCCATAATATTTGAGAATCTACATTTGACACCTTTCTGCTTTTAGCATTAAAGAGAACACTAGTAAGGCATAGTTCATTTGGGATGACTTTGGCATTGTGATATCATGACATGGCACTGTGATATGACAGCTGAAATCTGAGCTGAGTTGCCATGCACCTTTCTTACATTTGCCCCTTGTCCAGTACCTACCTATATCCTCAAGGGGACCCTGAGCTCAGTGCAATGTTATTATTAACCTTCTGTTTTCAATCTCTCTCATTTTTCATGTGTGCATGGAGAATAAGTCTCCCCATCACTTAATCATAATGCAAAAAATATGATTTATAAAACAAAATCTAAACTCAACTGATTTATCATATTAGTTCACATCATTTAAAAAACATCAGCTACTCTTTAGTTTCTCTGTAATACATGGAAACGATGCTAGAGAAGTGGACATTTACCCATACATCTGTCACCACTGTGCCTGTCCTGTGCAGCAGTCTCTGTGAATTAGACGATAGAGGTATCAAAAACGACTGTTTTGTTTTCCATGTTTTCCAGTGGTACTCAAGTTCTTCTTAGTTTGCTAGCCTCTCTTCCATCTCTTTTGTTTTTCCTTCTCTCAGACTGGATTATCTATATATACCTCCCATTTTTCTCTCCTTGTGTTATCTAGAATATCATCTAGACCCAGACTATCTAGATATTACATGATCTTAAGATAGGTTGAGGATTTTAATGCACTGTTGGTAATGATTTCCTGCTTTTTTTTTCTTTTAGCCATTTTAGGTTTTGAAACTGTTAACAAATACAAAATCAAGGACAAGCTTGGTCAGAAAGTTTACTATGCAGTCGAAGAGTCCAATTTCTGCACACGTAATTGCTGTGGGGACTGCAGGTCTTTCTCTATGAGGATTCTTGATAACTCAGGTCATGAAGTTATACTTTTGAAGCGACCACTAAGATGTAGCTCTTGTTTCTGTCCCTGCTGCCTCCAGAAGGTCTGTGAATACTTACCAACACAGTTTGCAAGAATTTTTTGTCATGTTATTGATATTTTAAAAAATGATCCATGATCAATATTTTGGTCTTCCTTCAGCTATAGGAAGGAAGATAAATGTCTAAACCTGTGCCCTCAGTAGCTGAGTTACAGCTCAAGCAATAGCTTGTGATGTTCAAGGGAAGACATTTTGGCCAAATCTCTTGTCAGAAATGATCATGACAGGCATGGAGCAAACTAATGGAGCTGCATGTCTGAGGATGTCCTGGAATTTTTTTCTAGAAATAGAGTGAATTCACAGAAGAGTTGGGAGAAGGGTAGATGTATTCATCTTGTGATTATCTGATGATTTGAACACTCCACTGAGGGACAAACAGAAAAAAATGATCTTCTGTCTTTTTCATTTCTTCTCTTTTAATATACACAGCAAGTTATGTCCTCTGTAGTAAACATTCCCCAGGTGGAGATGTCCTCAGCTAAAGTTCAGTTGTCTGTTTCATATTGCCTGATATGCATCTACTCGTTGCAAATGTGCCTTTCAGAGTAGATACCATGGCATGGAGACTTCATAGGGATTTCATTAGCCCAGAACCATGTCTGTCTGAATCTCCCAGTGATTATGTAAATAATATCCTTAACTTGTGCTCAGAGACAACAAGAAAAAAGTTATTTGAAGTTTAATACTATACATATTGTATTTTGAGAAACAAGCTTTATTTATAAAGAATTCCTTTGTTTTCCATGCCATTTAGACTAGATATAATTTCACATGCATAGCAGTATCTGAGAAAAATGTGTTTGATGAGGACAGTGCTATAATTGAGAACCAGTATAACATGGTCATGAGGCCTGGTCATCAAAAATGATCATTTACAGATGAGCACAATAATGCATCGTGATGGCCTCCTAGTAAAGAAATAGCAGGGCCATGAGTCTAGTGCTCAGCTTCCTTTCCTTATAAAATGTCAGGATTCATAGTTGAAAATTCACCAGTGGTCAGAGTTCTGTCCACACAGATAAGCTACAGTTAATAAACAAATTTAAGAAAAAAGTTTAATAATTTTGACAGTTCTAATAAATGGAGATATTAATGAAGCATGCCACCTGGCAAGCCTTCAATCCATCTCTTTTCTGTATTAGCTGAGGAATCTGATGCAAGTTAATTCATCTTTCTTTAGTGGGGTTGCATCCTCCATGAATTAAGAGAAGGAATAGCATTGATCCAATTAAGGGGTGTTGTAGATAGGAGCACTGTGTGTCATTGTTAGTAAATGAAGTCACAAATAGACAATATGATGACAAACACATTTACCAATGTTCTTTTTCATTTGTAGATGGAAGTCCAAGCTCCTCCTGGTGTGACGATAGGTTATGTTGTTCAGACCTGGCACCCATGTGTTCCAAAGTTTACAGTTCAAAATGAGAAGAAGCAGGATGTTCTCAAAATTGTCGGTCCATGTGTTGTATGCAGCCTTGGAGGAAACATTGATTTTAAGGTAACACATGTGATCATAGTTATTGGATTTCCTTTCCTTATAAATAGAACATATTTTGCAATGAGCTACAGTTGTATTAAAGGGAGCCCTTTGTTCAAATATTTCAAAAGAGAAATACCATGGTCAGAGAAACGTTTTCTGGTCCAATGAAAGATCAGTGCTGATGGTGTTGAAAAGAAAAAAATACAGCCATCTTAACAATATGCACAATTTCTGTATTGGCTACTTTTCTCATTGCTATGGCTAATACCTGACCATTTCAAGAAGCAATCTGAAGGAAGAAAGGTTTGTCTGGACTCATAGTGTAAGGATACAGTGCTCCTCAGGCACTGCACGCATATGCTGCATAGACCTACATGCAAGCAAAACACCCACATACATAAAATAAAAAAGAGGTGAATCGTTTTTAGAGGAAAAAAGTTAGTGCAGGGATAGCGCCTACTGTCCAATCACGCTTCACTGGGACCTCCCTGTTGAATTAGTACATTGAAAAGCATGTTTCTTCATTTACTTCCTGGTGCAATTTTTAA
This sequence comes from Onychomys torridus, assembly GCF_903995425.1. Lineage (NCBI taxonomy): Eukaryota > Metazoa > Chordata > Mammalia > Rodentia > Cricetidae > Onychomys > Onychomys torridus. The sequence goes on from NC_050449.1 coordinate 85,026,220, forward strand.
AGCTGAGAGAATTTTTGTCATTTTGACTCCCTGATTCTCTTCAAAAGTCAGAAAACCTAAAAAAAAAAAAATAAAATAGGCCTACATTTCCACAGAAGGGGCGAAAATACTCTAAAGCTGATGAGGGCTACCACTTTCTTTTCTTTCTTTCTTTCTTTCTTTCTTTCTTTCTTTCTTTCTTTCTTTCTTTCTTTTTTTTTTTCTTGCTCTGTAGACTAGGCTGGCCTCCGAACTCACAGAGATCTGCCTGGCTCTGTCTCCCGAGTGCTGGGATTAAAGGCATGCACTACCACTGCCCCAGTGTGCTAGCATTTTCTAATAAACCTTTAGAACCCTCTCTCCATGCTCACGAATGGCTGTCTCCATGTTCACTCTGTCCCATTGCTTACTGCACTTGGTAACCATGCAGGTTTTCATTCCTCTCCTAGAATCCAGTTATCTATATGTGAAACCTTGCCTTCAATGACCTAAAAATCTCATCACAGACATGGGCAGTTTTGAGAAAACACAGGTAATACAGAAACACTACAAGAGATCTTAACAAAGCATGTGTGTATACATTTCTGAGCATGTGTGAGGGCATTTCATACATCCTATAAAGATTTTATATACTGGTATGTGTAAAAGTAGATCTATATGAGAAAGTATCTAGGTATGTGTAAAGTTATTTCTATTTACAGAAATATTAACAAAACTTAAGCTGGCATTCAATTTACTTTCAGGAAACAAGTGAAAACACGGGAAACACTGAGAACTTTTCATATATAATGCCCCAAATTCCTATTTTATGTAGCAACTCTTCCAACGTTTAGTTACATGAGAGCATAATTTGAATGGAGTGTTTGTTTCCTCTTATTTAAACCCTGAAAGTAGTTTTATTACTAGTTTTCTAGAACTTTTTAAGTTTCTCCTTTTGTTCATTGACTTTTGTTTCCAATTCAGATCAAATCTCTTGATGAAAAAATTGTGATTGGCAGGATTTCCAAGCGTTGGTCTGGTTTTCTGAAGGAGTTACTGACAGATGTGGACACTTTTGGGATCCAGTTCCCAATAGACCTTGATGTAAAGATAAAGGCTGTGATGCTTGGTGCTTGCTTCCTCATAGTAAGTCTGTTCCTTGTGATTATTATTTCAGATGGACTCCCCAGAACCATGTGGAGATAACATGGAAAACTGCATACTTAAAGATTGCCTTCTTAGTTAGGGAGATGGGAAGTGGGTATGATCATATTTCATTGTATATATGTATGAGATTCTAAAAAATAGGAAAAAGAAAACCATACAAGGGAGGAATACATTTTTACTTCCCAGGTTTTATAGAAGAGGTGATGTATAGACCTATCTCTGAGATGATCTCACGTCTTTCTTACAGTTTGAATTCACAGGGGACACATTTTCTGTCCAAAGTTCCATGCTGTCATTCAAGTCAAAGATACAAAGCTCGTATGTTGAGAGGTTCTGACTCAAAATAAAAAGTTAAATTGAGACTTCAAAGAACTGATACTTATATGTAATAAAAGTTGTGGAAACAAAGATTTTTATCTAAACATATCATTTGATTAACTCATCTAATAAAATGAAGTGTAATCATCCAATCATACACATTCAGTCAAATCTCTAGATCTAACTAGCATGTTACAGGAAATATTTGGGATAAAGCAGTGGCCCTGAGATTTTTTCAGTTCCCATACTAAGTTCCAAGCTCAGAACCAGAGGTTTGTTGAGTATTCAGAAAATTCTCCCATATCATCAAAGTTGAAGGTTACAGGGCAGATCATTTTTATCAAATTAGTCAAACCTTCAAGGAGCATGCAGAGAAATGTGAACACTTGCCATATAATGCTAAAATAAACTATTGTTTTTATGCAACAATGGTATTGTGGTTATGAATAAACTTAATGATGTCCATATATCTCTGAAGGAGCATATCATGGGATGCTGGTTAATTTTATGTCAACCCGACACAGGCTAGAGTCATCTTGGAAGAGGGAAACTCAACTGAGAAAATACTCTCATCAGATTTGCCTCTGACCAAGCCTATAGCCCATTTTTCTTGATTGATGATTGATGTGGGAGAGCCCAGAACACAGGGGACAGTGCCATCCCTGAGATGGTGGTATGGGTTCTATAAAAGGGCAGACTAAGCCATAATAAGCAAGGCAGTAAGTAGTATTCTTTCCTGGACTCTGCATTAGGTATTGCTAATGTGTCCCTGGTGTATTTGAGTTCCTGTCCTGACTTTCCTCAGTGATGGAATATGATATGAAACTTTAAGCTGAAATAACACCTTTTTTCCCCAAGTTGTTTTAGATCATGATGTTTTATCACAGCAGTAGAAACCCTAACTAAGACATGAGGTATTTCATATTTGCTTTTAGTTCATTTTTTTTTTCTTGAGACCCAGTGTCCCTATGTAGTCTAAACTGGCTTCTGTATCATGGCAATCCTCTCTCCTGAATCTCCAAAGTGCTAGAATTTCAGGTATGAGCTTCCACACCCAGGTGAGATTATTTTAATATTTGCTCTTCAAAAATAAGAGTAAAGTCATAGAGATCTAGGAAATGAAATAACAGTTTAGCCAAACATAGATGTTAGTGATTATAAAACCAGATTAGGAATCACTAGAATCTAGCATGTTATTCTTTGCAAATTTGAGATGTGATAACGAATTCCTTAATTAAAGCTTCAATCTTGCAACCATTCTACTTACTTCAATAGACAAATATTATGTGTATGCATGTATGGGGTTTCACATGGCATCTTGATGGAAATATAGGTTGTAAGATGATCAAGCACACTAAGTGACGTGTCTGTTACCTCAAGGATTATCTTTATTTTGCATTTAAATGTGAACATTTAAAATCTACTCTTTAGCAGTTTTGGAATATGTAATGACGTGATATACCTCCAGTCACAGTGCTGTGTGTGGATCACTAGGATTTATTATCCATTAATGAACATTTAGAACCTTTGATACAACTCTTATTTCCCCCAACCCAACATCCATCCTCAGGCTACAATTCTACTCTCTTTGTTTAGAATGATGAGTTGAACATTTTTATACTCCGCATGTGAGAGTATGCTATGCTTTATTTTTCTTCTCTGTAAGTCATTAGTAACTAACATACTATCTTCCATACTATTTTTTTATTTATGAAATGTTTCATTCTTATGAATGTATAGTATCTCATTTGTACTATACATATCCCATTTGCCTTTGTTATTGATTTTTCTCCCTTTAGCTTGGTTTATACTTTGGTGTCTTGTTTGTCTTAGCTTTTGAGAAAAGGTCTCACCATGTAGAACAGTGTGGCTTCAAACTCAAAACTCTACTGCCTCCCATGCCCGAATTCCCTCAATTTTCTTAATTTGAAAAGTAGCTTCACTTTTATTGCTGAAAATTGACTTATTATTTTTTTCTTGTCTAGGACTTCATGTTTTTTGAAACCAGTGCAAATAAGAAATGAATGTTATTATATTCATGAACTGATGAACGAGTCCTCAGAATATGTGAAGCCAGAACACTGATTTAGAGTAAAAGGCAACATGGTGGTTTCATTCATTGAAATCACTCATCTCTCCTTGAATTAAACTAGGATGTACATAACTCCACTGTGATGTGATTGGTCTTTCACGTTATCATAGTTTATTAGCTCACTAGCTTATAGATGCTTTTATAGATTATAGTAGATATTCACTTTTTCCCCCCTTTGGGAAAATAAATGTAAGAGTTAGAAACTTTCCTGGTCCTGCCATAAAAAACACCTCACAGAGTGTAGTTAGAGTTTTCCTGCCTGGCCCACAGTCAGGACAAATCTCTCTCACTCACCGGGCCCATAGATGCTCAGAATCAACCAAGTAAACACACAGAAACTTATATTGCTTACAAACTGTATGGCCGTGGCAGGCTTCTTGTTATCTACTTCTTTTATCTTAAATTAACCCATTTCTGTTAGTCTATACTTTGCCACATGGTTTGTGGCTTACCGGTGTCTTTACATGTTGCTTCTCATGGCAGCAGCTGGCAGTGTCTTCCTTCTGCCTTCCACTTCCCAGAATTTTCCTCTCTCCTTGTCCCGCCTATACTTCCTGCCTGGCTACTGGCCAATCAGCATTTTATTTATACAGAGTGATATCCACAGCACTTCCCCTTTTCTTTTTTGTTAAAAAAAGGAAGGTTAACTTTCACATAGTAAAATTACAGACAACAAAACAATTATCAAGAATTACAGTTACAATATTAAAGAAGATATCCTATCTATCTTATATTTGTGAGTTTAAGGTTTTATATCTAACTTATCTTTTATCATAACTGAGAAAATTATAACTATCTAGTCTTCAACCACATCAAAGACTTTAGAAGGATATAATATTACCTGAGAACCGGGAGAAGGATGCAAGCAACTTTCAGGAGTCTTGCAGGGTAGACAGAGACAGCTGGCAGTCTGAATAGTCACCTAATGTTCCTTTGTAAAGTTGGGGCATTTGTCTTTAGCCCACCCGGCTGGAGTCTCTTGGTCACTTTTTTCTCAGTGTCCTGTAGAACGTTTGGTAGTTTCATCTGTGAAGCAGCAACCTGAAGGACCATTTTGTCAAGCAAAGTTCAGTGGTCACCTTTCTATGGGTCCTGAATGTCCAGTTGATCAAGTAGTCCAGGCAAGAACAGTTTCTTGCCCAAATGGCTATTTTTTGTCAAGGTGAAGATAAACTCCATATGAAGTATCTTCAATGCCCATCTTCCTCTCTAAAGTAAATTGGTGCTACCAGGAGCAGACATGTCTCACTGTCCAGAAAGTCTAAATTTTAAAAATATTTTAAATGCCATATTCTGTAGACCTTTGAAGTATTTGAAGATTACCTGTCTATCTGAAATATATCTATGTATACCTAGAAAACTTAACATGACTATAATTTTGACTATCATAGAAGACTAATGGATCTGTATTTCTTAATTATTCATTATAATCTAAATGACTTGCATAAACATAATATCTCAAATGAGAGTAGAAATATATATACAGTATAACAAAATTAACTTTAAGTTTGTATCAGTAGACTAAAATCTATACCAATGTAAGACATTTTAAACAAGTTGTTGTTCTTTAAAAGTAAGTTCATTAATCTACCCTTTTATTCTATTATATCTATAACAGAGGAATGTTCCTGTAACTGACTTTGTCTCTTCCAAGCTCTATGTTGATCCTTGAGCCTTAATTTACTTAATGGCCAGTAGTGAAATTTTCAACTAGTAATGGTATCAAAGTTTTAAGGTCTATGTAAGGACTGTGAGACTCTAATGCATACCCTGAAATATGAACAATTTCCCAAACTTAAAATCATAGTAGATAATGAGAAAAAGGCTTCCTTGTGAATACCAGTGATTTCAAAAATACAGAAAAATGGCTCAGGTCAATGAAGGAAACTTTGATTATGGTATTTCTGTTCTGTGCCTTCAATTTTGCATCAAATTTACTCTGAAAACTGGGAAGACACTAATTTTCCTTTTGAGTGAGTAGGGAAGAGAGCTCTTCCTGTGCAGCTGCATTGGCTTCCATTATTTACCCCCAGCACCTAAAAATGTGAAGGCCTTGAAGTGGGGGAGGGTAAAACCTGTGCTGGGGATGTCTTTCTGTATACTGTGAATATGTGTTGCTCTGATTGATTGATAAATAAAATGCTGATTGGCCAGTAGCCAGGCAGGAAGTATAGTATAGACAGGATAAGCAGAGAGGAGAATACTGGGAAGTGGAAGGTTGAGTCAGGAGATGCTGCCAGCCACTGTCACCATAAGAAGCAAGATGTAAGGATACCGGCAAGCCACAAGCCATGTGACAAGATATGGATTTATAGAAATGGGTTAATTTAAGATACAAGAACTAGATAGCAAGAAGCTTGCCATGGCCATACAGTTTATAAGTAATATGTCTCTCTGTGTTTACTTGGGTCTGAGTGGCCACCAGGTGGGACACAGGAAAACCTTCAGCTACAAATCTGATACAGGCTGATGGTCACTAGACAACACTGGGTTTGAACAAGAAGAGATGAAGGTGGGGCTAGAATTATCTCTAGGCAACCAACCACAGAGCTCTGACTGACCACCCTCTGCCACACAGTTAATATCATCTGCAGCCTATTGTCCATGTTTGTATAGCAAAACATATGCCAGTAACATCTCATAAACTTGCCTACCTTGGAGGTCTACAGCTTGCCTTCTAGTGGCAGTGTGTTCTGCTTGTGCTCTGTTAACATGGTGAAGTTATTCAACCTCAAGAGTCATCAAAATCATTGTATTCAAGATGTGGGCAGGTATACATGCAGAAAATATTAGGATAGTTGTAGCTGGAAGTTTTCCTGTGTCCTGCCTGGCCTATGGCTGGGACAAATCTCTCAGCCTTTTATAATATAATGATTCAGAAGCTTATATTAATTATAACTGCTTGGCCATTAGCCATTATCTCAGGCTTATTATTGACTAGCTCTTACACAATTTAACCCATAATTTTTTGTTTGTTTGTTTATTTTTTTGAGACAGGTTTTTCTCTATAGTTTTGGTGCCTTCCTAGAACTCACTCTGTAGACCAGGCTAGCCTCAAATTCACAGAGATCTGCCTGGCTTTGCCTCCTGAGTGCTGGGATTAAAGGCGTGCAGCACCACTGCCCAGTTTAACCCATAATTCTTATCTATGATTAGCCATGTGGCTTGGTACCTTTTCTCAGTTCTGCCCTGTCATCTTGCTTCCTCTGTGTCTGGCTGGAGAATCCAGACTCAGCCTTCCTCTTGCCAGAATTCTCCTTGTCTGCTTATCCTGCCTGTACTTCCTGCCTGACTACTGGCCAATCAGTATTTTAGTTATCAACACATGTTCACAGCATACAGAATGACATTCCACAGCAGATAGTATTCAAGGTCTGTCTTCATTACTGCTCTATTACTGAGATGAGACACCATGACCAAGGCAATTTATAAAAGAAAGCGCTTAATCCAGGGCTTGTTTACAGTTTCAGGGGGTGAGCCTGTGACACTCTTGGAGGGGAGCATCGTGACAGGCAGGCATGGTGCTGGAGCAGTACCTGAGAGCTTACATCTGATCCACAAGCAGGAGACAAAGAGTGTCTTGTCTAGGTCTTGCTTGGGCTTTTGAAACCTCTGAGCCCACTCCTAGTGACACACCTCCTCCAACAAGGCCATACTTTCTCCAACAAGGCCATACCTCCTAATCTGACCTAAACAGTCCACCAACTAAGAACCAAACATTCAAATAGATGAGCCTATGAAGGCCATTCTCATTCAAACAACCACAAGGTCCTATTGAAAACATTCACATACCAGTGAATAGTCAGGATCTACGCTATGCAGGGGAGACTTTGAAACAGAGGTAAGTTGCTGTGCAAAGGAAGTGGGAAGGCAGAATTTCTGTCAGGAGTTAACACTGAAGTTTGAAAGCTAGTTTACCATCACAAACAAGGATGGAGAGGGTTAAAATAGATGCCTCACTTTGCTGGCCTCACTATGCAGGTCAGGCTGTACACAGAGAGCAATCCAGGATTTTGTGAGGACTCGAGTAGTTTATGCTGGCCAAGTGCCTTCTACTTCAAAAACAGAAACCAAGACATTTACAAAGAAGTTTCATGTTTTCTGGAAAAAAAAATGGGTTGACCCTGTGGATCTTATTTTGTTTTTCAGCATGGTTTCATGTCATCCAGATTGACTTTGATCTCCCTATGTAGTCAAAGATGACCTTAAACTTCCAATCCATCCACTCCTTCCTCCTAACTTCCAGGATACTAGGCCTGTGCTACCACACCCAGCTTTATTCAGTGTTGAAAAATGATTTCAGGGCTGTTTACATGTGGGCAAACGTTGTACCAACTGAACTAAATTTTCAGGCCTCCTCGTAGTCACTTGTTAAGACTATAGGAGCTCCTTCTGAAGAATTGCATAGCCCCTCGTAACAATCTCATAGGCCTTTCACCATCCTACTGTACAAGAAGCACCCAATTCACAAAACACACTTCTCAGCAAAGTGACTACTGGCATGAAGTCTTCTTATGTATTGTGCCCATACATGCCTAAGCATTACCTTGATCCTATTTTATCCATGGACTTAACACTCTTTCTGGGGGTTTCTTTATCAGAAAGCACTTTACTAATGTTCCCTAGAGCCTCACCTTAATCCTCAGCACTTTAGTTGGTTTGATAGGAAACACTATGTCCATCTTAGCTGAGAATGTCTCTGTGACATGGTCAATACCTGAGTGATTTGTAGTTTCCTTACTACTTAAAGCTGGACTTAGAGCATATTCACTGAAATAATTTATCTTTCAAATTTGCAAGGCAAACTGATGCATATTGCAAATATAAGTTCTCAAAATATCCAGGACCCTTTACATGAGGATATGAAATTACTGTTTGTTTAAGTTAAATGCTAATGAAAACAGGAAAGTAGCTTTAAAAAACCATATACATTATTTGAAATAAATATTATTTGTCAATATTTTGATGTAGGATCAAAGGCCAAGTGTGGGTCATCTCTTCTGTCTTTTCTGTCTTACATAATAGCATTTTCTCTGCTTAAATGTGTGTGTGGTTCAGGGCCAGGAGGGGTGAATACACACATGCTGGGGTGTACATCTGGAGGGCAATCTTCTCCTTCCCTATTGAATTAGAAGGATCAATTTGAGGTTGTCAGGCTTATGGAACAAAACACTTTTCCTTGATGAACTATGACATGTACCCAAGGTACACATTTTATGAATGTATTCTAGAATCTTGCTTGCTACTATCCTTAGCTCCCTGATTTTGTGATCTCCATTTAATGATTTCAGATGAGACACATAAATTGTAGTATCAGGGCCAGACAGAATTTATTACAGAGTAATACAGGCACTTTCAAGGACCAGGGATGAAATGGACAAAGGGACCTTTGTAAATCACTTGAGAATGAAAAATGGCCAGAGACAGCATGGGGCTAACCTATAATTTAGGCAAGCTTTATGCTATTTCTAAAATCTCTAGAATGCATAATTTTCCTGGGGAGGGTTTTCTAAGTGGTTTAAAGGCCTGTTTTGATTAAAAACAGGCAGACTGGACTCAAACTATGCAGTCAGGGATGCCCTTCAACTCCTGACCTTTTCTTCTTCACCACTTGAATGTTCATTGCATGGAATAAGAACATGATGCCATGATGAATGAAGACCCCAGGGGAATAGGAAGAAGCAGAGTGCTAGAGATGTCCCAAGAAATCCACAAAGATACCTCCATAATAGACTACTGGCAATGGTCGAGAGATGCCTGAGCTGACCTGCTCTGGTGATCAGATGGCCAAACACTCTGTCATGATAGAACTCTCATCCAGTGTCTGATGGAAGCAGATGCAGAGATCCACAGCCAAGCCCCAGGTGAAGCTCCAGGAGCCCAATCAGTGAGAGAGGAGGGATTGCATGAGCGAGAGTTATTGAAACCATGATTGGAAAAAGCACAGGGACAAATAGTCAAACTAGTGGAAATGCATGAACTGTGAAGCAATGGCTGAGGAGCCCCCATGGAACTGGAGCAGGCCCTCTGGATAAGTGAGACAGTTGATTACCTTGAACTGTTTGGGAGGCCCCCAGGCAGTGGAGCCAGGACCTGTCCTTGGTGCATGGGCTGACGTTTTAGAGCCTGGGGCCTATACTGGGACACTTTGCTCAGCCTTGGTGTAGGGAGGAGGAGATTAGACCTGCCTTGGCTGAGTCTACCAGATTGGGCTGATCCCCCAGGGGACACCTTGCCTTGGAGGAGGTAGGGATGGGGGTGGATTGGGGGGAGGGCTGGGGGTGGGAGGAGGGAGGATGGGGGAATCCATGGCTGATATGTGAAATTAAGTTAATTATAAAATTATATATATATATATATCATGGTGCATGGCATGAGAAACCAACAGCTGTCCATAATGGAAGTGTATTTGATGGTGACTATGAGCAGTTGTAACTTTCTTCACTTAGAAGACCATATTTTCTATTCACCAGGAGTTCCAGCCATATGTGGATTTCATAAATAGAGAAAAGGGAGTCTCAGTTGACATACATTACTAGCTCACAACAACAGAAAAATGACTTTTCCCAAAGGATTTGCATGAGCTGAGCTCACTGACTCATGCTCCATCCATGATGCCAGACAGACCTGAATTCTCAAGCAACTCCTGTCAAAACCTGTTTGATTCCTCATTTATCTCTGTGTGTATGTGTGTGTGTGTGTGTGTGTGTGTGTGTGTGTGTGTATGTGTGTCCATATCCACATACATAATCTGACACATATGCAAAGTTATTAATATTCACTACATAGTTTAAACATAAGACTTATCAAAGTATTATGTAACATACATCTATGTGACACTTATACAAATGACATTTGAAATGCTTTTAAAAATAATTTACTTAACAAATATTGGATTTGCTAGTTTCCCAAAAACTTTGAATTAATCCATATGGGACCTATGCATGATAAATGATCATTATGGGCAGAAAATCTTCTTGGTAATCTACCTCCATTCCTGATCTCTATCCTACATTCCCTGGAAAAGTCTTTATTCAGAGGGGGGGCAGGGGGAAGTGTCAGTGAGATAACACTGTAAATAAAGTTATCTGCTGCTGGCTGGGCAGTGGTGGTGTATGCCTTTAATCCCAGCATTCAGGAAGCAGAGGCAGGAGGATCTCTGTGAATTCGAGGCCAACCTGGGCTACAGGGTGATTTGCAGGAAAGGCGCAAAGCTACATAGAGAAATCCTGTCTTGAAAATAAAAAGTTATCTGCTGCCAAAGCTGATGACCTGAGTTCATTCCTCAGGACACACATGGTGGACAAAGAGAACGTTGAACATTATCTGAGTTTCACATTGCACTGTGACACAAGAATGCACACACACAAGTAACTAAATAGATAATACATTTTTACATATTTTTTAATTAGCACTGGAGATATTAATTAGTTGGTAAAGTGCTTGCTTTCTCAGAATGAGGGCCTGAGTTCAGGTCCCAACAACCACATAAATAGCTACAAATTCTTCCTCATGCCTATAACTCTGAGGGAGTAGAAATCTTCAGGGCATCTAAAGACAGTCTGATTCTGAAGTTCATTGGCCAGTTAGCCTGGATGAATTGGTGAGCTTCAAAAGTAGAGCCCATGTTCTGAGAAAATAATAGTGATTGAGGAAAGACACCTATGCTCACTGAGGGTCCCCACATGAATGCTCACACATGTGGGCACTCACATCCACATGCACACATATGCATGCATACTACAATACATATGTCACATACAATACCACACACACACACACACACACACACACACACACACACACACACCCCAATGAACAGAAACATTTCTCTTGCTTCCATGTTTTGGTATATGTGCATATAGAAACATGTTCTCATTTTAGTAATTTTTTTCTTTTTTAAATTTTTTATTTATTTTTCTTTATTTTACATACCAACCATAGTTTTCCCTCCCTCTTCTCCTGTTCCCTCCCCCCACCTCCTTCCTACCCCTCTCCTATCTACTCCTCAGAAAGGGTAAGTCCTCCCATGGGAGTCAACAAAGCATGACATATCAAGTTGAGGCAGGACCAAACTCCTCTTTGCTGCATCAAGGCTGAGTGAGGCATCCCACCATAGGGAACAGGTTCCAAAAGGTCAGCTCATGAGCTACAGATAGATCTTGGTCCCACTGCTAGGGGCCCCCAAAACAGACCATGCTACTTCTTACCTTTAGTACCCCTCAGCCTGAAAATACCTCAGCGGATAGGCCTCTAGCCGAATGAGCTTTCTCTTCTGAGAAGGCTGAAAAAGCCTCTAGCTGAAAGGAACACTTCTGCTGAAAAGCCTTTATCTAGTTCCTGTCTCCTCATGACTTACAGACCTTTCTCTGCCCAGCCATCACTTATTGTGATTAAAGGCTTATATGCTTCACAGTACTGGGATTAAAATTGTGTGCCACCAATGTCTGGCTCTGTTTTCTCTCCTAGACTGAGTCAATCTCATGTAGTCCAGGGTGGCTTTGGACTCACAGAGATCCAAATGGATCTCTGAGTCCTTAGTGCTAGGATTAAAAATGTGTGCCACCACTGCCTCGCCTCTCTGTTTAATCTAGTGGCTTGTTCTGTCCTCTGATCTTCAGGCAAAGTTTATTAGGGAACACAACATATTACCACACTAGCTGATTGTCTTCTTAACACACTATAATTATAAAGTATATAACCCATGGCATATTGAGTTTTTAATAAGAATCAATTGCACCAAGGTAGCAAATAATTTAAAGCACAAGAAAGGTAATGAACACTAATGAGTTTTGTGCTGTGAATGAGGTTTTTGTTGTTGTTGCCTAAAGTTGTATAAGTTACATTGTAAAACAATAGATGAAAGATTTATTGGATCCCCTTTGGACTGTAGAATCGTCAGGTAGGTGCATATCCATGAAAATGATGCTTCAGTTTTACCATACATGGTGTTCATGTAGTCAGCACTTGTCATTCTTGTTTTATATTTGAAAATCTGGGTAAATCAAGAAAAGGATGATTTAGAGCTATACTGAATATTGAAAGGCATTGCCCCGCCTGTGGCAGATGTAGATGAAGTCACTGAAGCAATCACACCTGTAAGGGGAAGCATTGATTTTCATCACTCTTGTTATTTATTGTTCCTTGTGTTCCAGAATGTTAGATTAAGTAGACCTCATAGAGTCAACTTTTAGAAGAAAAAAAAAAAAAAAACCCTGAATTCTGTCAACTGGCCTGTGTTCCCAAGCAAGTGATATCGCCTAACACGAAGCAGAGATTGGTGGATTTCTGAGTGTGAGGCCAGTCTGGTATACATAGCAAGTTCCAGAACAGTGAAGCTTAGGCAGTGAAGGAAACAATGGTAAATAGAAAGCTGGTCAAGATGTAATTGAATGAGGGGGCTGTGTTCCAGATACAATGAGCAGCAGAACTTGTCACCTTCAGCAATGCAGTTCTGCCTTTGGAGTCAAGGGTAGAAGAAAGGTGTTATGGAACCTTCCTCCATGACTAAGGAAAGCTGTTGAGGCCAGGCATGTGTCAGGAGTGGCCCTAGAGAGGCCATTTTATGAAGTTGTGAAGGTGAAGCTTGGATTGCCTTGGAGTCCCCAAGATGTTGGAGATGCTAGAGCCATGGGATACCTACCAAGGAAAGCTGCTAACAGGGAGTGGAACCAGCCCAAGAGATAGGAGTGTGTTGCAGTCAACAAAGCTGAAAGTATTTGGCGATCTGAAGAGTGTTTTCACATCAGATGTGGAGATTCAGAGTTTGGAGTTTGCCCTGCTGGTTTTAGGTATTGCTTTGGTCCTGTATATCCTTGCTATGTTCCCTTCCCTACATTTTGAAATGGTTATGTATATCTTGGGCCATTGTATGTTGTTAGTATGTGATCTGTTTTTGATTTTAATTTTATAGGTCATTACAGTTAAGAGATTACATGAATCTCAGAAGAGACTTTGAACTTTAAAACATTCTTGAGACTGTGATAGACTATGGGGAATTTTGAAGTTGGACTAAATGTTTTGCAATATGATATTGTTACAAGTGTATTGGGGCCAGGGAGTGAAATGTGGTAGTTTGAATGTAGTTGGCCCCCATATGCTCATAGAGAGTGACATTATTAGTAGTATGGCTTTGTTGCAATAGGTATGGCTTTGTTGGAGAAAATGTCTCACTGTGGGGGTATGCTTTGAGGTCTCTATATGCTCAAGCCACACCCAATGTTTTAGACCATTTCTTGCTGCTTGCACATCAAGATTTAGGACTCTCAGCTCCTTCTCTAGCACCATGTCTGCATGCACACCACCATGTTGCACTCTGATAATAATGTACTAAACCTCTGAACATGTAAGCCAACCGAGTTAAATGTTGGGTGTTACTGAAAACACAAGGAAAGGCAATTCTGTGTATGACATTTAGTTTCTGCCACCAGAAGCTATTTGGAAAGATGAACTTGAAAGAAATAATCATGTATTTTCAATTGAGACTTCATTTCACTGAAAATTTTAAAGTTAGCTCACAATGCAATCTTTTTTAAAAGCTTAATTTGAAGGACTATGACCTTTCCATTTTAAAAATTATACTAAGATAGTTTGGAATTGACATAAAATAGACATACAGATCAGTGGAAGATTGGAGTGTTCAGAAATATAGTGTATATTATGAACAGTTGATTTCCTAAAGGATTCGGGCAGGGGGAAGCCAAGGGGAGAAAAACTGTCATCAACAATTTTTTCTGAAACAACTGAGCATTCACACATGAAGGAGTCAAGTTGGTTGATTGCATCACAACATAGACAGACATTCTTTCAAAATGGATCAAAGGCAAAAGCCAAAGAACTGAAACTTTGATAGTAGTGGCAAGATGTAAGAATACAATATTAACTCTGGATTAGGGGAGGGTTTCTTATGAACAACATATAAAACTCAAGCAACAGTAGTAACAACATAAAGTAAGTTTACTACATTAAAATTAGACATGAGTACTCTAATGCAAGTCATCTAGTAAAAAGACAATGCACATAATTGGAGAAAATGTTTAGAAATCATATAAGGACATGTTATCCATAATATGTGAAAAGTCTGACAATTCAGTAAAAGAAACAGTATGACACAAAGAAAAAATAGGTAAAGGATTTGAGCAGAGCTTAGCCAAAGATGTATAGACAATCAGCGGCATAAGAAACAGCATTCAAGAGGATCAGTCATCATAAATATGAGTCAAAATTATGAGCTATGACTTTATGCCCACAATGGTGATTAAAATTTCAAATATAGGCAATCCCAAGTGCTTATGGGAGTACAGAGAATATAGAACCCACTTATATGGCTTGAGAGAGTGAAAAAAAGAATGGCTGCTTGGAAAACATCGTTTATCATTTCTGCAAAAATTTTAAATATAGTTATAATATAATGTAAGCATCTAAGTAATTCTATAGTTTACAAGTTTATTTTTTTTGGGGGGGGATGTTTTTATACCATGGTTGTCTTTTAGATATTTGTTTGATTGCATTTTTGAATACACATAAGAGATGATCATACAATATTTGTCTCCAAAGTGATGAGTGTAGATTTTGTAATAACTTCAGCATCTTCATAGACACTGCTACAATCATCTTCTGAAATGTTGAGCTGGAAGCTGGGTTTGTGTATTTATTTCTTCAGTCTAATTCTGAACAAGACAAATAAAACAAAGAAGGATTAAACTTAAGTCAGGGTCAATAGTGCATCTTGTTGCCATGGAGATTAGCTATAAATTCATGGGAATAAGGGCACTGAAGGTTAATATTTACCATAAATGTTTCATCTGGTCCTTGCTTAGGCAAAATGCCAGCCTGTCCGTCCTTTATGATTGGATAGTACAGAGAAAAAAGAGTTCATCTATTTTTCAATAATTCTGAAACGGAAAAACAATTTCATTAATGTAGATTGAAGTAGTCACATGGGAATATTGATAAAGATTCACTTAACTGGTAATGATGGGGTTAACTGGGGTTGTAGTCCTAATATTCATTTTTGGCTTTATTTAGAGTACAGAATACAAGTGTAAAACATATATATGTCCACAGAAAACAATTTTTAAATAGAACCTAGATGATATACCATAAAGAGAAAACCAAATCTTTACAATGATTCCTGACACTCCAGTCCTGTTGTTTCAGTAGTGTTAAAATTTAAAACTAAATATTTAAAACAATTCTATCTACCTCACTCTAGAGAATCCACATAATATATATTATATTTTTTAATTATAATATGCAACCCACAATGCAATGGATGTGAGCACCCAGAACGGCACCCATCTGTCCAAATTAAAACATTTAGTTATGGTGTAATAATGTATTTTGGAACTTATTTGGTATGAGATAGTATAAATTGGTTCTTTTCAGTATAATAAATCATTATAGCTCTAACAAAATATTTTGTATTTTATTAGACTTTAGACTTTCATTTTCATAGATGTAGTGAAATTTACTTAAAATATTATGATTTTTTTATTTATAAGTCTAGATTTTTAGAATGTACTAAAGTTAACTCTAGAAATGCTACTTTTGTTTCATGTTGTTTTCATAGTTGGGTATTAGAAGGCTAGTATGCAAATCTGAAAGATGGACACTGATATTAGGAAACTGTCTTATTCTGCAGCAGTTGTATGAGATTGAACTGCTGTTTATTTATGCTATTAATATTAATTTCCTGAGATACCATCAACAATTAACTTAGATAATTGTGATGTCTGTAATCACTAGCCAGATCTTATTTATAATACTGAAAAATGTAATCTTCCTTCTGGAAAGAGTTGTTTATACCCTTAATAGATTATGATACATTTGTCACAAATGAATACAAATATAACTAAGTGCTCCTAGATCAATCAAATTAGCAAAAACATGTCCCCCTAAAAATGTGCCCATGAATGTTGCCAACAGCTTTATTCATAATGCTTCTGTAAGTTGGACCTGAACTGTCCCTAGCCTGTGTCACTTTTGGGAAGGGTTGGAACCTTTGGAAGATGGAGTCTTGTGGGAGTTGTAGGCCATTGGGGGCACACCTTCCAAGGGACTGGGAGACTTAGTCACTTACTGGTTTCCTCATTTGTTTTTGACCCTGAGGTGAGTGGCTTTATTCTACCAAGCACTCTCTGCTAGGTTGTACTTGCCTCTCCACAGACACAAAAACACCGACCAAGGTTGGAAACCTCCAAAACTGTGGGCCAAAGAATCCTTTTCCCTTCTGAAATATGAATGTATATCAAATAAATCCTTTTTAATTTGATAAAAGCTATATTAAGCTGATCACTTCAAATTATGCAATAAATGTTTCTATCCAAAGTTTAAAATAATTTCTAATAACATTTAACTAAAATGTAGTTAATAAATACTTTTTGTCCCTCACATTGAGTATATTAGAAACAGATTAAAACATAAAACCTTTGATAAACTAACAATTTTGCATTTATCTATTTATGTGGTAAACTGTTTGATTTTAGATTATTATGCTGTAAAGGATATGTGACAAAAATTATGCAGATTACTTATTGATCATTTACTTTAAGCCTCTTAAATGTGGGTGCTCATTTCTTTGTGCTGATATTCTCTTTAAATTTAGTCTGATTACTTCACAGTATCTCTCTTTCTTAACAGGTAAATCAGTTAATAGTACACCAGAACTTTGATGTGGAAGGCATTTCAATGTGCAAAATGTTTTTTGTTTTTTGGTTTTTGTAGTTAGGTCAAAACTGATGAATGCATGTGTTTGAGAGAAACTAAATTTTGAAAAATTTATGAGAAAATCTAGATATTCCTTACATGGTTAAAGGTAATTACAAAATGAAGGTGAATGGAAAAGGAGAAAGATCCAGACTCTAAGATGACTCCTAAAGACAGCATTCTGCCCTTCAGATACAATTCACAGGTCTGACTCCTGAAATAAGTTTCCTATATAAGTTGTTCAAATACAGGTATTTCAGAAAAGCAATGATTCTGGATTATTCTAGAAATATGATAGTAGGAACAGAATACAGGTAACTGTTTAGATAGTTCAATTTTATTCCCAAGTCTGAGAAATTGTCATTCATAATTCAGCTCTTATCTTTCTGTTACCTTAACATAAGAAATATTTTTCATGAAGAAAAAACTTTAATAAATCAAAATAAAAAACATTGATGACCTTTCATATACATTAGGGTCTACAACTATAGTAGGCATTTATGAATCCATTTAATGTACACGTTTTTTTCTAATTTAAGTTTGTTATAAAAGAATGTATCTTTTTTTTGTTTCACTGTGCTAAAATGGCTTGACCAGTTATTATAGAAAAAAATCACTGTATTCCTACAATGAGGAATATATGAACTTTGCATATGCTCACCATTTTGAGAGAATCAAAGAGCCTAACCTGCAATTGCCCTGGTGGTCTTGGTCTGAAGTGTAAGGGAAGAAAATACAAAGTACATAGATTGGGATTCACAAAAGTTGGAAGAGAGTTAAACAATAGTCACAAGAGACCAAAAAAGAGAAATAACAGTAATTACTAATAATTTAAGGAATCACAAGCATGGAGCTAAAACCTAAACATGAGGTCCCACCACAGACCAACTGAGCTGGAAGATCCAGTGGTGAGTTTTGGCAATCTGTGCTTGATCAAACCCACAAGCTATTCTGATGCAGGCTTAACATATGTAATTACAGGGTTAAATGATTACATTGCCATATAATTTAACACTATGGATTTACTTAAGGGAATGCTACAGCTGTATAGTATGGTCACAGGTAACTTTGTATACAGTTGAATATCAAAACTCAATGCCAAGTATATCCAATGCTATCATGCGTGTATGTATTTAAAATGTATTCACATTTGCACATGCTTGATATATGTTTAGATGTGTGTATGTATATGTGTGTGTCAGTGTGCATATGTGGGGGAGGTGAGTGAGTGAGTGTATGTATATGAGTATGCATGTGTGTGTGCATATGTGTTACTGTATATAGATGAGTACATGAGTGTGCATGTGTGTATTTGTGTATATATGCAAAAGTGTGTGTGTGTGTGTGTGTGTGTGTGTATGTGTGCGCATGCGTGCACTGGATTTTAGTGTTAAACTAGATCCTTTAAAAGATAAGAATAGGGGAACTCTCC
The DNA here is from genome assembly GCF_903995425.1 of Onychomys torridus. Lineage (NCBI taxonomy): Eukaryota > Metazoa > Chordata > Mammalia > Rodentia > Cricetidae > Onychomys > Onychomys torridus. The sequence continues at coordinate 85,044,894 of NC_050449.1, forward strand.
TCCACTGCTGGTGGGAATGCAAGCAAGCTTGTACAGCCACTTTGGAAATCAATATGGCGCTTCCTTAGAAAATTGCGAATCCATCTCCCCCAAGACCCAGCTATAGCACTCTTGGGCATATACCCAAGGAATGCTCAATCATACCACAAGGGCATTTGCTCAGCTATGTTCGTATCAGCTTTGTTTTTAATAGCCAGAACCTGGAAACAACCTAGATGCCCTTCAACTGAAGAATGGATAAAGAAAATATGGTACATATAAACAATGGAGTACTACTCAGCAGAGAAAAACAATGACACCATGAGGTTTCCAGGCAAATGGATGGATCTAGAAAAAAATCATCCCGAGTGAGGTAACCCAGACTCAGAAGGACAAACACGGAATGTACTCATTCATAGGAGGATACTAGATGTAACACAAAGATGACTAGACTGCTACACAACTCCAGAGAGACTACGTAGAAAACGGGACCCTAGGAAAGACCCAAGGATCACCCAATGACAGAGAAATGGATGAGATCTATATGAACTACCTGGACGACAGTGGGAGTAATGAAGGGCAAGATTTGAGGGAAAGAAAGCTTAGGGGAGCAAGAGATCCCAGCTGGATCAAGAACAGATAGGGAGAATGAGGAATAACAGACCATGATAAATGAAGACCACATGAGAACAGGAATAGGCAGAGTGCTGGAGAGGTCCCCAAAAATCCACAATGATATATCCTCTGTAGTCTGCTGGCAATGGTCGAGAGAAAGCCTGATCTGACCTAGTCTAGTGATCAGATGACTAAACACCCTAACAGTTGTCTTAGAACTCTCATCCAATAACTGATGGAAGTGGATGCAGAGATCCTCAGCCAGGCCCCAGGTGGAGCTCCAGGTGTCCAACTGTCGAGAAAGAGGAGGGTCTGCAAGAGCGTGAATTGTTGAATCCAAGACTGCAAAAAAGCACACGGACAAATAGCCAAACGAATGGAAGCACATGAATTATGAACCAAAGGCTGTGGAGCCCCCAGCTGGATCAGGCCCTCTCTATAAGTGAGACAATTGAATAGCTTGAACTGTTTGGGAGGCATCCAGTCTGTGGGACCAGGATCTGTCCTTAGTGCATGAGCTGGCTGTTTGAAACCTTGGGCTTACACAGGGACACTTTGCTCAGTCTGGAAGGAGGTGACAAGACCTGCCTGTACTGAATCCACCAAGTTTAAATGAATCCCCAGGGGTGCCTTGATCCTGGAGGACATGGGAATGGAGAGGAGGGGCTGAGGGGAAGGTGGGGGTGGGGGCGGGAGGGAGGAGGACAGGGGAACCCATGGCTGATGTATAAAATTTAAAACACATAATAATAATAAAAAAGATAAGAATAACAGGTTTTCTACATAAGATGTAAGTATTTTGTTTGTTTGTTTTTTGAGACAGGGTTTCACTGTGTAGCTTTGGTCTCAGTCCTGGAACTCACTCTATAGATCAGGCTGGCCTCAGCCTCACAGAGATCTGCCTGGCTCTGCCTCCCAAGTGCTGGGATTAAAAGCATGTGCCACTACTGCCTGGCTTGTAAGCATTTTTTTTTTATAATTTGCATTTACAAATGACTTCAACATGCATTGCTGTTTTTATGTATAACATTGTTGGTGCATTTGTTGTTAATAAGCTTTAAAGTTACATAACAATCACCACTTTATCATTTGTAGAATTTATGCTTTAATGGATTTTATTGTTTCTTGGAGATAATTGGTTCTTATTTAATTTATTTTCTATTTTTTGTTCTTGTTCAGCATGAATTTTAGTGATTCCTTTACCCTACTATTTCTTTCTTCTACAACTCTTTCTGGGATATTATATGGAAATTTTACCATGGTTTTTAATCTTTTTCACATCTTATAATAGGCATTTAACAATATATATTTATATATATACTGTGGTGATATTGTGTTCCCCAAAATATTGTGCACCCTAATAAACTTATTTGGGATCAGAGAACAGAACAGCCACTGGACAGACAGAGGCTAGAAAATGGTGGCACTCACACCTTTAATCCTATCACTTGTGAGGCAGAGATCCACCTAGATCTCTGTGAGTTTAAAGCCACACTGGAAACAGCCAAGCATGGTGACTAACACCTTTAATCCCAGGCAGTGATGGCAGAAAGCAGAAAGATATATAAGGCATGAAGACCAGGAACTAGAAGCTTTTGGTTGGTTAAGCTTTTAGGCTTTGAGCATCACAGTTCAGCTGAGAGGCATCCAGTCTGAGGAAACAGGATCAGCTGAGGAATTGGCGAGGTGAGGTGGCTGTGGCTTACGTTGCTTCTCTGATCTTCCAGCATTTACCCCAATACATTGATCCATGTTTGTTTTTATTAATAAGACCTTCTAAGATTTGTGCTATAGTATACATTTGTATTCGATTACCTGTGTGTGTCAGGGTCCTGTGCTGCTCCCTTTGGGGGGAGGGGCCTAGTAGGCACAGAGTCAATGACACAGACTCTGGGAGAATGTTGAAACAGCAAGCTCAGTTTATTCAGGAAGAGATTGTAATAGGAAAGTATCATGAAGCTATAAAGAAAAGGATAGCAGAGAGTACAGCACACCAACCAAGAGGGAGCAGGTGGGTGATGGGGAGAAGACACGAGGGATGAGGGGAGGGGAAGAGAGAAAAGGAGAGGTGTGTAGAGGAGAGGAGACCATCTTTTAATAGAAGCATGCCATAGACTGTGGCAGGCATGTGGCTGGGGTGTTGTCAACCATATCTGAGCTTGCTTTACCCAGCAGGGCTGCATTAGAATATTGCTTGACCACATGCATGGTTCCCAGGTGTTTGGAAGGGTCTTCACTTAGCTATGTGGTATGCTTTGATCTAGCAAGGGGAGGTCTTTTTCCCTACCCCTTGGCATTCCTTTAAAAAACCCTTTAGAAGAGACAGCAGGTGCTAGTGGATGAGGATCCAGGCCCTTCCAAGCTATCCTGTGTATTTGTTTCTCTCCCCTCTATCCTTCTATCTAAATATTTCTCACTTCTCCCTCCTCAAGAATACCCTGCAGTAAAAGTGGGAGTGAATCTCTCACAACCTACACAGCTAGTCAGCCATGATGCAAGGACAAGAGGAACTTCCTCTTTGCTGGTGTCTCTGTGGAGTCCTCACAATCTCTGGCATACTTACATGAAAGGATGATTTTCTCTAGTCCTTCTGATATGGTGTGGCATCACACCCACAGTGAAAACTGAAGTCTAAATGAGTGCCACTCTCAAGAAGGGCTGCATTGCAGAGATGTGTTGTCTTCCCTGCCAAGTGCAGATTAATGTGGTTCAGGCAGCTTCTCTATCATTGGCAGCTGCTACCATACCCTCTCCAGAAAGTCTGAATGTCCACCTTTATAGTATCACACTATCCATTTTCTGTCTTCCCTCCTCTTTCTCTCCCCCTCACCCCTTCACCCTGTCCTTCGTCCTCTCTCCCCCCTCTCCTTGTGTGTTGTACCCTTTGGTATCTTTTTCTTTATAATTTCATAATGCTTTCCTATCATAATCACATGTGCATGCTTCTTATGTTTCCTGTGTTAGTGGATGTCCTGCCTGGACAGACACTTACAAACAGTTCACAGATGAAGGTGATGAGTCTGTTTTTTAAAGTGCAAGATCAGGGTGAGTGGACAGTGTCTAGTGGGATCCCAGCATTAACTTTTTTGGCAGCATCATGAAAAATGTGTTATTTGGAGTGAATAAGTACAAGGTCTTCATAATCGCAGAAACGGTGGGAAGGACAAGTTAAGTCAGTCCACTGGGGGTGATTTTTAGAGTCCATCTCCATCTTTTTGGAGGGGGACTAAGGTCAAGTCTCATATTCTAATCATCTTCTAAAGCCATACCTCTACTAGCATTGTCTGTGGATAGGAATTGTTAAAGAGGAATTTTTATTTTTTGAACATTTCATATATTCTTATAATGTGTTTTGATCAAGTTCTCCCTTTTCCTCTTCCATCCAATTTCTTCCCTAACCATCCACCACTATTCCCTCCCAATTTCATGTGTCCCTTTTCAAAACCACTGAGTCCCCTTGGTGCTGCCAGTATGTACATGGTTGTGGAACCACTTATTGGATCAACCTTGAAGAAAATTGACTTTCCCTCTCCCAGAAACTGTCAACGACGAATAATTTCTTAGCTAGAAGCAGGACTTCATGACTTCATCTCCTACCCATGCTTGGATTTTTATACTTAAACCAGGCTTTAAAAAATTTTTATTTAGATTTATTTTATGCCCATGAATATTTTGTCTGCTTGTATGTGTGTGCACAAAGTGTGTGCCTGATGCCTATCGAGGTCAAAAGAGGGTGTCAGATGCCCTGGAGCTAGAGTTACAGATGGTTGTGAGGCACCATGTTGATACTGGGTATTGAACTCTAGTTCCTGAAAGGGCAACCAATATTCTTGGTTTCTGGGATATCTTTCCAGCTCCCTGGCCCTAGCAGCTTTTTTTTTTTTTTTTTTTTTTTAATGCATAGGTTCTTTATAAGAGTTGCCTTAAAAATGATAAAAAAAAAACTGCAAGAAAGAAAATGGTAGTAAAATATAAGAAGTAAGAAGACTAAAGAAGTTGCTGGCTGGTACCTAGAATAGACACTAGACCTTAACAGAAATCCTTAGGCACAGAGACAACAATGGTAGACATCTGTGGTAAACATTCCATTTGAACGGGAATTGCCAGTAATTCTATACAAGCGTGTACCTAACATTCACACTCTGAAGACAGACGTTGAAGAGCTGGAGTGACAGAGTCAACGCAGTTAGAAATTCGCTTATATCTTTGTCATTAGATAAAAGGTCTTCAACGTCAAATCATTTCAATTTGACCAGCAAAATTAACAACACTGACTTAGGGAGCATATGTAGCCCTTTACATGAAACAGCTAGATAAGATCAATTATTTTCCAACATGCGTCATTTACAAAAAAAATAATAATGATATCTCATAGGAGGCCAAGAAACATGTCACAACAAACTTTTGGGAACTGTACCACTCAAACATTAGTTGTCACAGAGTCAATTAGAAATTAATAAAGATTAATGCTTTAAATGATTTCTACATATGAAAACATGTCAATATCTCAGGAATTAAAATGACTTAATGGAAAAATTAAATACATCAGAATATATAATAATTAAATTATTGCCTTTTAAATTTATTGATTCACCCCTAAGTAAAAAAGGCTAGAATTGTAATTGCTATTGAAGAAAACTAGAAAGTTAATGAGCTAATATTGATCAGCTAAAGATTAAAAGTAAACGAAAGGATAAACCCAAAGCAAACATAAAGAAGAAAAAAACTGTGTTACTGAGCAAGTGAAGACAGAACAGATGGTTTCCAGAGATCATTCAAAGCAAACGTTTCACACAGCAGCAGACTCCTGCATTCCAATATTTAAATGTCTGGACTTCTAAGCACATAGTAACAATAAGTACTTAAAAGCAAATAACAGAGGTAAAATGCATGCTACAATTCTGACCAAGAAGTACAATTTTTATTCTAACAAATCACTTTTACACGACAAGAGAGAAAGACGAATTCCTGACATACATGGACAGATCATATAAAATAACTCAAGTCAGTGGTTAGGGTAAGAAAAAAAATTCCAAAATACATAAAGAGGATTACAAAGAAAACAGCTGGCATTTGCAACACCTGGACTCGGAAACATGAAGAAGGAAGGTTGCCATGAGTTTGAGGTCGGCCTAGCCTACATGGTGAACACCAGACCAGCCAGGGCTGTGTATCATGGCACCGTCTCCATCAACAAATAAAAGAGAAAAAGAAGATGGAGTACCCCTTTACTCATGATGCAGTGTAGCTTTTGTTTCTAGTGATGAAAGAAGAAGGAGCCAGATGTCCATAGCAACAGGCACAACCTTCAGGAAGTACACTGAGACCCTGCTCCACAAGTGTGATTTTTATGAGCTTTCAGATGCAGATCAAAAGTATCCATAAGCTTTACAATAAATAGTGATATAAAAAAATCTATGCAGCAAATTCATCTCAAATAAATATAAAAAAGTTAAGGTCTCTGAAGTTTAAGTCTGGGACATTTCTAAAATAGTGTGTTAAACAGATTAAAACAACCTTACAAAGAATCAGAATAAGTATATTCAAAGAATTTTAATGGATTGAGCCTTTGGGCTATTTTATCCAGCAGTGACAATAACAAAATGTAAGCATGTAAAAATATCAAGTGATCATGGATAGGAAGAATTTGAAACAAGATATTAATGTTAGTTTTTTTTAAGGACAAGAACAATATAACTTTTCCCTTTCCCCCAATTTTCTAAAAGAGGATATGCTATGAAAGTATGTGGATATGTGAATTATGGCTGTTCCTTAAGGACCATTAAACTCAATATTGTTATTTTGATGTTTAAGAGTAGCAGAACAGTCATTCTTGTTTCTTTGGAAGTTGGAGTCTTGAAGGTCTGATTCTCAGAATTCTGTTTTTAAGGCTTTATAAATGCAATAATTATAGCACAAACCTGAAAGATCTTTTATCTGACAGCTGTGCCCATTTGTACTATTAAAAAAACTTAATTGCATTTATTTTTTAAATTTTTATTCTAGGACTATATGTATCTTGAACTCTGGCCCTAAGAATAAGCTAGAAATAGCATGTTGGTGATTACTGGCATGAAGTTTTATCTATCTTTATTAAGAAGTTAAAGTACATTCCTTAAATATATTTTAAGTTTTATTTCACTAAAATTGATAGTATAGCACTTTCTTACAAACAAACCACATTAAATTTGGTAATTAATTATTATATTCAACTCAAGATTCTGCTGTCCAGTTCTGACTCCTTCATGTGTCTGCAGTCCACTGCAAAGTTAACATTCACTGCCACAGTGATGCTGTGCATGAAGGCACTCACTCCAGTGCATCAGGGGCTTTTAATACATTCACCTCCTTCACCTTCCCCCTTTCCTGTTCTCACAAGTCTTTCTTCTCACAGTCTTACTTCTGCTCCCTTGTAAATTATATATATGTATATTATTTATGTATGTATATATGTGTGTGTATTTATACATATATGCATGTGTATATATGATTTTGTAAATCTGTATAAATACTAGTATCCACAAATGAGAGAAGATATCTGATACTTATCATTTTGAGTGTTCATTATTTCATACAATATGATATCTACAATTGAGTCCATTTTTCTGAAAACAACCTAATTTTGTTCTTCTTCATAGCTGATTAAAAACCTGGAGCATACATGTGCCACATTTTCTTTGTTGGTTCATCTGTTGACAGTGAAGCAGATTCCATAACTTGGCTCTTATGAAGAATGTTACAATCAACATGGATGTGCAAGCATCTATGACATGTTGACTCAGAGTCCTTCAGATGTATGCACAGGAGTGGTATAGTTGGGTCACAGGTTGTAATGGCGTAGTAAGATCTATTTTTAGTTCTGTGAGGAACTTCCTTCCTGATTTCCACAGGTCTAATTTGGTTTACATTGCCACTAGTGATATATATATATATATATATATATATATATATATATATATATATATATATATATATCCTACACCCTTACTGTTATCTGTTGCCATTTGTTTTCTTTCTTATTTTTAAACTTTCTTTTTATTTATTCTTTGTGTCTTTCACATCATGTATCTCAATATTTCCCATCACTCTGAACTCCCCCCATAAAATTTAAGAGAAAAAAGAAAAGAAAAAGAAAGGGGAAAAAAAATCTCATCATGGAAGTTGTAGTGTGACACAGTGAGTCACGCAGTCAACCCTTTTGTCCACGTATCTTTATTTGCAAGTGTTCATTGCAGAATCATTGGTCTGGTTCGAGGCCTCTGGTGTCTGTTACAGTATTGATGCTGGACTCTCATTGGAACTTCTCTTAGTTATCCTGCTTTTGCCCCGTGGTGTAGAAATCCTGCAGCTGTGGTTCTGCAGGACCAGCCCCTTCATGTGCTCCAGCAGATCACAGATGGGGTGGTCCAACTCATAACCCTGATTTGGGGCCTGGGTAGTTGCCTGATAGCTATTATAGCAAGTGAAATGGATTATCAGGTGCAATTCTATTGTGCATTCCTCCACAATTAAGGGTATTGAATATTTTTTCATCTGTTTATTATTCATTTGTGCTTTACATTTATGGAGTTGGCTACTTGATTTTCTGGTATTTAGAGTTTTGAGTTCTTTATATGTTCCAGTTGTTAATGCTCTCTATCAGATATATAGCTAGCAAATATTTTCTCCTCCTTACACTGTCCCTTCCCCTGCTGGGCAGAAACTTTAAAATCTCTTATAACCCTTTTTGTCAAATTTTGGTTTCACTTTCTGAGCTATTGGGGTCATTTTCAGAAAGTCCTTGCCTATGTTTCCCCTACTTCTTCCTCTAACAGTTTCAGAGATTCATAGCTTATGTCAAGGTCTTTGATGTATTTTGAATTGACTTTTATGGAAGGTGAGGAATACATATCTTTCTTCATTGTTCTGTGTAGGAAGAAGCTGTCTTTTTCTTCCAATGTATATATTTTTTTACATCTTTGTCAAAAATCAGGTGCTGCAGCTGTGTCTTTATTTCTAGGCCCTCTGTATTCCTGTCATTAATAATGCAATTTTTTGTTACTAAAGCTTTGCGTGTAAGCTGAGATGAGGTATCATGATGCTGCCTTGTTCTTTTTGATGAAGACAGCTTTGTTTGTTTGGGGCCTTTTATATTTTCCATAAGATCTTAGCATTTGCCCAGTTTAGGAAAGAATGAACTTTATATGGAGACTGCCCTGCATCTGTAGACAATTTTGGCTAATATAGTATGTTTTCATAAAATTAATTCTGCCAATCCATAAGCAGAATATTTATATTCTACTTCCTTCATATTTTTCATCAGTCTTTTAAAATTTTCACTGTAGAGATTTTTGTGACTCCTTGTTTGTGTTTTACTCAAGGTGTTTTTAATCTGTTGTGGGTGAGACTGTCTCCTTGATTTACTTCTCAGCCTGTTTGTTATGTGAAAGTTACTGATTCGTTGTCAATGACAGTGATGATAATTATCTCCTGCCAGTTTGCTAAAAATGTTTATCAGCTTCAAGTTTTTAGGGTCCCATACATAGGGCCATGCTGTCTTCAGATAGGGATAATGTAAGTTCTTCATTTCCTGTTAGCATCTCTTCTTTCTTTCATTTTGTTGCTCTAGCTAATAAGATTTAAACACTATGTTGAGTAAGAGTGGAGAAAATGTATACCCTTGACTTCTTCCTTAATTTAGTGAAAATATTTTGATTTTTTTCACATTTAATACAATGTTGGTTATAAGTCTGTTTGATACAGCCTTTATTGTGTTGATTTGTATTTCTTCTATCTTAATTTGCTCAGGAATTTTTTTTTATCATGAAGGAATATTAGAATTTGTCAAATACCTTTTCTTCACCTTAGATGATCCTTTGTTTTCTGACCTTGGGTCTGTTTATTGGCTATATTACATTTCTTCATTTGTATATACTAAAATGCCCTTGCATCCCTGGAATGAAACTAAATTGGTCATGATGAATGCTCTTTTTTTTTTTTTACTGGATTTTTGAGAATTTTTGCATCTATGTTCATCTGGGGGATTGCTCTATGAATACTTTTGTGTTGCATCCTTATCTAACTTTGGTATCAGGGTAATACTGCCTTATAGAATGAGTTTTGTAGCACTGTCCCCTTTAAATTTTAAAGAATCATTTCAGAAGCAATTGTGTTAGTCCTTTAAAGGCCTGATAGAATTCAGCAGAGACTCCAACTGGCCTGGGCTTTTTAGTTTAAGAATTTTTTATTTCTGCTTCAATCTGTTTGTATGCTATATATCTTTTAAAATTTTCTACAACTCCTTGGCTTAATTTAATCTTTACATTTTGTTAGTTTGGCTAGGTTTATCAATCATTTTTAACTTTTGAAGAAATTATTTTATTCTTATATATTCTTTTGGCTCTATTCTTCATATTGTTTTGTGTTTTGAGTTATTCTTGCTTTTCTGAGATCTTGAAGTGAATCAAGGAATCACCTACTTGACATCACTCCGATATTTTAAAGTATGCATACATTTATATATTTATACCTATACAATTCCCTGTGGCAACCACTGTTACAGCATCACGATGGTTCTGGTATATTATGTTTCACTTACGTTCACCTGTAATAATTATTGGATTTTCCTCCTGAATTGTCTCATGACACATTCATCATTCAATAGTGTTTCATTTGAAGTACATGGCTATCTTAATTTTGTAATAGGAAACTTTGATCTACTTAGAAGAAAGCACCTTAAAACTGAATACTATTTTTTTTTTTAAATAATGTGGGAGAAAGCCAGTTCTCAGTACTTGGAGACAGTCAATGAGGTTTGCAGGCCACCTGGACAAGGTGCATCGAGTCAAGAACCAGCACTTGTGCTGTTCTCCAAAGAAAGAAAGGGGGAAAGGTATAACAAAAATGCCTGGGGTCTGTCTTGTGTTGGCCAATCACTCCTGGGCATGGGCTTGTCCTGTAGTGTGGTTGATATACCCAGTGACACTCTAGTGAAGGAGATGGATTTTCTGTCAGATCTGGGAGGAACTGGGGGAAGGGAAAGAATATGATCCAAATATATCGTCTCAAAGAGTTTAAATAAAAATAAATTAAAAAAGAAAGAATGAAAATGTAAATCACATTCTTTTAAGATGAAAAGTAATGTATAAATTATTATTTATGTGTATTAAAAAGGCATTGTGAAATACCAAAAAGTATACATTTTAAATAGAGACCTTATAACAGTTGAGCGTTATATTCTCAATCCTAAATGGAAAGCAATCCCAGTTCAGATAACTTGATTGTAATATTTAAGACAGCTAATCTTAAAACAATTCATTTAATGATGAAGCTTCTGTGCTACTGGTCACTCAGTAACCCACGAAATTAAATGTGGGTATGTATTTCTATGTGAATGTATGAATGTGTGTGCATGTGTATACCTTAAACTAAATCATCATTTAGAATCTCTATATTCCATATACTTTAAAATGCAATTCTTTATTAATTTGCATCTTTATCAGAAGAAAGCATACATGTGAATTCCTATGTAAAATGGAACTTAGGAGGAAACTTTAATTTGCATAGCCACATTTCAAAGAGAAAAATGGAAAATTTTAGAATTTCCATTGCCCAGCAATAATTGATGAATTTGTGATTTAGACCTGCATAACTCAAAGCTCGTAGTTTTCCATTCTAGACCAAATGAGAAAGATTTCAGCTGCTATAGTGCATATGATAATATCCCCAAAGGGAAGTCAAGACTGACTTCCTGGACCTTCAGTTCTTTACAGGGCCTGAAGGCTGGATTACAGCTGCTGTTACCACCCTGAAAACTTAATGACATTTAAACAGAAAACATTTCACTTTTAGTTTTCACTGAACCAAAAAGATTATTTAAGTATTTCTGCTTCTAGAAAATACCTCAACGTCTCTCTGCAAAGCCTATTTTTAACTTCTACAGTAAAGTCTCTCCTAATTAATAAGCAAGCTTGCTCCTAGGCACTCTTTGTCCTGATCCATTTGTTTTCATTTCTGGTGAAGCAGCTTCCCCTCTCCAGCTTCACTTTTCTCTCTCCTGGGTGGAATGGTCCTAGTGAGTTCATTTGCTGCTCAAATGCTCCCTCCCCAGGATGTGCCTTCTGGAATTCCAGGTCCCTTTGTAGTTGTCTAGATGGCTACTCCTTAAGCTTGAGAAAATCACAGTAATCAATGTGACTTCCCACAGTTTATTTAATAGAAGATTTGACTCATATAAAAATAATCTTTAAAGTACCATGTCTGGGGGAGCTGAGATGATACTGAAGACTTTATGCCCCATCTAGGAAGAATGCATTACTCTCTCACCCTATTTTCATAGTCTTTTATGCAAATTTCTTTAAATGTTCTATTTCCTGGAAGCATTGCTGTTGGTTTAGTGGTGTTCCTCTTCCCCTTCTAGGTTCTATACGTATTTGAATACAAGCTTGACTGGCTTTTATATTCGTGGATCTCTGAAATTTAGCAAAAAATTTTTATGCACTGTTTATTGAAATGAAAGCAGTAAAATTCCATGGTCATCCTTCCACTTGTGTCTTTGGTAAATATGAATTTTAGCTGAAACTGTGAGGACTTCAGGTGAGTTTCATGAAACTCTCCACCCCCACCCCCAAGCTGAAGCATAATGAAACCCTAAATAGATATAGGAATGCTTCCTTGTCTTAAACAATGTTTCCAATTAGATTCTGCTTCTTGGTTTTATTTTCCCAATGTGATTTAGTTAATGTTCTAACTAAAAAGAGAGTAAATAACTTACTAAATTAATGTCTTACTGTGCGATAAAGTGAGCAACCATTAGCATAAATCTCTCCAATAGCATTTGACAATAATCACATTTACCTAGCTGACAGCAAATGCAGTTGTTGGACAGTAGCTACATGAAGATTTTCTAGCCTTTTCTTCATTTTATTTTATTTTTTAAAAATATGTCACTTATATACTATATAAGAATGTCTTAGAGACATATTGGCACCTAGGATGGCAAAAAACAATGAAGATGAAGAGAAAGGGCACTTTAGAAAGAAGAGTTGAGCTGGAGAGAGGTGGGGGGTGTAAGTATAATACAGAACAAAGATTCAGAAACACTGTTGACATTGAATATACTAGTGAGCAGGTCTACAGTCCAACCAGATGGGAACCCTGGAATCCATGTAGCTTTAACAGACACTGTCCCCTTTCATCACTCTCCTAGAGCTGTGGCAAGAAGCTATTATCAAATGACCCCTGCTTTGTTGGTGGCCAGAGGTAAAGGCCCTTCCCCTCATAACCCATTCTGTGCAAATAGGACAAGTATTAGGGAATTATATACTGAGACCTGGCCAGAAGAATATCTCTACCTAGAGGGGGAGACTGAGTCAGACCTGTGCAGTGTCCCATGTGTTGGACATCTGGTATGAGCCATAGTCTGGTGTTCGATTCACTGACTCACCAGAAAAAGGATAAACAGTGGCAAGTGCTTAAAGATCATAGGGTATAAGTCACACAGAAGCTAGAAGCTCTATCCATCTATCCACTATCTAGAGACTGAAAGACATCTGGAGTAATAAAACTGGCCATCTAACCCAAAACCACATGCTCTGTTGTGGGGCAGAACACTCAAAAACCAACACAGAAAGTGAACACTGCAAAGGTTTGGTCCTCCTTAGAGGGCACCAACTCAAGTGACCAGAGAAGGAAATGTGAGGCCAGGTAGACAGATTGCACCTGCGCTCAAACAATTGATGGCACAAAGATGGACTGTGTAGCTATGCCCACTTGACTGGACATGAAGAGACAGATTATTAGCCTGTGACAGATATGTAATGGGACAGAGACAGACTGCGGCTACATCCATGTAAGTGACTCCAGAGAGCCATACTCAGAACATATGAATGACAACACAGAGGCTCTGAACTCCTGTCTTGTCCTCCTTCCTTAACTCTTAAACTTCCACTGTTTAATGGCTAACCTTAATGTTGTGGGTCAGTTTTGTCCGACCCTGTCCTCTCTCCTCCCCTCTTTGGAGAGAGGATCTCCAAAGCACACAGAGTCTCCCTGCTTGAGTCTTGTACACACTAGGATTGCTGTAGGGTGTCTCACACCACTTCTATACCCCCCTTTTGTTTTGTTTTAGCTTCAGCTGGAGCTGCCTTACCCCCTTAATGCTTATGCCAAGCATTTTGTCCCAGCAACACAAAGACTAAATGATATAGGACTAATGCATCTGCAACTGAATTGTAAACCAATGATCATTTCTAGTATGAAAAGTCCTAGGACTCATCCCACCATCATAACCAACCTAACTCAAGGACCCCACACCCTAATAGTTCCTAAGCTATGGATTGATCAACCAATAACTCATTGATGAGGTTAGAACCCTCATAACCTGGTTACTACTTAGGGCCCCAACTCTGCACACTGCTATATGAGGGGTTTAAGCTTTCAACACAGATTTGGAAACAAGTGACAGAGACAAACCATAGCAAACCTCAAGACTTTAAAAATTATAATCTGTCTAATGAGCCTATGCTGCCTAAAGGAACAACAAAGCCTGGATGAGAGCACATCTATTTACAGCAAATATTTCCACATATCGACAATTGAAATCTATTGCTCAGAAGAAAGACTTCTTTGAAAACATTACCACCAATTGACAATTCTCTTTGTCACTGAAGAGCACAGATGGAGAGACATCATAATGTTAATATCTTTCTTGCTTCCTTATACAACTTACATTCTGCAGTCTATGCACCAAGGAGTAATTCTGACTTTCACATCTAATGGTCTAAAGGACACCTTTTGTTAGGCTTCAGCTGCCCTAGATAGTGATTCTTCTTAGAGATTTGGGTAGTAGATTAAAGCCTTCTGAAAATGATCCAATGTTCTCGAAGCTATTTAAAACATTTGTGGTTTGTGGGATATCAAAATAATTGACAATACAGGAGTAAGGAAGAAATTGTTTCCAACCCTGTGGAAACCAGCTTTCTATTGCTGTGAAAAAAATAAGCAAGAAAAACCTATTTAAGACCTATTTTTTCCAACCTGTCCCCACCTCCTAATAGTCCCTAAACTATGACCTGATCAATCAAGTAACCCATTGATGAGGTTAGAGCCCTCATAACCCAATGACTATTCAGGACCCCAGCTTCGTATGTGGCTACATTGGAGTCCATGCTTTCAAAACAGGTTTTAAAGTGAGTTTCAGAAACAAAGCATAACAAACCTCAAGACTTCAACAAAGGAAACGACTGGAACCGATGGGTACTCTATAAACATGACTGTACAGCAGCTCCATCTGAAACCCTCCTTACACACATCTTCGTTTCATCCATGAGTACCTGACAACTTCTTCATGGAGCACTAGGTCCACAGGAGACATGCTGTGGCTCCCTATGGCCCCGTCACTCATGCAGAGGGAGCCATGCATGTTGGACTGGAGAATCCCACTGACCAGGCATCTCATGCATAGATAATGAGAACTTGGCTTTCATTCTCCTCTGCCTGGAAGAGCCTTAGCTGATTTAGATTGTGGAAATCTTCCTCAAGCTGCATCTGAGATGGGTGCCTTGCTTCTTTTTTATCTTATCAGTCATCTCCAGATAGACGTCAACATCTCTCTACAGATCTGCACAGTCAGGCAGTTCAGCCCTATCGCCCACTGCTCTCATTAATTTGCTTTTACACTAAATCCCTGGGACTTCTTCTAATTGTTTTCTTTATTCTTGAGAGTCAAGGAAACAATCTAAAAGTACACATAGCAAAACCTTTGTTTACACAAAGGCCTCTGCTGTTTTCCAGGAAGTGGATGGCCTGGAGTGGTGGTCCTTTTCACCTTGAAGTATTGTGCTGTGATCTGCAGAGCTTGGCTCTGGAAACCTGGCCAAGGTTTTAAGGAAATGAAGAAAGGGCTCAGTGTCTAGATAGACACATATACAGAAAACTGAAGTCGGGAGGGATGTGAGCATTCTGATGGAGTGGTATCAACTACCACAGCATCTCAGAACCTAAGCTTATGTATTATGTACAGCACAGGGAGAAAATAGCTAGTCTCTGTAGGAGGTCTATGTAGGTGAACATTCTCAGGCTATAAACATGCAGCTGCAGTTGTAGTATTTGCACACATTGACCTTTTAGCCATAGTTACTTGTGCCTGGACCAGAGGAAGGCTTGGCCAGTTCTGAGCCTGGCCCATGGTGAAGGCTTCAACAGTTTCCCATGAGCCTGAGGCATTGAGTCCTTGACATGACTATGCACATGTCAATAATAAACACCCATTTAGGATGGTGTTCACTTCTCATCTCCCCACAGACAGCAGTGGCCTTTTTCCTCTTCCCCATTCACGTCCTTTGTACTGAATCTTTTAAAACTAGCCAATCTCAAAAGACTATGAGGTAAGACACCAGCCAATGAGGAAAAGTCACCACCTATGTTAGACTGCAATAAGGTGTTCACTCTTCCTTGATCAAGAGTAAAGTTTTGCCTTGTGTAACACACACACACACACACACACACACACACACACACACACACACACCACATAATCAGAAAACCTTTGAGAGTC
This sequence comes from Onychomys torridus, assembly GCF_903995425.1. NCBI lineage: Eukaryota > Metazoa > Chordata > Mammalia > Rodentia > Cricetidae > Onychomys > Onychomys torridus. Next base: position 85,061,023 of record NC_050449.1, read on the forward strand.
TATCTTACCCCAGTAAGAATGGCTAGGATCAGATAATGCTGGTGTGGGTGTGGTTTGGGGAGATGGGAACATTTATTCACTGCTGGTGAGAATCCAAATTAGTGCAGTTACTATGGAAATCAGTTCCTAAAAAAAAAAAAAAAATCTACCACATTCTTGGGCATATTCTCAAAGAATCCTGTATTTTACTATAGACATACCTGCTGATCAATAGTCATTGCTGTTCCCATCACAATACCCAGGAAATGCAAGCAGCATAGATGTGCCCATCAATTGATGAATGAATGGTGAATATGGTGTATTTACATAGTGAAAATTATTCTTCTATTAAGAAAAATTAAAATTCACCTGTAAGTGAGTACATACCATGCTTGTCTTTCTTGGTCTAGGTTACCTCACTCAGGATGATTTTTTTTTCTAATATCATCCATTTGCCTAAAATTTTAATGATGTCATTGTTTTTAACAGCTGAGTAATGCTTCATTGTGTAAACGTACCACATTTTCTTTATACATTCTTTGGTTGAGAGACATCAAGTTTGTTTCCAGTTTCTGACTATTATGAATAAAGCTGCTATGAACATAGTTGAGCAAGTGTCTTTGTGGTAGGATAGAGTGTCCTTTGGGCATATGACCAAAAATGGTACAGCTGGGTCTTGAGGTATATTGATTCCCAGTTTTCTGAGGAACTGACATATTGATTTCCATAGAGTCTGTACAAGTTTTCATTTCCACCAGCAACGGAGGATTGTACCCCTTGCCCCACATTCTTGCCAGCATGAACTGTCACTTTTTTTTTTTGTATCTTTGCCATTTTAACAAGTAAAGATGGAATCTCAAAATAATTTTGATTTACGTTTTCCTGAAGCCTAAGGTAAGGATGTTGAAATTTCTTTAAGTGTTTTTCAGCAATTTGAGATTCCTCTTTTGAGAAGTCTCTGTTTAGATCTGTACCCCATTTTTTAATTGGATTATTTGGTTTGTTGATGTCTAGTTTCTTGAGTTCTTTATATATTCTGGATATTAGCCCTCTATTGGATGTAGGGTTGGTGAAGATCTTTTCCCATTCTGTAGGCTGCCATTTTGTCCTATTGATGGTGTCTTTTTCCTTATGGAAGCTTTTTAGTTTCATTAGTTCCTATTTATTAATTTTTGTTCTTAGTGCCTGCACTATTAGTGCTCTGTTCAGGAAGTTGTTTCAATGTCAAGGCTCCCAGCAGTAGGACTGGGACATCAACGCAGCCACAAAACCTTCAACCTGCAATCTTCCCTGCCTGCAATATGTGTTTGGATAAGGGTGGCACAGGACTTGTGGGAGTTGCCAACCAATGACTGGTCCAACTTGTCCACACCACTAGAGGGAGCCCAAGCCTGACATTGACTGGATGGCCAGAAACCAGAGGCTGTACAGCCTAGAGACCCAGCATACAACCAAAAAGCCCTTGAACAAAAAAGAAAAAAAAAAGGTCAATGAAATGATTTCTATTGATATTCTGTTTTCTCTTATACTCATAGATCGGTGCTTAACCCAATTGTCATCAGAGAGACATCATCCAGCAACTGATGGGAACAGATGCAGGGATCTACAGCCCAACACTGGGTTCCAGTGGAACCCAGCAGAATGGGGGAAGAAGGACTGTAGGAGCCAGAGTGGATTAAGGACACCAAGAGAACACAGTTCACAGGACCAACTAAGCAGAGCTCCTAGGGCCTCACAGAGACAAGCAGCAATCATGGAGACTGTATGGGTCTGAGCTAGGTCCTCTGCCTTATGGTTGTGTAGCTTGGTGTTCTTGTGGGCCTCCTAATATTGGGAGTGCAGGGTGTCTATGACTCTTTTGTCTGTACTTGGGACCCATTTCCTTCTACTGGGTTGTTCATACAGCTTTGATATGAGAGTTTGTGCCTAGTCTTACTTTAATTTGTTATGCTTTGTTCAGTTGATATCCCTGGGAGATCTGCTCTTTTATTTTGAAGGGAAATGGAGGATGAGGAGGTCTTGAGGAAGAGGGGAGGTGGTAGGGAACTGGGAGGAGTAAAGGGAGGGGAAACTGCAGTCAGGATATAATGTATGAGATAACAAAATAAAAGGAAAAATAAAAATGAAAATTTCAGGTAAATATATGGAACTGAAAATAATCATTCTGAGTGAGATGACCTAGACCCAGAAAGACAAATGTTGCATGTTTTCTCTCATCCAAATGTTAGCATGTCGATGTTAGTGTTGATGCTTCAGATATTTCATTTGGAGTACTCACTGATAGGTCAAGAAAGTTGCAAGTAGCAATGGGTGGGGCCAGTTCAAGAGGGAGGCTATAGAAAACAGTGATATGAAGACTTCAAGGGGATTAATGGAACAGGAACTATTAAATTAGAGTGGGTGATGGGAGTGTGGCATAGAAGAGGGAATGTGAGTATGGATAAATATATATGATACAACTCTTAAGTACATGTATTTCACTCAGATATACGAGTTATATGAGTTGACTGCAGTTGCCTATAATGATATGACTATGTTAGCATCCATAGTAGACACCACAGGCTAAGAAAGAAAAAGCCCAATGTGAGGGAGGTTACTGCTTTTGCAACTGTTGGCCAGTGGGGTCTCTGAAGCCCCCAAATGTAACAAGCCATTGTCAATGTTTTTGGTTACCTTCCAGAACTTGACAGAAAGACCCTGTTGCTGAGTCATGAATTGTGGAGCTATTAGCCTTGTACTGACCTGGAAGTCTCACGCCTACTTTCTAGCTTTCATTGTGCTAGAGTGTGCTGTGTACACCACCAGAGGACCAATGTATTAATAAGTCTTACCTAGCTGTGACCCCATTAATTCAAGATTGACTGACCTGTCAAGACATGCCCACTCCACAATAGTCGCACAAACATCATTGGAATAGCCAAGCACTTCCTGCTTGGATTTAAGGTCCAATCTGCAAGTTAAAACACATACCTGACACCATTGTTGTCTGTAAATCTGTGTCTTGACAGGTCTTAGGCTTTAGGAGAGAACCACTACTACGCTGCTGAATTGGCACAGTATTAAACTGACTTCTAATTATGCTGATATAATGACTGATCTATATCAATAGATTAATGTATCTCTCAGCTCTCACAAGCAAAGGCTTTACTTGCAGATTATGGTGATTACTACAGAGATCCACAATTGGCCTTGGTACAGAGAACAATGGATTGAAGAATGTTCAACCCTAAATGGAACAAGTATATCACATCCCCTCCTCCAAAAACTCAGAGATCATTGCAGAAGAGGGTACAGAAAGAATGTAAGAGCTAGTGTTGTAGATGAATACAAGGGAACAATTTCCTCCAGACATAATAGGGCATCTACACATATGAACTGTGACAGCATCTAAAAGCAGTGTGTAAGGCCATGCCAGACCAAATCTTAGAATCCAAGCAAGACCTAAAGGAATTCTGTTTGATAGATCACTCATGGGCTTACACATAGCTAGCTTTCTTGTACTGACTAGGGTGTCCTACTGAGAGAATGGTACTACTGCCTACAGTGGACGGGTCCCTCCCACATCAATTAATATATTAGTCAGGGTTTCTATTGCTGTGAAAAACAAAAAACAAAAACAAAACACCATGACAAGATGCAGCTTAGGGAGTAAAGGGTTTATTTCATTTTACTGTTTGCAGTCCATCATGCAGGGCAGTCAGGGTAGGAATTTAAGGTAAGAACACAGAAGTGGAAACTGATGTGGAAGGCATGGAGGGGTGCTGTTTACGGCATTGCTCCCAGTGGCTTGCTCATCCTACTTTATTATAGGAACTAGGTCCTCAAGCCCATGGGTGTCACCACCCACAGTGAACTGGGCCTGCCCACATCAATAATCAAGCAAGTTTTGCCCACAGGCCAATCTAGTGGAGGAATTTTCTAAATTGAGGTTCTTTCTTCCAAAATGACCATAGATTGTGTCAAATGGGTATAAAACTAGCCAGCACAATTAACAATCAAGACAATCTTTCCCAGATATGCCCATACGCTGATCTGATCAGGGAAATCCCTCAAGTGAGACTGCATTCTCAGATATCTACTCCATGTCAAGGGGATGGTTTAAAGCTAACTAGTATGGCACTGGTAAAGTACTGTTAAACACTGTGAAATAATAGCTAATATTAAGAGTAAGTCTTTATTAAGCATTCCCTTTCCTTTAAATAAGCAAAGATGATTGGTGGAGGTTGAGACAATCTGACTCAATAATGTATAGCTGTCAAACCTCCCCTAGACACCTGTCAAACAATCTACCTTGAACAAAGAATCATAAAGCAAGCAGCTTGCTGAAATATCATCATGTGTGCACTGGCAGTGTTGAACATCCCATGGATGCCTAGGGGAAGCGATATGGAAGTCACAGCTGCTTGCTACTGTAGCACAATGCTGACTTCTGAAGACATTGTCTCAGCCACTACTGTGAACATACCTTATGCCAGATGTTTCCCATCACAAGTCTTAATGAACTTTGCCTCATTTGAAGAAATGAGTAAACAAAATGTCATATATTTCCAAATTAACAATAAAGTGTGTTTTAGAAAAAGAAGAATTAGATCCCTTTAAATGTAAACTGTGTGTGATTCCGAAGCCATTTCTACCCACTCTCAAAGTGGGGTATATCCCTCGGTTACCCAGGGGAAGGCTTGTGGTTAATGCAAATACGGTTCTTCACTTGGAGGAGGGACTTCTGAATGGATGTAAGAAGAGATTCTCATTTGCATGAAGACCTGTGCTGTGACTGATAAGAACAGTCTGACATCAACGTGAAAGTCTGCAGCAATAGAAGTAAACATGTCCCCACACCCTCTTTCTGGCTTTCTAAGCAGGCCTGTCCTCTCATTTGAATGACACTAAACCCCTTCCCCGCCATGTTGTCCCCTTGTTTTGTAAGGAAAGGTGTCTCTTGAGTGGGTATTTCTTGATGACTTTTGAGCTGCACCATGAGTAGAGTGTGCTGACATGGTAACATAAAGAGAGAACTCCAACAGTAGTGGTGACGACAGTCATGATGGTGGCAGTCATGATGGTGTCAGCAACAGCAAGAGGAGCCACAGTGATGAAAGGGCAGCATAGGAGCTTTTGAGAGCTACAGGACAGAAGTGTTGAGGCCACAGATGACAAGGTCTGTGAAGAGCTGAAGATGAGAAGCTGCAGATATGGCAGATGGAGGAGTTCCAGAGCCTTAAAGGCTGAGTGTCTCCAATTAGCCTGTCTCATGAAGAGCAAGTGATGTTGTGAAGCTTGTCATATAACAATAGTGAGCTGTTCACTTTCCCATTAAAATAAAACCTCACACAAATGGCCCTGGAAGCAAGGCCAGGCAACACCTTCTTCTAACTGACATAATGCGTCCCATTTCTTGTAGGAGTGCCACTCTCTCTAAGAGCCGTGCTTTTCTTTTTGTCCACTGTGTTTGTTCCTTATTGTAACTTTTAAATGAGGCTGGAGAGATGGCACAGTGGGTAAAGGGCTCAACAGACCTGAGTTCAGATCCACAGAACCCATGGAAAAGTGTGATGTGATAACTTTTTTGTGTAGATGAGAGACAGACAAGGTGATTCCCAGAAATCCCTGAGCAAGACAGCCTTGGTATACATCAGAAAAAACAAACAAACAAAAACACCCCAAACCCAAAACTAACCAACCAATCAAAGAAGTCAAGAATTTCCACTATACAGGGTTGTCCTATGACTTCCACAAGTGTTGTAGTATGTACAAGTCACACACTCACACAAACATGCCATACATGGGTGGGTGCACATACAGGCGCGCACACACACACACACACACACACACACACACACACACGCACACGCACACATGCACACATGCGCACACACACAGATACTTTTACTTCTATAATTCTTTTGATCACAGCAGAGATAACTATATGACTTTAAGGGTTTTTTTATACACATTTGTATATGCAAAAATGTTATGTATACTGTATTAAGACTAGTGATTTTTGAAAAAATATGATAACGAGTGTAGTTCATTTCTTATTTATACTTCCCTGAGTTTCTCATTTTTTGTAGATAGAATATATTGTTTTGGTAAACAAGGTGTACTAAGTGTATTCTAATGTAAAAATCTAACTTTGTCAACATGTTTGTTTATTGGCAACCATCACAGAATAGACTTTATTGCTTGTAGATAGGAGAAGAATAACATATTAGCCTTTATTACAAACGCTGAAGTTTCATTTTCAAGCCCAGCATATTTTCTTAATTAGGACTATTAGCATTGTCAAGGAAGAATAAACTAAGCCTGGCTGAGGACAAGGCAAATCACATTTCTTTGAGGCTAATTAGGTCTGCAGCCCTGGAGGCACACATCCAAGGAGCCTTAAACTGCATCACCATGCTCAGAGAAAATGGAAACTGTGTTGAGGACTTAAACCGAGAGCGAGGCTAGAAGTCACTGCATTTGTTACTCAGGAACTGTGATGGACATTGTAAAAAATGTAGCAGAAGCTGAAGCGATCTTCGAGAAAGGATCCATGGCTATCTCATTCACAGCATGGAAAGGTCATTAAATGTTAGCTGAAGGCCACTATGTCGGCAGCCAGTTCACAGGTGGACTCTCTGGTGGGTGGCTAGAAACCTCCCTTTTAAATGCAGTAAACCAACCTTAATGTTTCTGTTTTCTTCCTGGATGGCATACAACATGGATTCTTGCTGTGAAATAAGAGGGTTATGAAATATGAGCACTTCCAGAGTGTGAATATTTATATTTACTAATACTTAATCAAAGTGTATCACAAATAAACATATTACTTGTATAGTACTAAATACTAGAACAGCACAAAATAACAATAATAAACTGTCTATATGTCAAGTATCAAGCACAAAAGAGCCTGGCTATCATATACACAAAGGAAGCATTTGTTCCTCAATGGGAATTATGATTCCATCATGCAAAAAAGTCCAGCCCAAGGTATATTTATACAGAAGACAGGGTTGGGGCATTTGAGGGAGAAACGGTCAGATCTTGAGTTACTTGCTCTGATTTGGGGTTGATGAGTGGGGGTTGCTGGTGGAAGACTGCACACTGGGGTTATTTCTAGGCAACAGCAGATTGTCTTAGATTGCACACTGGGGTTATTTCTAGGCAACAACAGATTCTCTTGTGATGACCTACTTCTGAGAATCAGAAGGATGTCTACTCAAGTGCACACAGTCAATTCATCTCTCAACAACAAAATTGAGTCTTTTTTTCAGTAAGTCTGTACAAGCTTTACAACATAAAACAAACAAAAACACACTTGATATTTTATACATTAAAGACTTTATAAATATTATTTTCCTGGTTTCCCAAAGATGGTTTTAACACAACCTTCATTAGGTTGTTTTCCTTAAAAGAAAATCTGTTGCCAGGGAAACCCTTTTGTCTGAATGATATGACATGATGGCACTGTCTTGAGTGAAAGCAGATGTGAGACTACAGTTCATTTGCCTCTCATTTAGCTGGAAAGAACAAGTATGCTTCCAGCCATGTCTCCATTTTCTTTTTTCTAGTTTTCAAGCTTAGTATAAACAGCACAGAGGCAATCTTATCTTTCAGTACCATAGACTGTGGAGTAGCAAGGGATATAGTGTTACATATAGAAGTTAAGTAATGAATGCTTAATCATGAATGGCTGACAACTTTTAAAAATACTACTTTTAAATAACAACATTTATTGTTCATGTCAACAGTTCATATAGTTAACCTGTTGAAAAATAGAGGATCGATCACATTCTCTCCCATGTTAAGCACAGCTATGAGATTTGCACTCATCCTGTAGACAACTATAGTTATGGTCTGAAATGCATTGACCTCCATGGTTTATTCAATCACCTTTCTTATACCTTTCAGGGCTAGCTCTTCATACCCACAGCATGCTGAGTGCCCCCCACATTAAATGTCAATCAAGAAATTGCCCTCATAGATTTGTCTTCAGATAAATCAGATGGAGGCCTATTCTCAATTGAGGTTCCCTCTTTCTCAATAATCCTAGTTTGTAACAAACTGACAATCAACTAACCAGCACAATTGACCCTTTATCAACTTGACACACAAATATGTGGCTATTAATATAACGTTCCCTGTTTGATTTGTACCTGAGATCTCACAATATAAAACATCATATAACTTTAAAAGTCCCACAGTCTAAAATTTTCAACATTTCAAAAGCCCAGGTTCTTTAAAAAAACAACAACAACCCATATCTCTCTAAAAGTCAAAAGTCTCTGAACTGTGTAAAATAAAAATAAAGTACATACTTCTTATTTTAAGAGGGAGGAACCAGGGCACATTTACAATAAAATCAAAGCAATGCCAAAATCTATAAATAGGTCATGGTCCAATGTCTGGAACTCACTCATTATCCTCTGGTCTTCACAGGGTTGAGCTCCACCTCCTCAGCTCTGTCATTCACAGCACACACGGGTTGTTTTAGAAAGTCAGCCCAGCTCCACTTCACATATGCCACTGTCTGGGTAGTCATTCCCTTAGTCCTGGCTTCTCCAATAGTTGGGCATCTCCACTGAAACTGAGGCCGCACCTTCACCGGGCTTCTTTGGGGCCTCCAAAACCCTGCTATGTGTTACCAAACTTCAGCTTGTCTCCAGGGTCCCATCCATCAGTCCTGGGTTCTCCACTGTAGCTGAGGCTGCACCTTCACCAGTAGCCTCTCCTGGCCTCGCTTCATGGAGACTCCAACACAGTGCCAAGTCTCAGCTACTCCCCATGACTCCTTCATACCTTCAAAACTAGTTCCATGTGAAAGACTTTAACACATTATTTGCCAAGTTCTGCGGCCAGCTTGATGTGAAGCCTTAGTTGCCTCCACATCACAGCTTCTATGTGGTAATCTTTTTTTAAAAAAAATATGAAGTCTTTGTTTTTTTTTTTTTTAAGATTTATTTTTTTATGTATACAGTATTCTGCCTGCATGTGTCCCTGCAGGCCAGAAGAGGGCACCAGATCTCATTACAGGTGGTTTTGAGCCACCATGTGGTTGCTGGGAATTGAAATCAGACCTTTGGAAGAGCAGTCGGTGCTCTTAGCCACTGAGCCATCTCTCCAGGCCCTATGTGGCAATCTTGAGGAAACACTTCCCAGAATGTTTCACCTCCATCATGCTGATCTCTCATTAATTATAGCTATGTTTTCAACCCCAGCTTACCAAGCTCTATTGTAACAGCAAAGAAGGTTTGACTTCACTGGTGATCATCCCTTGTTAATCACAGCTGATTCTTCAACCTGATAGGACCAGAAATCAAATTCAAAATATCACATAAACTGTCTTAATAGCATCTCCACTTCCCTCTGAAACGTCTCAAGCCAGACCTCCACTATCTTCATTTCTCTCAACACTTTGGTCTTCTACAATCCCATAGGACAGCTCCTTAAGCTTTGAACACTCAAAGTTTCAAACACTTCCACAACCTTCCTAAAAATAACATGGTTAGTTCTGCCACAGCAATGCTCACAATCCAAGCAACAACTTTTGTTTTCATTTGCTTCCTATTGTTGTGATAAAAACAATGACTGAAAGCAACTTGGGAAGGAAAGTGTTTATTTCATCTTATGTCTTATAGTCCATAATTGAGGGAAACCAAAGCAGGAACTCAAGTTAGAATTCTGGAGGCAAAACTGAAGCAGAGACCATGGAACAATGCTGTTTATTGGCTTGCTCCCTGTGTTCAGCTACCTTCATGTTCAGCTACCTTTCTTATACCCAGGCTCTTTTGCCCAGACAGGGGTGGCATCACCCACAAATGTGCTGCCCTTTCCCACATCAACAATTAATCAAGAAAATGGCTTCCAGGACAAATCTGATAAAGGCATTTTCTCATTTTCTCACTCTGTTTTTCCAAATGACTGTTGAAGCATTTTCTAATTATCTTTTATCAATAAAAACTCAGGAGTCAGGTATCAAGGTAAGAACCTGATAGATCAGAGAAGTGGTGGAGAAGCAGACAGTGACCTTCTCTCTCTCTCCATCCTCAATCCAAAAGGGCTGAGCATCTTTCTAAGCCCTTTTCTACTACTTCCTGTGTCTTTCTATATGTCCTGGGTCCTCCAAAACCTTTACTGTTAATTTAGTCAGTTAGTAGCTAGCTCCACCCTTTGATTCAAGGTAAATGTTATTGGCAGTCTCAAGGGGAGTGTCAGAGTGTGATCAATCAAAATATACCACAACAAACTGTTGTTTGTATTAATTTGATACTGCCCATCCTTCCTCCTCCATGTCTGGCTGACAACTCTGCCTTTCTTCTTCCCAGAGTCCTCTCTATCCCAGGAAGTCCCATCTAACCTCTTCCTGCCTAGCTATTGGCCATTCAGCTCTTTAGGAAACCAATCACAAGGTGCTTTGGCAAAGATACATCTTTACAGTGTAAACAAATATTCCACAACACAGAAGTTTTGGGAAACTACTTATATCTCTCATCCTCACTGAGAGGCAGAAGCAATAGTTGACCCACACATGATATTTTGCCATTTTCTCCTCTCAGGGATAAAAATCAATGAACACTGGCACAATCCATGGCTCTATAATGCTTATGCAAGTTTCTAAGATTGTTCTGAGAAACTCTTATCTGCCAAGAGACTTCTCTGTACATGATCCAGGAAGATTCCAGTTAGTGTTCAAATGTATATGCTCTGCGTTTGTGATTGCAGTATCAACTATCCCTTGTGTGGACATTCTAGCTTGTGGTCTGATTAGGTTATGTAGCCATGTCACTATTCAAGAGTGAGTGTTTCAGTTGCAGCATAACAGTTGCACTTCAGATGCAGCAGATAATATAGTTTGCAAAGCTGATACGAACATAGTTGAGCAAATGCCCTTGTGGTATGATTGAGCATTCCTTGGGTATATGCCCAAGAGTGCTATAGCTGGGTCTTGGGGGGATGGATTCCCAATTTTCTCAGGAAGCACCATATTGATTTCCAAAGTGGCTGTACAAGCTTGCATTCCCACCAGCAGTGGAGGAGAATTCCCCTTGCTCCACATCCTCTCCAGCATAAGCTGTCTTCTGTGCTTTTGATCTTAGCCATTCTGACAGGTGTAAGGTGGTATCTCAGAGTCGTTTTGATTTGCATTTCCCAGATAATTAGGGATGTTGAGCAATTCCTTAAATGTCTTTCAGCCATTTGAACTTCCTCTGTGGAGAATTCTTTGTTTAGAGAACTGCAATTTTTTATAGTATAGCTTTCTAGAACATTCTGATTTTAAGAATTGATTGAGTTCTTTGTCAAAAATATAATTTCCACCAATACTTTAATGTTTGATCTAGAATTTTACATCTTTTTTTATAATTTTGAAAATAATTGCAACTTTTCAAAAATTTCACAGACACATTTTAATATAAATTTCTTAATGGTTAAAGAATGTCAAGTATACCCTACAGATGAATAGACAATGGTTAGACAAGCTTACAGATAGGGATTTAATAATAATTCATTCCAATGGTCCTACTGTAGTACTTTAGTGGTATAGAATTATCAGTTTTTTCTATAAACACTAACAAAATTTTTGTCCAAAAATTATTCTTTCAATAGACTACCATGAACAATTATGAGTCAATAGATTGGATAACCTATAAGAAATGAACAGTTTAGAAACTCAGTCTAAGTGCCCAGTCCATGTAGCCTTAGGTACCAAGTAATAAAGGAAGCTTTTTTTCTTTTAAGACTTGCCTGTACCACTCAGGGAAGCTCCTCCAGGCATCAGATGAGAGAAAGCCCTGGCTTCCTTAGCTTAAACCCAGCTTCCTCTTCCCACCGTCTTGGCACTCACCTCAAATTGCTAGACATCCTCTTTACCTTGGGTCTCTCTAGCTACTCATGTGGCCCTAGTAGGAAATCAATTCCTCCGTGGCTCCATTACCTCTGAACTTGCCAAGCCACAAAGCTTCCCACTCTTTCTCATGCTCAGGGGGATAAAAGCTCACATAAAAAATTTTCAATGTTTGTGAGGTGAACTGTAGAAGAGAATATAATACTCGAGTAATCAAAACACAGATACTATCCCAGATATACAGCACTTCTGAGGCCATTCACATGTCCATGTCACATGTTCATGTGTCTATGTCCACAAGAAATACACACATACACAAAGGGCAGAAAAACTTACAATGATCATATTACAATTTTTTACAGTGAAAAATCATTTTATGATTATCTCAGCTACTTCAGAAAATTATTTTTCACAAATAAGATAAAAGAAATTCACAAGTATTTCTTAGGTTTCTTAAAATTTGTGTCTGAAGGCCTTGCAAAATGGGCAACGCACTTTATACAGACCCATTAAACTTATTTCTCACCACCCTACACTAGTGCATACATGCTGATTGTAGGTAGGATATATGGAATTTAGGTGGGCTGGCTCATGGAGGGGATGTATTAGTCCCATGACCAAGTAACATGAGAATGCTTCTCCTATGATAGTAAGTATTGCAGTCTCTATTTTAGAAACAGAATCCCTCTGGTGTCCTTGAGAGAACACAGTCAACTTAGTCCTCACCAGCCCGAGCGCTTGTGTTGTGTGAAGTTTGTTCCCTCTCTGCTTTCCCCTGTTACTCTCAAACCACACAAGAATTAGGAGTTAGTTTTTGCAACAAGCTCCTTGTAATGCCTGACTTAAAATTTAGGAAAGAGTATGACCCTGGGAATCATGCATCCTGGCTTGGAGAGATATGAATTCCAAGGCACTTAACTCTTCTTGGCTGTAATTTCCTCACTCATGTAATTATTCTCTTCCTGAAACATATTTATGCTATCATGCTATGAGCTGCTTCAGGTTAGAAAAACAAAACATGTATCTTAACAATTTTTGACCATTACAAACCCACATTCTTGCCTTTCTAGGTCAGATTCCTTGGTAGTGTGTCCTATACTGTCAGAGTCCCAAGGAGGTGAGGGGGGGTCTGTTATTAGCAGCGGCAGGTGCTGACTGCCTTGACATTCACTTCTCACTAGACCTGAAGGGAAGGTGAAAGCCATGACCTTTGGTGTTCACTTCTTCATTATGAGCCTGTCATTTTGAGTTTCCCTGAGAATGTGATTTTCTTCCCAAGAACCATCTAGCATATTGGAGAAGAAATAAACCAAGTATCTGGAGCTCTGCCCAGACCCTACATGCCTGTGACAGGGATCAGCTGAAAAGGTCAAGTAAGTCTTGATCATTTATTAATATATACCTAAGTCAAGAACGGTGTGTATGCAGGATGCTCAACAAATGTTTGGTGAATGACTAAATAATTGAATGAGCAAAATCCCTAATATTTGCAAGATATTGTACTTGACTAGCACTCAGTCCTTAATAAACTGAAAAGCAAGTAAATATAGTTATAGCATGAAGCAAGAATTACTGCTATAAAGCCAATGCAGACTAATAGTTTGCCTATGTATGTTAGATGGTTGTCACAAACACATGAGGGGAGAGATACCAACTCTATTGTTCAAGGACAAAGATGCAAGTCATTGGGGGTTCATTAGGAGACGTGGCTAGAATACACATACATGTATATCTACATCTTTGTCTATATCTCTATACAATATTTTCTGGATTCTGAAATATCAACATATGAACACCGTAATATCAACCTACAGTGGTAAAGCAAATGACTTACACTGAAATTATTAACAGCTTGAAATAAAAATATTTTAATTAGTTAGCTTAATTTCCTCAGAACTTTCAGTTCTGCTGCTTCTCAACAAATAATCTGGTCATGTGAAGTCACATAGTGTGAGATATATCATCTCCAGGTTTGCTTCAGGATTTCATAACGAACCAGATAAAAATATCCAAGCACATTTGTAGTACTAGAGACATCACTGTAAAATAGGCAAGATACCATGAATGATACCGGTAATGTTAATGGTGATGAAGAGGTCAGCCTTTCATCTGCCTTTTCTTAGTGTCTCCTGTTTTCCAAGCATGGTTTTGTTGTGGTTGTTAGCATTTTCCATATAATAACACATTTAACTCTTCAAACCTATAAGATAGACATATAATTTTCATTTTAGAGATGAAAAGAAAACCTGAAGTTAGGTATTTTGCCCAAGATAATCAGCTTGCTGTGAACCCACAATGACATCATTTGTCACTAGCTCCAGAGGCAACATCATATACCACAGTGCGCTATGAGTCTTTCTTCTCTGTGTGATGTTTCATCACTCTACGTGTTAATATAGAAACTGAGGGACAGAAACAGGGCATTGAGTTGTGGTATGTTGCCTCTTAAGTTTTGAAGTTAGTGATGAGACAGTTTACAAAAGCTTTACTGTAAATTCTGCTGGTGCCCAGCATGTTCCCAACTTAAGCACACCTTGGATGCTATTCCTCCAGCTTTCGATCTCTCATGCCATGTGGGTGTTTTAAATCAGCCACCCAAAACCTTAGATGGTGAATTTTTGGCAGCTTTTTCCTCCCTAACAGTACAGGTCCCATACAGTCAACTGTTATTTTGCTTCCCTTTTATATTTAGTGTTTTTCAAGTTCACCTTTCATATTAATCTGTGTCTGCTTAAGGATTCTTCTTTTACGGAAATCTCTATTACAATATTCCCAAGGCCTTTTGTTCCATTGTATAGTCTAGGACTGGGGAAATTAAATCTCTTTATGTAGGAACATTAGTGGCTCTTGCCTCTGAAGAAACTCCAAAAACAAAACAAAACAACAACAACAAAAAACATTCCTTGTATAACTCAGATTTTAAAAATCATTACTTACATTTTTACCCCCAGAGCTGTCTCTGGAACCCATCTTTGCATGTAGAAGTTTTAATAACACTTAACTCAGCTCTTCTAGTTTTCTTTTGTTTCATCTTTCTTGTAACATTGCCAAAAGCTGACTTGGCATGATTGATTTTTCTGACAATATACAGATCTTTGTGTGAAGAACATAAGCAAGAATGTTATCACATCATCAGAAAATTTAAAATAATTTTCCACCTTGGAATTATTATTGCTTGCAATAATTTAAAAGGCTCCTCTTTGTTTTCTGAGATGACATGCCTAATGCTTCTGTCTTGTGTCATGGAATTGTAGTTTTTTGGAAAATGTTGTTTCCTTGACCGTTTTACTAGGCAATAAACCATGTATACAATACTCACTATTTTATATCAAAGCAAGAGAATTTATCTTGGGATAGCTATAAAAATCATTATTTTCTTGAAAGTTTCAAAAGTGTGTTTTTATAGCTGTCTTAATTGAAGCCAATGGTCTCCATTTCTTCTGCTTTTGTGAAGGTCCAGATCTAAGCAAACTAGATTTAGAAAATAAACAAACAAGGCAATACTGTTGATACAGAGCAGATAGACGATCAATTAGGATGACAAAATATTACTTCCTTTGTAAATAATTGCTGTCTATGGCCTGCCCCACCCTGCCTCACCACAGATATGAATTAAACAAGTCTGTAAATGAGGGCAGTCTTAGGTCATAATTTTTTTTTCTGTCTTGTCCATATAGTGCTAGTTTTGTTATCAATATGAAATCAAAATATTCTAGAGTTAGAATGATATTTAGAACACAATAAATTTACTTGGGGTCAAGGGACATGTCAGAATGAGAGCTAAAAATGTTGTTTAGTATCTTAGAACAGTCATAAGGAGGTGTATTTTCTGACTTTGGGAGAGCAGAGGGTAGAAAAAGTATAATTGGGTTTAGGAAGTAACCTCAGCACTGGGATATATAAGCATTTGTAGGAGCGCATTATGTATAGCTTGTAGATGGGAAGGAGGGATCACAGAGAGCTAAGGATGTGATGGTGAATGTGAATTACCAGTTTGAGAGGATACAGAATCATCCGGGGGATGTGACTCTAAGCATGTCTATGAATAAGACTCTTGGTTGTCTTAACTGACTTGGGGATACTCAATTACTCAGCTTAACCCTAGGAATATCCGTTCCTTGGACATGGGATACTGGACTGTAAAACTGCAGAAGATAAAGCTGGATGAACACAGGCATGCATAGATCCATCCATCTTCTTTCCTGGTTGTGGGTGTGGTGAGACCAGCGGCACCATGATCCTTCTGTCTTGGCTTCTCTGCATAATAAATTGAACTTTAAACTCTGGGCTAAAACATGAATCTAAGTCTAAGAAAATGAAGTAAGACATACAGTGACTTAAAAGGTTGTAAACAATGAGATATATAGACATATTGGGGACCAGATCAGTCAAACGTCATGATAACTAAGCATATATGTCATGAAAGGACTACATAAAGCCTCCATGACAGACTAGAAGGGAATATTTGCAAATAAACATCACAACCTTTTACAATGAAACAACAGAAAGATTAAAAAAATATAAGTGAATAAAATGTTCCAATGGGTGTTTAGCAAGGAAGAGATAAAAATAAACAATTAGCACATGAAAAATGTCTCAGTGAAACATCTCACAACTTTGCTTACTTTTTGACCCAGCAATTCAGCTCTTAAACGTTTACTCAAGGAAATCCAATGTCTATTTATAGCAGCTGTGATCAATCTGTGTGTCTCAACCCCTTTGGGGTTGAATAACAGATATCCTGCATATCAGATGTTCACATTACCATTCACAACACTAGTGAAATTACAGTTATGAAGTATAAATGCAATAAATTTTATGGTTGCAGGCCACCACAATATGAGGAACTATTTTAAAGGGTCGCAGCATTCAGAAGGTTGAGAACCACTGGGCTAGAGAAATACTCACAAAAAAAAAATGATTTTAGCACTTTAGTCTTAATATCTGAAGCCTGGAGATAGTTTTTCCATCAATAGGACAATGGATAGAGTAACTGTCATGTATCTATACAGTTGAGTAAGTCACAACAACACAAAGAAAACTTGCTTTTAAGGTCAGTATTCTCAACCAACAGCCACAGTACAATGAGCAGCAAGTTAGGCTGCTTAGCATCTACACCCCAAGCAAAACCTGCAGGAAAACTTGGGGAAACTGGTTGTATTCAGATATCTAGATGACTAGAAGAGTTTTTCATTTTCAATTAAATTAGGATAGTTTAGTTTAGATCCCATGACTCCCAAAGATAAATCCCTCTCTTAAGCAGCCTAGCTTTCCTCTTATGTACATATTAGGAACATTAGTAACACATGTTGCTTTCTTGTTCTTGTGTGAGAAAATTAATGCTGAAATCAGTGTAATCACAACTACACACACTCCTTGATCTAATGTGTCCACTTCATACACAACCATGTCATAGCAAGGTTTTCCTCATGATTATGCTCATAGCAAATCCATGTGATCATCCTGGACTGCAAAACTAACCTAAAACCCTTTGAAACCACCACCTGAGACTTCCCTGAACTTTCTGTTCACCAACCAACAACCTCATCTACTTTCCTTGTTTCAAGAAGTACAGGTCTGTCCCCCAGCAGAATGGTAACCAGAAAAGAAGGGAACACACTGGCAGGCCCAGCCTTCCAAAGCTCCTTACAAGACAGCACCCTAGCCCTGATTCCATGTTCTCTCTCTCTTTTGAGTCATCATCCATTAATATACATGGTTTCTAATAAGCAAATTCAAGGACCTTGCCTTGCTCTAAACCTACTGAAAGAGAAACTGCTTAACAAACTGTCAAGGTGATATTGTCACCAAAATGTAAAAAGTGATAGAATAATGTAGCGACCCTAGACTTAGCAACTGACTGGAATCCCGTGAGAGATTTTGTTTTTAATGTTGTACTTAGCTCTAGGTGAGAGTACATGGGTATCCACTGAAACATGATCCAACATTACTATATTTGGGAGTTGTTTTAATAAAACATTGGGCAAGATTCTATTTTCTCATTAGTTATCTTTAACATCTGCTTGACATTAACCAAGTGGAAGTATCTTCAGAGTAAATTGGCCCAAAAGACTACATATTATTAGATTTCATTTTTCATATGCTTTCTCATCTTCCATTTTCTTTTCTTATTTTTCCAAACATTTTCCTAGTTTTAATGTTGTTTCACCAGGACATGCACACAGCATTTGTCAAAAATTAATAATTCCCCTTTTCTGCTATACAATGGGTATGCAGAGTTGAGTATGAGTAATGTGAGGTTGACAACTGGCTGGCATGAGCAAACTGGCTCCAGTACACCTCCTATAACAGGATGAAGATCCTAATTGCTGAAACACTAGCTAAATTACACTAGAAAAATAAAACACAAAGGAGGAAGGTAATTGTAAGCATTGTTTTTAAGTAAGAAGTATTTACACACCCATTTCAGAGTTTCGTTTAGTTTTAGTTGGAGAAAGTTTTCACATATTCACCTGGGAATGTCTATAAATGTTAAAACCACGAATTTTGGAAAACTTTGTCATTTTACTACATTTAATTTCACCAAATATTTCATCAGTTTTTTCTAAAACGTGAACCAAGTCTAAACATCGATGAGTCAATAGTCTACTACTAAACCCAGAAAAGAAAAAGCAGATTCAAATCTTTACCGGGTGGTCAGCGGAAGGGGTTTATATGAGGTCCTTAAAGAACAGGATGGAGGGGGAATGTCTTCTTTCTGGGCAGGAGACAACACCTGTACATAATGCCGAGTCTGCCTTCCCTCCCTTCCTCTCCTCATCCTCCCCACTTTCTCAGTTCCTCTGGATCTTTTCTTCTCTCTCCTTCCTTCCCTCTATTCTCTCATGTCTCACATCTTAGAGATGAATTCCAAGAAGGGTGGAAGTTTGCCTTCAGTAAATTGGAGGAAGTCACTTGCTTCCTGAATATTTCTCAGGCCAAATTCACAGCCTTTTCATCAGGTAAAGAAGGAGCCAGGTCCTCCAGGAGGCTCCAGGAGGTAGAACCATGGGTAGAGAATGCTGCAGTCGAGTGGGCACACCAGAGCTGTTCTTTTTGGGCAGAAGACGAGTGAAGTGGAGAGGCGGACTTGTTTAAAGAAATGGAATGGTCCCAAGATTTTACAGTAATTATTTTTTTCATACAAGTGATCAACTTTTAAAGAGCTTTCTAGACATCTTCTAGAAACAGAAGTGACTATATATTGTGTAGGATCCAGAGAAAGCTAAAATTGTGGGCTCTTTACTTTCCAAACTTTAGAATTTCAAGGCCAGGACAGGGATACATCACCCCTATGTGGAGGCCCCATTCCATTGTACAACCTCTAACCCACCTTTTTGCCTGTAAGCCACAAAGCTAGAGGCAAAACCTAGGAGCCGGATTTAGTGTCTTTTTCTTCATTTGTCAAGCTGTTTTAAAACTCAAGTACGGGCTCAGGAAGGCCTTATCAACATTTGAGAAGCAACTGAATCATGAGCATTCTCAGACCATCCACATAGCTTACCCCCAAGTAGGGGAGCTTAAGGCTTCCCTGAGAACTCTATTGTGTGTACAAGGCATGGCCCAAAGGCCAGTGCAGGGGTGATGGCCCAAAGCACTGGTTAGAGCACAAGGTCAAAAGTAGCAGCAAGCCAGACAGGTGATGGGATAAATAACCCTCAGACCGTCACTAATGACATGTTTTCTTCATGGTAACCTTTAGGCATTTAAAGTCCCAGGAAGGACATGGGTCATGAAGAACACCTAAACATCCTGGACAGGTCTTCTGTGTTTACTTCAGAAGAATCAGAACCTCTGTAGCTGCCTTTATGATGCTAACTAGGCTATAGCCACCAGAGTGACAACCACAAGACTCTGCTGTCATCTCTTCAGTTTGAGTGTTTGGGTACCCATGCTGAGACTCACTATCTGAATCTCTGGGGGAATGACTGTTGTGTTGTTGTGTTAGGGCTTGCTGTCTGGATATGGGGAGACCTAGTCAGGGTCTTGTGCCTAGACTTGCTCATGGGAGGGAGAGCTAGTCAGAAGTCAAAGGCAATGCTGTACCTTTCTGGGCTATATGGCCTCACTGGGATGATCTCACATCTTCACAAGCCAGGCTTCATAGAAAGAAAGGGATGTGGGGAATGAGAAAGAAAGAAGAAAGAAAGAAGGGAGGGAGGGAAAGCGGGAAGGAGGGAGGGATGGAGGGAGAGAGAAAGAAAGAAAGAAATTGTAGAAATTACCATTTTCTTCAGGGTAAACTCTTAAATTCTCTCTCTCTCATTCTCAAGAAAGATTCTGAACTCATCCAGTTTGCTATAGCTTTATTAAAATTGAGTGAGAAGAAAAAAAAATGTAAGAAAATGTCTGAAACACTCCTCTGACTGAGGCGGCTGAGGTGCACTAGGCTCATGGATAGATTGTTAAAGACAAAACATTGCAGGAGAGCCTTCCAAAAGAAGAAAGCTGGTGAAAAACTCTAGGACAACATGTTGAGGAGACCATCACAAGGCAGATGTAAGAAATTAGAGCCAAGTTTCCAGGGCAAAGGCAAGAGCTTGATGAGAAAAGGCACAAAGAGTCAGGAAACAGATGGAAATGGAATCTAGGAGGAGGCAGTCCAGGAGCACAAGAAGAGAGACTGTCTGGGAAGACAGCCAGGGCATTGTGTGTCCAGGGCTTGTTTTGTGCTCACTTGTAACAATTATACAATGTCTGAATACATAAAACCCCACTACTCTGAAAATGTGATTTTGTAGTATACAAATAAATAAAACAACTTTACATTAATAAAGTTGTTACTTTTTAAATATATAGTTGAGCTAGATGGTAAAGGATCCAGAAGAGTAAATGTGGCAAGAAACTGTATCCCAAAGACTTCCAAGGTTTTCAGATGTTCATATAAAATCTTTGTGAATATGTAGAGTTGAAAGTAAAAAGCCTCTACCAGCCAGGTGGTGGTGGCGCATGCCTTTAATCCCAGCACTCGGAAGGCAGAGCCAGGTGGATCTCTGTGAGTTTGAGGCCAGCATGGTCTACAGAGCGAGATCTGGGATAGGCACCAAAGCTATACAGAGAAACCCTGTCTGGAAAAACAAAAACAAATCCTCTACTAGCCACACCTACTAACATAGTCAAATTCTCATGATGCTGAAGCAGGAGAAATAGTCTTCCTCGGGGAAGGACATACCAAGTAGTTATCTAATACCAAATGGTCAGCCCTAAAAAAAACATGCATACAAGTAACATTACACAGACTGAGCTGCAGCTAGAAGTTTTCCTGTGTCCCAGCTGGCAGTAGGGACAAATCTTTCCTACTGGCATCCCTCAAGTAAACACACAGAAGTTTATATTAATTAAAACTGCTCAGCCATTAGCTCAGGCTTCCTACTGACTAGCTCTTACACTTAAACTCAACCCATTTTTGTTAATCTATATGTTGCCACATGTTCCATGGCTTCACCTGTGTGCTCTTACGTGCTGCTCCCTGGACAGCACACTGGCATCTCCTGAGTCAGCCTTCCTCTTCCCAGAATTCTCCTTTCTGCTTATCCGACCTATACTTCCTGCCTGGCTACAGGCCAGCCAGCATTTTATTTATCAACCAATCAGAGCAACACATATTCATAGCATAGAGAATGGCTTTCCACAGCACAGAGCAGTTTATATTTAGGAATATATATATGCATACATGTAATAACAGTTGATGAAAAAAGGTCATGACTTTGAAAGAGAGCAAGGAAGTGTATATGGGAGGTTTTAGAGAGAGGAAAGGGAAGGGAAATGATGTAATTGTATTATAATCTCAAAAGTAAAAGAAAAAAAAATCATCTCATGATGTAGATATCCAGACCTAGGAAAGTAGGGTAGAGGCCAGACCACCTTCTTGAACAGCATGATGTAAGCACTGCCTGGTTTAACATGAGAAAGGAAGTTCACTTCTTATCTCAAGGTGTCCAGCACTATGAGGGATATAAAAACATGTTCCCTTAATTGCACTACATAAATGTAATGAGAAGCTTCAGATAAAACAAACTTTATTAAAAGGCATATTTAAAGATATTCTTGTTTTATAAATATGTTAGACATGTATGTGTTGTAATGAAATCACAGTCACCTTCCCCCATTTTATTTCTTACTAGTACACATCTTAGTGTCTCTTTACTTATTGAAGTCAATTATTTAAGCTAACTCTTTAAAGCTTGTTGAAGACTTAGGAGGACATAAACAAATATTACATGAAAAACAAGAATGTAATTGCTGTCATTAAACCATGTCTGGCTCATGGCTAATTTCCCAACAGATGTGATCGTATTTGTTATATTTTTCCTATGTGCAATAATATTGTAATGTTATTAAACTCTTCAGGGTAAATGAACAGGAATGTATAAACACAATTAAATTCTTTAAAAAGTTAGTTTTAACATTGTACTGTAGTAATGGAGAAAATAGTTGGAACAGAAATTGACATCAAAACCCTTAATTTAACAAATATGTGTTCAGTGCACTGTTAGCTTTCAGGATGTGTTTTTAAATGTTCTTTGATTTCAATATAATTAAAACGAGGTGAAAATCAGAAATATGGAATAAACAATATATTCTGAGCCATGGTGCATCTGGTACTTTCTACTTAGAACACAGTGACTAAGAATTCCAGTTAAAAGCTAAGATGCTCATATTTATTTGTGATCTCTGTGTTGAAAGCAATGGTTGTCAACCTATATGCTAACTACTGGGGTCACACAGGTGCCAAGATAGATAATTTTTGCCCCAGGTAAGCTCAAAGTCAACTGGAAAAACTTCTGCATAAACCTGTAAAGTTAATGATGATGAGGTGAGTGAAGATGTTGACAGGGAACTTATCAAAATACAGCATGATTTTACCTCCCTGTGGAGAAGGAAGGCAACAGGGAAAAGCAGCTGAAAAGGCTTTGTGAATAATGTGAGCCAGTTTTACATAGGAGTCCTATGGGGAAAAGAAGAAATGGGTTCTGTTAGTGGTATGGTTTCCAGAAGGAAGGGGAAGCATGAGCAAAGAGAGACATCACAGTGCATGGGAGTTTGCCTTTGGTTAGGTTCTGACGAACAAGAGTATTAGGAAGTGACAGGAGAAAATGGGACAGAAGAGCATGAGCTCCATCCTGCATGTGTCAGGGAGACACTGAAGGATTTAAGCAAGAACCTAATTACAGCCACAATGGCATCTGATTATATTGTTAGGACTGTATGTAGGATTAAGACAGTGTGACTACTTTTTCCGATAGTGAGGAGTTAAAGGAGGAAACTGTTTTGGAAATATTTGGGATACAAAACATTTATACAAAGCAATTGTTGACAAGCAGATTTTTGAAATATAGAAAAATTTTGAACATCATGATATCTACATAAGTAGATTGTGGCACTGCCCATCAAGACCGAATTTACATGAATATGTCTGAGGTAAAATCAATTTATTTTCAATCTCTTGAATTTGAGGTTCCATGTAGCACTCAGATGGCAATGTCCAGTTGGCTGCTAGAACTCATGTCTGTAACTGAGGACAGGGATCTCTGGTTCTACTGATTTGTAAGTTTCTTACATTTGTAAGTTGTTAAACACTTGCTTAATGGCTAATCTCCACATGTAAGTGAATACTTACGTTATTTACCTTGGTGGGTCTGGGTTACCTCACTGAGGATGATTTTTTCTGGTTCTATCCATTTGCCTTCAAATTTCATTATGTCATATTTTTTAACAGCTAAGTAAATACTCCACTGTATAAAAGTATATTTTCTTTCTCCATTCTTCAGTTGAGGGATGTCTAGGTGAACATAGTTGAGCAAGTGTCAAAGTAATCCCACTAAAATTAGAAATAAGACAAGATTGTCTACCTTCTCCATGTATGTTTAATATAGCACTTGAATTCTTAGTAGCTAAAACAATAAGTCAGTGAAGGAGATCAATGGGCTACAAATGGAAAAGAAGCAGTCAAAGTATTGTTATGTATAGATGATATGATATGTACATAAATAATATTAAAAATTCCACTGGGGAATTCCTTCCTACAGCTGATAAACATTTTCAGCAAAGTAGCTGAAGTAGATGATTACATGATTTTTTTTTCTTTTTGTTTATATTGTGGATTGCATTTATTGATTTTTATCCTTGCATCTGTGGCATTGAAATCTATTTGATCGTGCTAGCTGATCTTTTTGATGTGTTCTTGGATTCAGTTTGTAAGTATTTTATTGAGTGTTTTTGTGTCTATGTTCATCAAGGAAATTGGTCTGTAATTCTCTTCCTCTGTTGGGTATTTATGTGATTGGCTATCAGGATAACTGTGACCACATGAAAAGAATTGGACAATGTTCCTGCTGTTCCAGTTTTGTGGAATAATTTGAGGAGTACAGGTGTTAACTCTTCTTTGAAAGTCTGGTAGAAATCAATGCTAAAACCATCTGGCCCTGGACTTGTTTGTTTGTTTGTTTTTATTTTTTTGGTTGGGAGACTACTTCTATTTCACTATGGGTTATAGGTCTATTTAAATTTCTTATCTGATCTTGATTTATCCTTGGTAAGTGGTGTCTATTGAGAAAGTTATCCATTTATTTTAGATTTTCCAACTTGGTGGAGAATAGGTTTTCAAATTATGTCCTTATGATTATTAGGGTTTCTTGGTGTTTATTATTATGTACCCATTTTATTTTCTGATTTTGTTAATTTGGATATTCTTTCTCCACCTTTTAGTTTGTAAAAGAGTTTGTCTGTTTGATTTTCTTAAAGAACCAGCTCTTTATTTCATTGGTTCTTTATATTATTCTTTTTCTTTCTATTTTATTTATTTCAACCCTGAATTTGCTTATTTCTTTCTGTCTACTCCTCTTGGGTGTGACTACTTCCTCTTATACTAAAACATTCAGGTGTGTGGTTAAGTTACGAGTATGTGATCACTCCATTTTTTTCATTTTCATTTTTTTTTTATTTTTAGGCACTTAGTGCTATAAACTTGCCTCTTAGCATTACTTTCATTGTATACTACAAGTTCAGATATTCATTTATGTTAAATTCTATGAAGTCTTGAATTTCTTTGCTTATTTCTGTTTTGGCCTATTTTTAATCCGCTAGAGAGTTGTTCAATTTCCCTGAGTTTGTAAGCTTTCTGTTATTTCTGTTGTTATTGATATCCAGCTTTAACTCATGGTGGTCTGACAGGATACAGGGAGCGATTTCTATTTTCTTGTATGTGTTGAGACTTACTTTGTGTTAGACTATGTGATTAATTTTGGAGAAAGTTCCTTGAAGTGCAGAGAAGAAAGTATATATTTTTTTGTTTTAAATGAAATATTCTGTAAATATCTGTTAGGTCCATTTGACTTATAACAACTGTTAGTTCCAGTGTTGATGTTTTCAGTTTTAATCTGTATGACTTGCCCCTTGGTGAGATTAGGGTATTGATGTATCCCACTATCAGTGTGTGAGGGTCAATATCTGATTTAAGCTGCAGTAGCATTTCTTTTACAAATTTTGGTGCTCTTATATTTGGGGCATAGATGTTAAGGTTTGCAATATCCTCTTGGTGGATTTTTCCTTTGATGAGTATGTAGTGTCCTTCCTCATATCTTTCTATTTATTTTGTTTTGAAGTCTACTTTGTTAAATATTAAAATGGCTACACCATCTTACTTCTTAGGTCTATTTGCTTGGAATATCTTTTTCCAACCCTTTATCCTGAGGTAATATCTATCCTTGTTGTTGAGGTGTGTTTCTTGTATGAAGCAGAAGGATGAGTCCTATTTTTGTATCTATTCTGTTAATCTGTGTCTTTTTACTGGGAAATTGAAGCCAATGACATTGACATATATCAATTAATAATGACTGTTATTTCTTGTTATTTTGTTGCTGTTATTGGTTTTGGTGTTGGTTTTGGTGGTGGTGGTGGTGGTGGTGGTGTGTGTGTGTGTGCTTCCCTTTTTTAGTTTTTCTAATGTGAGATTATTATTTCCTGTGTTTTCACATATGTAGTTAATCTCCTTGGTTTGGATTTTTCCTTCCAATGCCTACTGTAGGGCTGCATTTGTAGACAGATGTTGTTTAAATTTGGCTTATTTTCTCTATCTATGGTGATTGAAAGTTTTACTTGTTATAGTAGTCTGGGCTGGCATCTGTGATGTCTTAGAGTCTGTAGCACATCTGTCTAGCCCCTTCTGGATTTTAGAGTGTCCACTGAGAAGTCTTACAATTCTTACAGGTCTGCCTTTATATATTACTTGGTCTTTTCCCCTGCCAGCTTTTAATGCTCTTTCTTTGTTCTGTATGTTTAGTGTTTTGATTATTATGTGTCAAGGGGACTTTGTTTTCTCATCCAATATAATTGGTTTCCCGTATGCTTCTTGTACCTTTCTAGGCATATCCTTCTTTAGGTTAGAAATTTTTTCCTCTAATAATTTTGTTTTGAAAAATATTTTCTGGGCGTTTGAGCTTGGTTTCTTCTCCTTCCTCCATTCCTTTTATCCTTAGGTTTGGTCTTTTCATGGTGTCCTAGATTTCTTGGATATTTTGGCTTAGGAGTTTTTTATATTTAACATTTTCTTTGACCAATGTATCCATATTTTTCTATTGTATCAACACTGGAGATTCTTTCTTTCATCTCTTATATTCTGTTGGTAAAGCATGACTCTGTTCAAATTCTTAATTTTTCCTTTTCAGAATTCCCTCAGTTTGTGTTTTCTTTATTGAGTCTATTTCCCTTTTCAGGTCTTGGACAGTTTTATTTCCTTCCACTCTTTGTTTATGTTTTTCTGCATTTCTTTAAGAGATGTATTCATTTCTTCTTTAAGGACCATTATTATCTTCATGCAGGTAGTTTTAAGATCTTTTTCTTGTGCTTCAGCTATATTGGAATACTCAGGGCCTGCTGTGATGGGTTAGCTGGGCTCTTGGAGTCATGTTTTCCTGGCTGTTATTGATTGTGTTTTTATGCTAGTTTTTAGGCATCTGGGATTGGATGATTTTAAGTCTAGGTGCTGATTTCTGGATTTGTCTTTGTTGGATGGGTGTTTTGTTCCTTAGCTTCTGTTTCTTCTTTGGATTTTCAGAGAGTGTTGGTGGCTGTGTGTTGCCTGGTATAAAATTTTCTTTTAACTTGATAGTTGTGGTCACTGGGGGTTCCATGTAAAATGTGTTCCTGTTATTGGGATTTGACACTTAAAAACGAGGATAGGATAGGGATCTAACGGGTTTCACTGGAGAGAGAAGAGCAGAGTGTTCAACCAGAATCTGCTCATTTCATCTCCTTGGAATGGGGTGGGCAGTGAAGAGAGGTCACACCAAGGCTGCCATGGGTGTTCTGCTGCAAAGCTGGGGAAGGGCTAGGGGATTGGACTGGGGAGAACAGAGGAAGAAGAGAAGATCTGCAGGCAGCCTACCTGGATTTCTGCAAGGTATAACCTATGGGTTAGCAGAGGGGACCTGCTGGAGCTGAGGTCTGGGATAAAGTGACTAGCACATGGAGGGAAGTTTGGAAGGGATGGTATGTGGGCTCCATGGGATATATGGGCGGGGGAAAGGAAGGCTGCAGCTGGTGTTCCATTGTAGAACTAAGGATAAGACTGAGGGGTTGGATTTGGAGGGAAGGAAAGTCTCAGTTTGATTTACCTGGTTCTCTGGCCTGCTCAGCTGGTGTGTTCCCAGTGAACGCCTGCTGGTGTTGGAGGCTGAGATAATGGGATGGGTTGGAGAAGGAAGGTTGGAGGAAAATATCTTTGTGATTTATTGAGTACCAGGTAAGAGAGGAAAGGGGGACTGCAGCAAGTTTCCTGATACAGAGCTGGGGGTGAGACTGGCAGATTTCTTACTTGACTTTTAACAGTGATTTTTTAACATGATATTGCTTAACAAACCGTAGTTTTATTTAGACAACCATAAAACTAAAACGCCAAAGTCCTGATATTATGACAAGCCTATACTTGAGCTCTTCATGGACCTCTCCTTAACTAGAATTACTTTTGCTTGAAACAAGCATCACTGATACAATAACAAATTATTTCCAGCACATTGTATTATGCTAAGTCCTTTGTATATCCAGTGTTCTTAACAGTCAAAACTCTCCATCAGTAAACACTACTGATTGACAATTTGCTTTTACAAAGGTAATATTCATAGGGTCAAGTGCATGTTAATAATGTCTGATCTTGTCTGACTGAACAACATGGTGTCTGTACCCTGTCCCCAAATGTTGGAAGAAATACAAAGCATTTTTTAAAGATGTAAATCTGTGTTACAAAACCCTCCTTTCTGGTTGACCTATTGGGCAATTCAAGACTTGCCCTAGTGAGCACCATTCAGCTTGAAACACAGAGTTGGGCAGAAACAGCTTTCTGTTCCCATCTCTGCCAGGATGACACAAGACAAGAATTATAAACATTAGCTCCAGGGCTCTCTCTCCCTTAAAAAGGCAGCTTTTATGTGTGGATATTAACTGAGTCTCTGTCTTTCATTCTGTCTTCTGATCACCAAAGGGTATTTTGCAACCATGGAATGTAGTATATACTAATTTGAATTACTCATAAATAATGGAAGAAAGATTAGGAGAACAAATGTACTCCATCTAACTTCTCAACTGTGAGGAAAAATGATTTTGCTATTTTATTATCACCATTTTGTCCCAGGCATCACTGCTATCATTTGAAGAGAAGCTCTTTCTATGATTAAAAAATCAGATATCATTTATTGAACTACAAAGGAAATGCCCTGACTCTATGAACGTGTTAAACTGTTGGAGGTTGAACAGGAACAATGCCTGTGTAGAGTGACCTTCATAGTAACCTTGTGGAGCTGTGTGGGAGGCAGCCCATTAAAGCTTCTGAATATTAGAAAGGTATATACTGAAAAGAACCTGGTTACTTTTCCCCTAGTAATTCGATTGCTTGTTTCTATCAGTAACTCACTGAGATTCAAAGTTGCTTCTAAATTCTTCTTCTGGGATTGGGGATTTAGCACTTGCCTAGCAAGCACAAGGCCCTGGGTTCGATTTTCAGCTCAAAAAAACCAAAAAAACAAAAACAAAAACAACTTCTACTATCTCATGGTACGTGACACACCAGTCTTCTTTCCTAAATTTTTATTTTTGTGGCTAGTATGTCTGCAGTGTAGCATTGTTAAAATAAAGCATTTGTAGATATCCTCTTCCTTCAGTACCCTTCTTTAGGACACTTTTCACTTTTCACAGTTTTGTTTACAGTGAGGCCATGGGAACTAAATGATGTTCCAAAAACACTCGCATCATTAGAGAGTGTATAACCAATTAGACTTTCTGTGCAAGGACAGCAGAGCTCTACTAATATAGTCGAAGTGTGCATCAATTTCTTTAGCAGTCATATGCCATTACAATGCCATTTGGAATATAGAGGCGAATAACTGGGTTTTGTTTATATACTGTTCATTTTCATCAATGAATGACTGTTACTTCTTAAATTATGGTTTCTGATGTTTTAATAGACATCATATGATGCAATAAAAGGGAAAGCCCACTGAAAATCAAGTTATTAGCTCACTTTTGCTATAACCATCTTGAATTAAGACAAGAGTCAATAAACTCAACTTTCTGACAGTTGTTACAGTTAAGTTTACTAATTTTTTCTTGAAAAAACTTAAGCATACCTTTGGCTTAATAAACTATTAGTAAGTCAAAACAAATATATCTGTGCAATCAGTAACTACTACTGATTGAAAACAGAAATGAAGCAGTTTTGTTAATCCCTTTAATCCCATGAATTCTTTGATGAAGGTTATGATTGCTCTTTTAATTTCTGCATCCTCGGTTCCATCTATGTAATTCTCATTGCAGAACATTGCTATAGAATGGGTAGGTTTTAGAGAAGACATACTCATCTTGGCATGTTCTTGGTAGTTTTTAGGTGGGACCAGGCCACGTGGATTTCTTTCATGGTTGTGTGTCTGATATATGATTCTCAGATACCTCTGTTGAGTTCCTTGTCTGAGCTTGGCTGATTTTAGATCATGGATGAGGAGTTGGTAGGTCAATCCTACAAATAGTGTAGATTTGGGGTAGGAGTAGCAGGAGTCATCGCATTTATTAATAAGCCAGAAAGTAGACAAATGAGTGGATGTGCATGAGCTAGTGTGTAGGCTGTGATACCATGCTTGACATGGGTATAGCAGAGCCCTAGGAAGAGGGTGAACGGGGTATGTAGCAAAGGTGGCTTAGAGATGGCATAGGCAGACAAGATTCCAGGGACTCATGATGCTGGACCTATTTGAGTCCCAAGTTGGGCTTGCAGGTTCAATATCGTACAGTCTGGCTAGTGTTTAGAGGATTCGCCTAAGTGATTCAGCACACAGTATATGTAACCAGGGCCAAGCATGGTATTTGAGAATAGTACAGGTAGGGCAGATCATTCTATCCTGTGCACAGGATGAGCAACTAGGTCCAAGCCCAGATGTTAGAAAACAAGCAGGAGGAATGGATCAGAATAGGTTAGTGCACAGGATGTGCTACCAGGGAAGGTCTGGAATAGGGAAGAGTGAAGATGAGCCAGAGTTCAAGGAATTCACTAGACTGGACTTGGCAAAGAACGAGGACCTGGGATAAAGCCTGGATCTTGATTGGATGTGGTGCCGACAGACTAAAGTTAGACAATTTCGCCGGACTGAACTGGTGCAGGGGATCCCAACATGAGAACGGTAGGGTCAAAGCAGAGCTATAGCAATCAAGTTACAAAAAGCCAGGAAGCTTTCACTATTCTAATGTCTTCCTGTGCTACATTTGGATCATACAGTCCAAAAAGAAATTAATAACAACTTTAGGAGTATTATTCTTTTGAATGGGATGGAGGAAGGAAAAAAAGATTAACAGAAAAAGGGAAGACTAAAGACATTTTTGTTCAACTATTAAAACACAGAAAATATCTGTTCATCAAAATACCACAGGAGACTATCTAGCATTGTAACACAGGTACAAAAATCTGAGAATGTTCAACTTGGTTATATGAAGGAGCAAAACAATTGTGTATCACTTTAAACACACTCACATATTTTAAAATCATTTTTGTATTACTTATAATACCAAGTACAATGTAATGCTGTGCAAATTGTTCTCCTACTATATGATTTAGGGAAGGATAGCAAAGGGATCATCTACACATATTCAAAAACACTTTTTTAAATTAATATTTCTCCTCTGTTTCTGTTCAGAAAGGGGTAGGCCTCCCATGGGTGTCAACAAAGCATGGCATATCAAGGTGTAATAAGACTAAACCTCCCCTTGCACTAAGGCTGAGCAAGGCAATTGGGGATGGGTGAAGGGAAAATGGGGGTAGGAACGGAGGAGAGGAGAAAGGGGATGAAAAAATAAGATGTCTGTTTATCTTTCTTTCATTAAAAATAGACTTTTTTCTTACAATATATCCTGATATGGATTCTTCTCCTGCTCCTCCCAGCTCTTCTCAACCTTCCCACTAATCCAGATCTATCCACTTCTGTCTCTCATTTGAAAACAAATCAGGCACCTAAGGAATAATAGTAAAATAAAGTAAGACAACATTAAAAAAAACAAAAACAAAAGCAGACACATTGGAATGAACAAACACAATGAAAAGACCTCAAGAAACAGAAATAGACACAGAGACTCTCTTGGTCTCTCACTGAGGAATTCCATAAAAGAAAAACAAAAAACCTGAAGCCATAATATGTATATAAAGGACCTATAGACTAAAATAAAATTAAAATTAAAAATTAAAAAGAAGAAAAGCCCTGACATGACATTATAAGAAAAGGAACCTCTAAAGATAACATTGAGTTTGTTTTCTGTTGGCCATCTACTGATGGCCATGTGGCCTACTCTTAAGAGTCATGTGTTTGTCTCTGGCTGTCATGATAGAACTCTCATCCAGTGTCTGATGGAAGCAAATGCAGAGATCCATGGCCAAGCCCCAGGTGGAGCTCTGGGAGTCCAGTCTGCAAGAGAGAGGAGGGACTGTATGAGCAAGGGATATGGAGACCATGATTGGGAAAAGCACAGGGACAAATAACCAAACTAGTGGAAATGCATGAACTGTGAACCAATTGCTGAGGGGCCCCAAGGGAACTGGAGCAGGCCCTCTGGATAAGTGAGACAGTTGATTACCTTGAACTGTTTGGGAGGCCCCCGGGCAGTGGAGCCTGGACCTGTCCTTGGTGAATGAGCTGTCTTTTTGGAGCCTGGGACCTATGCTGGGACACTTTGCTCAGCCTTGGTGTAGGGAGGAGGAGACTAGACCTGCCTCGGCTGAGTCTGGGCTGACTCCCCAGAGGAGACTTTGCCTTGGAAGAGGTGGGAATGGGGGGTGGATTGGGGGAGAGGACTGGAGGATGGGAGGAGGGAATATGGGGAAATCCATGGCTGATATGTGAAATTAAGTTAATTATAAAATAAAAATATTAAATAAAGGCTGGGTGGTGGTGGCGCATGCCTTTAATCCCAGCACTCGGGAGGCAGAGCCAGGCGGATCTCTGTGAGTTCGAGGCCAGCCTGGACTACCAAGTGAGTTCCCGGAAAACTCACAAAGCTACACAGAGAAACCCTGTCTTGAAAAACAATAAATAAATAAATATATAAACAAACAAACAAACAAATAAATAAATAAATGAGTCATGTGTTTCTCCATGAGACTTTCTTGGAGAA
Source organism: Onychomys torridus (assembly GCF_903995425.1). NCBI lineage: Eukaryota > Metazoa > Chordata > Mammalia > Rodentia > Cricetidae > Onychomys > Onychomys torridus. The sequence continues at coordinate 85,093,466 of NC_050449.1, forward strand.
AACTAATTTTTCATTCACAAAGGTAGCTTCTGAGTTATGTGGTGATATATTATGTCCCCCAATATATTGTGTATACTAATAAATTTATATGGGATCAGAGGATAGAACAGCTGCTAGATAGATACAGAGGCCAGAAAATTGTGGCACACATGACTTTAATCCTGTCACTTGGGAGGCAGAGATCCATTTGGATCTCTGTGAGTTCAAAGCCACACTGGAAACAGCCAGGCATGGTGACTAATGCCTTGAATCCCAGGAAATGATGGCAGAAAGCAGAAAGGTATATAAGGTGTGAAAACCAGGAACTAGGGCTGCTTAAGCTTTTAGGCTTTTGAGTAACAGTTCAGCTGAGACTCATTCTGGATGAGGACTCAGAGGCTTCCAGTCTGAGGAAACAGGACCAGCTGAGGAATTGGCGAGGTGAGGTAGCTGTGGCTTGTTATGCATTTCTGATCTTCTAGCATTCACCTCAACACCTAGGTCCAGGTTTGTTTTTATGAATAAGACCTTTTAAGACTGGTGCTACAGAGTTAGGGATGGGGCAAGCATCTTCTGCTCCTTTCAGCTCTACGATCCCATCTGATACAGATCCATGCACGCCGTGTGCCTGCTGCTTTAGTGTCTGTGAGTTCACATATGTATCAGTGCTGTTGTGAGTTGTAACACAGTGTGAGAACCTTCAGCACTTCTTGGGATTTTTCTACAAGAGGCAGATGCCACCTATTCCTTTCCAGATGAAGTTCCACAGAGTCTCATGCAAGCAACATCTCTAGCATCTCCTCCCACGTTTTAGTAGGAGTCTTACAAGTCTTCTGTATTAGAAAGAATTTTCCAGGAATTTATCCCATTCTTCTCTTTTATTTTCCCATCAAAAATACAATATTCAAAGATTATTTGTTAGCTTTTCCTAGAAAATTCTTTGACACTTTTCTTTTTCACTCAAACCCTGGATGGATTTTATATGTGCTGTCTTCTGTGGTGACTTTTTAAATATATTTTTCTTTTAGCACTTGCTCCAGATTCTTGTGACCTCCTTGTATTCTTTCATCTACTACCAATGAAAAAATAAAGGCATCCTCACAGAAATGAAATTGGACCTGATGGGCATATTAATTTGCTGAGTCATAGACTAAACATTAACTATAATAAATTCAACTTCCTCCTTGACATCTAAAATTGTCACTATGTGTCCACCACGGGATGGGTTTGTCTGTGTTTCTTATGTTTCAGTGCATTCTGGGAACTTTATTTCCTCCCATGTCCCAATGCCTGTCCATTTGCATAACTCACCACAAATCCTGTTTCCACAGATCCTCAGACCGAAAGCCTCTGAGTCCTCACCCCTGAGGGTCTCAGTTGAAATGCTGCTTAGTTCCTGTCTCCTCACAACTTATATACCATTTTCCACCCAGATATGTCGCTTCCTGGGATTAAAGGCATGTGTGCTTTCCAAGCAAAGGCATGAGATCTCAAGTGCTGGGATTAAAGGCGTGGGCCACCACTGCCTGATTCTGTTCCCAGTGTGACCTTGAACTCACAGATCCAGACAGATCTCTGCCTCCCAAGTGATAGGATTAAGGGTGTGTACCACCACTATCTGGCCTCTGTGTCTAATCTAGTGGCTGATTCTGCCCTCTGATGCCCAGATAAGTTTTACTGGGGTGCACAATATATCACCACATTTAAAGTACACAATGTATCATCACAAAAGTCCCCCACTATATTCTCCACAGGATCCCTAGCACAGGACTTAGTTCAGAATACCAGAATGGAAACAAAGAGAGATGCCAAGGGTGTTGATTCCCTGAATGAGCCTGGAAGAAATAGAAGCTAGACTGAGAAGTGGGGAGGGGCAATGGCAACGTATTAGCAAGGTCGTGACTCTCACGAGAAGCATCTTGAACATAATGAGGCAATGGTATATGGCATGTGCACTAGTCAGAGAATGCACACAACATGGAGCAGGTGTGGAGAAATGGCAGGGACAATGCCAGATAAGTAGATGTAAGAAAATCAGGACTCTCCATTTTGGGATACATGTTGAATTCTTCTTGACAACAAGACTTTTCATAGATATTTGGCTTTAAAATGAACTTATTAAAGAAAATTTGGGAGAAAATATGAATATGTGTTAAAAACTAGGTTTTGTTTCTTTAATGACTTATTTATTTATAAAACATCAGTGACTTTTTTAAGTTCCTTATTTTAAAACTATAATTTATTATAAAAATTCACATTGCTGGATATATTTTAAGTGTTAGACTACTCTGATTAAGTCCCTGTATGAAACAAGACTCAGCTAAGTTAACTATTTGCCTGTATTTAATGATGAGCCAAACCCCTCCATATTACACTAATTTCATAGATTGGGAATCTGACATGGGTCAAAACAGAATTTGCAATTCTCTCCTAATCCATAAATATGAGTGATTTGCCAGTCTTGAAGAAATACTTCTTTTTCAGCAGTTTGCTTTGGGGAATGCTGACCTGTAACATTTCATAGTTCCTGAAATTTTTGTTGAATTGCATTAAACATTTTTGGAAACATTATTGCAAATGTATAAACAAATGCTGAACACATAGATAAGCTATTCCTAAATTAAGTGTAAATAAAAATATTTGATACATTTCATACATGTACAAACAAACCCCAAAGGAAATGAAGTTAATTTTTTTAAAAGTAAGAATAATAACCAAATATATTTAGATGGATAGATTGGAAAAATTATTCCATGTTTAATAAGTGAAAGAGTACCACAACCTATCTCCCAATTGTATGTAATAAGTAAACAGTATTTGTCACTCTATTAAGGCCATAAGTAAGAAGGAAATGTAACATAATTAAATTTTTGTTGAATTTGTTACCATAGTTGCAACTCAAGAAAAGCTTATGTAAATAGTGTAGATTTAATAAATACTCCATTTCAGATCTTTGACCCATTACAGTGTAGCTACACTACTTTATTCTCTCAAGCCACACTGTCCTTATTCCATGCCATGTCTTACCATTGCCTCATCCCTGATAGCCTATTCTATGAATTCATGCCTACCCTTTCTTCACAAGATCCCAGGGGGAAACCCAAGTATGATCCCACCCCAGGAAATAAGTGTATTTATTGGGCTTACTTACAGGACACAGGTGAGGGAGGTCACACTGGGATATCTTATCCAGAATGGATGATGGTTTCTCCATAAGAGCATAGATGGAGCCCTTTTCAGTTAACCTTCTCCAGCTATTTTCTCTATCATCTCCTGAGACCAGCCAACACTTTGTAATTAAAACATAGTTACATACAAATGGCTGGGAAGAGTAGCTGGAATCTCAGGAGAGAGTCCAGTGATCCTCTCCAACCTCTTCTTCTAGTGAAAGGATTTCAACAGTCGACAGTCTCCATGATGATGATGATCTTCCAGTCAGGCACAGCTGATCCACAGAAGATGGCAGCTCTTTTGCTCAGAGATCTGTGTTCTATAACATAGGTTGTATTTATGGAATACAGTTGTTTGACTCAAACTGTTTGGGGGGGGCACTCAGACAGGGGTGTTGGGATCTGTCCCTGGTGCATGGGCAGGCTTTTAGCAGCCCAGTGCTGGTGGTGTGACACCTTGTGCAGCCTTGGTGCAGTGGGGAGGGGCTGGGACCTGCCAAGGCCCAGTGTTCTGAGCTCTGCTGAGTCCCCATGGGAGACCTTGATTTGGGGGATGTAGGGATGTGGGGTGGCTTGAGAGGGAGGGCTGGGGGGTGGGAAGAGGGAGGACATGGGATCTGTGGGTGGTATGTAGAGGGAATAGAAAATTTCTTAACAAAGAAAAATGACAAAAAATAGGTTGTGTTTATAACAATGATTTATGCTTAAATTTTTCATGTTTATATAAGTACAACTACTGTGCTGTGTACTTATATGCATATTGAATAGACCTGTTTTAATGTTTTATTTATGTGAGTGAGAAAGTACAGCTGCATGTGTGGTATGTAGTTTCAGGAGTCAAGTCTCTCGTAACACAGGCTCATGGATTGTGGGGTACTGAACTGGTCACCAGACTTGCACTGAAAGCATTTTTTACCACTGAGCCATTTCATCATCCCCATGATCTATCTATCTGTCCACTTCTGCTACTTGCAAAAATTATCTTATATTGAATATGCTAAAAACATCAAGAAATTATGACTCCCAGCTCTGGAGACAAGGATGTACAAGATCATGGTGCCAGATGATTCTATCTCCATTATCTCCTTTCATCTCCTCCTAGTAACTCCTACTCTATCTTCCTCCCAACTTCATGTCCTCCAGTTTTTATTCTTAAAACCCATAAGTACAACTAATACTGCCATATGTTCATGGGTATGGGATCACTCACAAAGAAATGTACAACCTACTACAAGCCATGTCCCAAAAGAGAGTGATATTTAATCTCTCAGCAGCCACCCACTGTACATAACTACTCTATCAAGGGGGCACCTCTGGAGATCTTCTACCATTACTGTTGGAATTTGTTTGGCTTGAGGTTTGCTCAGGTCTCGTACAGGAAACCACAGTGGCTAGGAGTTCTATGTGCAGCAACCATGTCCTCTTCAGAAGTCAGCAATTCACAGCTCTCATCTTCCTCCATCATTTCTTACATTCTTTTTACCTATTTTTCTGAAACGTTCCATGAACAAAAGACAGAAGAGGAAGAGCTACATCCTGATATCTTAATCAAGGCCATAGCTGCAGCCACTTTTCCTCCAGTGGGCTTCGCTCCCTATAGATCCCACTGCCTTCCAATAGTGCCGTGGCTAGGAACCATTCATTAACAGGACCTCAAATGGAGGTGTTCGGAAGGACAAAGGTGAGCAGCACATTTTTGAGCAGGAAATAGAAAGCAGCGGATGAAAGGATTAGAAAGAGATTTCAAGTCATGTCCACTGCAAGGGAGACAGAATTTAGGATTTGAAAAAATGGCAAAGATAGGTAAGGTTGCTGTTACCTTCAGGCATTTTGTAGACATGACTTACCAAAGTATATACAAAGGGTTCCAGAAGTTAAGGATTAGCCTATAAGCACCTAAATAACTGACTCTTCAATGGAGTAAGACAGAAGTCAAAATCTTTTTATTTATTTATTTTTCATTAAGACATTTTTTGGTTATTTTACATACCAATCATAGATCCCCTTCTTCCCTCCTCCCACTCCTCCAGCCTAGAAGTCAGAATCTTTATTACCCACAATATCCTAAACACACACACACACACACACACACACACACACACACACACACACCACATTTGCAATGCATCCTAAGAAACAGGCACTTATGACTCAGTGTCAGTCCAAAGAAACAGAAGAAACAATATTGAAATACAGTAGAAAACAAATGGTAAAAAGATGTCCAAGAATTAAAAGAAAATGGTGGTTCTAGTTAATTATTGATCATGAATTTTCATCAAGAGATGTGAAAGTTCCAAGAAGGAATCGAAAGACTATACACTATGTTTTTTCCATTTAGCAATGTTTTGAGAGTTTCATATAGGAGTACTGTATTTACATTATTTCCATCCCTTCCCTTCCCCTCACTTCCTCCAACCCCACCCCTCACCTTCTCTCAAACTCATGACTTCATAACTTATTCTTCACTTATTGTGATGTGTGTGTGGTATACGAACATACATACTCACACAAACATATATGTCTATAAATACTGCTTGATAGGTCTATTTAGTCTTGCTTATATGTGTATGTATTTAAGGCTGACTACATGGGATTAGATAAATCATTGAGAACTAATCCCTGGGAAAGATTGATTCTCCTCTCAGGAGCCATTAATTGCCTGTAGCTCTTCATCTAGAGGTGGGGTTTTATGAGATTTCTTCTATCCATATTGACATGCTAATTCACAATGCTGTCTTTGTGAAGGTCTTGTTTGTGACCATAATGTTGAGATTTCATGGTTGTGATTTTCCTGTCATGCCTCATAAAAGATGCCCTGATACTCTGGCATATATATATTATTTCCTGCTAGTCTACCAGCCTTAGGTGTACAGAGTTTTATTGTAGATGTACCAACTGGGGATAGTCACTTCACAATCAATCAGTTGTTCTCTACTTTTTGATCAGCTGTAGCTTTCTGTGGTGGTCACCATCCGCTGCAAAATGAGCTTCTTTGACAAGGGGTGAGAGCCTCACTTATCTCTGTGTATAAGGACCAGCGTTTAGAATGCAGTCAGAAATTATAGTCATTTAAGAATGTGGGAGTTAGAGGTTATCTTCTGGGGAACATGATGACCTCATCAGCTAGGGGTAGTTAGCTAGGTGTACAGTATTAGGCATGAATTCCCTCATACTGAATGGATCTTACATGCAAATATACAGCTGTTGATTGCCTTCAAGTTATTCATTCCTAGACCTTACAGCTGAATGGGACTATTGATTTCACTATATCACCCCCACACATACCCTGTGACAGAACATAAGTAACTTTGCCTCTGAACATTATCAGAAATATATGTGAAGTTCATAAGAGTCTTTTACTCTTTGCAAATACTAAGATTGCTGTTTCCATCACTTCAGGAGGTTTCCTCATAAATAGAAATAGTAAACATAAGTCCAAATGAAGATAACACACCAACCCCCAAAAGTCATCCTCTGACTTCTACACACAATCCAAGGTAAGCACATGCCCTCCCCCTACATACACAATGAATGCAAAAAAGTAAAAAGCAAAAGTAGGATGGCAAATAAATAGTCTAATAGTGTACTTCAAGGTCCTAGGTAAACAAAAATAAGCCAAATCCCCAAATAGTAGATGGCAAGAAATAATAAAGATCAGGGCAGAAACTAACAAAATGGGTATGAAAAGACCAGCACATAGGATAAGTCAATGAAATGTTGGTTGTTTGGAGAAAAAAAAATGAGCTTGATTACCAAACCTCTCCCAAACTAGCAAAAAATAGAGGAAAGAGACAAATTAATAAAATTAGAGATGAAAGAGATCTGTTACAACAGATTTCAAAGAACTGTGAAGAATCATTAGAGTGTGGAATGACTCATCCCTAACAGCCTTGAGGGCCAGCCAGCCCAAACAAACCAGTAATAAGATATTTCCTGAGAGCCAACCCAGGTCTGCCTAAGGACCTTAGCAACAGCAGCTGAGACATGATCTGAGATGGCCTGGACCAATGAGAGGCAGTCATGTCACACCAGCAGATGCATATTCACCAGACTTTCCCCTGGGGTGGGGTGGAGGGTACATAAAGCATGCCTCTTCCTGAATAAACTGAGCTTGTTGCTTCAACATTCTCCAACAATCTGTGTCAGTTGACTCTGTGCCTACTCGCCCCCCCACCCCCACAAAGGGAACAGCACAGGACCCTGCCACATTAGAGAATATTTGAATATTTATAGTTTAAGAAATTGGAAAACCTAGAAGAAATGGAAAATTTTCAAGACACATGTGACTTTCCACAATTAAATCAGTTAAGACATAAACAACAAAAAAAGATTCATACAAGTAATAACTTTGAAACAGTAATAAAATTCCCCTAAAAAGAAGAGTCAATGATTGGGAAAATTTACTGCTCAACCTTTAAGGAAAAGACAATACTAATAGTTTTCTGTTTGTTCTATGAAATAGAAATGAAAGGAACACTATTAAATTCATTTTAAGAAACCAGCATTATACTTGCAACAAAGTTGGCTTGGAATACAAGAAAGAAAGAAACAACAACAAAACAAATTATGATCAATTGCCCTTATGAACATGGATGCAAATATTTTCAAAAGCATACATGCAAAACAAATTCAAGATCATATTAACAACATCATGTGCCATGACTAAGATGTCTTCATCCCATGGCAGGCTAGGTAAAACATACACAACCAATTCCTGTATTTAACACATAAAAAGACTTGACAAAAATGAGGTGATCTTCTCAACAGGTGCAGATAAGTTCTTTGACAAATTTCAGCATCCATTTGATATAGATATGATAGGATGAAAGGGTAGATTATTAAATCTACTTTTAAAGAGCAACTTACTTAAAATGTTTTACATTGCTATGGATTTTAGTTTATTGATACAAATTTAAAGTTAATTTTGTTGTAGTGTATGTGTATTTTTACTCTTGTTTAAGGTATTATGTTTATACAACTCATTTAAATTGTAATGGAACAATTAGTTTTCTATGGCAGTCAAACTTACAGTCATGTTAAGTTTTCTAGGTATACATAGATATATTTCAGATAGATAAGTAGTCTTCAAACTTCAAAGATCTACAGAAGGATATAATATTACTTATAATTTTCTTAGTTATGATAAAAGATAAGTTATATATAAAACTTTAGACACAAATATAAGATAGATATCTTCTTTAATATTGTAACTGTAATTCTTGCTTGACAATTGCTTTGTCACCTGTAATTTTACTATGTGAAAGTTAAAACCTTCCTTTTTGAAAAAAAAAAAAGAAAAGGGGAAGTGCTGTGGATATTGCTCTGTATAAATAAAATGCTGATTGGCCAGTAGCCAGGCAGGAAGTACAGAGAAGAGAATTCTGGAAAGTGGAAGTCTGAGGCAGAGAGATGCTGCCAGCCGTTGTGATGAAAAGCAACATGTTAAGATACTGGTAAGCCACAAGCCACGTGGCAACTTATAGACTAATAGATATGGGTTGATTTAAGATGTAAGAACTAGCTAGCTAGAAGCCTGAGCCACGACCATACAGTTTGTAAGCAATATAAGTCTCTGTATGTTTACTTGGTTGGGTCTGAGCAGCTGAGCGACTGGCAGGTGAGAGAGATTTGTCCTAACTGTGGGCCAGGCAGGGCTGGAGAAAACTCCAGCTACATCCATTCATGATAAAAGCCCCAGAAAAAACTAGAGAAATACGTCTCAACATAATAAAGGCTATAAATGGCAAACCAGAACCAACATTATACTCAATAAAGAAAAGCTAAAAGAAAGTTCTCTCTTTTATCACTCTTATTCAGTATAGTGCTCTAAGTCTTATTCACCAAGAAGACCAGAGGAAGAAATAAATGGGAAAAATAGGAAAGGAAGAAGTCAAAGTATCCCTTTTTTGGATGGAATGGTCATATACTTAAAAGACACGAACATTTCAGAACACTTCATGCTGGTTAGTTTTAACTGTCAAGACAACCTAGAATCAATTGGAAAGAAAACCTTAATAGGGAAATTCTCAGACCAAATAGGCCCATGGTTGTATCTATGTCTGTTGATTCTTAATCCATCTAAGAGGGCCTAACCAACTGTGGGCAGTACCATTCCCCAGGAAGGGGTTCTAAATAGTATAAGAGAAGAGAAGGCTAATTGAGAACAAGCAAGCAGAGATCCATGCTTTTTCTGTTCTTGGCTGTGAGTGTGATGCTTTAAGTTTCTGCCTGGACTTCCTACATCAATTGACTATATAACCCAGGATTGTAAGTCAAATAAACTCTTCCTTCCTTAAGTTGCTTTTTACTAGGTTATTTTCTCATAGCAACAGAAAATAAACTAGGACCATTTTAGAGTTGATAAACTCAGCAGAGAAGTAAATTACAAAATCAATAGACAAAAGTTGGTTCTTTTTCTGTGTAAACATAAGGGGGGATTTCTATCACAATAGTTTAAAAATATTTCTAAATACAAGAAAGAAGGAGTTAAGAAATAATTGGTAATAAAACTTTAAAGCACAAGAGTAAGAAGTTAAAAAATATACTAGAAGATGGAGTGATAGCCCATGGGGCATAGATGGGTAAAATTCATACTGTGAAAACAGCTATGTCACAGAAGTAAAAATACAGATTCAACATATTCCCCAACAAAATTTCAATGGCATTTTTCACAGAACAACAGCAACAACGAATTTAAAATTCATATTGGAAGCACAAAAAGACTCAAATGGACAAAGCAATTATGATGAAAGGTCAAGACTGGAATATCACACACAGTATCTAATCTCAGATTTTATAAGAACTATAATAATAAAAATAGCATGGCACTGCCCCCAAACAGACAAAGCATAGGAGAGACAATCTAGAAATAAGCCCAAAGAGCTATGTTCACTTAATTTTTTTTTCTTTTTACAAAATTTCCAAAAACTTACATTGGGAGAGACGGTAGGCTCTTTAGTAAATGTTGCTTGGATAACTAGATCCATATATCTCACCAATATAAATGTTAACTCAAAATTAATTAAAGACTTTAAAGTAAAACCTGACCTTAAAGTAGATAGACTTACATATAGGTAAGCTGTAACTTCAAGATACAGCTACAGGGCAAAGACTTTCTGAAAAGAAAATGTCACAGGAAATAATCCTCAGATTTGACAAATAGGACAAAGAGATGCTAAAAATTTTTGTGCAGCCAAGGAAACAGTCATCTGAGACAGCCTACAAAATGAGAAAAAAATATTTGCCAACAATATATCAGGCCAGGGGTTATTATTTAGAATATATAAGTAAGTGCCAAACCAAAAAATCTAATCAATAAATGGTCTAATGAATGGAAGAAATGTAAATGGCCAATGAATAGTTGAAGAAATGTTTGATAACTTTAGCCATTAGGAAAATGCAAATTAAAATTGCTTTAAAATTTCTACTTGTTGCTGGGTGGTTGTGGCACATGCCTTTAATTCCAGCACTTGGGAGGTAGAGGCAGGTGGATCTCTGTGAGTTTGAGGCCAGCCTGGTCTACAGAGTGAGTTCCAGGACAGCCAAAGCTACTCAGAAAAGCTCTGTCCCAGAAAAAAAAAATCCTGCTTGTCCCAGTCAGAATGCCTAACACCAAGAAAGCATTGGTGGTAAAGATGTGGGGAAGTGCCGGGTGGTGATGGCACACACCTTTAGTCCCAGCACTCTGGAGGCAGAGCCAGGCCTATCTCTGTGAGTTCAAAGCCAGCCTGGTCTACAGAGCAAGTTCTAGGACAGGCACCCAAACTACATAGAGAAACCCTGTTTCGGAAAAAAACCTAAATAAATAAGTAAGTAAGTAAGTAAGTAAGTAAATAAATAAATAATTAAATAAATAGATAGATAGACAGATAAATAAATAAATAAATAAATAAATAAAAAAAAAAAAAGATGTGGGGAAGTGAGAGCCCTATCTAAGACTAGTGGTTCTGTAAACTAGTGTAACCACTATGAAAATTATTATGGTGGCTCCCCCAAAAACTAAACTATCATATGACCCAACCTTACCACTCCTGGCTATATACCCGTAGGATTCTAACTGATAACTGTACAACCATGGTATTGCTTCACTTCCTAGTAGTTTAGATGTTCACCAAGAGGTGACTGGGTAAAGAAAAAGTGCAAACATTCCATTTTATTTTATTTAGCCATAAAAATAAATTGGGACATTTGTAGGAAAAAGGATAAAATGGGAGATAATTACATTTAGTGAAATAAACCAGTTTACTAAATACAAATATCACATGGAGTCCCCATTGTTGAAGACACCATTTGCTTTGGACACAGGAGCAGGAAGATCTGAGCTGGTTCTATGCCAAAAGCCTCCCTCCTGAGAATTGGCTTATGTAGTACCAAAAGTCGACATGGAAACTTCCAAGCAAGGAAGCAACCAACAGTCCTACCCATCTACGATTCCTATGAACCACAATAATGACCAGTGTGGGGAGATAACACCAGGGGTACAATAGAGGTACAAATACTTTGGTGATAACCAACAGCTCTCTGGTTGAATGTAACATCAGGGAAAACATGTCTGGTCCTGGCAACCTAGCCAACTACTTGTAGCTAGTAAGTCAGGAATCTTGGAAGTGAAGCTACAACTACCACTTTACTATAACAGGATAATTCCTATCTATATTCTAAATATTTATCCTTATATTCACAGATAAGTATAGGTCATACTATTTGTGAAATTTTAGATTTAGATATAGCTCTATCTCTTCTTCCCCCTCCTCCGCCCCCTCCTCCTTCTCCTCCTCCTCCTCCTCCTCCTCCTCCTCCTCCTTCTTCTTCTTCTTCTTCTTCTTCTTCTTCTTCTTCTCTCTCTCTCTCTCTCTCTCTCTCTCTCTCTCTCTCTCTCTCTCTCTCTCTCCCCTTCCTCTCTCTCAGTGGATCACGGGAGAAGGAAGGGGTCCATGTGATGGTTAATGCCATCAATTTATTAGAATTTAGAATTACATAGGAGAAAATCCTCTGGGAATATCAGTGAAGGATTTTTTGTGTTAGGTTAACTTCTGGGCATGCCTGTGGGAAATCATCTTAATAGGTTATTTGGACTCCAGTGGTACTATTTCCCTAGGTTGGGTTACATTAAAAAGGGTGAGCTATCTGACCATCACCATGAACTCTTGATTCTCTGCTTTCCAATTGTGTACATGGTATGACCCCCTGCTTCCAGCTCTTGCTGCCCTGACTCCATTGATGATGTACTTTATCTAGCCTTGAACTGTGAGCCAGAATGCATCCTTTCTCTCTTGAGTAGCTTTTGCCAGAGTACTTTATCGCAACAACAGGAAAAGAAACTAGTGAGAACAGAAGCTAATGGAAAGTAGGTAACATGAAACCAGAAAGGGGATTGGGATGGGGTGGGGTGAGGAAAAAGAGGACCTAACAAGAGGGTAGTGGAGAGAAGCATGAATAATAACAAAGTATGTTGACATATATGTAAGAAAATATCACAATGCAATTCATTACTTTGTGTGCTTATGCACAATTTTTAAAAGTCTACACAATATACAAAGTACAAAATTTTCAGATCTTACAAGAGCTATGGATTCACCTGTAATGGATGTGCCCTACAAAAAAAAAATCCATTTCCAGGTTTAAGAGTCCTGAAAACACACATATAAGCGAGCAAGCAAACAAAAGCAGTAAAGTAGGAGAAACCACATACATGGGAAAATTTACATGCTATCTTATTTTTTTTCTCCAAGTTTTGGCAAAAGACAAATGATTGACTGTTCACAAAAACCTCACAGTTTGCGCCCTGTATAAATTGTGTGCATGTTAACATCGCAACACAAACACAGGGCTAAGAAAATGCAAAGTGCCATTATGAAGACATTAATTTTACTGGACTACTCCAATAGTAATTGTCTTAGTCAGGGTTTCTATTGCTGTGAAGAGACACCATGATCACAGCAACTCTTCTAAAGGAAAACATTTCATTGGGACTGGCTTACAGTCCAGAGGTTCAGTCCATTATCACCATGGTGGGAAATGGGCAGTGTGCAGGCAGACATGGTGCTGGAGAGGTAGCCTAGAGTTCCACGTCTTGATATGCAGGCAGCAGGAAGTGGTCTGGGTGTCACACTTAGCAAAGCTTGAGCAAAGGAGACCTCCAAACCCACCTCCACAGTGACACTCCTATTTCAACAAACCCACACACCTCCTAAGAGTGCCACTCCCTATGAGACTGTTGTAAATCCAACAAACAAACAAAAATTCAAGAGACACAGGTAGAAAGCAGCAGAGAGTCAGACAGAAAGCAGGGTATCAGCCACCCTCTCCCCCCTTCGAAGGGTTCATGTTGGAGGATCATTCAATCTGAAAATGCAGAACCCCTTGATTTCTAGTGATTCTGCTTTTGCTCACAGGCTGTGAGGGGGTCTGTGGTTGCTCTCATGTATTCGTTTTGTCTCCCAAACAATGCTTCACAGACATGTTTTGATCTTGAATTTTAGTATCTCTCATGTGGCCACTGTAGATATTTACACTCACAAGCTCAAGTTCTTCATCCCTCCAACAATTTGTTAAAACAAAGCTAAACATTAAATTTTGCTAAGACTTTGATGCGAGCATCTCCGTTTTATTCTTTCAATACAATCCTATTTCTTCATTTGAGTTCTTGGCAATTATTACTGACAAGAACATTATTAATTGTTACATCTGTTCTGACAAATCATGCGCGAAGCTAAATGGAAAATTCCAGAACTTCACTCCCAAATGCCTGCCCCTTGTAAACTCCTCCCAAAGCACAACAAGGCCAAGTTCTCAGATCTGTTTATGTCTAGTTGTGGTTTTGTGAGAGGTCAAGGGACATTTGGGTTTGCCCACTTCTTTAATTTTCCTTCGCAGGGATGAAACACTTTAGTTTGATAGAGTACTTGTGCCCGACGGCCTTAATTAACCAATTGACAGATGTCCTCTTTTTAGAGTCAGAAACCAAGAGCTGGACTGTTCTTGCCTCCCGCAGCACTCCATTCCGGCTGTTTCTCTTCCTCCTAGATCAGAGCAGTGAGGCTGGGCAGCTAGGCCAGACCCAACGCGGAGGAGCCGATTCTGAGATTGGGGAGCGCTGCCCTAAGGGCTCTTTTGGCAACCACACTTGTTTTCCTCCAGCTTGGCTGGGGATCAGGACGATGGCGCCCCACCCTGCAGGAAGCCCTCCCCTGGAGGCTCGCCCTCTGCCTGCCCTGGATCGCCCCACCTCCTCTGCGCCTTCTTCCTTCCCGGGGCACCGTAGTGGAGAGCGGCCGGAGGCGCCTGCAGATGCGGGCGGTGAGCGGGGCCGTCGGGGAGAGGGGGTCCCGGGAAGTTTGCGGTATGCGGGAAGGCGCGGGGTCCTTGGCAGTGGTGGGGCGGGGCAGCGTCCCAGGCTGGAGTCAGCCGCAGGTGGTTGCGCAACTTTAGCATGGTGGTGTGGGCGGGGTTTCCCGCTTTGGGGTCCTCTCTGCACCCCGCGTCTGACAGGTCAATGGGGCACCTGGTGAAGGCTCCAAGGGAGAGTCACTCAGCCCTGGTGACAAGAAGGTGCAGACCCTAGTGGAGCTACTCTCTCCCAGCGTTTTCCTCTTGCACCAGTGGCAGCCAAGTACCCTCCTTGCAGCTCCAAGAGTCTCTCTCCTCAGGCCTCTGACAGGTTCAGATAACTTTGCAAAGTTTGATGGGCAGAGACTATGTTCTTTTCTATGGGATAGAGCCTGTTTCTCCTGTTATGCTACAGAGTGCAACGTTAGCTTTGCAGGACTTAGATTTTATATTTATGTGTGAATGTATATACTCTAGATCCGCAGTTTGCTTGTGGTTTTATTTGTATGAAGTATTTTATGTGGAGCCAGTAACAGACGTACAAATGAAGATATTATGCCGTAAGGTTGATTTCCAAGGTACTTCAGGGATCCAGATACTACTGCGGAAGTAAGCACGAAACATGGACCTTCCTGACCCTTGTCATAGGGAAATAAGGAATCGAAGGCATTATCACTAAATTAGTCACAGTGTGACATTGTATGGGCTAATGACTTCACCAGAACAGAGGACAGAAAACTGTCACATTGTGTACAATGTAAGTACAATCTTTAAATGCCCACGGGAAACAGCTGATTTAAGGGCAATAAGAAAGTTTAATAAACTTTCTAGTTCCATCACACTTTGTTAAAGTCACTTGAGGCTCAACTACAGGGAACCTGGAAAGTACAGTAAAAACGGACTTTAATTTAGTATAAAATAGCACAAAATTGAAAAAAAAAAAGTCTCTTAATTTTTAAAATTTTATTTTATGGTGCATCAGGGGATAGAAGATATATAGTCTAAAGCACTAGACATTGGGAAGGCCTAAATGTTCTAACATGGAAATATGGCAAAGTGCTAATTAAAACACAAACGTGAACGAAAGAGTGTGTAGCAGTGTCTAGGTACAGTTACAGCTTGTATGTATGCTGTAGCCTTTGAGGACTTGGAATACAGAATGAATTGTTACTTTTGATGCTCATGTCCTCTTATATATTTATGTATGCATGTTTATAAAGAAAATCTGATGTTAAAGTAAGAAAAACAATAAAGTTACAGAGGGTATCTGTGGTTTGTAATTCATGTATGTATTTCCTTTCTGGATAGAGTAGCTATTATTTCCTATAGAAAAATGTGTTGTCTTCCCTGAGGATTTCATCTTCTTTTCACTTTCTTTTCTTTTTCTTTTTCTTTTTCTTTTTTTTTTTTTTTTTTTAGCTGAGGACCGAACCCAGGGCCTTGTGCTTGCTAGGCAAGCGCTCTACCACTGAGCTAAATCACCAACCCGCCCACTTTCTTTTTTTAAAAACCCTTTTGAGATACTTCCTTGGGAAACCACATGTTCTCCTTCAAGAATATTGATGGTTATCATGTTTATTATAGGGACAAAGGCACACAATTTTTGTGTACTGAGTATCCTAATCATTAACGTTGTCTAAAGCAGAAAATAAAGGCAAGTTTATATTTCTTATATATTTCACCAGCATTGTGCTAAAACCCACCTTAATAGCACACATTCTTTTGGACGAAATACAAAAATATGCTGTTATTTAGGAAGGAAAACATATACCCTGAAAAACAAAAATCAAAGTATTGAATGAGAAAAATGAAAACTTTTGGAAGAGTCTTAACATAAAATAAAATTTTGATACGCTTGCTATACATGACAAAGAAATTAAAATTAATGAGCCACAAGTGAGCAAATGACAAACAAGACATTTCCTGTAGTGGAGATGAGAATGACTTCCAGATGCAGTTAAAGCTACTTACCCTCCTCCAGCACAAAGTATGTGGGAAATCAAGACAAATTTCCTTTTCCTGCAAGATAGACAATAGCAAACACTGTGAAAAACCACTATATTTTCCATTTTTTGTCCAGTGTGTGAATTGGTTTAAAGCCTTTGGATATCAATTTAACAATATTTAAAGTGCACAAATATTTTACCCAGTCAGTGGGCTATCAATTTAAGAGTGTTTAAAGTGCACAAATATTTTACCCACTGACTCTGCTTCTGGAATTTAAGACATTGATACACAGAGTTGTCTATATAAGTTTGTCTCACAGTTGTTTATGATAGCATAAATTGTGAGATAATTTAAGATTTCGCTGTTAAGCAACCAGTCAAATAAATTAAGCCATTAAATGAGAATAGTTCTACTAAAGGAGAATAGACATCTTAATAAGAGAAGATATGGAAGATACCCATCTCTACTAAAACGTAAACAACACACACAGTGATACATATTATGTACACAAGACTACACAGAAATATGTGCAGTTGGAATGCAAAATGTCCAATATAAAGATAAGAAATGGAGAGTAAATTCATTTTACATAACCACTTAACTGCTTGAGTAACTGTTTGCTTTAAGAAGTCTCCTTCATATGCATAGCTTTTCAAGGCTATTTAAAGTAAGCCACACGCCTTTCTGTGTATCTAGTCATAAGATAACACAGTCATGACTTGGCAGCATTCCTGATAGTGTACTTGGCTTGGTGACGATCCTTATATAAATAGTCCTAATATAATGTTCTATATAAATGTAGCAAGAATATTTTTGTACACTGTATAATGAAAGCATTTCCTTTTTGAAAGCTAAAAGGAAAAGAACGAGTCATCTTTTCAAACAGTTTTTACAGGTTTAATTTTAATAATTGTCTATGGATTTGCCACTCTGCTTCCATTTTAATACACTCTATATTTTGGAATGTATCCCCCCACCACCCATACAACCCACAAGATCCTTAACATTTGGTAAAGAGAAGGAAAGGGTTAACTGTACACTTTTCTTTGGGAGGATTCATGGTGTGATTAAAATATTTTAGGTTTTAAATGCCACACCAAAATTTGATTGTTTTTTTTTTCCAATTCCAATGTCTTCATTTGTTCAATGAGAACCAGCTTCTCCAGTTTTTGGTAGGATTGAGTTTATGCAGTGAGGTTTTATGAATATTGATTATGCATATAGTTCTGATGGATTGTCTGCATGATATTTTTTACTGTCACCTTTATTTTGACAATAAAAATCCCTGTCTACACTGCCTGCGTTGGGTACTTCCTCCATTCCAGCCCCCACACAAGCACCTCTTCCATTGCTGAACTGTGGAATATGGCTGACTGGGTCCTTCAGTGACTCCTAATCTACTCAATAGTCAGCCCCTTCGCCGCTAGTTCCCTTATCACAAAGAAACCCATAAAACGACCAACAAACACTTCATGTCACAGATGCCGAGAAGCGGGCTCAAGATCTCTGAAAAGAGTTCTAGGAGGGGTATGCTTTCAACGTTTATGTCTGGCAAACTCGAAGGACTATTTCATTATGGATTCACTGTGAATACACTGCCAGCTTTGTTTTCCATTTTTTAAAGTTCAGAATATAATATACCTATTATAGAAAATGTAAAGAATAAATAGAGGGTTTTTTTTTGACATACCTTCTCCTTTTTTTTTTTTTTTTGTATTTTGACAAACTCTTTTGTGATATTACAGATTGCACTTCATGGTTCTTATAAAACCATTTGCAAGGTGATTGGTTTACAGTGTTTCGCTGTGAGGTGCTTCAGCTTGCTATGCTAGCAAGCAGTTTACAGGTGCTGCTGCTTGCTTCCAGTCTGGATGCTTCTTCAGAAAATAAGAATGCCACTTAAAGCAAAACCATTATGAAATCTCTGGGATTGGAAATAGAGGAAAATTACTTAGGTTTAAAAAGAAATTTTAGAGAATATTACATCATTATTGTCTTGATAGTTGCTGTCTTCCCTCCCTTTTGTCCCCTCTTGTCCTCTCTCTCTGTCCCTCTGTCCCTCTCTTCTGTTTCCCTCCCTTTCTCTTTCTAATGCTTCTCTTCTGTCTGATCACATTACACAGCCTTTTCATGTTCTGAATAGTTATTAGTGACTTCCTCTGAAACCTTTCTATAGAGGAAATGTAGAAATGTCGCATTTTACTTTTTGTTTGTTTGTTTTGAGACAGGGTTTCTCTTTGTAGCCCTGGTTGTCCTAGCACTATGTAGACCAGGCTGGCTTAGAACCCAGAAATCTACCTGCCTCTGCCTCCTAAGTGCTGGGATTAAAGGTGTGCGCCACCACCACCCTGCTACCCATTTTTATTTTTAATCTACTTTTCTCATTTCTTTTTTCTAACATAATTGGCCTAGCAGGACCCTCCAGCACAACACTGAATGGAGCGGAGACTAAACACCCTTATGGTTTTGGTCTTTGAGGAAGCAGTCTTTTTCGGTTCTTTTGTTGCTGGTTATGGAATGTTCCATGAGCTCTTGGCCAGATTACTGAAGTTCCATTCTCTTTATACATTATTGAATGTTTGGCTTTATATTTTTAACCAAAAAAAGAAAATTGGATTCCTTAGAGGTTTTCTGGGGTCTATTGAGATTAAATGAAGTTTTGCTTTTCATTTTAGTAGTATGGTGATATTGGTTGATTTTTATATTAAAATTATATTGTTGGCTATGAAAGAATATATGTGAATAAAAATTCTTTAAAAAATGTAAGAAATACACTCAAGTAAATAAATTACTACACTGTTATTGAGATAAATTCCACTTGGTTGTAGTGTACATATAGTGATATGGCTAGTTTGTTCTGTAGTGTTTTGTTGATTTTAGGGGTCTAAGTTCTTAAGCAGTGTTACTACAGCTCTCCTTTCATAGTTTCTACGTCTGGTTATATTAGGGTCACGCTGAGCCAAAAAAGTTAATTGGATACATTCCCTCTTACATCTGGGAGATTTGCAAAAGCTTGGCATTCTTTTTTGTTTGTTTGTTTGTTTGTTTTTCGAGACAGGGTTTCTGTGTGTAGCTTTGCGCCTTTCTTGGAACTCACTCTGTAGACCAGGCTGGCCTCAAACTCAAAGAGATCCGACTGGCTCTGCCTCCCGAGTGCTGGGATTACAGGCGTGCGCCACCACCGCCCGGCTGGCATTCATTATTTTTAAGGGAATTTTGTAGCTTATCAGAGAAATACTGTGTTCTCAGTTTCCCTGTGTGGGAAGATTCAATACTGACTCATTGTCTCACTGTGATTCTGTTCAGGTTTTCTGTTTCTTACCAAGTCACCATTAGTGGTGCGCCTTTCTAGGAATGCCTGTGTCATGATGGGTGATCTAAAGTGTGTGTGTGTGTGTGTGTTCTATAATAAGTATATTATAATATAACATTTAAAAAAACAAACAGAGGCAAGGCTGACATGATACATGGCAGGGCTCAAACTCGGGACTTCATCCACGTTGAGAATCCATTCTACTATTGAGTTACAGCCTTGGTCATATTCTTTTCTTTTTCTATAATTCGTCTGTCTGTTTTTCTATTGTTTCTCTGTCTGACTGGACACTTTTTACTGATTAAGTTCGTAGCTTTTCACATAGTCTCCATTTGACTATTGATTTCATCCAGTGAAGTTCAGATTTCTTTTTCTTTGTATTATCTCAGTTCTAAAACGTATATCTACTCTTTTATATCTTTTATTTCTTCGCTAGGACGTTTAGTCTTTCCAGACTTTCTGGAACATTTTTAAATGTTTTATTTACTTTTAGTATCTGTGTACATGATGTGTAAGTGTGAGTTTCTGTGCCCAGCACACACATTAGGAGATCAATGGACAACCTTGTGGACTCAGTTTCTTCTTCCACCTTTGTGTGGGTTCTGGAGCTCAAACACAGGTCATCATGCTTGTGTGGCAAGATCCTTTACCCACTGAGCCATCTTTTGGCCCTGGAGAATTAATTAAATACCTATATTATATGTAAGTCAGCATTGGTATTACCTTAGCATTAACATGTTTTGATCTTATTTTCTAGAAGTTGATCTTTTTGTGACTCTTTTTGTGCTATGATTTTGTATTGTTTCCTGGACATTTTGAGTATTAGTTTGGAGAACCCAAGTCTAATTAATCTCCATGGAGAAAGTTGACAGTCACTGTTTTGCCAGGCAGTTCATACACTTGGTTTGAGGCCTTCCTCCCTGGCTAGCGTCTGAGTGGGTGACTTCAGTGCCAGCTTTATTTTCTGTGACATTCAGCTAGCTCTTGAGTGGACACAACCCAGCACTCAGGCTCACACAGGCCACTGTTTTATCTTGTTTAGTTCTCTAGGTCTTTGTTAGGCTCTGGGAAACATGATTGGGAAATCTTTAGAATTACCCTTGCCTGCCCAAGCCAGAAACATAAAGCATACATGTCCTGATACCATCAAGTGTCTCCCCCTGTATTTCAGGCTACTCTGAAATGGTATGAGGCCAGGAGTACCAGGAAGGCTCTAAAAACTTCTTTCCCCATGTTACTGATTCTATTCCTGTAACTAAAGTAGGCTAGTAACTTTTCAGTTATCTTGGTACATATTTCAATTTAGTGCTGACAGCTACCCAGAGTCGGTGCCGACTCTGCAGTTTCACAGCTGCCAACAAGACTTCCCTCAGAGCAGGCATTTGACACAAGTTTGAGGTTTCCAGGGCCCTTCTACTCTGACAATCTCATGAGTCCCCTCATCCCTTCAGGTGTGATCATTTTCTGTAACAACTCACAGGATAGGGCTCTACAGGTGAGTAAAGCTTCATTATAAGAAATACAAATCAAAATTAGACAAATAAAAATATACATCAGGGAAGGACTGGCCAAGTGGTTCAGTGAGTTGGGATACTTTCTGCTGAACCTGAGGATCTGAGTTCAGTTCCCAGCATACACACTGTAGAAGAAGACACTGACCTTTGAAAGTTGTTCTCTGACCTCCACACACCCACCATATCTCTTGCATAGCCTTCCCCTACACACATTGTGTAAAGCTTGGATTGTTGCCCTGAATAAAGATATCATACCTTCACCCGGTGGGATTGCAATGCTTGCTCTCCTGACCTGATAGCTCTGTGGTTACACGTTGGGAAGCTGACTTGAGCCTCAGTGCTCAGTTTATATTGGAGTGTCAGTTCATAGGCATTACTGCTAAAATCCTTGGCTATGAGGTTGGACTAAGTCTCTAGTCCCATACCTCCCTAGAGGTCAGGCAGATAGGAACATTCTAATTCTCTAAACATGTGATGTGTCTTTTTGACATGACCAGTCTACATCTTGAGTCAGCCCTCTGCATAACCTCAGGTGTGATCTGAGGGGTGTGCCATGTACAGTAAGAATAATCCTGTCACTGAGACAGGCTTTAGAACCCAGGGCAAGACCAGAGACACTGAGTTTGTTGTTATCTAGCACTTAATTACATTTTACATACATATAAATCACACACATAACAATAAAAGTTTAATAACTATCATTTCAATGGTGGTGGAAGAAAATAATGATTCAGACAGGAGCAAGACCTCATAAACTCTCCCTTTTTAAGACCTAGTAGGTATATCTTTTTAAAGGTCTAGTAAATATTCTTTATTTAAGGCCTAATAGAGTTGGCTTTATTAAACAAGGCATATGCATTTCCTGAGAACAATTACAATAACATATTCACCTGTTTTGGATCCTTGTGACATATGAGGCTAAATGTGAACATTTGAAAAGAACCACAGTATTTTACTTAAGTCTTTCATATTTACCAAATGTAATAGGACTCCCACACAAACACAGTATCACTCAGATGCCTACAAACACTTAAGCTTTCAACTGTGAAGACTATGCTAAGGCACATAGTTGGTTCTCTAGTGCATGAACATTGATGTTGAAAGTACAATGAGCTTGATATGGTGACTCAGGACTAAAAGAGTTGGAGACAACCCCTGTTCCCACTGTTAGGATTCCCACAAGGGGACCAAGCTACGCAACTGTAACATATATGCAGAGTGCCTAAGTCAGTCCCATATAGGCTCCCTGGTTGTGGGTTCAGTCACTGTGAGCACCTATGAGTCCAGATAAGTTGGTTCTGTAAGTTTTCTTGTGCTGTCCTCGACTCCTCTGGCTCCTACAATCCCTTCTCCTCCTCTTGTTCAGTTTTCCCCAAACTCTGCCTGATGTTTGGCTGTGGGTCTGCATATGTTTCCATCAGTTGCTGGATGATGCCCCTCTGATGACAATCAAGTTTGGTACCAACCTGGTTACAAGAGATGTCCAGATCAGCTACATACCTGATATTGCTAGGAATCTAAGCTGGGGTCTTCCTTTAGATTCCTGGGAGATTCTCTTGTGCCAGATTTTTACCTGACCCCAAAGTGCACCCCCTTTCCAGTAGTCTCTTTCAGTGCTCTGCCCTCATGTTCCCATTCCCAATGTGCCTTCAGTGCACTCATGAAATCTTCCATTTTACTTCCCAGGAAGATCTGGCTGTCCTCTGTGAACCCTCCTCATTACCTAGCCTTTCTAGGTCTATGGATTGTAGCATTGTTATCCTTTATTTAACAGCTAATATCCACTTGTGAATGAATACATTACCATGTTTGTCTTTCTAGGTCTGGGTTAACTCACTCAGGATGATTTTTCTTTCTAGTTCCATCCATTTGCTTCCCAAATTTCCTGGTGTCCTTGTTTTTAATAGCTGAGTAATACTCTATTGTGTAAATGTATCACATTTTCTTTATCCATTCCTTGGTTAAGGGATGTCTAGGTTGTTTCCAGGTTCCAGCTATTAGGAATAATGCTGCTTTGAACATAGTTGGGCAAGTATCTTTGTATGATTGAACATCCTTTGAGTATACACCCAAGATTGGTATAGATGGGTCTTTAGGTAGATGGATTCCCAATTTTCTGAGAAATTGCTATACTGATTTCCAAAGTAGCTGCACAAGTTTGCACTCCCTCCAGCAATGGAGGAGTGTTCCCCTTGTTCCACATCCTCTCGCGCATGAGTTGTCGCTTGTGGTTTTGATCTTAGCCATTCTGACAGGTGTAAGATGGAATCTCAGAGTCCTTTTGATTTATAGCTAACTTTTTGTGCTTTGTAAAATATACTGCTTGGTAAACAAATTCTGTTAGCCAATATTTGTTATTTGTTTGCCTAGGAAATGGGTTTTTTTTGTTTGTTTGTTTTTTGTATGTTTCTGCTGGAACTTCAGTCTCTGGGAGAGGGAAGTCTCTGCCCAAAACCCAGCATAGTCTGTCAGATGTTTAGCGGTACATGCTGAACAAGTGAGTGACAGAGCATTTTAAGCAGTGTTGATACCCATGCACAATTTACTAGTGAATCAACAATGATACAAATATCCATTTTTACAACAGTTCTTTGCAGTTGATCCAACTGTCACCCTTTCTGTGATACACAGGATAACCTGAAAAGGAGGCTGGTCATCATGGTCACCTCCATCTTGGATAGACCTGGGTATGTGCTGTCAGTCATGTGCTGGCATCCACTACTGGGTGACTTCCCAGTCTTCTTCTCAGCTCCAGGCATCTTTAAGTGAAGAATAAGATATAAAAAGAATATAGGCTATCATGGCTCAGAAATTACACATTAGATTCACTGAACAGACAGGAGGCATGAGTAGTTGGTATAGGTCTTTGCTGACTTAACAATTTTCCTGCACTGCTGAGAAGCAGGAGGAACTCTTTTTCTACATATGATTTCATTTCTTTTGTGTTCTCTTGGGAATGAAGGCTTCAGAGATAGGCAAATACCAGGGTTTTAGAACACATATTCCAGTTTCTAGTCCTCTGCCTCTGCCTGGAGATTCTCACCATGCCAAAACCTCCTTCCCAGAGATCAACAGATTCCATTCAGTGCTTTAGTGTGAATTTCTGACCACCTTGGGTCTTGTGACTAAATTTTCTCATCTGCATGTGTGTGCTAGAACTTCTGGTTTTATGGGACACCACATTATGTCAGGATTTTTAGAAGTGAAACTTAAGAACAAGCTACAGTGTCAGTGTCTCAGCCTGCTTGGCCATTGCTGAGTGACAGGGACATCTCTATTCATTCACTGACTATTCCAGGATTAAGACAGAATTCTTGCTTGTGCTAACTGGAAATTATAATCAGACTTTCCTTTGGACCTCTAGATCACAAATAACAACACGGAGACTTATTATTAATTTTGAAAGCTTGGCCTTATCTTAGGCTTGTCCCACTAGCTCTTATAATTAAAAAAAAAATTTAACGTGCTTTCATTAATCTACATTTTACCATGTGGCTTTTTACTTTTCTTGCATTCTGTATGTCCAACTCTATCCAAGTTTCCTGCTCTTCTTTCTTGCTGCAGAAATCCCATCAATACCTCCTGCCTAGCTATTAGTCGTTCAGTATTTTATTACATTGATCACAGCAATCCACCTTCACACTGTAGGAATATCTTCCAACAGGAAATTATCCTTCTTATACAATAGTTTGACAAAAATTATGGGTAAGAAAGACAGAGGCTGAGGAGATGGTTCAGTGGTTAAGAGCACTAACTGCTCTTCCAGAGGACCCAGGTTCAATTCCCAGCACCCACATGGCAGCTAAGAGTAGTGTGTAACTTTAGTTCCAGGAATTACGACATCCTCACTCATACTCGCAGGCAAAACATCAATGCACATAAAATAAAAACAAATAAATTACATTGAAAAAGAAAAGAAAGACAATGTAGGTAGGTTCTAGAACGTGTGACATTCAATAGGCATTCTGTTGCTGCTAGATGTCATTTGAAGTAGAAGCTTCTTTGCAAGGAAGCGAACCCTGCCCCACCAAGCTTTGTCCGTGCCATGACTCCTCTCTCTCTATGTTATGTTCCAGTCAGCTCTGGATACCTTGTGTGAATTATATGCCCCCAAATGCCAAGGCTTCAGCAGGACTTTCTGGACCTAGGCATACTAACCTGTGGAGATGTGACACAGTTTCCAGGATTAGCTTCCCGACACAATGAAGGCAGAAGTCGGTCTGGATATATGGCATGATTCTCTGCTGCTGACCGAAAGAACATCTGAAACAGTTTACTAACTGTTAAGGGAGGATTAAGATGAAAAAATTCTTGCTTGTACCAACTGGAAATTCTTCTGCTTACATAACATTTTGGCTAAAATGGTATTGTAAATCTTTATAAGAAAAGAAAGAGAATCTAGGTTGATGAGAAAAGGCCTTAGTGGCTAAAAGGGAAGGGAAAGGAAAGATACCTACAGCCTGGGGGGGGGGGGGGATAAGTGTGCATACTCTGCTTTCTCTCATTAGGATTAGTTTATTTCTAAAGTTTTATGGCCCGGGGAGGGATGAGAAAGGGGTTTATTTCATTGTAAAGTTTCACATCACAGCACATGGCTGAGGGAAGTCATGGCTGAAACCTGGAGGCAGGAACCATGAGGGAGACCATGAGGAGGCCATGAGGGAGACCATGAGGAGACCATGAGGGAGACCATGAGGGAGGCCATGAGGGAGGCCATGAGGGAGACCATGAGGGAGGCCATGAGGGAGGGCTACTTACTGGCTTGCTCCCAGGGTTTGCTCAGCCTGTCTGCTTCTTGGCTGGGCGTGGCACCACCTACAGTGATCTAGGCTCTTCCTTGTCAATTATTAATCAAAATACACTATAGGCCAATCTAGGGGAGGCATTTTCTCAGTTGAGTTTCCTCTTCCCAAATGACTTCAGCTTGTGCCAGTTTGATATAAAACTGGCTGGTACAATCAGCTTGAAGACCCAGACTTGGTTGAAGGAAGAGGAAGAAGATTCTTCCCGAGGAAGAACTCTATAAGAATAATACTAAAATTTGTACTGTTGACTTTTTTATCCCTTTCTTCAAAGGATCTTTTAAAAGTAACTTTTATTTCAGGATAGCTATATACTAAAGGAAGGAAATAACCATGCCATTCAGAAATTACTACACACTGACTCTGAATTGATATTATTCTAGATTGCTATCAATATCACTATGGCCAAGCAGAGTAGGGGGTGTATGTAAAACAACCAATAAGAGAGTTTGGGCTTATGAAACCCAACCACTGAGAGTAAATGCTTATGGAAACCAACCAATTAGAGTAGGGGCTTGTGGAAACCAATCAATCAGTATTTTCAGAAGTTTTATCAGGAAGGGACATTGAATTTTGTCAAAGAACTTTTCTTCATCTTATGAGATGACCATGTGTATTTTTTATATTTTAGTCTGTTTATATGGTGGATTATATTTATTGATTTATGTGTGTTGAACCACCCTGTATCTCTGGGCTCAAGCCAACTTGGAAAATGTGGTGATACTGTGTTCCCCGATATATTGTGCATCCTAATAAACTTATCTGGGGTCAGAGAACAGAACAGCCACTAGATATAGAAGCCAGAAAATGATGACACATACCTTTAATCCCAAGAAGTGATGTCAGGAAGCAAAAAGGTAAATAAGGTGTAAGGACCAGGAACTAGAGCCTGTTAAGCTTTTAGGCTTTTGAGCAGCACAGTTCAGCTGAGATCCATTTGGATGAGGACTCAGAGGCTTCCAGTTTGAGGAAACAGGATCAGCTGAGGAATTGGTGAGGTAAGGTGGCTGTGGCTTGTTATGCTTTTCTGATCTTCTAGCTTTAACCCCAATACCTGGCTCTGGGTTTGATTTTATTAATAAGAACTTTTAAGATTCATGCTACACATGGTGAATAATCTTGATGATGTATTCTTAAATTCTGTTTGCAAATATTTTACTAAGAATTTTTACATCTGTATTTATAAAGAATATTAGTCTATAATTTAATTTCTTTATTTTTTCAGGTCTTTGTGTGTTTTAATACCAAGATAGTAGTAGCTTTGTAAAAAAAAATTAGAAAGTGTTTCTTCAGTTTAAATTTTTTTTTGAATAATGTCTTCTTCTTTGAGAGTCTGGTAAAATTCTTCATTGAATCAGTTTTGTTTTGTTTTTCTTATTTGTTGGTTTTGGATTTGACTGAGAGATTTTTAATTACTGCTTCTATTTCACTAGAGATTATCGATCTGTTTAAAATTGTTATTTCATCTTGACTTAACTTTGGTAGGTTATATATATCAAAAATATTCACTCATTTTATTTAGGTATTCCAGTTTGAAGGAATACAGATTTTAAAAATGTATTTTTGTGATTCTTTGAATTTCCTCAGTTTCTGATGTAGTCCACCTTTTCATCTCTAGTTTTGTTAGTTTGGATCTTCTCTCTTTCTTTTAATTAATTAATTTGGCTACTGATTTCTGAATCTTGTTGATTTTCCTAAAAATCCAAATCTTCACTTCATTGATTCTTTGTATTTTTTTCTTTGTTTATTTCTAGTCATTGATTTCAGCTCTGGGTTTGATTATTTCTTACTTTCTACTCTTTGGGGGTACTAGTTCTTCTTGTTTTTTTCTAGAGCATGTAGGTGTGTCACTAAGTTATTAATATGCAATTTTCCAGGCTTGCTAGTCTGCCTGCCTGCTTTCTCTCTCTCTCTTTCTCTTTCTCTCCCTTCCTCATCCCCTCCCTCCCTCCCTCCCTCCCTTCCTTCCTTCTTCCCTTCCTTCCTTCTTCCCTTCCTTCCTTCCTTCCTTCCTTCCTTCCTTCCTTCCTTCCTCCCTTCCTTATGTAGTCATGGAATACTAACCTTGCTTCTTAGACCTGCCTTCGTTGTGTCCCATAGGTTTGGATATGCTGTGTCTTCATTTTCATTCAATTCTAAAAAGTTTTAATTTTCTTCTTGATTCCTCTCTTGACCCATTTTTCATTCATTAATGAGTTGTTTGGATTCTATGAGTTTGTAAACTTTCCATCTGTGTTGTTTTGTACATGTATTATATTTGTATACATAAATTCATTAAAATTTTATTTTTTTAGGTATAACTGGAATTCATAAAAATGTCAGGTACAGTTTTATTAATTTCCTAAGATTTACTTTGTTATTTTAAGGTGTGTGTGTGTGTGTGTGTGTGTGTGTGTGTGTGTGTGTGTGTTTGGGTTTGCACATGTGAGTTCTGATGCTCATGGAGGCAATATATGTCTGACCCCATGAAGCTGCTGCTACGGGCAGTTGTGAGTAACCTAGTGTGAGCGCTCGGATCTGAACCTGGGTCCTCTGCAGAAGCAATAACCACTCAACTGTTGAGCCCTCACTCCAGTCCCATTATTACTATTATTACTATTATTATTATTATTATTATTAAATGTTTTTCTCTCACATGTAAATTATATGATTGTTTTCTTTGAAGGGGTGTATTTTATTCTGCAATATTTGACTAGTTAGCATTTAGATATATTTATATGTAAGTTCATTTGTGCATATTAACCCTCTGTTAGAAAAAAAGAGTAAAAGTAGCTCGTGTTTACACATAGGCCTGAAAGGCCTCTAAATGTTAAGAAGAAATCAAATAAGGTAAAGGAAAGATAGGAGAGCAAATGCAGACAGAAAGAACTGTGTGGCCTTTGGCCTGGATGCGATAGACTAAAATGCTGACTCTTCCTCTTTAGGTAAATGGTATAAGAAGAGAAACATCACAGTTATGGTCTTTTGTTTCCTTTGATATAAAGTTCAATCATTTATTTATGAAATTGAGACCCCCTCCTTATAGTGAGTCAAGTAAGGATTTCCTTTGATCTCAATAAGAGAACAAGGTATAACACGCTGAAGGGGCTTCTGTACCACCCTTGCAGCAGCCACTGCGACACTGTGACTAGGTGGCTTTCAGGAAAAATGCAGTAAGGATGTGAGTCACTGCAAATGTGGGCTGAACCAGCTCTGACTGATGTGTTTATGACTATATTGCCTTTTTAGCTGGTGAGAATGTATTTATTTAATGTTTTGAATTTAGACACATTTCCAAAAGACTATGAAGAGTCAGCTTTATATTTCCAGTGTTTCTCACATAATAAGAGAAAGAATTACAGTTGTCTACATGCGATTAACTATGTAGGTGGGGGTCAGCAAGTGGTCAGCTGAAGCAGGACCAGGAAAGCTTAGACTGCAGCCATAAGCACAGTATGATGTTGTCTCATTTTCAAAACTATGCTCAGTCTAAACTTCACAAAATTTATTAGTAGGTATTTTTCATAAGAAATATGATTGTATTTTCTGATGCTTATATGAGGAAAAAAGTGCCTTTTGCAATCATGTTATCACTTACTGTGTGGGTCCTGTTCCTCCCTCTCTCAAGGTGTGGTCCCCACAGCCCCTGAGCAACCTACAGGAGATATGGAAAATCAGTTAAAATCACCAACTGCAGTGCCTGATGCCCCTCCTGACTACAATTCTCATTTTGTGCCAGGTAAGGTAAATGTTCAAGAAAAACCCTCCTCCAGAATACCATAACCATAGTTAAGGTGACTTTTTCAATCAACATTCAATTCAGCAAATAAATACCAAATGTGGAGAGAGTGCCAGTTTTAATATACTCCTGGGATCACAGCCTGTGCTCTGGAGGTGGTAAGGAAGGAAGCTGTAAAAGCAGGGGTAGCATTCTCTGTGTCCCAATGGGCAGATGGACACAGACGATGGTGCTGTCTGACCCCACCAGGTACTGGAAGGGAGCTGTGACTGAATAAAGCAGGCTTTGCTACCTAAGAATTTGATAGTTAAAGAAAAAAGGAAATATGTACAGCAGAAAAATTCCCTATGTCTTACCCAGTGTCTGTGAAGATCTGGTATGAGGTGAGCAAGGGGTCAATGGCAGGAGGGGACAGAGAAGTAGAAGGACATAGCTGTGAGCATGGTCTAAGGCACTGTGGCATGTATTTTTGTGTCTTAAGACTTGGTGGAGGCTCGGGAGGAGGGTTCTCACATGGCACTGGAGTAAAGTTTAGATCGTATAGTCAATTTTAGGAAATAACTACATCATTTCCAAGAAGTAAACATTGTTAAAATCAGGTTCCTTTCACTATGGGAAACACTTGTTTTTCTCTATATCAAAGAGAGGTGGGGTTTAGGAATTTAGCTTATGGGTGGAGTCTTGCCTAGCAAATGAAGACTCTGTTCAGTCCAAGGAGACAGCCTTTAAATTAAACAGGAAAGTTGAAAATGTATCCATTGTCAAATACACTGCTAATGAATTGTCACCACAATGAAAATCACCACGACTGACACCTAGTAGCTAGACAGTATCCTTGAAAACCGGTTGACAGTTTCACATATGCGAATCTGGTGAATTCTGGTGAATCTCAGTTGTTTTCATCTGTTACTGTCACCCCTCCCTGTTGAAACCTTTTAACCCTTTTCTTTCCTGGAAGTCCCCTCCTATTTGGATCTCTGTCTCTCTCTGTCTCTCTCTGTCTCTCTGTCTCTCTCTGTCTCTCTTTCTGTCTCTGTCTCTCTGTCTCTCTGTCTCTCTGTCTCTCTGTCTCTCTCTCTCTGTGTGTGTGTGTGTGTGTGTGTGTGCTTCTCTCTGACTGTCTCTCAGTCTCTCTATGGTGTCTGCACACGTGTGTGTGTGTGTGTGTGTGTGTGTGTGTGTGTGTGTGTGTGTGTGTGTCCTGGAGTTTGATTAGCATTGCTTGCATGAACATAGGAGGCAGGTTACTTACTGGAGTACAGACTACAAAAACATGATACCCTCTTTCCCAGCAACCAAATTAACTGCTAATCGTTCCTCAGGGAGATGCAAGGTCTCACGAGCAGGTAGCCACATATGTAGTCAGCTCATGAATGCAACAGCTGTGTTGTGTCCACAAGATGTCTTTTTACATCATGCCTCCTTATGCCTCATTATAATCATGCCTCTTCTATACCAGTGGTCACATTTTTCCTGGGAAGTCAATATCGTAGCTCACAGGGTGCATCGCTGGGTAAGATGATTGATGACTTTCGGCAGCTTGTATAGCACTTTCTGGCAGTGTGAAGACCAGCCGTCAAGAAAGAAGCTTCTAGTTCAGTTCCTGCTTGATTTCTGTGTCTATGTCTATATCCAAAGAGTATGGTTTGTGTTTTGAGCAACAAGATTGCACCATCAAGTTCAGTTCTGGGACCAAGAGCAATGTAATAACCTATCTTGTTTTGGGATCCTCTGGAACATCCATGACCCACAACTCAGGGAAGTGTCAGTTCTTATGACATGAATTGTGTTCTTATAATTCACAGAAACCAGAAATATTATACTTGCAAAATTTGGTTTAATGAAATTATTTAAATTCAAATTTAATTGTAATTTCCATTATAGTTCTGAATGTATTGTACAGCCAAAAATAATGTTGTCCAGTATTGTTTATTAAAAGAATACTTAATAAATAAAACATTGTTATATGGAACCTATTTGAAAAGAAAAATGGCATGATTTCTTGAAATAAAAAACAACAGTAATACTAAAGGTTATTAGGAATGAAAATCCCATAGGCAGTTTCTCACGTTGTCAGTAGGCAGCTTCATACTAGAGTTTTCTGTAGATTAACGTGTGCTCTTGTGGTTACACAAAGTTAAACATGGATTGGTTTGTTTTGGTTTGTTTTCCTGCAGAAACAGTCAAAACCCTTAAGGGCAATTTCCAACTCAGATGGAAGTACAGTATGTTAGTTTCTTACACATAATTTTACCATGTGTTTTTCTTCTTCATTTTTAACATGGATTAATATATCCTTATAACAAAATCACTCATTTATATAAATCAGTATATAGTTATAGAAATTTAAACATCATATTGAATAAGGGAAACAAATGAAATTAGGTATCTCTCACCCTGCACACACACACACACAAAATGGATCAGAGGCTTCAGTGAAACTACTGTAAAAAAAAAAAGACACGTAAAGGCACAGGCAACACATTTCTGAAAAACACTTTAGTAGTGCAGGAGACACTTCCAAGAATTGACAGATGATGGGATTGCATGAAATCAAAAAGCTTCTGCTCAGCAAAGGCAACAAGCAGCAGAATATGCCACCCTACACAGTGTACAAAATATTGCCAGCTACACATTAGACAGAGCATTAATAACTAGAATAATAAAAAAATCAACAAAAACCTCATCAATAAATGGACCTAATAAGTGAGGGCAAAGTTCAGAAGAGGAAATACAAACATCCAAAAACACTTTTAAAATTTCATTGTGGAGGGGGCAGTGGGTACAAGCATACAAGGGTCAGTGTGAGTGTGGAGGTCAAAGGCCATCTTTGGAAGTTGTTTCTCTCTTTTCATTGTGGGTTCTGTGGATTGAACTCAAGTTGTCAGAATTATACAGCAAGTTGTTTTAAGCACTTAGGCATCTGAGTAACCCCTAAACTTATTTGAAAGTGTTCAACATCCTTAGGTTTAGGGATATGCAAATTGAACTTCATTGGTATTCTGTCTTACTCTAGTCAGAATAGCCATTACTTTTTAAAAAACTTATTATTATTATTATTATTATTATTATTATTATTATTATTATATGTTTTAATTTTATACATCAGCCATGGGTTTTCCTGTCCTCCCCCATCCCGCCTCCACCCCCACCTTCCCCCCAGCCCCTCCCCTCCATTCTCACATCCTCCAGGACAAAGAAACCCCTGGGGATTCAGTTCAACCTGGTGGATTCAGTACAGGCAGGTCCTGTCCCCTCCTTCCAGGCTGAGCATGTGTCCCTGTGTAAGCCTAAGGTTCCAAACAGTCAGCTCATGCACTAAGGACAGGTCCTGGTCCCACAGCCTGGATGCCTCCCAAACAGATCAAGCTATTCAATTGTCTCACTTATCCAGAGAGCCTGATCTAGCTGGGGGCTCCACAGCCTATGGTTCCTAATTCATGTGCTTCCATTCAATTGGCTATTTGTCCCTGTGCTTTTTGCAATCTTGAATTCAACAATTCATGCTCTTACAGTCCCTCCTCTTTCTCGACAGTTGGACACCTGGAGCTCCACCTGGGGGCTGGCCGAGGATCTCTGCATCCATTTCCATCAGTTATTGGATGAGAGATCCAAGACAACTGTTAGGGTGTTTAGTCATCTGATCACCATACTAGTTCAGATCAGGCTTTCTCTCGACCATTGCCAGCAGTCTACAGAGGATGTATCATTGTGGATTTCTGGGGACCTCTCCAGCACTCTGCCTATTACTGTTCTCATGTGGTCTTCATTTATCATGGTCTGTTATCCCTTGTTCTCCCTTTCTGTTCTTGATCCAGCTGGGATCTCTTGCTCCCCTAAGCTTTCTTTCCCTCAAACCTTGCCCTTCATTACTCCCACTGTCGTCCAGGTTGTTCATGTAGATCTCATCCATTTCTCTGTCATTGGGTGATCCTTGGGTCTTTCCTAGGGTCCCGTTTTCTAGGTAGCCTCCCTGGAGTTGTGTAGCAGTCTAGTCATCTTTGTGTTACATCTAGTATCCAACTATGAGTGAGTACATACCATGTTTGTCTTTCTGAGTCTGGGTTACCTCACTCAGGATGATTTTTTCTAGATCCATCCATTTGCCTGCAAACCTCATGATGTCATTGTTTTTCTCTGCTGAGTAGTACTCCATTGTGTATAAGTACCATATTTTTTTATCCATTCTTCAGTTGAAGGGCATCTAGGTTGTTTCCAGGTTCTGGCTATTACAAACAATGCTGATATGAACATATGATTGAGCATTCCTTGGGTATATGCCCCAAGAGTGCTACAGTTGGGTCTTGGGGGAGATGGATTCCCAATTTTCTAAGGAAGCGCCATATTGATTTCCAAAGTGGCTGTTCAAGCTTGCATTCCCACCAGCAGTGGAAGAGAATTCCCCTTGCTCCACATTCTCTCCAGCGTAAGCTATCTTCTGTGTTTTTGATCTTAGCCACTCTGACAGGTGTAAGGTGGTATCTCAGAGTCGTTTTGATTTGCATTTCCTGGATAATTAGGGATATTGAGCAATTCCTAAAATGTCTTTCAGCCATTTGAACTTCCTCTATGGAGAATTCTCTGTTTAGTTCTGTAGCCCATTTCTTAATTGGACTATTGGGCATTTTGATGTCTAATTTCTTGAGTTCTTTATAGATTCTGGATATCAGCCCTCTGTCAGATGTGGGGTTGGTGAAGACCTTTTCCCATTCTGTAGGCTGTTGCTTTGTCTTGTTGACTGTGTCCTTTGCTCTACAAAAGCTTCTCAGTTTCAAAAGGTCCCATTGATTGATTGTTTCTCTCAGTGTCTGTGCTACTAGTGTTATATTTAGAAAGTGATCTCCAGTGCCAATGCGTTCAAGAGTACTTCCTACTTTCTCTTCTATCAGGTTCAGAGTAACTGGATTTATGTTGAGGTCTTTGATCCACTTGGACTTAAGTTTTATGCATGGTGACAGATATGGATCTATTTGCAGCCTTCTACACATTGACATCCAGTTATGCCAACACCATTTGTTGAAGATGCTTTCTTTTTTTTCCATTGTACATTTTTGGCTTCTTTGTCAAAAATTATATGTTCATAGGTGTGCGGGTTAATGTCAGGGTCTTCATGAGTGACCCCCCAAATTCAACCAAGGTACTGATACAGCTAATAAAAACCTTCAGCAACATAGCAGGATACAAGATCAACTAAAAAAAAAAATCAGTAGCCCTCCTATATACAATAGACAAACAGGCTGAGAAGGAAATCAGAGATACATCACCCTTTACAATAGCCACAAATGATATAAAATACCTTGGGGTTACTCTAACTAAGCATGTAGAGAACAGAGGACTTGTTTTCTTTAAGAACATGTTGCATGGTTATTTTCAAATGTAAAAATCATATAACTTTCAATACACTAAAGTGATAAGGACAATACTTTCATCTGTTTGAAAACACAGGCTCTGCTGGACCAGCTCTCCCTCCACCTTCAGGCTTACCTATGGGATATAACGTTCCACAGCATCCCGGTGCCATCCCCTTGTACCACCCTATTGGTGGTACCCATCCTATCCAGTACCAGCCTGGCAGATATCCTATGAGGAATCAGTCTGCTCCAGTAATGTGGATGCCAGGGCCAACTCCTATGTCCAGCTGCCCTCCTGGTCTGGAATACTTAGCTCAGGTACTCTAATATATCTAAAGCATTTTCCTATGAAGTATGACCATGGGCTCTAAACAGAGGAAACAAGACGCTGGCTAGACTGAATAGGGAGATGGATCACTGATGACAGAGGCTGGCTTGCTGAAACCATGATAGTAGATTTACAGGTAAACAGTGAGTATAAGGATGCATTCATAGGACACATAAGTTATTTTTGTAGCAATAAAGTTGACTTTCAAATTGTTCAATATGTCTTTCTTAAGGAATTTAGAAAAATAAGAAAGAGAATAACTAACCTGATGCTGTGCTGTGCCATTTACTTAGAAGTAAAGTATTCACATCAAGAAAAACAGAATATATATTAATCAACACACTTTTCAATCCAGATAGGGTAACAATAACAAACTTAACTCTCTGTCTCTGTCTCTCTCTGTCTCTCTGTCTCTCTCTCTGTCTCTGTCTCTCTCTCTATCTATCTATATCTATCTATATCTATATCTATATCTATCTATCTATCTATCTATCTATCTATCTATATATATATATATATATACATACATTTTAAGCCATGATACTTCAGTATAATTTTTGTTAATTCAGTAGTATAAACTATTTTCTGTTTGTTTTATGGCTACAAGTGTGAAGTGTCCTACTACATTTATACCTCCCATATTCTGGCATACAAACAGTACTTAATCGAATTTGAGCCCCAAACTAGATGTTTTTAGATTTGGCACTTGAGAGAGAACTTCCTCATGTCTACAGCCTGAAATCATAGACTAGTCACACCTCTAGACTTTGCAATGACTCATCATGTTAAACTGTGAGAAACAGGTGAATCCAAAATTTTAATTACAATTCATATATACAAGTTAGATAACATAGCTCAGTGAGACTTAGCGATCCATCCTAAGGGTAACATACACATTCTCCACTAAGTTAGACAAGTCTTAAGTTTTTTCTTCCAAATAATGTGCAAATTTAGAAGTAGCTGGTAAAACACACACACACACACACACACACACACACACACACACACACACACACACCCTATAATAACCCAAACCAGACATCCATGTAACTACAGTTGCAAAACGCAAACATTCTGGAAAGAACATTGTATCATAGTTCATTCACTTGCAGTGGATTTTTGCTCCTTTTCCCTGTGGTAATTTTAGAAACGAGTGTCAAGTTTGAAATTAGATCTGCTAAGTTGGGGATTTGCTGCTTGAATGCTGCACTGGATCCTCAAACAAACTGATGTGAATGTAGTTTTTCCTCCTGTGTGAAGGAGCAGCCACACCCCTACAGAATAGGAGGAAAAATCTAGAACTATTTCAAGTTTTATCTTTTTGTATATGAAAATAAGTAAGAATAAAGAAAGAAAAAAGAAAAAATATAATAAGGAAGAAGAGAGCACTAGACAAGGAGAGATGGGAGTCACAAAATGTACAACCTATGGCTTCTTTTCAACATCCCAGACTCTTTAACACTCCTGAATCCCCAAACACATAATCTAAGTAAATGTAAGAGGTTGCTTCAAGCCAAAATCCATGTCCCCTTCACACAGCACAGTGACTCCCTAATTTCTTATACGTGTAAATTACAGAGCCAGAATAAGAGCTAGTGTGATACACAGTTTTTGTACAAATGATATATAAAACCTGCAAAAGAAAACTTGTTGGTGAAAATAAGACAAAGCTAACTGTGAAAATGTCGTCTGAACTTATAAATCTTGTTTTGCTTTTGAAAAAGAATTTAGATGCATTACTTTGTAGGAGCATCCCAATTTAATGTGTTCTGATGTAGTCAACCGAACATTCCTGGAGTTGACATGCGTCAGTTTTCAGTTCTCTGTGTAGGAGGGACCTGCTAGGCCTGTGTATTGAAAATCATAGATACACCGCTGCATTGCTGATATATGAAAGTCAACAGGGTTAGGTAAGAAAATATTTGAATTTTACATGAATAAAATGTCTTGTTAAAATTGTTTGAGCAAACCTTTGATGAAATATAAAATCCATTCATAGAAAGTGGTAGAATAGATGCATTTGTTCTTCTAAAAAGCTTTCAGACAGTACTGCAGTGAATCACATTTAGGTATCTCCATTTCTATACCCAATGAAACTGCCTTTGGAGATCTGAAATGTTTTGAAAAGGGCATCTCAATTTCGGCTGTTACTCTGAGAATAAATCAGTGTACTTTTAAAAATGAATTATATTTTCCCATTCAGGAGTTATTGAGTTTAAAATAAATTAAAATGTAAATTAAAGAGATTTGGAGCCAGACAAACCTGGTCTTTCTCCTCTCTGTCCTCTGCTAACACTAACCTTGCAGTCTTCAAAAATGGTTTAATCAAGGGCAGACTATATCACTGTTGTGAGAAGTTTTAGTGGACAAACTTGTAATAACTGTCATGTTTTTGGCACACAGAGGTATGCCCTACAGATGCTGGCTGTGGACAGTGTTACACACTCTTGTGTCATTTCCCTGTTAGGTCATTTGAGGTGACACATACAGATTATGTGATACTTTGTTAAGACTACCAAGAGCCCTTTTCCATCCACCAAAACTTTAGAGTATTTCCAGAGCCTTGTGTTTGCCAGTGACTTCACCTGTTTGTCTAGTCACTGCTGGTACAGCACCTCACTAGGAAACTTCTGCACCAGCAATAATCAGAACAGTTTGCCCTATGGTAAATGCTTTTTACCACATAATAATATTTTTTATTTTATTTCATGCACATGGGTATTTTGCATGCATATGTATCTGTGCACCACTTGCATGCCTGGTACCCATGGAGGCCAGAAGTGGGTGTCTGATTCCCTAGAACAGGAGTTACAGATGGTTGTGAGCAATGTTGTGGGTTCTGGAAGCCAAATTCACATCCTCTGGAAATGTAGCCCGTGCTCTTCAGATTGAACCAACTCTCCAGCCTCTGATGGATACATTTTAATACTGCATCATCCCATTCTTTTCTCTTGCTAATTAAAACTAGTTCTGACTGTCTGTCTTCTAATTGCTGTTGTTCTGTCCCCACAGTTGGACAACATACACGTTCTTCAGCACTTTGAGCCTCTGGAGGGTAGGTATAATTGTGTTTTGATTAACATGTATTTTAATCAGATGGAGACTTGTATTGCTTCATACCTAGTGCCTTATTTTATGTCCTTGAGCTTTTAGTGACTCAAACTCTCTACAGTTCTCTGTTTCTTTATCTTCACAAAAGAAATGAAGTGAATTTTCCATATGGTTTTATCGATCAATTCTTCATACACTGTTGGTTTCTTAGACTCAGAAAAGACTTACATCTAATCTGGTTAGTCCCTTGTACCATTTGTCCATGTTTTTCCCTCTGAATTCACCTTATTTAGATGAGTACAAGAAGGTGAGAGGTGGACTGAGCTAGCTAGAGCCCCACACTCCACTACAGTCAGTGAGTGACAAAGAGAAAACAGAGTCTAGGGCTATTGAGTTCTAGTCTGTGGTTATTGCTATGGAAGTCTGGATACATGATCCCAGTCAGGTGATGCTGGGCTGTTCTCAGTTCTCTGCATGATTACTCACTCTCTGGTAGGAGCTGGGCATGCCCCTCTATGCACCACACAGGATGTTGTTTTTCTGGATTTTTTTTTTTTAATCTGTAAGAAGCATGTCCCTAATCATTTCCTCAATTTCATGTCCTGGTTAATTCATGGTCTGATGTGTGATTCATTAACATGGTTTTATTATGAAAATTTTCTGAATTCTTGTATTTCAGGAACATTGTATTAACCATAACTTTTATGTGGGAAAACTTTTAAAATAATATCATGTTAAACTTTGCAATTGTTTTGAACTTTTAAAACACTTAAGCCTCATGAGTCACATGGTTGTATTTCACCTGAAATTAAAAAAACAAACAAAAAAAACCCACTATTTGGCTTTCAGTCTTAACCATACTTCTTTCTGTTTTCTTCCTTCCTTCCTTCTTTCCTTCTTTCCTTCCTTCCTTCCTTCCTTCTTCCCTTCCTTCCTTCCTTCCTTCCTTCTTCCCTTCCTTCCTTCCTTCCTTCTTTCCTTCCTTCCTTTTTTCTTTCCTTCCTTCCTTCCTTCCTTCCTTCCTTCTTTCCTTCCTTCCTTTTTTCTTTCCTTCTTTCCTTCCTTCTTTCCTTCCTTCCTTCCTTCCTTCCTTCTTTCCTTCCTTCCTTCCTTCCTTCTTTCCTTCCTTCCTTCTTTCCTTCCTTCCTTCCTTCCTTCCTTCCTTCCTTCCTTCCTTCCTTCTTTCCTTCCTTCCTTTCATTATTTTTTATGGCAAAGGCTGCTTGAGGCTTATCTTGACTGGTTCTAATTTAAAATTCTTTTTTCATTCTAATTTTTAGTGATGACAGGTTATGAAACTAATAATAGGTATGACATCAAAAACAACGCAGACCAGATGGTTTACATCGTAACTGAAGACACAGATGACTATACCAGGAATGCCTATCGGAACCTACGACCCTTTGTGCTCCGGGTCACTGACTGCCTGGGCCGAGAGATCATGACCATGCAGAGGCCTTTCCGATGCACCTGCTGTTGCTTCTGTTGCTCCTGTGCAAGGCAAGAGGTCAGAGAACAGAAGTGGAATCGATACTTGCTTCCTGATCTGCCCTTTACAGTGTGGTTGGCCTTCTCCTTCCTGCACTACCTGGGATGGAGATTTCTGCCCTGACAATCCAGAATGAATTTGAAACTGAGTAGTGGGGAGGGAAAAAGCTGACTTCTATCAAGGGACAGAATTTCAGTTTTCCTTTATCTCTTCAACTGAGAGATAGGGGTCAAGTACAACTTGAGTCTGTTTTGTGAATAGCTGCTTTATGATGGATTATAGGGATGGACAGTAGTCATATGGTATGTAATGGTACCAACATATCCACCAGATGACAAATTGGGAAGGGCTTTTGACTGACTGCATTACCCACCACAGTCTATACCTTTGTGAAAAAAGTCTTTAAAGTATGGAATGCCAGACTGCAGCGCCCTGCCAATAGCAGAGCTAGATCTACAATACAAATGCCTTGTATTGTGGTTTGGTCCCTCCCCTGTGACATACACAGGCTCAGAAACAAAAATTACTGAAAAAAAGACTGCATGTCTATGTGAGTTCACGGGCATTAGTCCTGTTGTGCCTGGAAGATGCTGTTACGTTGGAGTCATTCATCACCTCTGCTTCTTAGAATTTTCCCACCTTCATTTC
The DNA here is from genome assembly GCF_903995425.1 of Onychomys torridus. Taxonomy (NCBI): domain Eukaryota; kingdom Metazoa; phylum Chordata; class Mammalia; order Rodentia; family Cricetidae; genus Onychomys; species Onychomys torridus. Next base: position 85,134,104 of record NC_050449.1, read on the forward strand.
AGAACAGATCCTAAGGCTTGAGGTCTGGATGTTGATGGAGACATTCCATTTATAGTTGAATACTCCAAAGTCTCTTACTCTCTGCCCATTGGCCAGTTGTGAGTCTCTATGTTAATTCATATCTAATATAAGAAGCTTCTCTGATGAGGGTCCAGTGATGCTCTGAACTATGGGCATAATAATATGGTCTTTTAGCACAATAATACTAGATTTTCCTTTATGCCCATGACCAATCTAGTCTCATGTTTTTGACCACTAGCATCCTTCATATATAGATCACGAACTATAATCATGGGTCATGAAGTGTTCTTAATGTGTGCTTGAATTCACTTCCAATATTTTACTGATAGCTTTCTGTCTGTTGAGCAGGAGAGTTGCTCTGTAGTTTCCCTTTTTGTTCTACCTTTATCTAGTTTTGGTACCGGGGTAATATTACCTTTGCTCAATTAATTTGCTGGTTTCCCTTTCCTTCCATTTTGAAAAACAGTTTAAGACATTACCTCATCCTTGAAAGTTTAGTAGAATTTGGCTCTAGATCCATCCAGTCCTAGACTTTTCTTTAGTAAAGAGATACAGTAATGACTGCTTTAATCTCATTGCTTATTATTTGATTAAGTTATGTATATCTTCCTGATTTAATTTTGACAGGTCATATGTGTTTAGCTATTTGGAAAGTTTTCATAGCATCTCTTAATGGTACTTCTGGATTACATTATATTTTGTTTTAATTCATCTCTCTTGTTTCCAATTTTATTAATTTGTGCCCTCCTTTTATTTTGGTTCATGTGGCTAGGGATTTTTCAAACTCGTTTATCTTTTAAAAAATCAAATATTTTGGTTGATTCTGTGTGTCCTTTTAGTCTGTATTTCATAAATTTCTACCCTAGTCTTTATAATTACTTGCTATTTACTGCAGTTGGCTTTGGCTTGCTTTTGATTCTCTAGAGTCTTTGAGTGGATCACTTGAGACCTTGATTTCCCTTAGAATTGCCCTGTCTGTGTCCTGGTGGTTCGAGAAGCTTTGTTGCTAATTTAGTTTGTATCTATCATGGTTTCAAATTCCTCCTTGACTTTTTTCACTGATTCAGTATTCATTGAAAGTGTGTAAATATTTGTTTAACTTCTACAGTTTTCCTTGATGTTGATTCTAGTTTTATTCTGTTGTGATCTGACAGAATATAAGGAATTGTTCCAATTCTCTTGTCTTTCTTGAGGCTGGCTTCATGGCTTACAGTGTCACTAATTTTAAAAAAAAGTTTCCATGAGCCCCTGAAAGAATGATGTACGGCATAGTTTAGCTGTAAAGTTTTGTGTTTTTCATTGTAGTTTTTAGTCCAAAAGACATCTTGAAGACGGTAATGGGGTACTGAAGCCTCCCACTATTATTGTATCAGGACCTGTCTGACCTTTCGCTGCCTTTAAGTATTTGCTTTATGAAATTGGGAAACTCAACTTTGTTTTACATCTAGTATCCTACTATGAGTAAGTACATACCATGTTTGTCCTTCTGAATCTGGGGTATGTCACTCAGGATGATTTTTCTAGATCCATCCATTTGCCTGCAAACCTCAAGATGTCATTGTTTTTCTCTGCTGAGTAGTACTCCATTGTGTATAAGTACCATATTTTCTTTATCCATTCTTCAGTTGAAGGGTATCTAGGTTATTTACAGGTTCTGGCTATTACAAACAATGCTGATATGAACATAGCTGAGCAAATGCCCTTGTGGTATGATTGAGCATTCCTTGGGTATATGCCCAAGAGTGCTACAGCTGGGTCTTGGGGGAGATGGATTCCCAATTTTCTAAGGAAGCGCCATATTGATTTCCAAAGTGGCTGTTCAAGCTTGCATTCCCACCAGCAGTGGAGGAGAGTTCCCCTTGCTCCACATCCTCTCTGTCTTCTGTGTTTTTGATCTTAGCCATTCTGACAGGTGTAAGGCAAAGATGACTAGACTGCTACACAACTCCAGGGAGACTACCTAGAAAATGATAACCAAGGAAAGACACAGGGATCGCCCAATGACAGAGAAATGGATGAGATCTACATGAACAACCTGTATGACAGTGGGAGTAATGAAGGGCCAGGTTTGAGGGAAAGAAAGCTTAGGGGAGCAGGAGATCCCAGCTGGATCAAGAACAGGAAGAGAGAACAAGGAATAACAGACCATGATAAATGATGACTACATGAGAACAGGAATAGGCAGAGTGCTGGAGAGGTTCCCAAAAATCCACAATGATATATCCTCTGTAGACTGCTAGCAATGGTCAAGAGAAAGCCTGATCTGACCTAGTCTGGTGATTAGATGGCCAAACATCCTAACAGTTGTGCTGGAACTCTCATCCAATAACTGATGGAAGTGGATACAGAGATCCTTGGCCAAGCCCCAGGTAGAGCTCCAGGAGTCCAATTGTCGAGAAAGAGGAAGGACTGTAAGAATGTGAATTGTTGAGACCAAGATTGGAAAAGCACAGGGACAAATAGCCAAACGAATGGAAGCACATGAATTAGGAACCAACGGCTGTGGAGCCCCCAGCTGGATCAGGCCCTCTGGATAAGTGAGACAATTGAATAGCTTGAACTGTTTGGGAGGCATCCAGGCTGTGGGACCAGGACCTGTCCTTAGTGCATGAGCTGACTCTTTGGAACCTTGGGCTTACACAGGGACACTTTGCTCAGCCTGGAAGGGGGGGACTGGACCGGCCTGTACTGAATCCACCAGGTTTAAATGAATTCCCAGGGGAGTCTTGGCCCTGGAGGAGATGGGAATGGAGGGGAGGGGGAGGACAGGGGAACCCAAGGCTGATGTGTAAAATTAAAACACAAATATAATAAATAACAACAACAAAAAAAGAAATTAGGAAACTCAATATTTGATTTTAAAATGTTTACTATTATTTTATAGTTGTGCTGGCTAGTGTTTTTGTTGACTTCACAAGCTAGAATCATTTGAAAAAAGGGAATCTCAATTAAGAAAAGAGTACTTTCTTCTATTCTAGAGAACCCAAGTTTGGATCCCAGCACCCATGTTGGGCAGCTCATAAACTTTAAGTATTTTCTTTTAAGTAATTTTGCAGTGATGCCTTGATTGTCATTTAATGTCTTAGTCTGTGCTTTTGTGAAATGTCTTACTTCTCAGCTTTAAAATAGAGCGTGGCTGCGTGTTTCAGTCTTAACTTAGAGTCTTTAGCTCTTGTTTATTTTCATTCCATGATTTCTTGGTTTGGGAGTTGATGGCAGTAGGTCTGATTCTCATGTCTTTTCCTTTGTGTGTGACTCGGTGTTTTTCCCTTCTAGCTTTAGTACTGTTCCATATTTTTGCATTTTCATATCTTCTTTATGAATTGTCATAGAGAGGTTCTCTTCTGCTCATTCCTGTCATGGTTCTGAATGTCTCTTAGGTTTGGTTTCTATGACTTTCTCCAGATTTGCCATAATTTCTAGAATTTAGACCTTATCACGTCCCTTTCTTCTACTCCAGAGTCTCAGACCTGGTTTCTTGAATGTACCCCAGAAATCTTGGAAGCTTTGCTCATATGTGTTCATTTATATATACGTACGATAAATATGTATTATATATACATGTACATATGCATAGGTATATCTCTCTCTATATCGATATATGTGTACTTTTGCCTTGTCATTGTCCCGAATCCCTCAAACTCATGATGCTTTCCACTGCAGGTTTTGTTTACTTGACTGATTGCTGTTTTCATGTCCATCTTTTCTCTTTCACTGTTTTTCAGAGTCTCAATTTCCTTGCTTAATTTTTTCTCCTCCATCTTTTATGATTTCTTCTCCACTTTAATAACTTTCTTATCTAGGCCCTGAATTAGAATACTTAGGGGTTTTAAATGGTATGTTATGTATCATTCTTTTCTAAATATTAATCTGTTTATCAGAATCTCTGTTTACCAATTTTACTGTAAAACTGAGATTATAATTAATAGTTCTTCTCTGACAAGATGGTTGCTTTGCGGATTGAAGATTTCTCAGTACACACCAGTCTCTAAACTCAGTTCCTGATAGATACTATTGTCCTGGCCTATCAGTGTTTCTGTTGTCTCCATACTTTTCTACAGTTGTTATCTTTGCAACAGGAGCTCTATATTTGAGGTGAATCTCTTCAGTCCTTGTTCTTTTTTCCCAGTACGGCAGGCATTTATATTCATAGATGATATTTGGTTTTCAGATCAAAGCCTTTAAATTCCTATAAAGGGGGCCAGAAATAGATTAAGACAAACCAGAACTACAAACTTATAAACTTACTTTTTGTCTAATATCATAATTGAGACATTTTTTCCTTTTTTGTATTCATGTGACTATTTTCCTTACACAGCTTTCTCACCTGTGTAGACTCCTTACCTAGCACCACAGAACAAAGTCCCAATAATTTTCATAACTATAAAAATAGTCTTCATTACCTCCCTGCTTCTTCTCTCTCATTTTCAACATTAATTCTTGGGAACCACTAATTTGTTCTGCTTCTCTGAAACTTGTTATTCAAGGATGTTATAAAAAGCAAGGCATACATTAGTCACTTGGTTATCACATAAATCTTCACTAAAAGTCAGTGTTTTATGTTTCTGTGCATTATTTAAAATAAAATTAGCTTTTTTTTTTTTTTTTTTTTTGGTTTTTCGAGACAGGGTCTCTCTGTGTAGCTTGGTGCCTTTCCTGGAGCTCGCTTTGGAGACCAGGCTAGCCTCGAACTCACAGAGATCCGCCTGCCTCTGCCTCCCAAGTGCTGGGATTAAGGGTGTGTGCCACCACCGCCCAGCTAAAATTAGCTTTTTAAAAGTTTTTAAAGTAATTTATTTTTACACAGTTCTGACATTTTCAAAAACTTTTATGAAGTTTTAGTTCTAGGGGATGATCAAGTTTAATGTTTTGTATAGGTACAAATGTTTGTATGAACAATGGCTCCAGTAACACAACCCCTGACAGCTCTTACAAAATGTTAATGCACAGGTAATTAAATACAACAGCATAGTGGACACTATTTTAAACATCTTTAATAAAATACTGTTGTCTACCTCTACATGCAGGCTTTTAACTGTTACACCACAGCAGCTCCTCCACTTCCTTCAACAGCTTTTCTTTTTGTGGTTTTAGTTACTACAGACAAATGTAGTCTGAAATACTAATGTCAAGTTCCAGAAATAAACAATTCATAGGCTGAACAGTATGGTAAATTCTGCATCATGAATTATTCTTTTGTGCAGATTATCCAAGGTGTACCTGCTATAGACAAGCTGGCAGTTGAAAGACTATGGTCACATAATTTCTATTATAGGCAGGATTTTGTAACTGTTCTGTAGTTAATGGTTCCTGTTAGTCCTGTACTATGACTAATTGATAAATTACACTTTGCTTTAGGAATGTGTTTAATGGCTATAGACATGTGTTTACTGTAAAGTGTGGTATGTATTGGGTTCAGAACTATCTCTATTTAAAACATTCACTAATGTCTTGGAACACATTCCCATCAAATGGGGGTGGGGAGCACTTTCATATAGGTTTCACAGTCTTGTCTTTCATTCTCTTTTGTTTTTTGTTGTCGTCATGTGGGAGAGTTAGTTTTGCTGGTTGTGGTTTATTAAGTTAACTAGTCACACTTCATGTATCTATTTAGAAGACATGAAAGTCCTAGATGAAACCATGGCCATTATAATGTTTTTGGTTTTGGTTTTTCAAGTCAAGGTTTCTCTTTGTAGCCCTGGCTGTGCTGGAACTTACTCTAGACCAAACTGGCCTCAAATTCACAGAAATCCACCTGCCTTTGTCTCCCAAGAGCTGGGATTAAAGGCATGTGCTGCCATCACCTGCTCAAAGGCATTTATTATGGCACAGCAACATGAACACCAGTAGATTCATGTAGGATCCTCTTTGCCTCAGGTCCTTCAAGAGTGACTGGGAAAGGCTGTAAATTTAGCCAGACAATGCTGTATGCCTGTTAAGAATACGGGGTTTAGATAACTGGAACACATTATCAAGCAGTTTAGCAGTAGTTAAACTTGTTCTTTGACCCACAGTAAAGCATGACCTCATTTCTTTAGAGTGCTTTTGGAAACAACCCTGCAAATGGCCTCAGGAAAACACCAGTCTTTCCCTCCCAAAATTAATCCCCCTTGCCCTAGAATGACCAAGAACATGTCCAGGTATGTGCACCTGAGTGACATAGGTGTGCATTGTGCACCTACAACATCCCAACTCCTGTTATTATTTCATATCCAGATGGAAGTTCAATGCCCTCCCGGGGTCACCATTGGATTTGTGGCAGAACACTGGAACTTGTGCAGGGCCTCTTACAGCATCCAAAATGAGAAGAAAGAGAATATGATGAGAGTGCGTGGTCCATGTGCAACCTACGGCTGTGGCTCAGATTCTGTTTTTGAGGTAAATATGTGTAAAAAATATTGCTTCTACATTTTCCATTATGACCTCAAAATGTTCTTATCTTAGCCAGTTTTCCATGTGAACGAGTCAAAGGTTCTGAAGAGTTAATTACAAGTTGACAGCAAATGCTTTTCACATGGTTTCTCATGGTTACTTGACATTTTCCAAAATGTGAGTGGCATTGCCTTTTTTTAAAAGTATTTTTTCCCATTTATAACATTAAAATGTTTAGGAGTAAATAGCCTGATTGTATCAATAATTGTTCTTGATATATATCATCTTTTCTTTTCTAATGATTTCTAGGATGGGAATATAGGTTTTAAGTGCAAATATCTAGCAATTCACAGCACTTAGAGAATTCATAAGGGCATGGGTATGATGAATGACAGGGTTATATTACAACATTTTCTCAAAAAAAAGAGCGATCTTTTGTTTTGTGCTTTTTAAGGGACTGTCAAATAAATTGTTAGAAAAAAAAAAAAAGCCATGAGGTTTGGGAGGATTTCTCAAAGCCTCTTAACAGGATGAGGCTTAACACAAACTAAACTTATTCCTTCTCCTACTACCTATGATGAAAAAGGCTTTCTAGTTTTTATTTTATGTCCCAAGTAATAAAACATCACTCACTTATTAAGAGAATTGTACAAAATGTCAACAAACCAGATTTCTGGTGCAGGTTGTATGTGATCATTCCATTATGAGTAACAGTAGAAGCTGTGTATGAAGTATTTTTAATGTCAGGGTCCCTCTTTTAAAGCTGAAGCCCATTCTTATAACTAAATCTGCTAAGACAGGGTGGGTTTGTCCACCAGGGCCTTGCAGTGTATAGTACAGGCCCCTTTATTTTGTTTAGAGGTTCCCTTGATTGGAAGTGATGTCCTGCTCCCAAATTCTCACCTTCTGCTACAGAAAAGAATTTAATCATCAATTCAAACCATACCTTCTGAGAAAACCCTCCAAAAGATATATTTAAGGATGAGGCAAAGTCATCAAACCGAGGATTTTAAGATATATCCCAGCTCTGTTAATAACAGTTTCAGGACATTTAATCCTAGGATTCCTCATTTGAAATAATGTCAATAATGTTTATTCCTGCCTTATGTATTATCACAGCACAAACTGCTTCTAAGAAGAGGGCAGAGCCATGTCCCTTGATGCTGTTCAGCCATCCTAAAGTCTCACTGCTGCCTTTGCAGGTCCACTCTCTAGACGGAAACTCTAACATCGGCAGCATTATCAGGAAGTGGAGCGGCTTTTTAGCAACCATGGCAAACGCTGATCACTTCGAGATTCGCTTCCCTTTGGACCTGGATGTGAAGATGAAAGCCATGATTTTTGGTGCTTGCTTCCTCATTGTAAGCCCCCTGCTGTGGACTTGAGAGCATCCTTCTTATGATAAGAAGCAATATTCTATAGTGGAAAACTCATTTTGAAACTTGGCCAGCTTCTGTCTGTACCACTTCTAGGCACTGGGCAACTGGGTTTACTCCTTTGTAGAAGAGAGAAAAATAGTGCCATTACAGAGGGATGAGCTGAGCTGAGTCAAGGCTGCTGGGACACACCTGGAAGGTGTCAGGCAGACAGTGGGTGCAATAATCATCATTTCCTATGAATTACTTTTCTCACTACTTCAAAACAGCTGCCCTGTGATAATTAATGTGATAACATAACTGCAAAGCAGCTGCCCTTCTCCTCTCGCATGTCACCTGCAATCATGGTCACCAGTGTTGCATCTTCCTTAGGTTTACTGAGTTTTTCCTTCAGTTAATGAGAAAAAAAAATCAATCGGTGCTGAATATGGAAAGCTTATTACCCATCTGCATTCTCGCACATTAGCCATGCTCATAAACATTTTATTAGATTTATTTACTTTTCCTGGAATAGAATGTTTCTGTGATAAATTACAAAGGCGATTATATGCATTAATATAATTATTTCTATCTATCTGCCTTCCATTTCTCAATCTAAATGTGATTCCCCTTCCAATTTCAGGACTTCATGTACTTTGAAAGGACTCCTCCACGACGTTCAAACAGATAGAGGGATCAACAGAACATCAGTGGAAGACAAATGTGCATTGGGCTCACAGCCAGACTTCAGTTATTTGCAAGTATATTTCTCTGGCATGAACATTGTTTTCACTGGTATAAGTTCAAGAATACAGTCAGGACACATGTCCCCAGTCGAGTATTTGGCTTCTTGGGACACTAGCTTATTCTGAAATATCTGCTCTATTAGCCAAGTAAACATATACAATGCAAGCAATAAAAAAATAGGCGTGTGAGCCACGGGAAAAGGAAGCTCATAATTGTCAACTTAACGGGTGGTAACACACCTTCTGTGTCTGTCCCTCTTCTCTTTGTCAAGAGGGCAAACTTGATTTCAGGAGAAAGGACTCCTACTCTGATTCTTCATCTATAGGACCCGAAAAGGCACACAGAAATAACACAGAGATGATGTGCTTTAATGAACAAAGAAAATGTTTCTTGTGAGCATGTAGCAGAACCTTGTTCTGCAACATTCATAAAAGCCCATAAAGTTCTCAGTGGGGAATTTGATTTTATTACAAAATAAAATGTGTTCTCTTTATAGTACAGTTTATATTGCCCATAAGTATTTGTTTATTTCTTCAGCTGGACAATTTGGAACTACCTATTTTTTATGAAGGCAGGATAAGGCTATTAGGAAAAGTTGACCAGGGCCACAGCCAAATAAGATCTTTGCATCTTAGGGCTTTGGCGCTTGAGTACAAACCCTGGACATTTACTTACTTGGCACACTTAGCATTACACACACCTTATATCTGAATGTTTATCTTGGTGTCTAGGATTGCCTATTGTATCTTTGTATCTCATTTGACATTTTTTTCAAAATCAATCTAATGACCAGGTTATTCTAATGACAAGCAGTTTATAAAAACTGAATGTATAAATCTTATCGTTGTTTAAAAACTGCTTAACTGCTTTATATGTTAAACAACTCTTTTTATATAAACAATAGGAAAACACAGTACATATGTTGCCTCCAGATTATTGATGAGGACTATGGAGGACCAGCAGAGTGCTTGTTTGTACTGAGGATGTTGTCTGTATGAATACATCAATTAGTGAGTCTCCCACTTGGGCTTCCTACCTGCTCGTGGACTGTATTCTTTCATGGGTGTATTCTTTTAGAGTTTTTAAAATGAAGATTGAATGCTCTTAGGTTGGGTTATCCTGAGAGAAGAGGCTTAGCCATAGCTCTTTCTGAAACAAAAGACAGGTGCTTCACTTTTAATTATACTAATTGTTTTATGATAAAGTTCGCTTTACTCCATTATTTGTAACACATCTTTACTTATTGCCATTCATTTTTTTATAAAAAAATGTGATATCTGAATTGTTTTCTAAAAGCAAATTACCTTATATTTTAAAATGCAACTCTAATCATAACTAGACATACCTGTTTTCTGTAGTGCTATGTTATAGTCTGCATATAAACCAGACAAACAGAACTCATGTATGAATTTGTCAGTCTACCCACCTACACCCCTGTATTGCCACCCTAGCCTTACATTGATAATGTAGGTCAGGATACTTTACATCTCATTGAATCATATTTTAGTGGTTTTGATACTAATACTTCTCTAACAGAAAAATTTCTTAAGCATAATAAGGTGTCACATTTTAATATAATTCATGCAATTTCTGTATCACCTAATGGAATTTTATTGTATCATATTGGCCAACTTAACTAAAAAATAAACAGAACTGTTCTTTTTTTTTAAGTTGAGTGCTTTCTTGTCCCCTCAAGTTTCTTGGACTTTTAAATAAATATGTAATAGAACTAATAGTAAGATGGTATTTTATTTCCGGAGTTGTTACTGAGTCTGAATGCTTTACAGCAAGATTTTTTTAAAGTAATTTCTTTTTAATTACTAAGTTCTTTTCATTCTTGTATAGATTTACTAACTAATTTCCGAGGCACTGAACAGTAATAACTAGCATTCCTTTTAATATTTTTGTTAATTATTTGATAATTTAACAAATGTATTTTTATCACACCCACCTTAACCTCTCCCATTAACTCCTCCTACATCCACTCCCACCTCCCTACACCCACTTCAGATCCTTATTTTGAGATTTTGTATGAGTACTCTATTATATCCCTTCCACCCCAACTACCCCTCTAAATTCCTAGTTCCTTCCTCTCCCTCTCAAACTTAAAACCTCTTCTTTAGATAAGAAACACACAAGCACACAACAACAACACTTGCGCACAAGCAAGCATGCACACAGCCTGATGTATCCGAGTTTAGGATTGACCACTAGGAATTGGGTAATGTATGAGGGGCTAATCCCTGAAGAAGACTGATTATCCCTATATTAGCTGCTATTAATTGCCTGTAGCTCTTCTTCTATGAGTGAGGCCCCTTGAGATTTCCCCTCTCCATTAAGAATGTCAACTAGTATTGTTATTGTTCAGGTATTGTTTAGACCACCATATTGTTGTAATATCTTGAGTGCAGCTTCCCTGTCCTATGTAGAAAGCATTATTTCACTTCAAACCTTGCTGTTCTGTGCTTTTTCCCATCTTTCTGCCCTGCTTCAGAGATGTTCCCTGAGCCTCAGGTATAGGAGTTGTGTTGTAGATGTATCAGTTGGGAATGGGCACCCTGTGGTCAGATCTTCTTTTCTCTTCATTCTGTTCTCTGAAGAATTGTGGATTTTTGTGACTGTCTCCATGTGCTGCAAAAAGAAGTTTCTTTGGCTAGTGTTTATACTAGTTTGTGTTTCCTTAAAATTCCACTCCCACCCCTCATTGAAGAAGCTTCTCTTTGCAACAGACAGAGACTGTTACACAAATCCACAGTGGTCAAAATACAGAGAACAACTGAGTGTCCTATGTCCAACCCCAATTAATATTTGACATTTATTTTATCAAAATTTCACGTATTGGTACTCCATTTACATAATTTCTACCATATACTCCTCCTCTAATTTCCTTGTCCCTCCCACACCACTTATACAACACAACTCCTATACCTAAAACTTTGAGAACATCACAGAAGAGGAGACAAAGGATAGTAAGAGCCAACAGACCAAAACATCTGCTGTTATATAATCTCTTCCGAAAGAAAAAATAAAGATAAGAACATGAAATGTGGTGGTTAGTGACAAGGGCTAAGATGACTTGAGGGAAGAGTAGGAAGTGAATATGATTAAAACATGAATATTATAAAAATTATCAATTGATTAAAACACCATTTTTGGATACTCTGCTTTGAGAGGTGAGAGTTATAACTATCTGTCTATCATCTATCTATCTATCTATCTATCTTTCTTTCTTTCTATCTGGCTATCATCTATCTATCTATCTATCTATCTATCTATCTATCTATCTATGAAGATCCTTAGGATGCAAATGGGAATTATACTATTTAAGAAAGTGTCAGTCACAGGTCCTCCTTTAGAGTCCACAAAATCACCATCCATGTGTAGTTGGCTAAGTTTACAGTCCTGGGCCTGAATTCCCTCCTAGTAAGCAGGCCTTAAGTTCAGTTAGACAGCTGTTGGTTACTACAGGGATGTAAATACCACTATAGCACCCTTAGGTATATTATGGCATTCTGGTCTTTCTTATGGTTTGTAAGCATTACAGCTGTGTCTTAGGGTTTCTATTGCTGTGATAAAGCATTACAACCAAAAGCTACTTGGGAAAGAAAGAGTTTCTTTATCGTATACTTAAACTTCATAGTCCAGGGAAGTCAGGGAGAAACTAAGGCAAGAAACAAGAGGCAGGGACTGAAGCAGAGGCCATGGAAGAGTACTGCTTACTGGCTTGCTCCTTATGGCTTCCTCAGCCTGCTTTCTTAGAGTACCCAGGACCATAATCCCAGGGGTGGCACTGCTCCCAGTGAGTTGGACCCTTTCACATCAATCATTAATGAAGAGAATGCTCTACAAACTTGCTTGCAGGTCAATCTTATGGTGGCATTTTCTCTTTGAAAGTTCTTCTTCCCAAATGACTCTATCTTATGTCAAGTTACTAAGTATCTATCCAGCACATGGTAGGTAGGAATATTGATTACTTTTCTTCCTTGGCAGCTTGTATAGTACCTTTCAATACTTTGAAAGCTAGTCCTCAGGAAGGTGGCCTCCAGGTCAGTTCCAGATCAGTTCCTCCAAGTCTTTTGTCTTAAGTATCTTCAGCAATAGGGTTTTACCTTCTTTTTCAAGGAGGCTCCAAAGGACAACAGTGTCCTTGTTGGTTGATACAAGCTAGACTGTCTGAGAAGGGAGCGCAATTGAGAAAATGTCTCCATCAGATGGGCCTGGTGGCAAGCTTCTTGATTAATTATTGATGTAGAAGGACACAGGCCATTTTGAGTGATACCACCACTGAGCAGTTTTACTTTTAGCTTTTTGAGAATTTTCTGCTTGGATTTCCAGAGGTGCTACACCACTTAACAGTTTCATCAACAGTGAATGAGGGTTCCCCTTTTCCCCACATCCTTACTAGTATTTGCTCTTAGTGCTTTTATTAATATTAGCCATCCTGATTGGGGTATGACAAAATCTCAAAGTAGCTTTAGTTTTCATTAATTGCTGAAGATATTGAACACTTTTGACATATTTATTAGCCATTTTTATTTCTTCTTTTGAGAACTCTTTGCTCAGATCCCTAGCCAATTTTTTTACTTTTATTAAAAATAGATTTTTTTTCACAAAAATATATCCTAGTTATGTTTTTCCCTCCCTCTACTCTTCTTAATGACCGCTCTCCTCTATCCCATCAGGATACACTCTCTTTCTCTCTCTCAGTAGAAAATAAGGAGATTTTTAAACAGAATAACGTACTATAATATTACAGTGTAATATAGTATAATATGATAAGAGAAAACAAAAACTAACACAATAGAGTTGGATAAAACAAACAGAAGGAAAAGAGCCCAAGAGAAGTCACAAGAATTAGAGGCCCACTCATTTGCACACCCTGAAATCTCAGAAAAACACTAAACTGGAAGCCATAGCATATATGTAGAGGACTGGTGCAGTCCCTTATAGACTCTGTGCATTCTACCTCAGTCTATGTGAGTCCATATGAGCTGTGATTAAGTTGATTTAGAAGCCCTTGTTTTCTTGGTGTCTTCCATCCTCTCTGGTTCTTACACTCTTTCTGCCTCCTTTTCCACAGGGTTCCTGAATGCTGAGGGGAGGGATTTGATGGAGACATCCCCTTTAGGGCTGAGTGTTCCAAGGTCTTTCATCTGCTGCATAATATCTGGCTGTGGGTTTATATATCATTAGGAGTCATTTTTTTTAAAGTTTGTTTATTTTGTACACAGAAGAGGGCGCCAGGTCTCATCACAGATGGTTGTGAGCCACCATGTGGGTGCTGGGAAATGGACTCAGGACCTCTGGAAGAATAACCTGTGCTCTTAACCTCTGAGCCATCTCTCCAGCCCCATTAGGAGTCATTTTATTGCTACTTTTCTTTTTCATTTTTCTTTATTAAGAAATTTTCTACATACTGTCCACAGATCCCCCCTCCTCCCTCTTCTCACCACCCAGCCCTCTTTCCCAAGCCACCACACATCCCCACATCCCCCAAATCGAGGTCTCCTATGGGGAGTCAGCAGAGCCCAGCACACTGAGCCTAGGCAGGTCCAAGTCCCTTCCCACTGCACCAAGGCTGTACAAGGTGTCACATCACAGGCACTGGATTCCAGAAGCCTGCTCATAGACCAGGGACAGATCCTGATGCCCCTGCCTGGGTGCCTCCAAACAGTTCCAACAGTCTTCCATATCCAGAGGGCCTAGTCCAGTCCTATGGGGTCTCCACAGTCACCAGTCCACAGTTCATGGGCTTCCATTAGTATGGTCTGTCTTCTCTGCACATCCTCCCGTCATGATCTCAACGTCCCTCGCCTGCACTATCTCCCCTCTCTCTCATCAATTGGATTCCTGGAGCTCAGCCTAGTGCTTGGGAGAACAGTAGTATTTGGTTTTCCCCTAGGTCCCTGTACTATCTAGTCTTAGATTCTTGGTCACCTAAGCAGTGTCAGATGTGGGTTCCATCTTGTGGAGTGAGCCTTAAACCAAATCAGAGATTGGTTGGTCACTCCCATAAGTATTGTGCCACCATTGTACTAATTTATCTTGTGGGCAGCACACCATTGTGGGTCAAAAAATTTGTTCCTAGACAATTTTTTAATTGGATCACTTTTTTCCTTGACTTTTAAAAAAATCCTCTATTACATGTATTGTTAGAAAATATTCTTTCCCACTCTATGGGCTTCCTATCTATTCTACTAATTGTTTTAATCTGGCTTCTCCTCCCAGAGATTTCCACCCCACCCACCCAATCTCAACTTCATATCCACCTTTTTGTTTACTTTTAAAGTGACCTATTGTCTCTAATTTGTGTTGCCTGGGTGTGGGGCCATTCACCCCAGTATGGTTGACCTACTAGAGACCATACCCTTAAAGAAAACTGACTCTCTTTTTCCCCTGGTGAGTGACCAATTGTCAATAGCAACTCAGGTGATCTTTTTGGGATTTGGGGACTCATGGACTTCTTTCTACACCAGGATAGAATGTTAACTGGATTGGTCTTGTGTGGGGGTTGTACAGTCAATCACTACTATTGTGAGTTTATCAGTGTGGTAGTCTTGTCAAATCTAGAAGACATGGGTTGAGTCCATCAATCCTGAGCTCCCAATCCTCTACTCTTTCTGCCCCTTGTTCATGGTGGTCCCTAAGCCAATGATGACCATGAGGGGTGTCTCATTTGTGGCTGAGCACTCCACTAACATTTACTTTCCTTTGAATCTTTACCCAGAACTCACAATGCATTTCCCATGTGCATCTAGGTATGTCTTTAATGTAAATCTCAGAAAAGACAGAAGCAAAATGATACATTCATGAAGTCAAAGTGAGAGTGGGTAATATATTACTTGGCAGTACATAGCATGACTAAGAAGAGCATGTGGTAGACATTCTCTCAGTATTCACAAAAAGAAGAAAAATATGGTAAGTTTGTGAAATATTATTATAATAGCCAATAAGCTTGGGCCAATCTTTCCACTATTTTAGTCCATCAGTAATAATAATGATAATAATGATAATGATAATAATAATAATAATAATAATAATAATAATAATAATAAATATATAAGTACTGCTCATAAAGGCTTGTAGCCAAGACCGGTCCTTAGAACACACATCTATGATGGCTGCCATAGACATTGACCCTTTGTAGTACTGGTATATTCACAAGGGGCTACTAGCACTGTACTATATGATTTACTGCTGTCACAATCAAAATATCAAGGCTGACCATATAGTACTTCATAGAAAGTGCCTGGAAGTTCTAGAGATAAGGTAAATTTTACAGCCATGTCTGCAAGCAGATTCCATCATGAATATACTTTTAAAAGTCAATCTAGAAATTTTCATGAAGGAAATTAATGACTGGCTGTTTATTATACTGCTATACAAGCCCCAGACATTGTCCAGTCTATTTAATATGGTTTATTAGGAGGATACTGCTATATAGCTGTGACCCCTATGTAGCATGAATCTTAAATGGTCTTATTAATAAAGAAAATTGAGAGCCAGATATTTGGGTGAAAGCTGGAAGATCAGAGAGACAGAACAAACCACAGCCAACCTCACCTGTAAGTTCACTTCTAAGCTGATCTTGTTTCCTCAAACTGAAAGCCTCTGAGTCCTCATCTGAATGGATCTCAGATGCTTATGTCTAAAAGCTTAAAAAGCCTAAAAAGCCTCTAGTTTCTGGTCCTAATGCCTTATATACCTTTCTGCTTCCTGCCATCACTTCCTGGGATTAAAGGTGTGTGTCTTTACCAAGCAAGACAGAGATCTCAAGTACTGGGAATAAAGGTGTATGCCACTACTGTCTGGCCTCTATATCTAATCTGGTGGCTGGTTCTGTTCTCTGACCCCAGATAAATTTTATTAGGGTACACAATATCACCACACCCCTCTCATCCCTATGGCAGGCCCTATGATAGGCACTATAAGATTTACATTGTAGGGTGGAGGAAACCAAGTTGGAAACTTTGTATATGTTCACAGTGTTACTGTCCACAAAAGGACCAGAAGTTACATCTTAACCACATGCTGTGATATTCCTCTAGGTAGTGTTTGGTTAATTTTCATTTTGATGGTGTATATGAAAACAGAACAGAATGGCAGCATGTTTTCTTGCGGTTTGATATTCTGGAATACAATTGAGAAGGACTTGAGGTAGGAAGGAGGGCTTATATAAGGTGTACTCTTTTTAGAGTTCAATTTCATTCCTGCTAGTGCCACAGTGGTACCAACTAAATGTATTTCTTGTGATCATATATGTTTTTAAATATAAAATCCTGAACAATGAGGACAATACTTGGTTTTTAAATTCTTCACAAGTAATTTAATTTTTGCCTGTAGTACAAGTAATAATATATTATATAATTAACACAGTATTAAAGTATAATGTGTACACACATAATTCTCTTCATGTCCACTTAGCAGTGGTTTGATTTTTCTAGTCTACTCTTTGTGTCGTGTGTACCTATAGGGCTTGGAGAGTCTCTATTCTAAAACGACACCTTGTTAAACTCAAGGCTGACTAGCAGCCTCATCCTGAATGATGAAATTGAAGCTGCTGTTCACAAGGACAGTGGACTCCCATCCAGCCTCTCTTCATAGTCAAGCATTCAGGTGGCTTCTCATTTTTAATCTCTACCAAATTCTTACTCTTCTAGAAGCAAGCTATACTTTGCCATCAAAATCTTTGGTTTATATTTCAGCCACACTTTCTAGGTTTCCTACAGAAAGAGAATTCTGTGATCATTTACTTTGCAGTCATAGCAGCAATCGAAGGGAACTATTAAAAACAACAAACAAGCCAGCATGAAGTCTGGTACTAGATAAGTATGAGAAGTTCCATAATAGACACATAAAGCGGTTACATCGTGCTTGCGGATCACTGCAGTGTGTTACGCCTCTGTTTTCTATTTGAAATGACATCAACTTTCAGTTATCCCATTGTTAAATTCCAGATTGTCTTTAAATGCTTAATATTCCTAAGACTGTTGTTAGGAAAAAGACAGTTGATGCTGAAACACAACACTCACCTCAAAGAGAACAAGGAAGGGCTTGTTCTGGAGCCAAATATTTGTGACCATGAACACAGATTTGGTAAACCCAGATTCTGTGTTTAATGCAAAAGCAGTTTCATG
Source organism: Onychomys torridus (assembly GCF_903995425.1). Taxonomy (NCBI): domain Eukaryota; kingdom Metazoa; phylum Chordata; class Mammalia; order Rodentia; family Cricetidae; genus Onychomys; species Onychomys torridus. The sequence continues at coordinate 85,151,736 of NC_050449.1, forward strand.
AAGCTTCCATAGTCACAGGACATTGGAAGTTATAAACTGTGACCCCTTCCAGATACGCTGGTGGGGACATCAAAGAAGCAGGCTACATACAGCAGAGAACTCGGCCACGACCTCAGGGGCTCTCTGTGGACTCTGTGCTTTGGATTTGGGGGAAACTGGTGTTTTGATGATTTTGATATGTTCCAAAGGCTTTTATTTGTCACAGGACACTAGGTCCGACACTGAGGTGGGTGAGCTCTCGCTATTTAGGGGAGAGAGCTAGCTCAAGATAAATTGTAATTGAACTCTAAAACCACATTTCAGCTTCTCCACAATCGTAGAAGTTCTATGCAGCCTTGAAGAAAGTTTGGTTTGAAGGTGCAGTTCCTAGGAACTTTTGTCCCGACCACATTCATTACCCCAGACTCAAATAAAGTTCATTTGTCAGCTTCACCGAACAACTTTTTCAAGTTTGTCCAAATTGTCTTCACTAACAGCCATTAAGAATAATTAGAGTTTCAACTCTTGCATTATAACATATAACAACAGAATTAAAATTTTTCTGTCTTTCATGCTTTTTGATTTTGTAGAAATACACAAATGGAGGGTACTAGGGAGAAACAAAGTCAGTACAAGACCAGAGTGTTAACTGGTCTTGCAGCCTCCCCACCATGGGAGCCAGAAAAACTGAACATGATGGCGTGCGATAGGGGGCAGCAGAGGCTTACGGATTTCATTGGTAAACCACAGTCATTTTCTCCGCCAGACTCCATCTGTTTTAATCTATGAGATGTAAGTATTTGAGCCCGGAAGGGACATGTAGGAACTCTCACTCTACATTCTGGTCTATAAATGAAGGAACTGACACAGAGGGAGAGAGGTCGGACATCCCACGTGCCCTGGGAATTCACAGAGAACGAAGATTGAAAGCACAGTTCTGTTTTTGTTTTTTTCTTTTCTTTTCCATCTCCTTGCCATAAACCCAAGACTTTTGCAGAGTCTTGAAAACATTTAATGTAACTTGTTTTACAACATGGATAGTTTGAATTATTCGCAGTTTGCAGAGTTGTTTTTCAGCCCAAATGAGGTCAGTCTGCATAAATCGCCTAGCACCTGTAGAGCTACACTCTCACTGCTGTGGCGGGCCAATCTGTGCAGGGTACACATCACAGACATCAGCAATGGCTATGTTCTTCCTTCACGCCACTTTGGAGGTCAATATATCACAGGGTGGTGAGAAACGCCAGACATCAGAGTTGTCCATCTCAGTCATTTGGTGGAAAACCACACAGTTTTTCCAGTGATTCAGTAGACCGAGCCTTTAATCCTAAGAAGTTCTAAGGAACACCTTGTTCCTTCTGAGAAAGAAGCCATCGGGTTTGGCTTCTCTTGGCTTCGTACCAGCCCTGCTGTAATGAGCCCTGTAATAATGGGGGCTCTGTGGGTGACACAGACGACTCAAGGCTTTGCGGACAGACCTGCTGCATGAGGAGAAATAACCTTGGTTTTGTAAGGAAGTAAACACTTTTGCAACTTTGTGATTTTTTTAAATTATTTTGCTTATTTTATGTGTATATGTGCATGTCTGAGTGTATGTATAAGGTTTAAGAGGGCATTAGATCCCTTGAAACTGGAATTACAGGTGGCTGTGAGCCACCATGTGGGTACTGAGTCATCTCTCCAGCCCCTGTAATGATTTTTGATAATGAAAATGATCCCTCTTTTCCAGGTAACTGTTGGGCAAATGATAACTTTCCTGCATAAAAACACAAAATTTAAATATTTAAAAAGGGTATCTTTCGTGTGTGTGTATGTGTGTGTGTGTGTGTGTGTGTGTGTGTGTGTGTGTGTGTGAAGGCAGTTTCAAAGCAGGAAAAACTATGATTTCAAGCAAATAAATAGATATTATTCCCAGATCCCTATCCTGCTGTGGGATGTCTTTCTGTATGCTGTGAATATGTGTGGCTCTGATTGGTTGATAAATAAAGCTATTTGGCCTATGACAAGGCAGCTTAAAGGCAGTCAGGAAATCCAGGAGAGAGTCAGGTGGAGGAGATGCCATCCCGCCATCCAGGGGGCAGCATGTAATGGCACACAGGTAAAGCCATGGAACACATGGTGACATATAGATTAATAGAAATGGGTTAATTTAAGATATAAGAGCTAGCTAGCAAGAAGCTTGAGCCATAGGCCATGCAATTCCTTATAATTGATATAAGCCTCCCTGTGTTTATTTGGATCTAAGGGATTGCTGGACACTGGGCTGGGCAGGACCGGAGAAAACTTCTAGCTACACTAGCCATGTCCTCCAGCTGTCTAAAAAGAAGTAACAGACAAGTAAAAATAAGAATTTTTAAAATTTTTTATTTATTTGTTTTATGTTTTTATTATTTTATTATTTTAATAATAAATTAAGGGGTTTCCCTGAATTTAGTAGATAAAGGAAATACGGCCAATGGCATCACTAATTCTTTCTAGATGTGGCCTGACCTGCCTGTTGGATCAGCAAATACCTTGAAATAGACAACATGGCTGGAGTGTGAGAATATTTTATACAAAAGTTTGGCAAGTCAGATCTGAAGACTCATCAGCTGTAAAGATGGGTGGCTATTTGATCTACTTAATTTCCTTATTTATTGTCTGTTTCCTCTGCTTTGGCTATCTTCTTCATTCCATTTGGCTTTCCTGTGGTTTTGTTTATAAAGTGTTCTTGCTATTTACTTGAAATATGGACAAAAGAAATCATGTTCAGATGGCACTGTTTTCTTCCCTTTATCATGTCTTTGGGAAAAATGTTTTTATTGCCAGTGTTTTGTGAGTTTCCTGTGTGAATACAATCAGTTGAGACAGATGTAGGAAGGAAACAAACATCACTTTGATCCTGGTGAGGCTATTTTAAAGAACTTGCCTAATGATGCTACAACAGCATGAGTTCCTTCCCCATCTCAGGCAACCAGAGGCCCCATAGACTCTTTTCTATAAAATGTACCCCATGAGTGTGCTAAGAATATGCATTCTCTTAGGCAGACTATGTCCCCAAAGATACACAAAAATGGACAGAGCTGCACATGCCTACTCTCACCTTTCACATTGGCTCCTTGAGAAAGTCCTCAAAGTTCAAAGCAAGTACATGAGGGCTGAGAAATGGTCAGGTGTCTCTTCCAACACCTTCTCTCTGCACAGGGATGCTACAGATTGTGAATGACCAAGGTGAAGTTGTGCTCATTCATTCAAGCCAGTTTCCCTTCCCTTTTTTAAAACCCAACACTGCAGTTTCTAACTTGCTATGAAGACTGGGACACAAAGTGTTTCTGCACAGCTAGATGGAGACCCAGTGACAGTCCATTCCTATGCAATGGTAACTGGCTTGGGTCTTTTTGCCAATGATCCTTTCTGTCTTTTTTTCCCCCTGAGGACTCCAGTGCCAATGTCATGGTTGATGTAGAGAGTTCCTTATACTGTGTGTAGCTGAAAGTTTTCCTGTGTCCCACCCAATCCACAGCTGCTCAGACTCAAGTAAACACACAGAGGCTTATATTAATTAAAACTGCTCAGTCGTTAGCTACCGACTAGCTCTTAGACTTAAACTCAGCCCATTTCTGTTAATCTATATGTCACCATGTGTTCCGTGGCTTTACCAGTGTGTCATTAAATACTGTGCCCTAAATGGCAGGCTCACATCTCCTGACTCAGCCTTCCTCTTCCCAGAATTCTCCTTGTCTGCTTATCCCACCCATACTTCCTGCCTGGCTACTGGCAAATCAGCATTTTATTAAACCACTGTACAAAGGCATTATCCCATAGCAACTGTGTGCAGATCTCAAGAAGAGAAAGAGAATGATAGAACAAGACAACAGAAATATGGTCTTCTATCCAGAGCTTCTTAAATAAAGTAATGCTACCCTATAGCTGTTAGAAAACCAAGTGGCGGGCTGGAGAGATGGCTCAGCTGTTAAAGGCTAGGCTCACAACCAAAAATATAAGAAAATCCAGTGGCAAACTTGCATGTAAAAAAATGAAGAATATATTTTGTTTATTCTGAAGGACATTTAAGCACAACAACAAAGATTGACCTCTGAACAAAAATACTTAAAAAAAAAAAAATCTGTGTATGTGTGTGCATGTAGCTACCTCTAAAGGCCAGAAGAGAATGTGGAATTCTCTGGAGCTGGAAGTACAGTCATACTCCAGTTTACTAGAAGGTTCCTTGGAATATGAATAAGCATCCTGTCCTTAGATATTGGTTTTATTATCTGAAGGTAGATTCCATGCAGTATTTTAAAGGCTACTGTGGGTTTTGTGTTGGTCAGATCAAGAGCCATTGAGCATCAGTCTCCAGTTCCTTGTTATTACACCTAGAAGTCACCTGGATGTTGTGGGAAATCCTACACCCTCACCAAATTCCATAGCAATAACAGCATCACCAGAGTTCGTCAGGAGACTCTATCCTGCCTTCAAATTTGAGAATGTCTGCCTCCAGGAAACTTTCACCCAATTTGCATGTAAGTCAATAAAATACACTCTCTTGCTTTCATTAATTTTAATGAAATTGCTATATGGAATACAAGATGCCTAGTTCAATGAAAATTCCAAAATAAATGTGGAAGCCCAAGCCTGTAATCTCAGCCCTGTGGAAGGTAAGATAGGAGCATCTTGAGTTCAAGCACAGTCTGGGCTATGTAATTAGACCCTGTCTCTAAACAGTACATGCATAAATGTCAATTTCAGAAATCAATATTTTTAACTGTTTAGTATTTTCAATCATGAATGTGGGGGGCATAGATCTATATGGGAGCAGGTGTCCTAGGAGTCTAGAAACACAGGATCCTAGAGTTGCAGTTACAGATAGTTGTGAGCCACCCAAATGGGAGCTGGGGAGCTAACTGGATCCTTTTGAAGGAGTAGTACATGCTTTTAAACTTAGCCATCTCTCCAGGCCCCAAACACCAGGTTTTTTGTTGTTGTTGTTGTTGTTGTTGTTTTTGTTTTTATTGCAAACATGTTCCAGAAAATACTTGAGACTTACTTACACTCATAATAAAATAGTCAGCTTTACTGAATATCCTTGAGGAAAATCCAATCTAATTGGAGAGCATCCTGTAGTAGCTCCTTAGGATTTTATCTGTGAAATCTTGCAACCCTACAAACACAGCATTACTATAAATGTCACTGAAGAGGAATTCTCTCTAAAAAGGAGAAAGGAGATGAATTTGGGGGAAGAAAGCAGAGAAGAATCTTTTAGCTAATGTTTGTTGACAATGTCCATTCTCTATCCTTCTCCTCAAGCCCTGAACATTGAAACAAGCTCCCCTCACTCAACACAGTAAATAGGCAGATGATTCCCAAATCCCACTCATTTCTCTTCCACTCCAACTTTAGGCCATCCTCCTCTCAACCAACTGAATTTGCTTTAGTTTTTGTTAATCTTGATTTTTTTTCTTTTTTTCTGACACGTGCAAATGGTTCTAAATCAACACAGTACTCTGTGTGTGTGTGTGTGTGTGTGTGTGTGTGTGCGCGCGCACAGAAACAGAAACTCAGGTCTCTTTTCCTGCTGGAAATGAACTTCAGGGCACAGGTGTGTCTGCTCAACTACAAATTCAGGTAAATATATCTCCTAACAGATGATTTCAGTGTCATTTTCCAATATAAACTATGCAATCTCCTCCTGAAGGAAAGACTATAATCACTGCCAACATAGGAACTCTGTTTTCCAGAACTTTCCATTAATCACACAACAGGAACATGATGAAAAACAATAACAAATGCTTATACTGTATCCAAATGATTTTCAACTGTGGGTGTCTTGCACATACCTCTCAGGTGCTGAGTATTTTCTAGAGTCACCAGGAGTCATGCAGGTGTTCACTGGACTCTGGCCTGGAACCTACAGCCACCCTTGCTAAAATGCCTGCATTCTAGGCAGGAAATTCTGTACTCTGCATGTCTGTGACTAGAGAACTAACTCCACAGTGACCTAATTGCTTTGGTGACAGTGTTATTGTCAGAATTTCCGAATAGAAGTGAATCTTTTAAACTTTGATGTAGCAGTGATGTAATAATGTAGAAGAAGGTTTTGCTTTGCTCTATGCAAGGTAGGTTAGCCAGGCTTTTGTAGAGTCTCAAAGCAAACTGACCCAGAAATAGCTGAAGAGATTTTTTTTTTTTAAATCTGGTTAACAGGCTAACTCTAAGTACTGATTTTCTGAAGGAAAGAAAAAAGAAAGATGACAGCCAAGCCACAAGATTAGCTTCTCTGAGGCTGCTTCCATCCTAACTGGGGATCATGGACTGAGTAAATAGTCATGTTCCCCTCCTGGGTAAGTGGAAGCATTAAGTCATTGGAACCTACTGCTGAGTCACAGACAAACTTACAGGAAGATCTTCAAGTCTGAAGAGGCAAAAGGAAATTTGGAAAACTTCATTCCCTTAAGTCTTGGTTAGCTCCTTCAAAACTCTCATAAGCACCAGAGTCCATTTCTGTTTTTAGAGCTCAGGGAAATCATAATCCTTTGGGATCCTCTTAAGTGATATTCAATCATTCCAAGCTCAAGAACTGTTTTACAGTATTCATGAACTAAACAAAACACAACAACCCATCCATTCAAAAAGAAATATGAGTCGCCATATTATCTAAGTATGATTCATATATTTACTTTAGAATCCTAGAATTTTTACAAATGTGATCATCTGCATGTGCATATCTATTCTAAACTAAATATTTATTCCTTGTGAGGAGTTTCTTATTACTTGTTGAGGAGGACTCGCTAGAGGAATGTGCTGTGGGATATTCAATCACACTGTGTACTCCAAATTTGCATTTGTGTTAATTAAATAAAATCAACCTTGGGTCAGGAGGCCAAGTTAGCAACTAGTTGACAGAAAGTAAACGTAGAGAGTCAGAGGGTTAAAGTCAATAAGCTGTATAGTTAGAGTTTTCCTGCCTGGCCCAGTCAGGACAAAGCTCTCTTACCTGCCAGTCCCACAGTCGCTCAGACCCAACCAAGAAAGCACACAGAAACTTACATTGTTTAGAAACTGTATGGCCATGGCAGGCTTCTTGTTATCTGCTTCTTCTATCTTAAATTAAACCATTTCTGTTAATCTATTCTTTGCCACGTGGCTTGTGGCTTACCAGTGTCTTTACACGTTGCTTCTCATGGCGGCGGCTGGTGGTGTCTCCCCAGCCTTCTACTTCCCAGAATTCTCTTCTCTCTTGTCCCGCCTATACTTCCTGCCTGGCCACTGGCCAATCAGAACTTTATTTACACAGAGCGATATCCACAGCACTTCCCCTTTTCTTTTTTTTTAAGGAAGGTTTTAACTTTTACATAGTACAATTACATATAACAAAACAATTATCAAGCAAGAATTACAGTTACAATATTAAAGAAGATATCCTATCTATCTTATATTTGTGAGTCTAAGGTTTTATATCTAACTTATCTTTTATTATAACTGAGGAAATTATAACTATCTAGTCTTCAACCACATCAAAGACCTCAGAAGGATATAATATTACCTGAGAAACAGGAGAAGGATGCAAGCAACTTTTGGGAGTCTTGCAGGGTAGACAGAGACAGCTGGCAGCCTGAACATTCACCTAATGTTCCTTTGTAATGTTGGGGCATTTGTCTTCAGCCCACAGGGCTAGAGTCTCTCGGTGGGCGCCATTTGTAGTTAGAGTTTTCCTGCCTGGCCCAGTCAGGACAAAGCTCTCTTACCCGCCAGTCGCACAGTCGCTCAGACCCAACCAAGAAAGCACACAGAAACTTACATTGTTTAGAAACTGTATGGCCGTGGCAGGCTTCTTGTTATCTGCTTCTTCTATCTTAAATTAAACCATTTCTGTTAATCTATTCTTTGCCACGTGGCTTGTGGCTTACCAGTGTCTTTACACGTTGCTTCTCATGGCGGTGGCTGGCGGTGTCTCCCCAGCCTTCTACTTCCCAGAATTCTCTTCTCTCCTGTCCCGCCTATACTTTCTGCCTGGCCACTGACCAATCAGAACTTTATTTACACAGAGCAATATCCACAGCAAAGCTGAGTTGCAAAGACAGTTTGGATTTGATGCCTATACTTTGACCCTATGAAATTTAGCAGCTTTGAATGCTTGGGACAAGGTTGAACAATCAGGAAAGAGGTCTGAGTTTTTTGCTAAAATTATACAAGGCCCAAAAGAAGCTTTTACTGATTTCTTTTTTTTTTTTTTTTGCAAAGAATTGACTTCAACTATATGTAAAACAGTATCAGATTGAGAATTTAGAAAAATATTAATTAAATCTTTGGCTTTTGAAAATGCAGAAAGTATGGCAAATGCCAGCATTAGACTAATGAATGAAGATCAACAAGGAACAGGCAAGGTAACCATTTGCCATTGGGAAACACCTTATGGGTCCTCTCAAAGGCCCCAGTATCAAATTTTGTTCAATCATTCCCTGTCAGCTTTGGAGAAACTCATTCATAAAGCAATTAAGACTTAATGCCTGTTGTTAAAAACAATGCTGCTCTGGATGACAGGACAGCTTTGGTAGATAAAACAGAATTTTCAGGAGAAATCATAAAACACGTATTTTTGCAAACTTTTATAAATTATCAAAGACCAAAGCTAAAAGTACCAATAAATGGTATTGTAATTGAAGGTTTAGTAGACATAGACACAGATGTAACAATAATTTCCTCAAAAGCTTAGCATCCAGATTGGACTCTTCAGGAAGTAAATATTCACCTTTTAGTGACTGGACGGCAGGCTGGCATCTCCTTCTCAGCCTTCCTGTTCCCAGAATTCTCTTCTCTGCTTGTCCTACCTATACTTCCTGCCTGGCTACTGGCCAATCAGCATTTTATTTATACAGAGTGATATCCATAGCAGGCACTAGAAATGCTGGTACAGAAGAATTGACTAGTCCTTGGAATTCTCACATATTTTTCATTAGAATGAAATCTGGAAAATGGAGACTGCTAACAGATTTAACAGCCATAAATAAGGCAATTCAGCCAATGGACTCTTTACAGCCTGGAGTTCCCATTACCTAAGAGATAGTGATTGATTTAAAAGATAGCTTTTTAAAAAAACTATACCTTTATGAACAAGATAGAGAAAAATCTGCCTCCACAGTGCCCACTTATAATAATTCTCAACCTGTTAGAATGTACCAGTAGAGGGTCTTGCTACAAGGAATGTTAAACAGCCTCACTTTGTGTCAATATGTTATATGACAGCCATTAGAAATAATTCTTAATCAGTTTCATCAATCTATAATTTACCATTATATACATGATATCTTAATAGCTAGTTCAGATCCAGATACCTTAGAAAAAAATGTTTGATGAAATAAAGAGAATTTTGCCTTGTTGGGAGATTTCTGCTGCCTGGGGAACTAGTCTCCAGCAGCACCAAGCTTGAAGAGAATCCATGAAGTTGGTGTACTATGATTTTTTTATCTGAGGGAGTAAGGTGAAAGACATACTCTCTTGATAATTTCCTTCAGAACTTTTCTTTATTCTTTTGTATTCTCCCCTATGATCTATATCCTCTTTTATTTGTATCCAGAAATGTCCCTTCTGTATGTCTTGATGTTTTCCTTCTAACTCTATCTTTATTCTTTCCTATTCTCTCATTTTTGGTGGTTTCCTTCTAACTCTGTCATTATTCTTGATGTTTTCTGTCTAACTGTCTTAATGTTTCTTCCTAATTCTCTCATTCTTGGTGTTTTCCTTATCTCACTCTATTTTTCCCTTACAGCTTATATACCACAGCAAAATCTTTCAAGCAATATAAAAATTGCAATGTGGTTACTTTCTGTTTTTCAAATGAGTGATTACAAGGAAAACAAATAAAAAACAGCATGTTTTCCATATCCCTTAACAAATTAAACATTTTATGTATTAGAAGTGAAAAACAATCCCAAGAACCCATGTACATTTATGTTATAGATTAACAGAGTATAAGTAAGCAAGACATTTTTCTTAGTCAGTTCTTTTACTGACAGGCTGCACTTTGTGGTTAAGAAGAAAGGGCCAATCACTTTATTACTTATCTTGAAAGGTAATCTTATAAGGAATCTTAAAGGAGTCACAAACCTAAACTTCTTTACATTAAAAAGAATCAGTCAGCTCTACTTTAAATCTTTAGGGTGCATACCCACTCATAGTTTTTTATATCAGAAAGTAGAGGGCAAAAATGAGTATAAGAAATTAATCATCAACTTTGGTCATCAACCAATCCTAGCAAGAAAGGCACATCAGGTAATGATAATTGGGCTGGTTTGTTCTTGTTTCCTGACCTTAAAAAGTTCCTCATTCAACTATGTGCCTTTCTAAAACTTTAGATTGTCTTCTTGGGTTTTTCACCTCAAAGCTATTTAACAAAAACATCTTAGTCTAACTTTATTTTCAAAGCTTTGTATCTGCTATGATGCACTCCTAAACCTGTGAACACATCTGCCAATATTAAGATGAAAAGAATTTAAGTTACCTGGGCTACTGGGACTCAATTGTTTTTCTTAATCATTAACCTCAGCCACAGTCTATGTGGCTTCTCCTGAAAAACATACAAAGAGGAGATTCTATTAATTATCTAGGATATAATCTGGGTTTACAGAAAATTCAACCACAGAAAGTACAAATCAGGAGAGATCAATTAGAAACCCTTAATGATTTTCAAAAATTGCTGAGAGATATTAACTGGCTATGCCCCATAATTGAATTAGTCACTCGGGAATTAAGTAATTTTCTTCAAACCTTACAAGGTGATAAGGACTTACAAGTCTAAGAAAATTATCAGCTGATGCTGGGAGAGAATTGGCTCTAGTAGAAAATAAATTACAGGATGCACATGTGGATTGCTTGGTTCCAGAGCTTTATTGTATTCTTGTTATTTTACCTTCTACTCTTTCTTCTCTAGGAATTCTTATGCAGGTTTTGCTTCTGTTTCCACAAGAGAAGAAAAAGCTATGGATGCCATCAAGATTAATAAAGATTTAGATTTGAGCATGAGAGACTGCTTAATTAAGGAGAGGTGATAGTTCGTCAAACACTTGGCCATTCAATCCAAAGTAAGTGATAAGACTGAAAAATAGTGTCTTTCATTTTATCAGGTATGAATACACACACACACACACACACACACACACACACACACACACACACACGGGGGATAGGTATATTTATCCACACATACAAAAATACATTTAATTTCAAAAATGTTTTTAATTAAAAGACAATACTTTTTCCACTGCCAAAACCCATTTTGCCTTAACAAAGATATAACCTGCCAAAAAAGGAACTACCCAAAGATAGGGATGGGGCAGAGTTTTATTTTTGTCTTTCCAAGATTTTAAAAGCATCCAACTAAGTAATCTGGAGACCACCGGACAAATGAGACATCTGAAGAAGGACAAATCATCAACAGAAAATGTCCCAAGAAAAAAAAGTAAACTGGATCAATAGTATAGGACACCTTCAAAAGGGTAATATTTCATAAATTTTCCCAAATGCTCTCTACAAATAAAAAAAGCAAATAGTTTTTTTTGGTTCCAATTCAATCAAAAATTAAACTGGCTTTGGAGTTAGAGTATGGCTTGCTCATTCTCTAAACCCATGCATGCTTGCTAAAGAAAAATCCAAAATCTCTGTCTCATATCAGAAGAGCCACCTGATATGGGATGGAAGAAACCAAAATTAAGGAACTATTCTATTGCCACTAATCTCATACTTCTTTGGTTTCCACTTGATTCTTTAAAATTTTTCTTAAGGTGTAAATATTATCTCAAAGTTTATAAGATAATTATATGTCTATATATAAACTTTCTGTTGTGATATTAGTGGTTGTATAGAGTACTCACTAATTCTAGAAAAACATTTCATCTAACTTTCTTTATGTGTTTTTGGATTTGAGTCTGAAGCAGGCAATTGGGAACTAAGTGCATATACTCCAGATATACTTGATAGAATGTGGCTCTCTAATTTTTCAGAGATCATCTCTATATGCCATTTAAAATGTTTAAGTTTTTTGTAGTGAACCATGACCTTTCCTAATGGCAATATTTGAGGTCTCTGAAAGTGTGATATGGCCCTACAATGACAAATCCACCTGAACTGTGGTAATGCATTAAGCTGACAAACACCACCCAAAGATCAGTTTCAGACTACAAACTACTCAGGATAACTTCAAAGCTGCTAGCTGGGAGGGTCCAGCATCCCACATTACTCCAGCCAGGACTTCAGATGAGCCCTGCACTCTCCCATCACATAGAGACTGGACAGCAAATGATACAACTAGTTCTCCCAGCACTATCCCAATCTTCTCAGGGTCCTCTAAAGATGCTGTGCCCCCCCCCCCCAGACAGCAGGAAATAATTTGAAGAACACAACAGCCACCTTCCCAATAGGTGGGGTGGGGAATTTTTGATCATTTGATGCGTTATGGATGTTTGTCATTGTTTAGGGGGGGTTGTTGCAAGTTCTTACTGGTCATGGTCTAGGAGAAAACTAAGCAAAGGAAGTTAGATTCATGGATCTCTTTCTGAAAAGAGAAAAAAAGGAGAGGGATATAAGGATGATAGGATAAAAGGGTAGATTACTGAATTTACTTTTAAACAAAGAAACAACTATTCATCTCATATATTTTACATTGTTGTAAATTTTTGTATATTGATACAAATTTAAGGTTATTTGTGTTAGAACACACTGTATATGTGTTTCTACCTTGTTTAAGGTATTGTATCTACCTATGCAGTTTGTTTGAAAATTGAAGGTAAAGTTCTACTCCTTAAAAGTTATTATAACAAACTGTTTAGGATAATTAAAAAATTCAGGTTAGTCGTTAGTCATCCATAACAATCAAACTTTTTGTATGTTAGGTATGTTTTCAAGGTTAAACAGATATATTTTAAAGAGAGATAGGTGGTCCTTAACAACTTCAGAGATCCACAGAACATGGCAGTTAGGATGTTTTAATAACATAAGGCTTTCCATGAGAGTGAGATAGGTTGGCTCCTGGCAGCACCAATCTACTTCAAAAAGATGATGGGCATTGAAGAACCTCCATATGGAGTTTGCTTTCAATGTAGCAAAGCTAGCCACTGGGCAAGAAACTTCCCTTGCCTTGACTGCTGATACTATGCTGTCTAATTGGACAAGCAGGACACAAAATAAGATGGCTGCCGGACTTTGCCAAGGCAATGTAGAACAATCTTTCAAAACGCTTGCTTCACAGAAAAGTCTGTCAGATATTCTAGGGCTTATAGGCTGACTATGAATGCCCTGACATTGAAGAGTAAACTTGGGTGACTGTCCAGGCAGCCAGATGTCTCTGTCATTTCTGTACTTTGAGAAGTGCTCTGCACTTGCTGTTTACTCAAGTAATATTTTATTCCTCTTGGATTTCTGATGGGGTTGAATACTAGATCATTATACCATTTTCTTGGTTACCAAATTCAGAAAAGAAACTTACAAAAGAGATACAAAATTTATAAGGCTGAGAAACATAAAATCCTAAGTTGTTTATGAAAACGTTTTAAGGTCTAAAAAGATATTTTTAGGATGGTAACAGAAGTTATGATAGAAAGTGGTTTAGGTATAAAACCATAGACTCATCAAGATAGGATAGATAATAGAGTAGTTTCTCCAAATTTGCCACATACAAATGGACCGGTTATTGTGAAGGTAATCCTTACTTGATAATTGTTCTTATTGTATATAGTTTTACTGTGTTAAGAGTTATAAAACTTCCCTAGCAACTAGTTGACAGAAAGTAATCATAGTCAGAGGCTATCTGGAAGATGATAGGGTGATACTGAGGAAGTAGTAGGGAGGGACCTTTGTGTGATTTTTTTTCAGAGCTGAAGGGAAGTCTCCTTCAGAGATGCCAGCAAAGAGATAAGATCAGCTAGTTGCTACTCAGCCTCTCCAACCTAGCAGGTTTTTACCCTAGCTTTGGGCTCCTGAGTCTTATTGACAAATGGAATAATAGGGATTTAGTTAAAGCTATATTTGTTGGCAGCAACAGAGCCAGGGTCTGTGGGAATGGAATTCCCACCAGAGCAGCCAGGCCACTGCCAGAGAAGCAGGTCAGTAACTGCAGAGTTGCAATTACTGGCTGAAATAGTAGTAGGTTAAAGCGTAGCCTCTGTGCTACCAGAAAAAAACAACAGGTATGCCCTATATTCTCATTTTTGCTGTGTTGTTTTGGACACCATCCTTTAGAAGTGAATTACCAATCCTCAAACTACAAAACTAAGTTTGGTCCAGAATCTCTGACTGACTCAAATCTTACTCTCTTCATGCACTTATCACAAACCCACTTTTAGAGATTTAGCAAATTGGAGTTAATCTGAAAACCCTCTGGCTTTCCATTTACCTGTGTGAGAGATAAAACGAGTCTATGTTATGCCTTGCTTATCTCAAGGAAGCTACCTTCTTTTCTTCAGAGGTCATCACTACAGAAAGGCACGCCTTGCTTGGCCCTCTTTCGAAAATACTTACATGCATGGGAGAAAGAACTGTAGCATATGTCCTTCTGTGTCTAATTTCACTTAGCACAATGTATGCAGTTACGTCATTTTGAAAAAAAAATGTCAGCATATCTGTGGATACATAATATTTTGATATATATGCAAACCACATTTTCTCCCTCCATCCATCTATTGATAAGTAGTTACCTTAATATCATATTGTAGTCATGTTGAATTATGTAGCAATAAACATGAACATGCAAATGTTTCTTCACATGCTGGTGCCATTTTCTTTCAACATGTACTCAGAAGTGAAAATGGGGGAAAGGGTATGCTAAAAGTGGTGACCCAGATGTGCAATGATGATGAATGGAGGGAGAAACAATGAGAGGTTGTTTAACTGGTCCAAGAAGACAATGAAGTTATAGTATTCTTCAGCACAGCTTAGGAACTGTCCAGAGAAATATAGTGTTTTTAATGAGAAGATAAAGTTCAATATCTCTAAACAGTGAGCAATGATAAGGAGATGGGGGTATTGATTACCCCATTTGATCAGCGCATATTGTATAGGTGTGTTGGAAAATCAAACTATACTTCAGCAATCATTATGATTATTATTTGTTAACCAAAATTTTAAAGTTTCTGTGGAGGTGGAAATGTTAACTATCCTGACCTTTCACATACTGTACAAGTATAAAGTTAATGTTTTGTAACTCCCAAATAAAAACAATAATTTTTAAAAACCTTCTAGTCTTCCAAAGTCACTTCCTTCTTATTCTCAGAACTCAATATCATCAGCAATATAATTTATTCACTTTTTTGCAAGAAGTTACAAAGGGGCTAGCTAGAGAGATGGCTCACTTGCTGCTCTTACAGAGGACCAGGTTCTATACCAAGCAGCCACATCAAGCAGATCATAACTACTATAACTTCAGCATTTCCAGTGTCCTCTTTTGGCCTCTGAGGGGACCTTCACACACATTGGGCACATACATACACCCAGGCGCATACATACACCCAAGCTCGCATGCATGCGTGCGCACACACTCACAACACACACACACACACACAACACACACACACACACACACACACACACACACACACACACACACACACTACACACACACAAAGTAAATAAATATTTTTTTTTTAAAAAAGAAAGACTCCAAAGTCTGAAAAAGTAAAGATGTTGCCTGCAATGTTTATACTGTATCTTCATTCTTCATACAGTGACTGGTAAGAATCAGAGGCTAAACAAAAGTCATCAAGGTTGAATAAATACCCTATTGACAAAATTGTATGAGGGTCATTATGAAAAGACTATCAAAGGAAGAGTTTTAAAAGGTATGGACAAGGATGACATCATTAAAATTATTGTGTTCCTAGACAGGATCAGTGATTGAGATCATAGCAGAAATATTCATTGGCCATAAGAAGAATGTCTGTAGGTTGGAAGTGAAAAACATTTTATCCTCAGTCTCATTCTCTGCTCTTAAACTCTTGTTAGCCTTTCAGCTAGAAATTTTGTTCTGTGATTCTAATCTACTAAAAATTCTTTTGCCTTACCTTCTTTTCTAAAACTCTCTTGCTTTGGGAGCTTGCAGTCAAGAATCCAGTGTATGTCTTTGAGGTTAGCACGGGAATCTAGAGAGATAATAACTGTTTTTTTTTTTTTAATCTCTTTCAGAACAATAAGTTCCTGGTAGACAAAGCTGCTGGTTGGGGAAGTAGAAGTATGTTATGGTGTTTTAGACATTTCGTTCCAGAAGAAAAACCAAAGGAAACCTTAGGTTGCAAAATGGACAACCTGCAGCCATCACAGTAGCTTCTGGAATGAATTAACAGTGGTGGTTATTTTATTTACTGTTGCAGCTGCTCCAAGAACAGTGATTCCTGGAGGATAGTGGGCAGAGTTTGTAGAGAAGAGCCTTCATAGATAGATAGAAGCAATCAATGACTTTGTAAATTTCTGGACTAGGAAGCCATTTTTAAATTAGTAAATAACCTAAAAAAAATTAACAAAATTCCAGGGACAAGTTGCCTGCACTGGACAAACAAAAACTTAGGCCAAAGGAAACTCTATCACAAATAAGTTAGTTGTCTTAGCAGAGGGGAAGAAGGCTGAAACCCAAATTTCTTCAGAGTGGAAAGTCAATGAAAAACCAAGTCCTTAGTTGATGTGGCATAAATGGATTAAGTGATATATGATTTCAATGTTAACTCAAGACATGCTCATATATGCATCGCATATAAATTTCTTACAGACATCACTCATCTGTGCCCAGACTCAACACTACAGAAACACATCACATAGGAATTCTGGCTATATGTGCTCTTTTTCTCTTTCCTTATTCTACATATTTTCTCACTTTCCTTGCCAGTCTTTCTCACTCAATGTCTTCATATGCTTCTTTGTGACCAAAGGACCCATGATCCTTCAATATTCTGACTCTCTGGGCTCTCAAGCCTTTGGTTTTTTTCCATTAGTTTGCTTTACATCCCTGGAATCCAGCTGATAGGATTAGTCTACTTTTTAACTTCTAAAGAATAGTTTTGTGCCTGGAGCATAGTCACAACACTCTGGTTCTCTTATGGAGAGGCCTTGAATGTGGGCAATTTTTCTGTTATGTCTGTTTCATTTAGTTAAGGAAAGAAAGAGTTAGATTGTGTAGCTTGTGATTCTGAGACATGAGAAGCACTGCTTTCTACAGCAGGTTTTCTGGAACACACATACTCAGGGCCCTAAATTTCTGTGTAAAAGCATACTTACCCTGAGACTATAGGAAAATAACTACAATTATCTAAAAGGGCTTAAAAATGATTTTTTTCTCAGATACATAGTGTTAGGGGGCAAGATTGTCTTCATGTAATTCAACCAAAACTCCAACATCATGACAGCATGAATGAAGATATTAAATACAATTGTTCTTATTAAGCTCAATATGAAAGACATTTGCCAATTGTTGTACTACTGTTTTAGGGCATAGTTATATATCATACAATGTTATTCATATTAAAATGATAACATTGCTAGTTTAAATTGGCACACACTATTAAAATGTAGGCATTTTATACTGTATTTTATTGTGGTGCCAAAAAGTGAACCCAAGACCTTATGCATGGTTGGCATCAAATGTCTTATTTCTGAGCTACATGCCCAGGCCCATATAACATCTATTTTAGCTTAAAACTGTAACTATAGATGAAAGTAGCCCACACAAATACAATGATTTTGGTGTTTTTAGTAACTTTCAGGTATATAAGGTATTTCAACAACAAAAACTTGAGAATCTCTGGCCTAGGTAAATAAATATACAGCATCAAGGAAGTGAACATGTGATATGCTTTTATAATAATTTAGTGTCTACAGCATATGCCAGTGTCTGTAAAAAATACAAAGCAGGGAGGGAATTGAGAAAACAGGAGGATAGTTATCGCTGAAGGAGGAGGCTAACATGGGAATTCATGATTAGGACAAGTGTGGGAATCCCCAGAGCTGGAGCAGTGGGGCACATGGGGACAGCTGCTTAGAACTTCCACACAGATGACATCTAACTTTTTATTATGTAGAAACCAAAGGCTTTCTTTCTTCTTCCTCTCCCCCTCCCTCCCTTCCTTCCTCCTTTCTTCTCCCCCTCCCTCCCTCCCCCCTCCCTTTATCTCCCCCTCCCTCCCTTCCTTTCTTTTTTTACAATCTAATCCCTGAAAATATAGAGTCAAGTGAACAAGTGAATTTTTGAATTTTTGAACCATCTCATAGACAGAATTTTTGTTTTGTTGTGGTTGCTATTATATACATATCATTCATTCAGATTTTTCCCATGCAGAGAGAGAAAAAATGAGGGAAAGTTTGTCTTAGAAAATGTAATAAATTAGGGCTCAGTGGAATGAAAAAAAAAAACTTTTTTAATTCCAAGCATAACTAAATAACAAATAAATAAATAACTTGAAGTTAGATAGCATGAGTAAATCTTACGCTGAACCTCAAATTAAACTAAAAAAAAATTCTTTTTGTTCTAGGAGAGCCAACATCATCTTTATTCATTATATGAACAGTGTGAAAAACAGTCTGTCAATTTCTAATCTAGTACATGACTGAAAGGTATAGAGCTGAAGTTAGACCAGAGTTAGAGTGACTCTCACACTTGATCAAAAAAATTCTCCCCTTGTGGAAAAGTCCACGTGGCCTCAGCTCTACAAAAAGAACTAATACAAGCAACTGGGTAAAGCTGTGAGTGAGAGAAGTGGCCCTTCCTAGGGAAGAGCACACCAACTGGTTGTCCAGGGCCAAACAGTCAGCCCTGAAAACATACATGCAAGTTACATGATATGGACTCAATCAGTTATAATCAAGAATATATATGCATATACAAATACATATGTGCATGTAATTATAACTGATGAAATGAGAGATCATGCATTTGAAGGAGTATGGAAAGGGTATATGGGAAGGTTTGGAGAAAGGAAAGAGAATGGAGAAATGTAAATAAAATAAAATCTTGAAATAAACAAAAAAAGACTTAAAAGTGTGCACAAATGTGAGCTCTAATAATAACAATAATAATAAATTTCCCCTTGCAGTTGGCATTCAAAGCAGTTTGGATTACTACAAACAAACTAACGGAACCAGAAAGGGATGTGGTGGGTCCACTGTGCTTCTGTGTCTTACAAAGATATCATGTCCCTTTCAGGCTCTTCTGTGAAAACACTGAATATTGTTAAATAGTGTTAAACTCATGGCTCAACTCCACCTCAAATATTTGCTCAGTGACAGTCATGTGGAAAGGCCTTGGTGTGGCTCTGAGCATGCCATGTGTCCAGGGCATGGGAGGTAATAAAAGCCACTACCTGATGAGATTTCCTCACACAGGCAGAACATCTTGAGGCATAAAACCTGATCTCACAGCTGAGCACCACTTCCCTAAAGGAGATGATGTTGATAAAACTTGCAGTGATTAATGGAAGCATCAATGATGACAAATTGTGTTAGCACAGCCTGGTGAGGAAGACCATACCTCACTCTCCATGGCAGAGTCTTCATGCTTTCATAAGTCAAAGTACAACTTTATTCAAACTATGCAATAAAAAGTCACTTCAGATTTCTTTTATAAAGCTGTACTCGAAAGCCTCAACAACACTTGACCAGGAGGGAACCGCATAGATTTAGGCCACTTTGCTGGGTGATTCTATGAGGAGAGTACCTGCATCTCACTAATGTGTTACTCCATCATGTTAAATCACCCGCACATTTATTTCACAACTGGAATTGATACCTTGATTTCTTAGTTAAATTTGGAAACTGTACCATTTATAATATTTAGAAAATATAATAATAGTATACATTCTAAATATTATAAATGGTACAGATTCTCTCACACTACTGTAAAAAAATAAATCAGACCACGATTAAACAAAGAGGGGCCTGGTGGATGCCCTCTCCCCTCTGAAGTGGGCCAGCACATAAGATCACTCCAGGAGTAACACTGATTTCTGTTGACTGTAGCCAATATGAGAAACTGTCTTTGTTTAAGAGGGAAAAAAAAAGTATTAAATTTGAGCCACTTCTGTGGCTATACCCTTTTAACCTTCTTGATAATACTAAGTAAGATTTATATGTAAAAATTCCAAAAGTTTCTGGTATATGGAGCCGTTATAAATCATATTCGTGCTAGGAACCTGTTAGTTGTATTATTTTCTTTGACTGGATTCGAGCCATGGTGACATCATACAGCAGGTCATGTGTGTGGAGTTATTCTGCTGCTCTGTCCACCACAGGATAAACACATGCACAGCCAGCTCTGTAGGCTGTAGACTGATAATGTAATCTTATGTTTTCATAGCAGTTGCGGTGACTGGAAGAGCCCTTGATAATAAACTGTGAGGGCTTTAAAAACCAAGAGGCTGAGCTGGAGACATGGCTCAGTGGTTAATAGAACTTACTGCTCTTGCAGCAGACCTGGGTTTAGTTCCCAGCACACACTGATGACTCAGAACCATCCTTAACTGCAGCTCAAGAGCATATGATGTTCTTTTTTACTCCATGAGCACCAGGCATGCATGTGGTGCAGACAAAAAAAATCATACACATAAAAATAAATATAAATAAATTATGTTTTAAAAAAACCTAGAAGCTCCATGATACCTTTTAAGGGGAAATTCTCTGAAGAAAGATTTAAACAATCTAATACCAAAAAACATTTGAATTTTGGTACATCAATCACAAATTTAAATCTTATTTAAAAGCACTTAACAAGGTTCTCATTTAATTCAAAATCTGCCTTCTAGTTTCTGTATGTGTGTGAGTGTGAAGTCTATTTCTTCTTCACTCCCAGAACATTCTGCTTCCAAGTCTAAGATGTTTTTTCACAATGTAGGTTCTGTTCTATTTTGTTATCTGTAAATAGTCTTGTATGATGAATGAAAAGTATTTTAAATATGAATAGGATTTCATTTCTATGACTCACTCTAAGTTGTTTTCTTCTGTAGAACCTCAGCCGCCAGGTGCTGACCTGGGTCTACTCCTCTGCCAGCAGCCCAGCAAATCTGGCTTCCAGGCTTGGAGACATGTCCATGTAGGACACACTGGCCGAGAAGTACAAAACACATGCTTAGTGTGAAAGTTCTGTCTTCTAATATTTTTCTGCCAAATTTCATTCAGTATTCTAGACTCATTTAAATTGTTTCTGGTTTCATGAGAATACGTACCAATACGATTTCATTAATATTAGGTCTGCTTGTCTATACAAAGCAAAAAAAAAAAAAAAAAAAAAAAAAGTCAAGTTTAAATGTGTTACAGACAACCCAAGTCCATTTTTATAAATCCCTAAAAACCCACAACTTGTCCTTTAAAAACTCTCACATCTCAACAGCCTGGGAAAATGTCAACTAGTGTACAGTAAGCAGCTTACAAGAGGAAACTCTACAGCATGCTTGCTCACCATGCTCATGGGGAACAGACTGGCTTTCACAGCACTGCTATGGCTTCTTATAAAGCCAGGAAGCACACAGTTTCATAAACTCACCATAATTGTATAGGTGCTAGAGAGCAATTTTATGAGCACCAATTCCTCCCCATTTCCCACTGATTTCATTATTAGATTAGAACGTTTCTCCACTAGAAAACATTGTGGTTCTAATTATATCTTCTTATTTCAAACTTTATTCTTTATTTTTTATTTTGGATAAAAATTCACAAACCACAATGTAAAGCCACAAAATGACATTTTTTTTTATACTTATACTAAAGACTTCCATGTTTCAAGAAACAGAGGTATGCCCCAGCTGAACTCCTGAGGTACAAAAATGAACAATTAGCCACAATATAGAAAAGTTCTCTCTAAAAGTCTTTATTATCAACTCAACTCCAGGTTACCGGAATTGTATCTAAAAAGAAGTGGAGACAGAGACTCACAAACAACGATTAAAAGAGAAGAACACATGAAAATAACGAGGTGCTACCATAACAACATTCAGATTATGGATTTGGGTTCAACATTACATGAGATAAATCTTGTTTTATTGGCTACCACATAGAATGTAAACCAGATATATCTTAATTACTGTAAGCCTGCTCAGAAGAGGGAACCAATGAATTGGGTCATTATATTTGTCAAAAAAAGGCGAGAAAAAAGTAAATGTATTCATTCATTCATCAGGTGGTTATTACATGCCTGCAGTTTCAAGGCGCTGTGCCAGAGCTTCAGGGGAATGCAAACAAGAGTCAGGCATCCCTGCCTCAAAAGAAAATACAGCCCTTGTGTGAGGACCTTGGTACATTCAGAAACACTGCCATTCTTCCCTCACGAGAGAAAATTAAATAAAGGATGGAAATTGCTTAAACATTCGCTTGTTTCCTTACTCTGCAGATAAGTAGATCTTGTGAGCTTCTGGCAATAATCATCCATGTGTTAATATAAGCAATTGCACTCATAGAGACAGAAGAATTTAGAAAGGAGCATTTGGTGCAGAGGGATACCAGACCAGGCAGAGGAGAAGGGAGCTTTCTTAGCCGATCTGAAAAAACTCTTTAATTGATAAAACTGTGGACTGTGTTCCTTTTTCTCATGGAATTTTGGCAATATCAATTAAATTCTTCAGTGGCTAAACTAATGCTGATAATAAAGTTTTAAAAGAGTGTGTGTTTAGTATGTTGGTCACTCAGTTTATTCATGAGTTTCCAAAAGCTAACATTGGTTGACTGTAAGTTCAAATTCCACTGTGAAACAATGCAATTCTTGAAAAAGAAGTTTTAAAAAGCTCATGATTTAGGTTATTGAATTTAGGAGATCAGATTACATAATTTTCACACAAGTGAAAAGGTTACTTTGTCCTCTGTACAGAACATGGGGGCCAAAAAAGTGGTCCAGCTTTGAATGTGTACCAGTAAAATGGAGATTTACTCCCTACAGACTGTGGAGTACAAGAACACAAAGAAGACCAGCCTAACAAAGAACAACACTTCAATGCCACAGGGAACTGAAAAAGCACACGGCTTTTCTTTCTTATCCTCTTCAGGAGCCACAGTATAACAGCCAGGTTTAAAAGCTGAAATCTAATGCTAGGTTTAAAAGCCATGCTACTCCCGTTTTCAGAATGGAGGTTTTGTCTGGAGATAAGATACATCAGAAGAAAAGGTGGACATTGACAGGTGGAGCTGCCCCCAATAAAATGATTGACTTCTCATCTCATTAAAATTGTCTACCTACACTGGACCCAACTTTGGCACATTCACCTCTCTCTGGTGTGTTGAACATCTTCTTACTGTATTTTAAGGGTATTTGAGGCATTTGAGGTAAACCTTCATATAGAGTGTCTAAACAAGCAAAGGAGCTAGATGATAAAGAAGTGCAAGCACGAAACGGAATATAACAAGATCAAAAAAATTATCTACATGTGACACAGAAGCAATATAGTTGAATAATCAAAACAAAACAATTGTTATTTAATGATGAGCATTCAGAAAAAATACACTCTTAAATTTCAAATTATGACACACAAATTTTGAAAGTGGTAGATAAACTTACAGGATTTTCTAAGAAGCAAGAAAATGAAGGCAAAGGTGTCCCACAATGGGTGAGAGACAGAGATGCCCTGCAACAGCACTCAGGAGAGTTTTATTTGGTGGGGGAAAGGGAGAGGGGAAAAGGAGAGAGAGAGAGAGAGAGAGAGAGAGAGAGAGAGAGAGAGAGAGAGAGAGAGAGAGACAGAGAGAGAGAGACAGAGAGAGACAGAGAGACAGAGAGACAGAGACAGAGAGAGACAGAGACAGAGAGAGAGAGAGACAGAGAGAGACACAGAGAGAGAGAGAGACAAAGAGAGAGAGAGAGACAAAGAGAGAGAGAGAGAGACAAAGAGAGAGAGACAGAGAGAGAGAGAGAGAGAGAGAGAGAGAGAGAGAGAGAGAGATGTGCATGCTACCTCTTGGCAAGAGGGAGAAGAGAGAAATCCAGCAAAGATGGAGAAATCTTTTCTTAAAGGGGACAGTAACATAGGATGACATCAGGATGATGGGCCGGCCAATCTGCTTTTTGGCCAGGATTCCAAGAAGTGGGACTGAATGCTAACAATGTGCACATAGACAATTTGCATCTTATTTGTATCTCTTCAATTTTCTTCTCTTATCGGTCTTGCAAGTGCTCCAAGCACTCTGGTGAAAAAGTGGGAACAGTTGACATCACCCTCTTGTTTCTGATTTTAATGGGGTTGCTTTGAGTTTTCCTCCATTTAGATGATGTTGGTTCTGGGTTTTCTTATTATTTTGAGTATGTTCCCTGCAGTTCTATTGTCTCTAGGATTTCTATTGTGAAGGAGTATTAGATTCCATCAAAGTGTCTATTGAAACAATCATGTAAATTTTATTTTAATGTTCATGTCCTAATTTGAAAGAAAATGGCCCCCAAGGGGAGTGGCACTACTAGAAGGTGTGGATTGTTGGAGTGGGTGTAGCCTTGTAGGAAGAAGTGTGTCACTGTGGGGGTAGGCTTTGAAGTCTCCTTTGGTCAAGTTATGCTCAGTGTGACACAGTTCACTTTCTGTTGCCTGAGGATCAAAATGTAAAGCTCTCAGCTCCTTCTCTAGCACCATGTCCACCATGATGATAATGAACTAAACCTCTGCAACTGTAAGCCACCCCAATTAAATGTTTTTCCTTTGTAAGAGCTATCACGGTCGTGGTGTCTCTTCACAGCAATAGAAACTCTAACTAAGACAGTCCATTATACGATTTATTAATTTATTGATTTTCATATGTTGAATGACTCCTGTTTCTCCAAGAAAAACCAATTTGATGTGCTAGATGACCTTGTTTATATATGTCTGTATTTGGACTACAAGTACTTTATAGGGGACTTTTACATGAATATTCATGGGAAAATTTGGTTTTCTTTTTTTGTTGCTGTTGTTTTGTTTTTACCTGGGTTTTAGTACTAGAGCAATACTGGCTTTATAGGAGCTTGGGACCCTTCCTTCTGTTCCCTTCCTTCCTTTCTTTATGAATAATTTTAAAATTGTGGTCGTAGATCTTTAAAAGTCTGGTAGAATTCTGCTATGAATCTACCTAGACCTGGGCTTTTTTTCTTTTAAAATTTACAGACTTATTACCGTTTGATCTCTTTATTTGTTAAGAGTTTATTTAAATTATTGAACTGTTGGTCTAATGATAGTAGTTTAGAAAATTTAGAACCATGTCCATTTCTTTTAGATTTTCTATCTTAATAAAATATAGAGTTTTAAAATCTGCCCTTATAATATTCTGAATTTCATTTGTGTCTGTTGTAATGTTTCCCTATTTATCTTCAATTCTTTTGGTTAATTGCACCATGGGTCTGTCAACCTCTTCTGAAACAAACAAACAAACAAATAATTCTTAGAAATCTTGATTCTTTGTTACTTCAAAAATTTTTTTTTTGCTTTGTTTTGTATTGGTCTTAATAATTTCTGCTCTGATTTTTATTGTTTCTTCCCACCTCTCGGTTTTTTTGTTTTTACAAAATTCTTGAATTGCATTATTAAGTCAGGTTTTGTGTTTGTGAGTGCATTTTTTTTCTATTTTTCTTTTTAAATGTAGGCACTTAGAACTCCAAACTTACGAATTAGGACTGCTTTAATGTGTTTCTGAGAGTTTTATACATTGCATTTTCACTTCATTTAGTTTCAGGATTTCAAATATTTCTTTCTTTGTTTCTTCTTAGACCCACTCATCATTCATTGATGTGTTGCTTCATCTCCATGGGTGTGTGTAATTACTAGAGACTTGTTTGCTGTTGCTTTTTTAGTTTTATAGCAGTGTGATCACATAGTTATTTCTAATCTATCTGAACTTAAGATTTGTTTTGTGTCTGATCATGTGATCCACTTTACAGAAGCCTCCATGAATTGCTGAGTAGACTGTACATTTTTTTGTTGTTTTTGTGGAATAATTTGTTTTTTTTAAGCTATAACACTATGGGGATTTTTTTCTGGACCTGTCTGTTTAGTGTTTTTCATTCTTCCTGTATTTGCATGTATATGTTTTTCCTTAATTTGGGGAAGTTTCCTTCTATGGTCTTGTTGAAGATCTGGTCTATTCCATTGGCCTGGAATTTGTCTCCTTCTTACCTAGTCATAAGTCAAGGATTTGGTCCTTGCACTGTGTCCCATAGTTTCTGCATGTATCTTCCTTGTGTATTTTGTTTGGCTAATTTTTTCACATTATTTGCCTATGGGGTCTAATGCACCTACTTTATCTTTTAGTCTTGACATTTTATCTTCAATCATTCTACTTGTAAGACATTCCACTGAGTTCTCTAATTTAGCTATAGAGTTTTTCAAGTTCATCTTAATTTCAGTTTAGCTCTCTTCAATAATTTTATCTCTTTATTGCAAATCTTGGATTATCTTCATCAGTTTATTTACTTTGTGTTTTCTTGGGCACCAGTCAGGCATTTATTGCCATTCTTTTTAAGTTTATAAAATGTTTTTTGTCTTCTTTAGTATCTCTGAATTCTTTGATGAAGGTCATGATTATTCTATGCAATAGATCTACTGGATGCCATTTTTATGAGACTTGTAGATATGGGATGAGATATACTACAATGAATGGGGTATGAAACCCAGACTAGGTATGGGATTAGAGAAGGTACAGGCAAAGGAAGAGTGTAGAAGGCTCATCAGACTGGAAAGGAGCACAGGATGTGAAACTTTGGATAGGTCATGAAGTTTGAATGTTGTAGGCATGCTAGGGTCAGGCTGGCTCTCCAGGTAGTGCTGGTGCACAGGATCCAGAATGAATATATTCTAAAGTGACACTGTGTCCATCACTCTGAGGACAGAACTATTAAAGCCGTAGGCCTAAAGAGACTGTAATCCCCCATAGGAATCTCATACTGAGAGAATGAAAAGGCTGAAGCCTGATACCAGAGTGATCCTGCCTCACTGAAAGAGATTTCAAGTATTTCAAAGAACTTAGTAGGCTACCCTATGGAGAGATGGGGATAAAGATGGGCCAGTGGTGAACAGGATCACCACTCTGCTGGGACTGCTGCTATGCACATAACCCTGTCCCTCTATTTAATCTCATTTTGGGACCCCAAAGACAGACTGGAGGGGGATCACTGAGACTCTTTGTCCTTTTCCCCAATGTCTTCACACTGGGCAAGTCTTCTTCCTTATAAATTTTATAATTAATGTGGTTGTTCTGATTGCCTTCTCAAAGACAGGTGGCTGAACCAGGCTTCTGGATATACAGACTGTGACTCCAACGTCTGGTAACAGTTTCTACATTCCAGGTTTTACATTAGGATCTTTGATTCATGTTAAATGATTTTTGCTCAGAGTGAGACATATGGATCTACTTTGTCTTTTTTTATGTGTTTTCCCAGCACTTTTCACACAACTAAGAAATGGAACCCAGCCTAGATGTTGATCAACAGATGAATGGGTAAGGGAAATTGCTACATATGCCCAATGGAATTTCATTCACCTGTAAAGAAAAATAAAACTATCAGGAAAACAGAAGAAACTTAAAATTGCATTAAGCAAAGTGGCCCAAACTCAGAAAGGTAAATACTAAATATTTTCATTCATATGTAGATTCTACATTATAATTTTTATGTATGTGCAGATGTGTGTATATCTATCTGTGTTATAAAACTGGAAAGGAGACATGGAAAGGGCAGAAAAAGTCTTAAGGGAGGGTTGGGAAAGAAAAAAAAGAAGTGAATAAACAGAATAAATGTGGTGTGAGAACAAAAGGTCATCTAACTAATGGAGAGAAGGGACAGAAGAGGTGGGAGAAGAGGGTAGGGGAGAGAAGTGGGAAGGGAGGATCAACCAAAACAAAGTAAGCATAAAAATGCCACCAGGAAACCCACTGCTCAGTATGACAAACTTAAGACCAAAGAAATTAACAATAATAAAATGAAAAAGGAAAACAACTTTATGCCAAAGAGCTTAGAGAATGTTTAAGTTAGGTGACAAGCCCTTTTGGTCCACAGTAAAAACTACAAATAAGAAAGGCAAAAAGAAGGAAGGAAGGAAGGAAGGAAGGAAGGAAGGAAGGAAGGAAGGAAGGAAGGAAGGAAGGAAGGAAGGGGAAAAAAGAGAGAGATTGCCTCATATTCTTTATGCTCGGTGTAAATATTTGGTTATTATTATTTTTCAAGGTAATTGAAGTTTCAAAATTGTATCTTTCCTTGGTTTGTTACAGTTTTAAGAAAGGAATGACACAAATGAACATGCATAATATTTCGGCACCAGGGCTGACAAGAAGACTCAACAAAGTCTTGTTTCTAAGTCTGATGACCAGAGTTCAATCCCCAGGACTCATGTGGTGGAAGGAAAGAACTAACCTCTACAAGTTCTTCTTTGAGCTGCACACATGTGATGCAGCATGGACACACACACACACACACACACACACACACACACACACACACGAAACAAATAAAAATGTGATAATTTCTTTAAATGAAACAATACAAAAGATTATAAACCTAATGTTTTATTACTTAATGGTAGAGCAATATCAAACACATTTTACAACTTTAAACAAGGAATCTAGTTATTTAAATTTTTTTAATTTAAGACATTGAAATATCTTTAAAATATCTACATCATATCTATATCCAATACTCAAATAGCATTTTTTTCTAACAAACTTTTATTGATATGCACTATAGATCTGAAAAAACCAGTAGTGTATAGGTACTAGAAGGGAGAGAGTTGGTTCATCTGGACTCCGGCAGGGTCTGGAATGCACTGGCAGTATGGCCACTGCCAGCTTTCCTCAAGTCTTGGGTAAAGATGGTTCCTGTTTTGGTTCAGCAGTGAAAACAGCAACAGTTCTTGCCTTTGTTGCCCTGCTGACACCTGTGACCTTCCAATGATGACTATGTGAATAGCCTTGAATGGAATAAAGAAAAAAAGAGATTTTCCTGCTTTTAGGATTCATTTTTTTTTTTTGACATTTTTGCTTCATGGACTTTATAAATGTTATTTGTTTTGAACTAGGCAATAAATATCCAGCTGAAAAGCTGAACAATTCAAATGAGCCATTAAAGTAATTAATTTCATAGTGTTTTTCATTTTATGGGTTTAAAGCTTTCATGGAAAAACTGAACCTTATTTAAAAACATACTTTAAGTGATCACATGGCTTTTACAGCCTATACCTGTATTTTTTGGTAAATGTCGATTATCCTTTGAACTTAGTAGTTTTTCCTTTGGGATAAAATTCATGTTAATTATTTCTAAATTGTGACTTTTAACACTCGTATTAGTGGCTAGAAGAAACAACTTAAGAGTTCCCACATGCTTTAACAAGGTAACATTACAGTTACTTAGAAAAACACCATGATTAAAAGAAAGATAAATTAGAGGGCAGTTTCCAAATGGCTGCTTTTTGATACTGGAGTGGTATGATGACAAAGTCAGAGGACTTTATAACACAGGTGTCTGCAAGGAGCTCAAGAGCATTTCATGTGCCGTGAGCAAGAGAGCTGCATGCTCATTATGGCGAGGTTCACAAAGTATCAAATGGCACTGAGCTTTGCCATCTGCGCCTGTAATCCAGAAAATTATACCTGATGCAAAGTACAGCTTTGGAAACCTGTAATGTAATGGAAACTATTCTAAAGGAGACAGCATGGGCTTTCTGGGGTGGTGTGTGCAGACTCAGTGTGGAATGGCCACACTACAGGGTTTTCTCAATTGGCACACCCTTTCAAGTACACACTCTTTTTCAGTTCCATGGCAAAGGTGTTTCCTGTAATGCATGCCACAGAGCTCATACTCCAGACTGAGAGTGGTATGAATGATTTCATGATATACATCTGAATAATGGCCATTTGTCTAAGACCAAAGCTTTATAACTTCTACTACTTTATATTCTGTTCATAGCATCATGTAGCATCATTATCTACAATTACTTTCATTACTGATGGATCTCTCTCTCTCTTTTTTTTTTTTTTTCCTACATTAGGTTGTACTTCATTTCAGGGTGACATTCTTGAAGAGCTCACCACAGGGCACCATAATATAATTATGTAAACTCAAACTGCTCTTGTTGGATCAAA
Source organism: Onychomys torridus (assembly GCF_903995425.1). Classification (NCBI taxonomy): domain Eukaryota; kingdom Metazoa; phylum Chordata; class Mammalia; order Rodentia; family Cricetidae; genus Onychomys; species Onychomys torridus. The sequence continues at coordinate 85,181,724 of NC_050449.1, forward strand.
CAATATATTCAATATATGTTAAGTTCAGGTCTGCCAGAATCAGCTTTGCAAGAATAAAGTTTAGTATACCAACAACATTGGCAGGGCACAGATCATGAAAGGAATCACTTACTAGCTGTAGGTACTATGGTTTATGCCACCAAGAAGACTAAGGATGTCTAGAGGCTTAGGGAAGTGGTAAAATTACATTGTGTGGGACTGTATGTAATGGTGACTTCAGCTTGAGAATTCTCAATGTAAAAGTACAGCTCTTATCTGTGGTGATACATTGTGTACCCCAATAAAGCTTACTTGAAAATTGTGTATCCCCATAAAGCTTGCCTGGGGATCAGAGAACAGAGCCAGCCACTAAATTAGACATAGAGGTCAGGCAGTGGTGGAACACACTTTGAATCTTATCACTCGGGAGGCAGAGATCCATCTTGATCTCTGTGAGTTCAAGGCCACACTGGGCTACATGAAATAGAACCAGGCAGTGGTGACACACACCTTTAATCCCAGGAAATAATGTGGCAGAATACGGAAAGGTATATAAGGCATGAGGAAACAGGAATTCTCTCTCTTGAGGCTGAGGACTTCATATAGGTAAGCTAGTGGCTGGCTGTTCTGCTTCTCTGATCTTTCAGGGAAGCTTTATTGGGGTATACAATATATCACCACTTATCTCAAACAAGGCAAGATTACTCTGCAGTCAAATATGAGTGAGCATGGCCTGTGAACACAGGCTCATGTTTCACAAAACACAGTCTTCCAACATGGTAGCAGCTTCATGAAGTTCTGATTGCAATAAAACAAAGTCATAAATCAGTATTATAAAATATATGTGTGGGAACATTAGGCAGGTTGTAGACATGTGAGGAAATCTCTGCTATAGGCCTTGGATGCTATCTGATGACATTCTTTGCCATCTGGTTGGTGGAAGTTAGTGGTCCCTTATACACTATCAATAGATTTACTTGATAGTCACAAGGATGGGTATTAGGAAAACACAGCAGCGAGCAATGAATGGCCATAATTGGAGTTAAAGGTAACCCAAATCACTTGGTTCTTGACCTGAGACATTCCATCTTTCCACAATCACAGAGGTTCTATTTTCTCTTTTCACCTTTGTGCTTTATGTGGGTTCTGGAAGTCAAATTCACGTCTTCAGTGTTGTGAGGCAAGCGTCTTTACTTGCCAAGTCATTTTATAGGCCTATCACTGAGGAGGCCCCCCCACACACACCTTTTTGTTTGTTTGTTTGTTTGATTTTTTGAGACAGGGTTTCTCTGTATCCTGGCTGTCCTGGAAATCACTCTGTAAACCATGCTACTCTCAATCTCAGAGATCTATAGACCATGCTAGCCTTGATCTCAGTGATCCATCTGTCTCTGCCTCCCAACTACAGGGATTAACAGTGTGTGCTACCACCACCACTCAGCTTCAATCTGTGTTGAAGAATCTTTAATATAGGTGTGGCTTTAAAAAAAAAAAACAATCCATAGATGAATTAATCAGTCAGAGAGTAGGGACATGAGGTTATGATGAAGATTTTTAAATAAAATTCTATAAGAAAGTGCTACTCACAGAGGAGTAAAATAATCTCACTGTGGGGAAAAAAAGCACAGAATACAGAGCTGATCCAGGAAGCCCCAGTGCAAGGCTGACTCTAGAGACTCCTCAGAGTCTCAAAATTACGTGTTGGACTGGTTCCAGATTCTAGGGGCAGGACAAGGAGTCAAGTAAAGTCAACTAGGACTCTATTGCCTTTAATATTTTAGGGATATTTTCAAGAAAGGAGTATAAATGCTGTGAATGTAAAACAGGATAAGGATGTTATGGCAGGCTGGTATCTTAGTTAAGGTTTTCATTGCTGTGAAGAGACACCATGACTATGGCAACTCTTACAAAGGAAGACATTTAATTGGGCTGGTTTACAGATTTGGAGTTTTAACCCATTATTGTCATGGTGGGATATGGTGGTGTGCAGGCAGACATGGTGCTGGAGAAGGCGCTGAAGAGTTCTACATCTTGATCTGAAGGTAGCAAGAGAGACTGTTTACAGGGAGAAGCTTGAACATATATGAGACCTCAAAGTCTACCTAGACAGTGACACACTTCCTCCAGCAAGGGCACACCGCCTAATAGTGCCACTTTCAATGGGCCAAGTATTCAAATACGTAAGTCTATGCAGGGCATACCAGCATATTCAAACCACCAGCAATGGCTACCATAGTAGCAGGGATGGGACTGTCAAGGAATGAATGATCTGAGTAGATAGAAAACAGGCTTATTTAGTCTACTGTAAGGGGCAGCAGACTAGACATTAAAAATGCCACCTGTAGCATGAGGCACTGAATTGCAATGTCTTTGTTTTAGGGTGAGGTGCTACTTTGCAGCTTCTTAGCATCTCATTCCTGCCATGTGATTAAGGTAGTCAAAATGGTTTGTGTATGGTCTTGGAAGGTTGGCATGAGTTGTGTTGTGTGTGTGTAATAAGTAGTCATGAGATCTTTAGCATGCAAATAAGTACTATCGTAAGTGACTAGTATGAACTATATGAAGAAACCTAGCTTACAGCACTATGTAATTAGCAGTATGGCTCAAGGCAAACTTTTCTTTTTGGGTTTTCTTGAATAAGCTTGAGAAAAACTCTCTAATGAAACTGCAATAATAAATAATGCTGGTTCATGGAGAAGTTGAGACCAATTGCCTCTTAAAATGATTCTTTTAAGGGAAGTGTTGTAACCATGGGGCCATGACCAGGCCTTGAGATGGGAGAACCTTAGAAGACATAGCTTAAAATGAAAGATAAGAAAAGATAACACTCACAAACAGCATGGCAGGGAACCTGAGAGAGTCTTCCAAGAAAACCACAAACAAAAAGAAGGTATGGCTTTTGTTAAGTTTTATTGGGTAATGGGAAATTCCACCCTACATTAATTTAGTTTAACACAGTGACTCCTGTTATGCATGGAGCCAATACTAGATGGGACCCTAAGTTTCTCTTCCAGCTATAACAGAAAACACTCAGTTTGATACAACGTTTTCAAAGTAACAGATTGTAGAAGGGCATGGCCTTCTTGTGTGTGTGTGGGTCATTGGATTCCCTTTCAGTTCTTTGTCTCACTGATAAAAGAATTTAAAAACAGGCTTACAAGCATTCTAGATGACTATTTTATTAAACATTTATAGAAAAACAACAGTACATGAAGCTAAAAACCCCAGCAAGCACAAAGCACAGAGCGAGGGGATGTAGAGAAAAAGGCATGCTTTTTCAGGTAGGCATGGAGGTCTGAGAAATGGTTAGAAGGGCCAAAGTGTGAGAGTAAATAGGCTTAGGAATGGTGAACCATATGTCTGAGAGAGGGCACCCGATTCTAGCCTCTTGTGCTCCATAGCAAAAGACTGCATCAGGGACACGTGTTAAGAAATAGGAATAGCATATTGAACCACAAAAGACTCCAGATAGCCAAAAACAATCCCGAGTAAAAAGAACAATGCTGGAGGGATTGCAATTCCAGACCTCCAGATATATTACAGAGCCATAGTAACAAAAACAATATGGTACTGACATAAAAAAACATACCTGCAGATCAATGGAACAAAACAGGAGACAGAAATGCGAGTACATATAATTAAAGCCATCTAATATTTGTCAAAGATGTCAAAACCACACACTGAGCAAAGGCAACATCGCCAACAAATGGTGCTGGGAAAACTGGATATCTACACGTAGAAGAATAAAAACAGAGCCATATCTATCACCCTGCACAAAAATCTGACTCCAAATGGAATCAAAGACCTAAATGTGAAACCTGGAACACTGAACCTGCTAGAAGAAGTACACATGGGGAATACCCTACATGCCATAGATGTAGGAAAAGATTTTTGAATAGGGCCCACTTTGCTAGGAATTGAGGCCAGCAATCGATAAGCAAGACCTCTAAAACTGAAAAGCTTCTGAACAGCTAAAGAAACAATCAGTGCAGATTTTGGGACGAAGCCAACTTGTTTATGGTGGACAATCTTTTTGATGTGCTTTGGATTTGCATTTGTAAGTTTTTTTGTTTTTTTTTTTTCTCCTGAGACAGGGTTTCTCTGTATAGCTTAGTGCCTTTCCTGGAACTCACTAGGTAGATCAGGCTGGCCTTGAACTCACAAAAATCTGCATGGCTCCACTTCCCAAGTGCTGGGATTAAAGGCATGCGCCACCACTGCCAGGCCATTTGTAAGTATTTTATTGAGAATTTTTGTACATATGTTCATTAAAGGTATTGGGACATGATTTTCTTTTTCTTTTTTTAAATCTTCATCTGATTTTGGTATCAGGGTAATCCACACATTGTAAGAAGAGTTAGAAAGCACTCCTTTTCTATTTTATGGAATAATTGGCAAAGTGGTGGTAGTTCTTTGAGGGTCTGGTAAAATTCTGTCCTGAACGAATCTGGCTATGGGCTTTGTTTCGTCGGGAGATTTTTAATTACTGCCTATATCTCATTGTTTACTATGGGTCTATTTAAATTATTTTCTTCATCTTAGTTTAATTTTGCTAGGTCATACATATGTATTGAGAAATACGTCACCCATTTGTTTTATGCATTCCAGTTTAGTGTAGTACAGATTTTTAAAGTTTGTCTGTATGATTCACTGAATTTTCTCAGAATCTTTGTAATGTTTCTTTCTTTGTCTATAATTTTATTAATTTATGTCTTCTTTATCTTTCTTTTAGTTAATTTGGCTAAATGTTTGCCAATTTTAAGTCTTTGAAAAGAACCAACTCTTGGTTTCATAGATTTTTTTGTTTGTTTGTTTGAATTTCATTAAATTCAGCGTTGGCTTTTATAATTTCTACCCATCTTATCTTTTTTGGTGTTGTTTGTTCTTGTTTTTCTAATACTTTTGGATGCAGCATTAAGTTATTAATGTAGGATTTCTCCAGTTTTTTTTTTTTTTTTTTTTAAATTTTAAATGTGTACATCATACTATATACTTTACTGTTGGGATTTCCTTCATTCTGTCCCATAAGATTTTGGTATGTTATGTTTTCATTTTCATTCAATTCTAGATACTTTTAGTTTTTCTTTTTGATTTCTTCTTTCACCCAATTTTGATTCAGTAGGGTGTTGTTTAACTTCCATGACTGTACTTCCTCTTGTTGTTGATATCTGGTTTATTCCTGTGTGGCTACATGATGTGCAGGTTGTTATTTCAGTATTCCTAAGTTTGTTGATTCTTGCTTTGTATCTCAGTATGTGGCTGGCTTTAGAAAACATTCCATGGGCTATTGAGGAGGAACTATATTCTTTAGTGCTTGGGTGGAAGGTGAGATCCATTTTGATCTATGATGTTATTTAGCCTCTAAGTTTTTCTATTTATTTTTTTGTCTTGGTCTATTGATAAAAGAAGGTAGAGTATTGAAGTCACACACTATCACTGTGTTAGGGTCAATTCATGATTTTAAATATGTTAATTTTAAAACCCTTTCTTTTACAAAACTGGTATCCCTATGTTTGGCACATAAATGTTTAGAATTGTAATATCCTCTCAGTGGATTTTCCTTTAATAATTATGAAGTGTCTTTCCTTATCTCTTCTGATCAGTTTTGGCTTGAAGTTATTTTGTCAGATACTAGACTAGCTATTCTGCTGTCTGTTTGTTACATTTGCTTGAAAACTTTTTCCCACCTTTTAGCCTAAGGTATGTCTATCCTACATAGTAACGCGTTTCTCAGAGGCAGCAAAAAGATGGATTCTGTTTTTTAATCTAATCTTTTAATCTGCATCGTTTTTTGCTGGGGAACCAAGACTTAATACTGAAGTTATTATTGAACAATATTAATTCTTGTTATTTTCTTGTAACATTGCTCTTAGACTTCTTTTGGTTAACTGTTCTGGGATTATATATTCCTTTTGCCCTCTTGGGTATATTTGCACTTCTCTTCAGCATGAAGTGCCCCTTATAATATCCTTTACAGAGCTGGGTTTATGAGTACACATTCCTTAAATCTGTTTGTTTTGTTGTTGTTGTTGTTTTCTTGAGACAGGGGTTCTCTGTGTAGCTTTTGGAGCCTGTCCTGGAACTCACTTTGTAGACTGGCTTCGAACTCACAGATCCACTTGCCTCCTGAGTGCTGGGATTAAAGGCATGTACAACCACCACCACCACCCAGCCCTTAAATCTGTGTTGTTTTTTTTTTTTCTTTTTGTGGAGCTGAGGATCGAACCCAGGGCCTTGTGCTTGCTAGGCAAGCACTCTACCACTGAGCTAAATCCCCAACCCTAAATCTGTTTTTATAATGAAAAGTTTTTCTTTCTCCTAAAATTGTGCCTGATAGATTTTTGAGTATAGTAGTCTGCACTGGCATCTATGGTCATTTAGAACTTACAGGACATCAGCCTGGCCCCTCTGGTTTTCAAGTACTAGCTTTCTGTCTACTTGGTGTTCTGTATGCCTCTTATACCTTAATAGGTATCTCTTTCTTCATATTTTGGTAATTTTCTTCTATGATTTTGTTGAAAATATTTTTTGACATTTTACCAGTTTCTTCTTTTTCTGGTATATCTATTATTCATAAGTTTGTTCTTTTTATAGTGTCCCAGATTTTCTGCTGTTCTACTCCTGTTTTTCTTCGATCATTTCCTCTACCTGGTCTTCAATACTTCATATTATTGCTATAATCTGATCCAACCTATTGTTTAGACTTTCAGGGACTTAAGAGTCCTTCCTTTTCCAGTAAGTGGGTGCTCAGTCAATTCCTCAATCCCTCCTCCCTTTCTTCAGCAGGACTCCGGGAGCTAGGCCCACTGCTTGGCTGTGGGTCTCTGTATAACTGAATATACCTAGAAAAACAGGTTCTGACTGCCACCTAGGGAAGACAGAGGGGTCCAGTGTCTGTCTGATTCTCTTATAAGCTCCAATGAATCCAATACTGAAAATGGTTGGTAACGACTTATTTCTTATAGGCCAAGGAACTCTCAAAAGTGCTGGACCACATATTCCCTGAGCCTTTACAGGACTTTTACATATCACCTGCCTCTCAAAGGTATACAGCATGTGCTTTTCTGGAGCATGCTCTGTTCTTCAGAAGCCCAGGGAAGTCCTAGTCTTCACTAAGTGGCTTCTTTTACATGTTAATCTTGATGTTTCATTCCAGTTCCTATTCTCTGGTCACAGCCTGATATCTGAGTGGAAAGGTGAGGAGGGGAGGGGAAGGGAGGGAAAGGGGAGGGGAACGGGAGGGGAGGGGACAGGAAAGAGGACTCTGGCAGTCTGTGATCTGACAGGGACTGTTCCCATTTTTCTCATCGAAACCAGGCTGTATCCAGCAGTAAGTATCATTCTACACTGTGTAAACAATGGCTTTTCAGACTGTGTCTTTCCCTGATAGACTCCATTTTTTCTTTTTTAATTAATTTTTATGTATTTTATTTAACGTTTTTCCATTTATTTTATATACCGACTACAGTTTCCCCTCCTCCTCTCCTCCTGTTCCCCTATCCCCTCTGCCTCCCATCTACTCCCTCCCCACCCACTCCTCCATTTCCATTCAGAAAGGGGCAGACCTCCCATAGGCTTGAACAAATTATGGCTCATCAAACAGAGGCAGGACTGAGCTCCTCTCCCTGTATAAAGGCTGGACAAGGTAACACAGCACGGGGAACAGGTTCTCCAAAGTCAGCTAAGTGCCAGGGACAGGTCCTGATCTCACTACTGGGAGCCCCATAAACAGACCAAGCTACACAACCTTCACACACATGTAGAGGGCCTAGGTTGGTCCATGCAGGCTCCCTAGCTGTTGGTTCAGAGTCCATGAGCTTCCAAGAGCTCAGGTCAGCTATCTCTGTGGGTTCCTCCATGATGACCTTGACCCCCATGGCTTGTACAATCCCTCCTCCCTTTCTTCAGCAGGACTCCGGGAGCTAGGCCCACTGCTTGGCTGTGGATCTCTGTATCTGCTTCCATCAGTTACTGGATAAATGCTTTCTGACATAACTATGACAATTATGGTAGTTGCCAATCTGATTACAGTAGACGGCCAGTTCAGGCACCCTCTTCACTAGGAGTCTTAGCTGGGGTCATCCTTGTGGATTCCTGAGAGTTTCCCTGGCACCAGGTTTCTCCCTAACCCTGAAATGCGTCCGTCCCCCTCATCAAGACAGCTAGACTCCATTTTGCAAGCAGATTCCATTTTGAGGAGGGAGGATAACAGTGCATTTGGTAGACATGCAAACAACCCATCTGTCTGGCACTATCTAACAAGTACAGAGTGATGGTTAACTTATACAGAAAAGCAGAGAGTTACCTGATTAATTTATCAAAGAAAATTGGGACTATTAGAGCATAAAGGAATGTTAAAATCATATCAGGAAAAGTAGGCCCCAAAACTTACTGAGTATCAGGCAGGGAAAAGGTTAATCTTGGACCCCACACTTGGACCACATAAAGAGGAAGACACCTAACACTGCCTTGCTGTGAGTCCCACAGCCATATCATCTGATCACCCAGTGTGTGCAACAAAGGATAAACAGGCAGAGGGCTCCCAACTGTCCCAGGGACTTCAAACAAACTCAGTGGGTATATTGAACCACCATTCATCACCCTTTGTCTGTCTATCTGGACCTGTCATCCAACTGTGCATGCATTCTCTGGATCTGATCCTGCCCTTCACCTCTATAGCTACCACAGTCCCACACCTCACTCCTGCAACTCAACTCTGACCTTATAGTCTGTCTCCATGGCAGCGACAGTAAGAGCAGCAGCACTTCCATCAGATTTCCATCTGGGCTCCCATATTCTTCCTGCAGAGACTTTCATGCCTCTCACTTAGTTTCCCAGCTTCTGACTCAGATTCTTTGAAACTCCTTGTGATGATACTGTGTTCCCCAAAATATTGTGCACCCTAATAAACTTATCTGGGGGTCAGAGAACAGAACCGCCACTAGACAGACAGAGGCCAGAAAATGGTGGCACACACGCCTTTAATCCTATCACTTGGGAGGCAGAGATCCATCTGGATCTCTGTGGGTTTAAAGCCACACTGGAAACAGCCAGGCATGGGGACTCACGCCTTTAAGCCCAGGAAGTGATGGCAGGAAGCAGAAAGATTTATAAGGCATGAGGACCAGGAACTAGGCTGGTTAAGCTTATAGGATTCGAGCAGCAGTTCAGCTGAGATCCATTTGGATGAGGACTCAGAGACTTCCAGTCTGAGGAAACAAAATCAGCTGAGGAACTGGCAAGGTGAGGTGGCTGTGGCTTGTTCTGCTTCTCTGATCCTGCAGCATTCACCCCAATAACTAGCACAGGGTTTGTTTTTATTAATATGACCTTTTAAGATTTGTGTTACACGGGTTGGGGATTTAGCTCAGTGGTAGAGTGTTTGCCTAGCAAGCGCAAGGCCCTGGGTTCGATCCTCAGCTCAAAAAAAAAAAAAAGATTTGTGCTACAACTCCTTAAATTCTGATTCAACCTCTTTAACCTTTTTAGTTATTCTGTAACTGACATGTATTATGGTGTGATATGTGAAGTGTGGTCTAAGAGCTATTACTAGTTATTAAGATTGAAAAGAAGGCACTTGTATTTACTTTGGCTAGTGTCTTAAGAGTTTCTATTGCTGTGATGAAATGCCATGACCAGAATCAACTTGTGGGAGGAAAGGGTTTATTCCACAAAACAGGCAAGTCCATCATCAAAAGAAGCCAGGGCAGGAACTTGAGGCAGGAATTGAAGCTGACAGAGAAGTAGTGCTGCCCACTGGCTTACTCTTCGTGGCTTGCTCAGCCTGCTTTCTTTTAGCATCCAGGACCACTATCCCAAGGGTGACACCACTCCCAAAGGGCTAGGCTCTTCTACGTCAATCCCTAATTAAGAAAATGCATTACAGATTTGTCTACATTCTAATCCTATGGAGACATCTTCCTCAATTGAGAATTCCTCTTTACAAATGACTGTAGCTGTGCCAAGTTGATATAAAACTAGCCAACCCAACTGGCTTTCAGGAAAATGGGCCTACTTGCCACACACTGTGAATTAATTTTTGTTCAATAAATCCTGACATTGTTGAAGGACCCAAACATATTTGTCTATGTTCCTAGCATAGTGTGTTCATGTGATGGTCTTTTATTCTTGGCCTTCTCTCCACAGACATGTGTACTTATTTGGTGTAATGAAAAGACTCCTCATACTTTACTGGGAAATGAAACTGAGGGAGGCCCTGGGTCACCGAAGTGGTTCAATGACTTAAAGCCTTTTGACCAGAGTGTCACCCCCAAATTTACAGTATAAAGAGATAACTCACTCCTGCAAAGTTGTTCTTTGACAGCCTCCCACATCTCTTGTAGCATATCCCCCCCCCCCACTAAAAATAAAATGTAAATTAAATCTTAGGCCCCCTTTTCTAAGAGCTCCATGGCAGAGCTTAAGAGATGTTTTCTTAAGAATTCTTCCAGATTATGACCCGGCTTCTTTTCTAATCAAGACTGAGCCACAACTCCCAGTCACCCCTCACATTTACAGTGTGAGGCTTGAGCCTTCTTAACTTCAGGACTGCATGCCCCTGGGTCTTACTTTATTAAGGAGATGAGAACACTGGAAAACAAGAGAACCAGAAAGAACTCATTAGAAAGTACTGTTGAACAGGAAAAGGAGACAGTAGCCATGGCTAGTCATACTTGGTGAAGCTTTAGTGTTATCTGTTCTAACAGATCTGTTGTAACTCTGGACCTGAGTGAAACATAGTTGGATGGTAAAGGCAGACACCACAAATGTCTGCTGCTGGGCTTGTGGGGTGACTCACAGCACAGAGGGCTCTGTCCCAGGCATTCTCACTAGTCAGAAAACATCTGCTAGACTCATCTTCTCAGAATACCATGTACGATTTGGCTCTCCCTTTGGTCCTGGCCTACTTCTGTTATTTTAACTTGGCTGAGTTAGTTTTATGTCTGACATCATTTTCCAATGTACATGGATTTCACAACTGGAATCTACCTAGGGACAATTGATTCCATATAAGATGACTAAAACATGTAATTAAGATTTAAAAATGATATTTAATCTAAAAGTATTGGATGGGAACCAAGATTTCTTATAGAAAACTATCTGCTTATTTATCCCTAATAACACATAAGAAATGAGAATAAATTAAAAAAAAATCACAATACAAATCAATCAATGCTCCCTGTTAAAAGTAACTAACTTCGTTTGCTGAGGATCTGATAATTTAATTTAATTATCCCTTACTGGCTGAAAAAAACATTCAACCTTAAAATATATATATATATTAATTACCTGGGACATCATCTTTGCTTAGATTACAGCTTGAAACACTGGAAAATGGCTGGGGCCCCTGGAGCATGTTACAAACCTCTCATACTTAAAGGGTAGTGTCAGCGTTGTGGTAACTTAACCATCCTTAAGTGGGGAAGGCTGCACTCTGATGTGCTCAGAAAACACCCAGTTTAGATGGAGTCACAAAGGAATGCTCTGCTGATTCTCTTTCTCCATGTGGCTTCCACTCCCTTCTGAGGTTTAGATCTTAAACTTGTATCCCGACCACTCACATGCCACTCTCCTTCCCCTAAACTTCTCTTTTGCGGATCCATTTTGTCTGTCTGACTTTACTGGTTTCCTCTCCCTCTTTCTTTCTTTCTTTCACGTCTTGGCTCTCTGGTTATTTTCTTTCCAGTTTGTTTCTTATAACAGTCCTTTCTCTGTTATGTTCCACCCCAGTTATGAAGTATGTTCCCAGAGCATTACTTCTCCTTCACTCGACAAGTATTCACTGAGTAAATATTCCTTGACATGTTTCCTCCTACACCCACATGCAGACCATCAAATTTGTTGGCTGTACAATAAAACTTATTGAGAAATTGACTTTGATTTATTAGTACCAATGTGGTTAAAGCCACCACGGTCTCTTTGCTGGGCTTCAGTCTTTAAATCGGTCTCTAGTGTTGCTTTTCGCCATCTCCTGCCCCTTGGTTTCTTCATCCAACATCTGGAATCTCTTTCTTTCTTAACCCACCTCAAAGTACACTTCTGCTCTGCTTAAAATGTTCACAGGACTTTTCTCTTCACCCAGATCAAAGGAGGAAGCCAGGCAGGTTACCTATATGCTCAGCAGTTTGCCTCTTTCTTGTTATCAGTTCTTAGGTTTTATCTTACTACTCTTACACAGTATAGAAACCCAGCTTGGCATCTCTTTGTCCCCTAACTTCAGGACCTCTGAGCTTCTGGTTATGGTGCCAGGATCACCTTGCTCACACTACACAACTCAAGTATGTTCTCTGTAACGCTGCCCCAGAACCCTTTATTTAAATTTACAGCAATTTTCTTCTTTCCTGTTTTTGCTATTCCTTATTTCTCTATATCACTTGTTACATTTATATACTTAGTATCTTTTCTTCACTTGAGAGTAAAACTCCATGGAGTTTTCACTGACATTAAGAAAAAGTCTAGTGAAAAAACCTACAAAGGATATAGGCTTGGCCAAGCACTTAGCATGAACATGAACTCTGAATATTCTGCCCTATCCAAGTTGTAATAGGACAAGATATACGAGTCTCTAAGAAGGTGGTTCTTGAGCTGGTTAGTTCAAGGATGGAGTGGGCTGTTTTTCCGTTATCTTTACACAGAAGGGTAACATGAGCCAAGGAATGTAGGCCTACTCCTGCTTTTTCCTCTGATCTCACCATTTCTTAGCATGTCAATCTGGCTTCTTACAGTCCAGAGTTACACAATCATTGGTGGGTTGCTGTATCTCTGAGCACAGCTGGCTAGGAATGTGTGGAAAGCAAGGCGTGTTTCATGGCCCTTCAGTCAATGATTAATGGAGATGAGAACTAAGATAGCCCAGATATCTTGCACCTTGGCTAGGTTATCTACAGGGGTAAATTAGTGTCTCTGGACAAACGGCCACACGCACGTTAGACTATAGAATGAATCAACTCCTGTTGTCTTTTCTGGAATTTCTTCACCCTCACCTACTCAGTTTCTTCTGAACACCACATAAAAACCTACTCAGTTTCTTCTTGTAACCTTGGGTCAAGGTTGGCCTATGGAGGAACCCAAATAATGGCAATGATTACAATACAAACATTACAGGGTAAAAATAAACTTACTGCTTTGGCAGACCAAGCAAGCCAAGTCAATCAAGTGTAGGATATAGAATGTGGTGGCTTAATATTTTAGTAGAATAATCTGAATCATAGGCTAATTGGTTAGGATTATTTTCAGATCTTCTGTGAAATCTTTGAGTTTAGAGATGAGAAAATTGTAAGTTTGATGGATCTAGCCATAAAGCAAAGTGGCACAGTTTTGGGCAGCAAAGAGCCACAGGAAAGTTGGCCAATGAGAATACAGCTTCAGCTGTGACATTAGGGGTGTGTTACTTCAAGCAGGAAAGCATGTAAAGAGATAGAGAAAATGAGAAGGAAAAACAGTTTTCTGGGTTGGTGGTATTGAGAGCAGATTTTTTATTTTTTTTTAATCCGAAGCCATGTGAGGTAGAACATAATTAGTGGGTGTGAGATCTGTATTTAATGAGCTAAAGATTCTAAATGTTTCTCATTGGAACACTGAGGTAGACATCTCCAGAAGAAGGCAGGGCTGGCAACCTGAGATGGCAGGAGGGCTTTGGTTTCATAATGGGACACTTTCAGGCTGTGACTGAAGCGTCTGGCTATTTTGAAAAAAATCTCAGAGACAAATGCTTTATAGAAGCTTTTAAGTTCTGACGTTGTGACTCAACAGAGGAGGAGAAAGTCACAGTAACCAATAATCATTGGTGGACTCTACAGTTAAGCTCACATGGAAATTCCAGTACTAGCCAGGCAAATTGAGGACTTCAGAGGTTTGGGAAGCAGGAAGTCAAGTTCAGGGAACTTGGCAGTGATAACGATGGAATTCTGGAAACATATTTACCCCAAAGACTAGCCATTCTTCTGAGGGCTGGCTCTGCGTAGATTCATGACGCTGCACCTGCCCCCCACGCTGTAAGCTGTAAAGGAATCCATCCCTCAGCTGCTCCTTCTTCAGAGATGTAAGCCTCACTTCATTCTTCCTTCTCCAGTCACACTTTCCACCTCTTTGATTATGTCTACTTATCTCTGAACTTTCCCCAGTTCTCCTTGATTAAAAAAAGGGGCCATTGGGAGGGAGACTGGCAGTTCAAAACCTTCAACACACTACAATAACTGGCTTAGTTTTAGTCTCAGGATTTTCTTTTTCTCTAAACGTCACACTCGAAATATTAACGAACTTTCCTACCTGTTTTTAATATGCTAGCTATTGTTCCTCTTGATTTTATGCTAATTTTACAGATGAGTAATTTTTGACTTCCAAACTTTCGAGTTAGAATGAGTATTTCCTTCCTCTTATTTCAGGGAGATTTAAGTAGAAGAACCATGAATTCGGTCCATTTGATTCTTTCTTCCTTAAGTAAGCAATACCATGGAATGTGTGAGAGAAAGTTGTCAAAACTTTTGTGTGCCCCCCCCCCCCCCCCCCGCACAATTCAGTTTAAATTCCGGGCTAAAGAATAAGAACACAGGGAAAATGATTTTGCATAGGCATACTTATCAAAACACGAAGTAGTGGAGGCGGCTCCCAGGAGCCCAGGAATGGCTCCCCCACCTCCTCAGAAGTAATTTTCCATGTGCCGGACAGGAAGATCATGTCAAGGCACAGTCTCAGGTTGCACAAGCTGGACTTGGAATCAGCCGGATTTACAAGCTTCATTACTGGAAAGAGTCTACGGCTCTCCTGGCGTCAGCAGCCGCAGAAATGTTCCTCGTACAATGAAAAGTTACTGTTTACAGAATAAAACCAAAAGCACCGCCTTCTCTGACACCGGGATGGCTCAGCTCAGAAGCAACAGTGTCCTGGGATGGATCCCCATCCCGGTGGCGGGGAGTGTGACAAGAGCCTGCTCAGCCAAGCAGGCTGAAGCCCCCGTGGTCACCACTCACCTCCGGGAGCGCCCGGTTCCGTGGAGGAGGGCTGGGCAGGGCGCTCCGTGGAAGCTTTTGGAACGCGGGGAGAGGGAAGAGGGGCGCACTGACAGCAAAGGCGCTCGGAGGAGTCCGGTCGTGAGGCGGTGCACGTAGGCGTAGGCGACTCAAGGGTGGGGGCTCAGCCTCGACGGCCCGGGACGCGGGGTCCAGGAGCAGCGCCCCGCCCCCGGCCCCGCCCGCCCGCCCTCCGGGGCCGCTCTTAAACCCGCGCAGCCCTCGCCGCCGCTCCGCTCGTCCGCTCCGTGCGCTCTAGCTCCGCGTTAGTCCGTTCCGTCCTGTCCTCCCCGCCCGCTTCGGCGTCCGCGCACTCGGCACGATCCGCGTAGCCCGCTCGCGGCTGCCGCCCCGGGCCCGGGTCCGTCCCAGCGCTCTCCGGGGTCTCCGCGTCTCGCGAGAAGTCGCCGCCGCCGCCGCAGGCCTCGGGCTCCCGGGCGCAGGGGCGAATGGGGGGCGGCGGAGCGAGGCCCGGCCGGCTGCTGCCGGTGCTCGCCCTGCTCTCCTGGGTGGCCGGCCTGGGCGTGGCGGAGGAGACGCCCTCGCGCATCCCTGCAGGTGAGCTCCGCACGCCGGCTTCCACGGGCGGGTGTGGCGGGCACTGGGCATCTTTTCTTTCCGCTCCGGGACCTAACCGCGGGCGCTCCAGGCTTTCTGATGGACGGCGACAGTCTTTGCAGCGCCCCGGGAAGCACCCGCCAGCCTGCCTCTGCCCCTAAACCGCGCTCGGGACCAGGCTGCGGGCGGACCCACCGCGCGCCCACCTACTCCTCCTGGTCCACTTTGGGACGCAGAGTCAGGCGTCCCCGAGCCCTGGCCCTGGCCCGTGTTCGGAAGCTGAACTAAATCTAGTAGTTGGAGGCAAGTTCGTGTGAACAAAACTTTCTGGGTTCAGCCAGGGGAGAGCACCGCCGCCTATTTGTCTGAATAAGACTTGCTGCGCTTTATCGCGCAGGGGAGTTCTTTTCAGCGGTTTCCACTTTGGGGCCCCGGGCTCAACTCCCTGGAACTGAGCCTTGGGTTTAAATGACCTGTTGTACCGTTAGTGGGTGGATGCGATAATTTTGCCTTCTTCAGTACCTAGTTGGATCCTTTTCTGCTGGAACCTAAGCCCAGGAGCAAGCATTTCTACCTCGGGATTCCAGTTCAGACGGTGACATTTGGCACCAGTTCAACTGATCTGTGTACCCATGGTTTTGTCGTCTTCTTCGGGCAGTTCATGAAACTTAAGCGCTTAACAGCCTCTGGTTCTGTGGAACACTGCTTGCTTTGTTGGCTGCAGAAATGTATGCCTTTATTCTATCAGTCACAGGGAAATCTAAACCCGTATGATTATTCTGAATTTGAGCTAAATTTAATCACACTTCAAAAGCATTTCTTTCAGCATGACACTTGAGAACCACACAAATAAATGCAAACAGAGACATAAAGTGTAAAAACTTACCTTGAAATTTTTTCTTTGTTAAGACACCCAAATAAGCTTTTATTAATAAATAAAGTAACCTCGAGGACTTGTTGATTTCAGAGTTTGGCCCCAGAATTCCTTGTGTTTTATGGCACTTGGATGCCACCTCTCACTTTTTTACAGAGGACATCCATACCAGACTGCTACCTTTAAATTTGTCGTCAAAAATCAACTCCTTCCCTGTGAAATCTTTTAAATTTCATGGAATCAGATGTTAAATGTTTTATGGATTGTAACATCAGAGAAAGGGAATTTCAGATAGGAATGTTTTCCATATAAAATCCAGGGTTGACATCTGAGACTTGGTGCCTGTGGTAGGTGGGCACAGAGTTCAGTTAGGAGCTCAAGGTTGGAAATGTTAGTGTGTACAGATGGAGCCAGCAGAGCAGTAACCAGTCTGGTGACATACATAGGAAGATGGTTTTACGTGTTCCGTGATAAGCTAATAAGTGCAGAAGACACATTGTTTGGTCAGATTTATCAGCTGTGGTTAATTTTTATCCCTGAGGAAGTACACCTGAAAATTACTACATAGATATGGAAATAATCTTTAAGGTGTAAGTTGTCTAGATTAGTAGGTCTTCGGGAAGAGTAGCAATCACCTCTGACCCCATCATTTGTCAGTGTGTCCCAGCTAGTCAGTAAAAAATGTATTCAGAGCTGGGGAGATGGCTGGGTTGGTAAAATACTTGTCCTGAAAGTGTGAGGGTCCGGAGTTTGGATCTCTAGGTCCACTCTAAAGTTGGGTGTGGTGGCCTGTGCTTGTAATCCCATTGACGGTGAGATCATAGGCAGACCTAGGCAGATCCTTGGAGCTGACAGGCTGGCCAGCTAGTGTAGCCTGCCTGTTGAAGATACATGCTAATGAGAGACCCTGGGTCAAACAGAAGGTGGCTAGTACCTGAGGAATGACTCCTGAGATTGTCTTCATACCTTCCCAAGGCACACCCTCCCACACAGAAGGAATGGATTCACTCCACATCTGTTATCTATCAGTCACTCAACAACAATTATCTATCGATAATTTGAGCCATACCCCTTTGCTCTTGGTGGCTGTTCTATGCATTGCAACATTAGCAGTGTCCTTGACCTCTACCCACTAGTTGCCCCGTAGCACTCAGCTGTGGATGTGAGAACAAAAGAAATCTTCAAAACGGCAAAAGGTCAGTCTCTTGAAAGGCAAATGGTCCACACTGGAGAGTCTGTGCAAGTTAAATAGGTGTCCTAGAGGCAACATGGCATAATGCTATCAGGAGGATAGTTGCTGCTCCTCTGCCCTTTCATTTATTTTTGAGAGTTTTTCTGGAACTCCTGGGCTCCTGTGATCCTCTCACAACAGCTTCCTGAGTAGCAGGGACTACAGGTCTTCACCCCTTGCCTGGCAGGATTTTTTTGGAAAGCAATTTTTTTCTAAGAATTTTCTACTGTTACAGTGAATGTGCTTTTGGAATATCTTTCCTGCTTTGCGATGTGTGCTCAACAGTTGGGAATGTCCTACTTGTTACAGCAACTGAAAGGTCTGCTGCCCTAAGTGCCTTTTGGCCGCCCCTGTATTCCAGACCAAGAGAGAATGTAGACAAGATTTCAGTTAAAAGCATTGTTTGTACTCATTTGTCCTCGAAACATTTGTCAGATTATTTCTCTTGGAGTTTTCCCAGGCGGAGCTCTTCAGTCCAGTTCATGTGTCCATGCTTCTTTCTGTACTCCATGCCTTCTAGATGAGAGGAGGGGAGTAAGTTCCTGCCAAGCCTCTGCAGTCTGGATGCTAGACCTGGATCCAGACTAGTGTGTGCTTTTTGAGGCACCCTGACTGTGTTAAGCACTAAATTGGGCAAGGACCAAGTTTGAAGCAAAATCGAAGGAATTGGTTTCAAACATTTCTGTTAAGACTAGTATTTTTCAATGATTTTATTTGCTATAGTGCATTTGAGGATTGAGGAAGACAGAAAAGGCTTGTTCCTATCTGCTGATGCAAACCAGCAATTTACAGGGTGGAGGAGGGAAAGCAAGTCCCTGGAGAGGCTGTGGGGAGGGAAGAAGGGAAACTCCTCTGTACTTCCTCTGTCTGTCTGTCTGTCTGTCTGTCTTCTCTGTAGCTCTCCCAGGAGGTCTAGGACATAGGAAATTCCTCTCTTTGCTGTCTTCCATTTTTGCTTTTCTTTTATAACTTTTTAATATGGTTGGTTTATGCAGCTCAAACCTGTTTTGCTTTGTGTTTATGATTTAATGACTTATAGATTACATTCTTCAGAATGCAGGCCTGGTCCTTTTACCACAAAGAGATTCACCATTTATTTTGTTAAGCTGAAGGTCTCCTTTAAGAATTGTGAAAAGTAGTATGCTGCCAGTGAGGTTAGTAGCTGTTTTTGTTGTTGTTGTTGTTTGTTTGTTTTTCCCAGGCCTTCACCTGACTTGGCCGGGCATTTTTTCTCCCTCAGTTACCCTTGCTACCAAGACTGAGCACTGTAACCGTGTCCCTGTCAGCCAGGACCTTGTTTCCAAGTCACTGTTGGTGGGTCTTCTGTTAACAGGAATTAACAGGAAAAGCATGCTGTTCGTAGGTTATGTAGATACTGCTATATGTGCAAGACTGAAGGCCAATTTGCCCCTCAGCCAAGGGATAGACTACAAACCATAGGCTGAATCCATAAGGTGAAACTTGGCTATGTGTCTTTGTATGACCTTCCAGCAAACAGACTTCACATTGTTGAATGGATAGAAAAGATCAGAAGGAAAGTAATATATCGTGGCATGTGAAAACTTTATGAACTGGAGGCTGTATTGGCTGCAGTCACATTCATGTGCTGGCAGATTGTCTGTGGTGGCATTAGCGTTCCCAGGCAGAGTTGAGTAGTTCCACACAGATGGAATTGAGTACGCAGTCTAAAATGTTCACTGTCTTGCCCTATGCTGGTCCTTGCCGTAGGAGATGACATTCTCATTGAAGCTGTAACACATGTTGATTGCTCCTCTCTTGGAAAGAGCCACATTTGGGACAGTAGCAGCTGGCTCTGGGCATGGCAGAGGTCTGGTTTTCATTTTAGATGTTGCCAGTGATTTCTACAGTTTTTGAAATACAGTACTTGAATCTTAACTGTATATATACTTTGGCGTACATACTGTTTATGTAGTCAGAAACCAAACAACTTTGCTTTGGCCAGATGGAAAGGAGATGCATTTTTCTTTAGGGTTATTTATATTCTAGAAATTTATTCATGGATGTTGGTGATTCTCTTTGGCTTAGTTCTTTGAGTGAAATGATTAGTACAGTTGTCATTCAGAATTTTTAGTCTCCTGTAACTGTACCAGTAAATCAGGCTGAACAGAGAACGTGGTGTATTTTCAAGTGACTTGAACTGTTTTTTTGTGTGTATTTTACCTTTTTTTTCTCTGTGAACACACTATACAAGGGTGACTTCCAAAGCTATTGAGATTGTAGTTAGCCCCAAACAGTTACTCAGAGTAGTAGAATATGGGCAGTGTCACTGTACTGAAAGCTTGGTTTGTTAGGCAATTGCTGACATGGCTGACATTCAGTGGAGCTGTTAAATTATTACCCTGCTAACTCCTCACAAGGATCCTTTTCATACTTGCAACACTTCATAATTTCAAAATGTAACTTCAGATAAGTTACCGTTTATGTAAAGAATTACAACTTAAAAGACAATAGCGTCATGTAAGTTTTAATATTTTTCATTCAGGATAACTTCACTTAGATTGGAGATATGTTATTTTCATGCAGACGAGATTTCCTTTCTATAACATTATGAATATCCTTATTTAAAAAGATTCATTCAATCCAGAGCAATTATGCACTTAGCTGTGTCCACGACTTGCAACAGTTTCCTCAAAATAGCAAGAATGTTGCATTCCTGTTAACATAGGAGTTTTCTTAGACTTCTTGAAGGAGATGTGCTTATGTGCAGAGTGACCTATGGTGAGTCAGTTTCTTAGGCCTGTGTAGTACTTCTACACTGCTAGCGGAACTTAACACTTAATGTCTAGTCTGTTGTCCCGCCAGTGAGATGTCTGTAAGGAGGCCATGGGCAGTCTTTATTCATCATTTCCAGAGTGGCCAACCCTGAGATCGCCTTCCCTTTCACTGCTCTTTTTGATTGCCACTTCTCAAAGAATACCCGAGTGTTTGCAAGTTTCTGAGTGACAGGGACACTCCCGGCATTGCCAGGACAGGGAGAGCTCTTGCCCTGGAGTGGCCTTCCCTTCTGCCTGTGGATTTCTGTTCCGAAGGACAGCTGTACGGAAGAGTCTTCACCAGAGATGAAAACAGACCAACCAACCACCACATTTTAAATGTTCATGCAACCTACAGACCATGATTATCACTATCAACAGTCCCAGTGGTGACTTTTAGTTAACATCCAGTCATATGTGGGCCCAAATGTGGGCTTGTCAGGAGGTGTTTCTGTTAAACTGGGGCGTGAGTTTCTTAAGTAGGCCAGACTTAAAATTACATCTCATTTGTTGTCTTGATTATTTATTGATTTTAGTATCGTTTAGCTTATTGTTGGATGCATAAGCCATCTTTTCATTATGTTAACTTACTTGCTTTAGGGCTGCCTTGTCAAATGTTGCTGAGGACTCCTCCATCTGCTGTTCAGTTTTAAGGTTTCTTCAAAAAGCAGTGTGAAAGAGGCTTTTCACTTGATTTCAATATTATGGTTATGTTCCACACAGACAGGTGAAGTTTTTTGTTTTGTTTTTTTAAATAAATGAGCTTTCAAATATGTGATTTTTGTGTTTTGAAGAGGAGGAGGGCCTGACTGTATAGCTCAGCCTGGCTTCAAACGTATTCCTCCTGCCTCAGCCTCTGGGGTTATAGTGTGAACCATCACATCCACCTCAGCACAGACAGTTCTTATGCTCTTACCCTTACTGTCCCAGACACTAAGATACACATGAGATATTAAATATGGGCGAAGTCACAAACCCTCTCACACCGCCACGGCATTTTCTCATTCCTATACTGGAACCGCCAGGGAGGGCTGACAGGTAAGTACTGCATCTTAGATCTCCACAGATGAAGCCTCCACTCTCACTGGTCTCTCCTTCACAGCTCTCCTACAAGCTAATGGCTCTCCTTACCACCTGGCATTTCCACATAACTTGGACTGCAGGGGTGTTGCAGACAACAAAACTGACTCATGACATCCAACTATAGACATTGTTGCACAGATGACCCTTATGCTGGACTGCCCCTGTGACCTTGTAAACATTTCATTTCCCTCAGCCAGAAATACAAGAAAGGGTTTCCCTGAGTCCAACTGGGTGATGTCAGCTGACCTTGGGCCTATTTTCTTGGGTACAGCACCTCCCCTCTCCCAGTTGTCTCTCCAGGGACCTTAAAATAATGAACGCTGCTCTTTCTGGGCCGGCTGAAACTTCCCTTTCACCCCAGTGTCCAGTCCTGTTCTCCAATAAACTCTTTGCCCGACAATCGGTCCTGCTTGTTTCCTGTTGGGTACCTTTCTTTCCTGTAACCGAACAGTGCACAGCATGGTTGACTCTCCTGCAGGCTTAGCCATAAGTGGAAGAAGTGCGTGGACCCAAGCGTTCACTAAGGTCCTGATGCTGGAGCATCATTGGTTGGAAGGGGCACACCAGAAGCCATCCTCCTTTTCTCTAGAGTCCAGGCACATCTCTGCCAACTGACTTCGGCTTAGTTAGCTTGGCGCCATAGTTTATATAGGATTTTAGGGTGCTCATTACTTAATACCTGTTGCACAGAGGTGAGCCAGTTATTAGGTACTTTTCCCTTTTTTTAACGGCCACATCTCGCTTAGTAAACTGCTGGTCCTCTTGCCTCTGTCTCCTTAGTGCTGGGATACAATCCTGTGTCACCATGCATGCCTCCTATTTTTGGTGGTCTAGATCGAGTCTCAGACAGTTCCTCAAGCATTTAAAAACTCTCCTTCTTGGTTCTATAAGTATGGTAAACACCCGCAGATATTTTGTTTTGAAAAATTCTGCAAATAGAGAATTTAAATCACATCTTTGAAAACCCAAATGACCTGGCTAACCCACTCTCCCAGGAAGTCTTGCAAGCCCTTGTGCCCAGGGCGGAATGGTTGTTTGTTTGGGATTTTCCAGTCCTGCCCAGGCCAGCTCTGAGGCCTCTTGTCTTCAGAGGTCCCAGCTCCCATTCCAGCCATGTTGGTATTTCCTGGCTGCCAGCTGGCACTGTGGCTGTGACCAGAATGGGCTGCTCATCCAGGCCCTACTAATTCCTGCTGGCCACTTCTAGAGGACAGTTCTCTTTTTCTTCTCAGTTTAGTTTAGACAAGGTTGGAATTTTTTAACAGTGACTTTACTAGGTAACCACGGGCAAAACAAAACCAAACTCGAATCTGGAAAATCACCAAAGCAAAGAAATGAACAGACCCATGTAGCAGACAGAGTCCTTAGTGTTTTCTGATCTCGGCGTCCTTAGAGCCTCATGCTCCTGGCACACTCCTGGGTTCTGGAAACCCCTGCCTAACTTTTGTTTGGCTACTTCTTTGTCTCCTAGTTTTCCCCAGCACAGTATTTCACAGGAGGCTCTTTTCCAAGGCTCTGTGACTGACATTCAAGGTAGACAAGAGCTCATGGATGGTCAGATTTGTAACCTCTTGGCCACATGTTAGCATAACCCTACCCATTTAGCATTCTGTTTTCTTCACTAGGAGGAAGATTTTGTGCTTTTATTCATTTCCTTATTTATTGTACATGTATGAGGCCCCCTTTGTCCCCTCTTTCTTTACTAGTTCTTTGAGTGTTGAATCTGTGAATGTTTGATCATACCTCCTCCACCAACTCCTCCCAGGTGAAACCCCCTTCCCTACCCACCCAACTGTGTCCTTTTTAAAAAACCCTTCGAGGCTAGTTTGTGCTGCCTCAATATTCTTGGATGTGTGGTCTTCCAGTGGAGCTGGTAAACTAACTCGTCCTGCTGAAATTCTTGGCTTTGAGTAGTGATTTGCAATGGCTCTTGTGATTCTATGGTTTACGACTAATTTAAGTAGCTAAACTATTTTTCCCCTAATAATATTTTCTGCTGGTAGCTAACAGTGCCATAGTTCTCATTGTTTAATACTCCAGGTATGACAGTATTTCAGGGCTCAAATGTTTATTGAATGACTTGTTTTGTGCTTTGTGTGGAGGGAAGGAGAAAAATGACACAAACAAACCCACCATAGATCCAGTTCGTTTGCACACTGCAGTTGTAGGAATCATGATAGGGAAATAATTCCTATGGAGAGCTGAAGAAATCAAAGAGCCCTTAGGATGAATCCTGGGGAAAAGAGTAGACAGCTGGCGCCAGGAGGCAGGGATCTGAGAGCCCTTCATTCTGCAGCCTGAGCCCTCACGTCCCCCAGCAAACTTGATTTGCAGTGTATGATCTTTCCATCCCTGATACTTGATACTTCTTGAATTCTAAATGTAGGATGGGTGGCAGAAACCATGTACTGCCAGAAGCAGAAAAGAGGCCTTGGGAAACTTCACTATTGTCTTATTAGGCCAAGGAGAACAGGTCCACAGTGGTCTGGTGTTGTGAAATTTGTGTTTGCTCTTAGTTGTCCTATCTCACATGGGGTTTGATGGAAACTTGAGGTGCCTTTTTTCTCGATGAGCTTTTGATTTAGGGGTAAGATAACAATGCCAACAATAACTAGAATTAAATTTACATTTTAAAATGCTCCACATATTTCATGAGAGAGGAAAACAGTCCAGTGTTTATATGAAGCTATTTCTGTCTTCTCAGAGGAATCAGAGAATCCAGTACATTTAAATATTGTAAAGCTTTTTTAAAAAAACTGTATATTCTGTTGCTTCCTTCCTATTTAAAAATGTATAAATTAATAAAGATGTTGCTGGTAACCATGGAATGGTTAAAAGCCAGCCTATGTAGAGTATACTATTTGAAAATTGGTGCTCTTAGTTTGTTACTGAAAAAGATTTGTCCTGTAGTTTTAAAATATGATGGTATTTAATGAGCTAGAATCATACATTCAAAAGAAATCACTTTATAGAAGAAAAGCACAGGAGTGTGTGCATGCTTGTGTGTGTGTGTGTGTGTGTGTGTGTGTGTGTGTGTGTGTGTGTGCTTGCCTGTGTCCCTGTGCCCACGAATGCACGTGCATGTTTGCATGTGCTGTTAGCTACAGAGATCACCCTTCAGCCTTCAGAATGGAGTGACACGGAGCATGCCTTCTCTGATGTGTTACTGGATTGCTCTCTCAGCAGTTCTTGTTCTTCTTGTTTGCACGTCCAGAGCAGAATGTTATCTAGTGAGTGGTACAGTCTTACTGATAATCCTAGGCAGATTCCTTCTTCTTTTCTTTCTTTTTTTGGGACTATTTTATCTGCTGTTTCCAAAAGGATCACACCAACCTCCCACAGTTAAAGACCAAACTTAGGGTTTTGCTCTTGCTAGGCAAGCGCTCTACCAGTGAACTAAACTACCAACTCTCCAAAATGACTTTAGGTAAATGAAAGGGAGAAGTTCAAACAGCTGGAAGAAACAAGTGTACATTTTGTTGTGATACTCTCAAATTGCAAAAGTCTTGAGTACTGGGGAATAAACTATGATTTGTTGAGTAAGCAGATAAACCTTAGTAATTATTTGTCCCAGTATATTAAAGAAACATCTAAATTATTAAAATGCTAAACTCTTTTATGTATAGGTGTGCATGCACATTTCCACATATGTGGGTGCATGTGAATGTGGATACACATGAGCATGTATGTGTGTGTGTGTGTGTGTGTGTGTGTGTGTGTGTGTGTGTATGCAGAGATTGAGGCAGGGTGTCATCCTAGGTCCCTCTGCACTTTATTCATTGAGATCTCTCCCTGAACCCAGTGCTCTAGTACTTTAGCTGGTTAGCTTGCCCCTAGGACTTCCCTGACTTCCTTCAGGATTATTATTATTAAAATAAGTTTATTTTTTCCTTGGGATTATAATCTTGGAATGAATAACACACCATATGCACTCAGTTTTTAATGGATGCTGAGTATCCAAATTCTGGTCCTCAAGTGTGGGGGCAAGCCCTTCATCTATTGAGCCGTCTCCCCAGCCACCAGTTAACTCATCTTTATATTTCTAAGTATTATGTATTTGATGTTTTTATGTTCTTCAAGTGCAAAGCATTTTCCCCTACAGGGTGTCAGTCCTAAATAGCTAAGCTCATCATGTAAAACAGTTAATGGCTCAGTTATCTGACTAAGGTGTTTGTGTGGCTTATGATGACGTGGATGGGATTAGATGCCCCTGGCTGAAGTATGAATGTTTTAAAACATGCACAAGCTAAGAAAAAGCCATCACTGATAATGCATTTTCTTTCATATAACCAGGCTTGAATTCTTATGACCTATGTGAGCAGCTCAGTGTTAAGAGTGTTTGACTGTCATGTTCAAGGACCTGTGTTCAGTCCCTAACACTGAAAGTGAAAGGAAACAAATTCCTCATAGGTGTACATGAATTTTTCTCAGTAGTCATAATCACCCACATGTGAATTAATTGAAGAGTATATTTGAGTTTTAGAAAAACCTTTTGAAAAATACTCATGTGAAGAGGTGATATAGGAGAGGCAGAGAAATTGCTTTTAAGTGTGGAAGAAAATTACAAAGTATGTGATCTGAAAGGGTGAAGACAATTAATAAAAGTGTTAATCAGAAGCCATTGATAGGCACTGGCATTGGAGGTATTTTGATTACTAAGTAGAACCTTTAATTCTGTCCAAAGCAGAAATATGCCTTGAACAGTTTCAATGTAGGAGTTTATCTAGGTTATGCTAATTGATACCATGGCATTTTATATGGACTATATTGGATGGACTGTTCCAGCTGTTCTTGCTAGACCATCATGCATTCAGCTTGTGGTTTCCTGTGGGTGGACTCTGGCAGTACACACACACACACACACACACACACACACACACACACACACACATGCTTATTTGCAGGAAATCAGCTTAGTAGAGATGGAGAAGTGTAGATAATTATCTACTGTACATGGATGTTCCATGGACAGGGTGATGATTCACATGTCTCTTGTTGCATCTGATGATGAATTGAATTGTAAGTGCTCTGCTGTGAATGACCTGAATAGCTGTATGAATTCCACTTTCATTCTGTTTAACATTACAATGAGTTTAAGGATGGTATTACTTTCTTTTGAAATACTAAGAGAAATGTAGAAGGAATAGAGAAGAGTGTGCCTGCTTTCTGAGAACAGCCATAGAAGGTTAAACACAGAACTCTGATAGACCCCAAACTGCAAGTTAGAAGTACCTATGATGTTGTCTCTGATACGGGATACATGATGCATTTGAAAGCCAAAGGCTTACAAACTGCTCACATAGTAACTGTGAGAGATAGATGATGTGGAAACAATGTGTCGGGCAATAGTTAAGAGAATAAAGCCTTTGAATGAAAACAGAGACTTAAGGTATCACACACACATTAGCAGGTAGAGGCATACAAGCTTCTTAACCTCTTTGAATTATAATTCTCTAATAGTAATGTTGCTACCTAGGCAATTATTTGGATATTAAATATGATAATACCTGTAAAAGAAGCATGCCTACAAATAGAAATTGCCCAATTTGTGCTATTATATTTGTGCAATTTTAAGACATATAAATCTAGTTAGCATTTTTAAGGTGGAACCTAAAACAGTGGAATTACTCTTATGTTCAGATAATGGGAGAAATACAGGATTTCAGTGGGTTTTAACAGCTAAGTTGTCAAACAGTATTTTCCTAGGGACTCAAAGGAAATAAATGATAAATAGTACAGTGTAGTAGATGCTGTCTTTTTGATGATTCTGATTATGTACTCAGTTTCAAAACTTAAATATTTCCTCAGGTTTTTGATGTATTTTTTTTCTTTCTAAGCCCAGATTTCCTTGGAAGCTGTGATCATGAATCTATGAGTCACCTGTCCCCTCCTGAGTCCCTCAGGCTCCTCTGATTAGTCCGGGTACTCAGACTCGTTCCCGCCACTCCCCTGCCACCTCTGCTGTTCTAGTCTTCAGTAAACTGTATGCAGCAGTTATGAAAGGGCTCAGGCAGGTAAGGGCCTTAAATACATGATCTGAAGCTGTATTCATTCTGAACTCTGAATTCATCTTTGCTGCTGTTTCTCAGAAATCCCTTCTCAAGGAGGTCTGCTAGATCAGATCCATTTCTCTGTCCCTGAACTCCCTCACAGCTTTCTCCATGTGCTCTAGGCTGCAGAGTCAGATCTCTCCTGCTTATGGGATTTCAGAAAAGTCAAATCATGTTAGGTTTTCAGAATCAGGGAATTTTACCTGAAATCCATTTTTCTTTCCTTGGTGGGGAGAGAAAGAAGGAAGAGGGGAGAGGAGGAGGGAAGGGAGAGAAGAGGAGGAAGGAGAGAGGGACAGGCAGTTATGCAGACACACAGACAGACAGATTGACAGACGGACAGAGACACCCCAGAGCTTCCCACGGGACATAGGGCTGCAGGGAGGTTTTGGGGGGAGGGATGCAGTGTGCTGTTGTTCCATGCCTCTGCTCTTTGACACTTTGTGTCCCTGCTCTAGGCACAGGTCCTAGAAAGATATAACCATAATGTTGCAGAATATTCCTTTACACTGCATGAAGATGTTTCACTGTGATTGATTTAATAAAGAACTGAGTGGCCAATAGCTAGACAAGAAGAGTTTAGGGGAACTTCTGGGGACAGAGAAAGATCTAGAAAGAAGAAAGGCAGAGTTTCTAGCCAGATGTTGAAGAAGCAGGATGGGCAGTACAGAGTAAAGGTAACCAAGCCACATCATAGAACATAGATTAAAAGACAAGGGTTAATTTAAGTTATAAGAGCTACTTAGAAACAAGACTAGGCTATAGGCTGAGCTTTCATAATTAATAAGTCTGTGTGTCATTTTTTTGTGAACTGGTGGTCCAAAGAAATATATGGCTACACCATAATGTTTCTTACTATGCTGCTGTTGACCTCTTTCAAGCCCAGTGGCTCTGGAGGAGAAGACATTCTCCCTATGGATATTTGATAATGTATGTAGATGCTCTGTTACAAGTAGTAGGTGCTGCTGGAGTCCTGTGGATAGACATTGGCGAGTGGGCAAGTGGATGGGGGTATTCTACAAGTTACAGCATGGTTCCCAAGGAAGAATTACCTGCTCTGATTGGTAGATCTGCTGAGTTTAAGGAAAGACTCATTATCATAGCTCATTCCTGATTATACTGCCTGCATCCTATGCTTCTCATGATTCTGAGTATATCCGTATTCCCTCAGTATTCACAGTGGATTCTTTATTGTCAGCCACACCTACTTTTACCTATACCCACTTTGAGTCGTATTTCCAGGGCCCTGGCTTTTAAAATCCTACTTAGCAATTTTAAGTCCTCTGCTAGTGCATCCACGGAACAATTTTTGATGGCATTTTATCACACTCTTCTACAAAAATCATCTTATTAGAAGTGGAAGCCTTCTTCGAAAAAGAGTATTTTACTATATTCTCCCTGGGTTCCTCCATCCAACATAGGAACGCAGATGTAGAGAAGTCTTAGGAATAGTCTGGGTTTCCTCAGCTCTCCCTGACACCCTGACCTCCTGCAGTGTCCTGGGTTGATACATGATCAGTTACTGGATATGCAGAAAGCTTTTTTACATTCTTTTTGGTTGAATCAGTGTTTTAATCTGAGCTAGACTTTTAATGGGCATGGGGACAGAAACAGGATCTCCTGGCATTGGTTCTGATATCTCTGCAGCTCAAGCCCCTGGAAGCCTTTTGACTGCCAGCTCCACTCACGGTGGGCAGGACATAGTGCCATAAATAAGAAAATGGGAGGAGGGCTGCCACTGGTCAGCACTCCATAAGGAAAGCTCATTTTATCATTTCTAGTTTTATATTTTAAAATCCATTTTATATATCTCAAACAGAGGGGCTATAAAAATCAGTAAGTGCAGTGTCCTGGTTAGTTTTGTCAGCTTGACAGGCCTGGGAAGAGGAAAGCTCAATTGCAGGATTGCCTACATCAGATTGGCCTGGGGGCATTTTCTTTATTGCTAATTGATGTAGAAGGACCCAACTCTTTGTAGGTGGGGCCATCCATCAGCAGGTGGAACTGGGCTATAGAAGAAAGGGAGCTGAGCAAGCCAGAGGAAGCCAGCCTGTAGGGAATATTTCTCTTTGGTCTGTACTTCCGTTCTTGCCTACAGATTTCTGCCCTAGCTTCCCTCCATGATGGACTGAAATAGACTCTTTCTTCCCCAAGTTGCTACTGGTCAGTGTGTTGTCACAGCAACAGAAAAGCAAGCTGGAACAAGCTTATGATTATTGGCAAGGATAGAAGAGAGACCTTTACATCGAGTCTCTAGCAGTTACTCCCAGAACATCAAAGGGTTCTGACCAAGTAGAAGCTGGTGCTTCTGCCTCATTGGGACTTCAGGAGGCTTCCCATCAGCGCCCTTCATAAATCTGGATTCTGCTGCCTTAAATACTACTGAGGCATTAGGAAGCCATCCCCACTAGATCTGCACCGTAGATTGGTGCTGACGTCTGGATTGTAGAATGCAGAATTAACTTCTGCCTCTGTCTGTGTCTGTCTCTGTTTTTCTTGCTGACTTCCCCTGCCGCCCTCAACTGTGAGAGGCTGACCCTGGAATTCTGATGGGGGATCCTCCGTTTATATTTTTGGCTATATTAATTAACAAAGACATGGCTGAAGGTAGGAGAAGGAAGCTGGTAGTGTCAGATCTGCCTCAGCGTAGCTGACAGGCTGTTGTTTTCTCAGAGTGCAAGGGTTTGGGTTTTGATATTTGAACTTACTGTGGATTTTTTCAGTGGTTACACTCTCCTGTAGCATGAAAACTAATTCTGTGACATTATAATTGCATAGATGTCTGTTTGACAATAGATATCCAGGTACAGGCAACAGAACCTATCCACTGTGGAACTCTGTACAGAACTTCGACAATCCAATTTTTTGTTAAGTTTTGAGATAACCAATTCATGGAGGTGGTCACGGGAAAAATGGAAGAAAACTCTGAAATGGCAGTAAGTCATGGTGATTACATGTTCCCTCATTCTCTCTTCCTTAATGATCATGGATCATAAGTTAGGACAGGGAGAGTGTAGCACAGCTTATCTCTAATTGCAGTTATACAATATTTGATTTTCAGCTGTTTATTTTAGTTTCTTCTGTGTCTATTTTACAGAGTAGCTTTTGTTAGCTTTTAGTAAATACTTAGCAACTCTAGTTACTTTCCCGAGGAGAGACCAGGGCTTAATCAAGAACTTGAGAAGGGTCCAGAGATAACAGAAAAATTCTGCCTCATTGAGGAAGGAGGGACTTGACTCAGCCTCCAAGTGCTCAGGAAACTGAAAGTACGAAAGCGAACAGCCTTTTGAAATGCACTGCCTTGTTAGCCAGCCAGAGCAGCAGCAGCACACCAGAACTGCTTGGGGTTGTCTCACTGTGGCTAAGTAGCCCTGAGCAGCCTCTCGCTGTCCCTCTCCTCGGCTTCTGGGAACTATGATTCTATTCTCCAGGTCTAAGAAATCTGTTTGCTTAGATCCCATGTGTGAGTGAAATCATGTGTTTTGTCTTTGTGTGCCAGCTCTTTACAGTTGACTTAATGATCCTCATTTCATCAGTGTGGTTGCAAATAGTTAACTTTTTTTTTTTTTAAATCCAAGACAGGGTTTCTCTGTGTAGCCCTGGCTGTCCTGGAACTCACTCTGTAGACCAGGCTGGCCTCCAAATCAGAGATCCAGCTGCTTCTGCCTCCTGAGTGCTGGGTTAAAATGCTTGCACCACCACTTCCCCGCTCTTGAACTCTTTTATGGCTGAGTAGTATTCCATTGCGTGTAAGTGTTGTGTTCTCTTTAGCCTCTCAAAGTGAATTAAAGACTTAAATTTAAGGTTTGTTCTTGTTTAATCTGCTGCCATGGCAGTTGTAGCTTTGTGTGTGTGTGTGTGTGTGTGTGTGTGTGTGTGTGTGTGTGTGTGCATGTACCTAAGTGTGTGTTTGAAAGGATACATGTAAAACCTGTCTGTTTTCTTTTTATGAAGACTTACGTTTGTGTTTAACTATGTACACCTGTATGCCCTGGGTGAGTTGGGATGTACACATGAGTACAGTGGCCTGCAGAGAAGAGAAGAGGTAGTGGGGTGCCCTGGGATGGAGTCTCAGTAGTGAGTGGCCAGTGTGGGTGCTAGGACCTCTGGAGGAGCAGAAAGCACTGTGAAGCACTGAGCTGTCTCTCTAGGCCCTGCTTCCATTTCACTGAAGGTAAAAATAAGTCTTTATTGAGTCTGGATTTGTTGTCATGACATGTGTCAATGAGTGCAGGTTTTTCATCTGTAGCATCTTCTAAAATGGTCAAGTAAGAAATGACAGCGAGAACTTCAGTAAGACATGTCAAAGCACCGATAGAATCAGTGAGGACTGATTAATAGAAATACTATGTCTTTACTTAAAATTGTGGCTTTTCTTGCAATGAAATGGATTTCTGTAACTGAAAGTATAGTTAAGAGTAAATTAAATTTGTCTGTGATACCACTATCAAGTAGTAAACAAAATATTGTGATATCTTTCCTGTTGTTATAACTTCATGTGTTTTCTTAATAATATCCAGTATATCCATGTTGACAAGCATTTACAGGCAATTTTGTATTCTGTCTTACTTCAAAACATTCTTCTATAAGTATTTCTTACAGCATTTATTTGCTTCCAGGTTATGGCTTTATAGTAATATCTTGGTATCTGTGATGGGGTTGCTTCAGACTTCCTATGTTACTGCTCACTGTTGAACAAATGCATCATTTAGATGGTGTATTAATACAAATTATTTTGTAGTAATATTATTGAAAATACATTTTAGATTCCATTTTTAGTTACTTGGATGTGATTTGTAAAAGAAAAATGTGTCATGGAGCATGGACTTTTTTTCTTATGTCATGTATCAAAGTGTATAGCAGAAAGCTGTGTGGATTATTACCTGCCCCTTACTTTTGTATTGAATCATGGCAGCTCTGCTGATACCACTACTGATTTATTTCTTGAATTTCCTTACTTTCTATTTACCAGAATAAGAGATTTTTTTTTTTTTTTTTTTTTTTTTTTGCTATTTTTTTTTTTTTTTTTTTTTTTTTTTTTCTGGGAGATGTCATATCATTTTACTGGAATACTGGAATTTAGTGGAGGAAGCACAGTAAAGAATTGTATCAGTGAATGTAAATCCCATGAAGACAGTATGTGTGTGTGTGTGTGTGTGTGTGTGTGTGTGTGTGTGTGTGTGTGTTGGTGATCCAGTGTAAGAATGATGGGGTGGAAAATATCATTTTAGGCTTTGTTCCATATTTGTGTTCTAAAGAGGCCGGGGGATGCATTGTTTCTGGGAGAGGAGGGTTGCAGCCACAGAACTTAAGTAACAACTTCCTGAGTCCAGGGTGTGTCTGCAGAATAGCCAGACTAGTGGGCTTGAGGTTGCTGGTGCC
Source organism: Onychomys torridus (assembly GCF_903995425.1). Classification (NCBI taxonomy): domain Eukaryota; kingdom Metazoa; phylum Chordata; class Mammalia; order Rodentia; family Cricetidae; genus Onychomys; species Onychomys torridus. Next base: position 85,214,663 of record NC_050449.1, read on the forward strand.
AAGAGTTCAGACCCGGGGATGGAGAGATGTCAGCGGTTAAGAGCATTCCAGAGGTCCCGAGTTCAATTCTCAACAACCACAGGGTGGTTCACAGTCATCTATAATGGAATTTGATGCCCTCTTCTGGCATGTGATATATATGCAAATAGAGCACTGTATATATAAAATAAATAAATCTGAAAAAAAAAAAAAAAAAGAAAAAGTTCAGGCCTGCAGATAGGTAGAGAAGGAACACAGTGGCAAAGAGTCTGACCTTTCCTGAAAACAAGAGAAAACTGCTGAACTTTTCTGAGGTGAAAGAGAAGATTTGTGTGACTTGGCAGGCCACCTCTTCTGATGACAGGAACAGATTGACGAAGTCTGGAGTGATTGGTGTGTTGTCCTTTAGAATATGGGTTTTCATGATCAAGAGGAGATGTTGGTGTCAGAACAGGAGATGTGGCCAAGACAGCCTGAACCACATTATGCTGATAGAATTTGTAGGCAGATTGCACATAAACATGAGAGAGGAATATAGGATATAAGGCATCACTACAAGTTTACATGTAAATGACAGGTTAAATGTTTAAATTTTCTTCAATCCTCATAGAGTAAAAAATGCACTATGCCTACTCTAACTTATATTCTGATGTGGAGGTAGACTAGCCCTTTCTCAGAAGCATTGGTGTTGTTGCTTATTTTTGCTCTTCTGCAGGACCATCCTCCCAGCTCCCAAATAAATCATACATGAAGACTTATTCTTAATTATAAATGACTGGCCTTAGCTTGGCTTGTTTCTTGCCAGATTTTCTTAACCTAAATTAGCACGTCTACCTTTTGCCTCTGGGCTTTTACCTTTTTCTATATCTGTATACCTTTCTTTCTTACTCTGTGGTAGCTGGCTGGGTGGCTGGGTGGCTGGCCCCTGATGTCCTCCTCCTTGTTTTCTTGCTCTTTCATTTTTCCTCCCTGATTTCTCCTCCAGTATATTCTGTCTGCCTGCCAGCCCTGCCTATCCCTTCTCCTGCCTTGCTGTTGGCTGTTCAGCTCTTTATTAGACCATCAGGTGTTTTAGACAGGCAAAGCAACTCAGCTTCGCAGAGTTAAATAAATGCGACATAACAAAAGTAATACACCTTAAAATAATTTTCTATAGCACATTGGTTACCGTCTTAGTAATCACTTTTTAAAGCATATAGCCTTTTTGTTCCTGTAACGATATCTGAGGGCTTAATTAAGTGGTGTACTAGGGTTGAAAAACTGACTGCTGAAACAGGGATTCTGCAAAAGGACTTGGAGTGTAAAACTCCAGGAAGATCTGGAACAGCTGCTGCTGGTCACTGACCCTGTGAGTTTGGGACACAGCATTCTGCAGAACTTTAGTACTGAGAAATTATATTCCCTGGAAGCTCTTACAGTCACAGCAAGGGAAATGGAAATACGCGTGGGAGGCTGGCACCAGGGCTCTAAGATCACTGCTGAGGTTCCCCTGAGTCAGCTGAGGTATGTTCCAATGTGATAAGCATATTTGATTTGATGCCCATTAGATTATCGAGCTCACTGGCTGACAGTGTGTGATAAGTGTATTTGATTTGGTGCACCATTAGCACGCCCGCTGGCTGACACTCCTCCCTCATACTCTGTTGCAGTACACTAATTAGAAGCTTTATTTTGAATTTATCTTTTTATTATTTCCTATCTATTACAAATTAAATTTGTTTAAAGGCAGGCATTGCTTTGTATGTTTCAGCTTGCTTAAGGGAGGCTCTGGGCATTTATGTCCTCTAAAAGTGCTTTCCTCTTACCCCACTGTCCCTTTAGTTCTTGGGGGTTGCTTTGCAGTCCCTGTTGATCTTTTCTACTAAACATTTAGCCCATGCAATTTTAGAAGGGTGTTTAGAGGTGATGTTGCTAAGTGTTAGTCTTAACTTTCAGTAAGGGATGAAAGGGAGAAATAGCTGGAAAAGAGACTGAAAGGAAGAGAGAAGAAGCGAAAGAATAGCTCCACCAGTGGATGAATGCAGCTGGACAGTGAACTTGGCACCAGGCAGCTTTGCTAATAGACAAGGGACTTTATTGCATCACATAATTCTCTGTTTAGTGAAGAAGGGAAAACTGTTTTTCTTCACGCTCCTCCCCCTCAGTGGCTGTGATAAAATACTCTGATAAGAGCAGCTTAGGGAAAAAAGTTTTATCCAGTTACAGTTCCTTTGGTGGAGATATTAGCCCGAGGGACCTGGACACATTGTGTTCACGGTCAGGAAGCAAAGCATGCTAAATGCTTGTACTTAGCTCGCTTTTTGCTTTTTGTATTGTCCGGGAAACCAGGCCAGGGAATGGTGCTATGGGTGGGTCTCTCTATCTCAGTTAGCCTCTTCGGTCTCTGAGATGATTCTGGATCTCATCAAGTTGACAGTTGATAGTGGCCATCACTTTATTCCTAATGATTCAGAAAGTGTTTTGTAGTGACAGAAATTAGTGGAATGAGTCAGTTCATGGTTAGAGAGATGGCTCAGCAGTTAGGAGTATATACTGCTATTGCAGAGGTCTTGAGTTCAATTCCCATGTCGAACTATTCACATCTGTCTGTAGCTCCAACTCTAGGGACAGTTGATGCCTGGGCTCTGTGGGTACCTGCACTCACATGCACATTCCCAGCCCAAACATACTGCTACAGTATGTTTAAAAATACTTTCAAAGGTATAAAACATTTTCTTGATCTTTAATTTAAAATTCTGAGGGACTGGAGAAATAGCTCAGCAGTTAGGAGAACAGAAATTCTTACAGAAGACCACTGGTTTGATTTCCGGAGCCCCTTCCCCCATGGTGGATCACAGCCATCTGTAACTTCCAGTTCCAGAGGATTAGACTTCTTCCTTGAGCACCAGACAAGCATGTGTTGTACTTACATACATGCAGGCAAAACACAGTAACATAGAAGAAAATTTAATTAAAATTTTTAAAAATAAAAATTTGTGGGCTGGGGAGATAGCTAAGTGGGTAAAGTGTTTGCTACTCAAGCGAGAAGACCTGAGTTTAGATCTCCAGCATCCACATAAAACTAGATGTGTGGTACATCTGTAACTCTCACTCTGGCTAGCAGAGATGGATCCCAGGGGCTTGCAGGCCATCTAGCCAGCCTAGCTGAAACAGCCAGCTCAACAAAAGACCCTGTCTCAAAAATAAGGAGGAAGGCAACAGAGAAAGAGACTTGAACCGTTGACTTTTGGGTTTCACATACACGTTCAAAAAGCCAGCACTTGTGCACACGTCCACACGAGTGTGCAAACACTCAAAGTTGTTAAAACTTTGCTACTATTTTCCCAACAGCAGCATTTGATCCGTGATAGAGCAAGGGAAGTTGTTATCAGTTCTCCAACTCTCTAGGGACAGGAATGGCAAGGAAGTCTGGCCCTGGAACATCCTTTATTGCTGGTTAACGTTTAACACCACTTCCCTGCAGATACATTTCTTCATCTGGTAAACTCCTCTTCTTCTTCGGGTCTCACTGTTAGTATAAATCCCTTAGGACTATTTCCTAACCTAGTTTAATCCAGCTTTCTTGACTTAATTCTCTCATCTCACTATATTAAAAAATGTCCCTTGCTCATTTATCACAATTAGCATGAAAACAGTTTTCTGTAGGGATGTTGTTGTCTTCACTACTCTACCTAAGTTATATGGAGTCAGGAACCACCTTTCAAAGTAAGTCTATGGAGGACATTTGTTTAAATTCAGAGTTTTTAAATTGTTAGTTCATGTTCTTCTAAAGTACTTCTAATTAAAATGTGCTAACTCTTGGATTCCTGTTGCATCTTTGGATGAATTGGCACCTGTTTCAAAGTGGAGAGTGATAACTGTTAAAAAAAAAGAGATGAAACAAGTAATGATAATTTGTAGGCTCCAAGGGGGAGTGGAGCCTTGGGTTAAGTCTGCGCTCTAGGAGCCAGACTTGCTTGAAGTATGAGAGCTCCTTTCTCTTAAAATTTCCAAGAGTCCTGCTACTCTGCTGCTCCTTTGCTGTGCCTGAGTTTTTCCTCTGACCATAAAGGAAAAAGAAAATAAAAATAGCCTTAAGATTCTAAGTTACTGGTTCATCTAGGTGTATTCTAAGTTTAAAACATTCCTCAGGTGTTCATGAAGGTTTCAGAGTTATACCCCACAGGAAGATGGACCCGCTGTAGAGTGGCATTTGGACAGAGTGTTCTTTTCTTCAGTTATTACTGATTTTCCTTTAGCAATGGAATCTCTAGATAGCCTGTTTGTCTGTGTGTTTCTCCAGAAGAAGTTTGGAATTTTTTCCATGCCATTCTAATAGTTATCAAAACATAGTTACCTTTCAGCAGATACCAGGATGCTTGAGATAGTTTTCACTGCTGCTGTCTGGAAGTCTCTTGGGTCAGTTTGGCTTTTCTTTCAGTCATAATAATAGTAATAATAATAGCAATAATGATGATGGTGACGATGAAGCTCCCTATGTTTAAATTCCTTTTCGAAGACTCCATCAGAAGAAGTATATGCAGTTTGAGAAAGTTATAGGGTAAATCTCCAAAGACTGCATGTTGTTAATCAGTTTAATATAGTTGAAAACATGGAAAACAAATAGTTTAACAGAGTTAACTATATTACCTGGACATACCTTAAAACCCACCTATTATTAATATTACTTGTAATGAAAGACTATTTATAGCATGAGAAAATGTGTTTTCCACATCTCAGTATAAATACATTTTTAAAATCATAAAGGGATAGGTGATGAAGAGGCATGCTGCGTAGTTGGTGGCATCAGGTACTCTGACCCTTCAAATATTAAAATGGGAATTAAGAAGTAAAAAGGCACAGGGCCAAGAATGCAGCTCAGTGGTAGAACACTTGCCCACCATATGCAAAGTCCTGAGTTCAATCCCTACCATCACAGAAACAAAAGCAAAACAAGAAAAAAGAGAGCCAAAAGTGTGTGAAAAATAGTCCAGGGCTCTTCTCATATAGTGATGAGAAGTTTTATATATATATAGTGTGTGTGTGTGTGTGTGTGTGTGTGTGTGTGTGTGTGTGTGTGTAGCTGAGGATCGAATCCAGGGCTTTGCGCTTGCTAGGCAAGCACTCTACCACTGAGCTACATCCCCAACCCGAGAGTTATATTTTTCATAAGCCTTTTCTAGTTATAGCATGATACACAACTAGTTACGTTAAATGGTGGGAATGTGTTGTAACAAGGAAATACAAAGTAATTTATGAAGCTTTCTGTTCATGTTTTAAGTCATGTTTTATATCCACTGAAAGACACACACAGAGAGCATAGTTTAATCTGGATTGTTTGTCCTATTTAGCTCTAAATTAAATTATTGTGAGTTTCCTTTTTGAGAAATTTTGGAATTAAGAGCTTGCAAAGCACACCGGGAGAGCTCACTGATTCTGTGCTAGCGAGAAGTGCTGACGCTGCTTCTTGGCAGTGAAAGTCTGACATGGAGGAGTTATGAGCTTTGCAGCATTGGGCAGGGTCACCCTGTACTGTAGGAGATGTTTGGAGAGCTTGCAATTCTGAGGATGCTTGTTAGAAACTGGTCACATCGGATATTGGCTAAGCTCTCCAACAAGAGTGAGGGATGTCTTCATTTCCTGCTCTATAAGTGCCCTACATGAGTTGCTGACTGCTTGGATACTCTACTACCTGGCCAGTGCACCAGGGCATCCCGCCTTAGATTGCATTCGAAGAGCAATTTTACAGACATCTGCTTTAAACATGTGTCATCTGTATGACTAATTAATGCCTTGCTGTGTTCTTCTGGAGTGATCTTCGTGTTTGAATAGCTACATGGCCTGACATTTATTTCTAATGTATTGTAGCAAGAAATTAATTGAATATGACTGCACAGAAAACAGGGAAAGAATGGAGGGACCAGGGCAGGAGGGCTAGATAGACGAACGCTTCTCTTTGATGGTCCTTATCAGTGTTGTTTGTTTGTTTTTTTTTTCCAATAGGATATTCTTTCCCAGTGAGTTTCAATGTGTGCCTTCCAAACCTTTTAAAAATTGTATTAGTAATGACTTAAAGTGGTAGGTTCACATAGGAATGTGCACCATTGGCTTGTTTAGTCTACAGATTAGTTTAAAATCTCTAAATACTGACTGCTCAAGTCTTGTAAAATTCGAACTAATGTGAAGTGCAGGAAAGCTTTTGATGGTGGGACAAGCTCAGTTGCGACCATTTACACCGGGTAGGAACACATTTTGGTTTCCTGATAGTTTGTGTTCACAATTCTCCTGGGAACAAGGATCAGCACAAGAGAAGCTATTAGGGCAGTGTTCCATTCCAGAGGGAGAATGGGACATTTAGGTTTTTTTAGGATCTCTATCTTCACTGTACATACTTTTCGTTTACATATTTTCTTGACATGTTATCCATGCAGTATATTTGTGTTCTGGTCAGGTCATCTTAAATAATTTGTAATTCCTCCTTCCCCTTCTTCTTCACAGCTCAATTTAATGTATCAGTTAGCCTGTTGAATTATTCCAAACACACCCAAGTAGGTTACTTTTCACATCCTTCACTGCTTCTCTGGTTCCGGTCATGATCTATAGCCCAGAGTGTTCTTATAGACCCTTTCCTAACCAGTGGTGCCTGAATTTACCCTTGCTTCTTTCAATGAAGCAAAGCAATCCTGTTAACTTGAGTCAGAGGATGAGAAAACACTATTGCATTGCACTGAGAGCATGGAATCCAGAGCCAGATTGTCTGGGGCCCAATCTGGGATTCTGTCACTTTAAATACATTTTTTTTTTTTTAGGGCAGTGCATTTGATATAAAATCGAGAGAACATTAGTAGTTGGATATAATGAATAGTAGGTAAGCACTGTTAGTATTGCTATTAGCAGACAATAATCCTGTCAACTATATGTTAAACTTTCTCCAGAATTCTGTTAGCTTCCCCTGTCAAGGTTAAAATCTGCACTGACCTGTGTGTCCCTCTGCAGTTCAGGAGCAGCTCTGAGTTTTGCATGTGTCATTTCTTCTCTTGCTTGATGTCTTCTGGCCATATGCATGCCTGTCTTGTCCTTCCCCAAACTAGACACTGTGACACACTTCATATTGTTTCTTCTCACTAGAATGCTTCCCCACATTAGCTGCGTGGCTCACTGCCTCAGCATCAGACCTCCCGCTCAATGTGCCACGTGTGTGATTGAGGCAGCCATGACTCCTTGTGTTTCCTCTCCATGTCCCTTGGAGCAGAAAGCTGAGACATCCTGCTTTGTGTTTGCCCCTGGACAGCAGAGGTTGATTTGGTTTCTCTTTTACTCATTCTGGAGTAGCGAGCCTCTAAGATTCCGTGTACCACACGATGGAACACAGCACATATGGGAGATCAAGTTCTGGCATCTTCAGAATGTGTATCCTCACTTGCAAACCTTACAGGAGAGCATCCCCACCCCCCACCCCCACGGAGCCTGGGACTTCTCAGAGCTCTGCATGGTTTTTTCATTTTGACTTCCAGATGCCTTTACTCTCAGTAGGGCATTTAACCATTTCTTTTCGTTTTGATGCAGAAGATGGATTCTCTCGCCTCTATTTCTTATTATCTAAATCTTACCCCTTCTACGGTTTATTTCTTCTGTGGAGTAATCCTGAATATTCTTCAGTACTTCTTCCTCTGTCTTGTTGCATCTCGTTGTGGGTATTTGCTGGCATACCTAGGTCAGCAGTTGTATAATGTGACTCCCATTCAGCTTCATCGGTATCTCCTGGTGCACAGAAGTTCATTCCTCAGCAGTTCCTTGTACACATTAATTGAGGAGCATTGTGACCAAGCATCTATGTAGGCCTTGGATAGTTCTGACACATGCTAATGTCTGAGAGCTAGTTGACAAGGACATTGTATGATGGAACAGACTGGCCATACTTGAGATTAAGGAACCAGTTGGTAAATCATTATTAACTAGCACTGAGTTATCAGGGTTCAGTCGTCCCTAGGAATAGAAGAAAAAAAGTAGAAATGTGGCCCAGAACTACAGTGTTGCAAGAAAGAATAACACGATCATTTCTCTGTATTAGAAACTGGGAGATGTCCTGCAGGACAAAGGACAGTCAAGGAGATGAAAATCTGTCAGTGTTTACAACTGTGGTTTAGACTGTCTTTTGAGCACATTTTGGATAATAGATGGTTAGCTGCCTCACTTCCTGTGGGGTTCGCAGTGGGCAGATTTTGAGAGTGGTAAGCCATGCTAAGGCTAAATATGGCACACATGGCCTCCTGTGATGGGTGAGTACCTTAGATTACAGCTTCAAGACTGGAATATGACAGGACTGGTGACTAATGGAAAAAGTGAAAGAAAAAGACCAACTTGGTAGAAGAACTTAAAATTGAAAAGCACATACACTGAGTAAGGGTGGTGTGCTCTTCAGGATAACGTTAAGTGGGATCAAGTGTGGGGATTGCTTCTTAGGGACAAGTTACATATATATCACTATAGTCAACAGTGTCTTCTGGGAGTTGTACATCAAATTACACATTTTACTTGGAGACAGGAAATGTGTGCTATGTCTTGTCTCTCTTGTATCTCTTTGGTACCTGAATAATGGATTGAAATAAAATGCTTTGATTACCTCCTGCTTATTGAGTAGTCAATTACCATACATATGTATTTACTGTATGATACTAAATACTTTGCTTTCCCTCTCAGTTTATGACGAGGACAAACTATACTTCTTGAATACTGCTTTTGCTTTTCTAGCCTGCTGTCAGTTGAGACGGGCACTTCCTAAACCATACCATGCCCACCTCATGGAATCAGAAGGAACAATGGTATCCTTTCCAGCCATGCTGCATATTTTTTAATTAATTAATTAATTTATTTATTTATTTTGGTTTTTCGAGACAGGGTTTCTCTGTGTAGCTTTGCGCTTTTTCCTGGAACTCACTTGGTAGCCCAGGCTGGCCTCGAACTCACAGAGATCCACCTGGCTCTGCCTCCCAAGTGCTGGGATTAAAGGTGTGCGCCACCACCGCCTGGCTCATGCTGCATATTTTTTGCCTCATTTTTTTTCTTCTGATTTTGCTTTGCATTCTCACTATAAACCTGACCAGAAGTAACCAGTAACAGTCATGCCACAGACTTGAGTGCTGTGCTGTCATGAAATTTACCCTGCCAGATAAATAAGTTTATTGCTTTAGAGTTCTGCCTCATTCAGATTTCCAGGATACAGGCAGAACATTGTCAGAATATAACCAGAGTGGCCTCAAGCCCACTTTTCAGAAGTCTCTGTAACTGCCTGCAACTCTTGAGCACAGTCTTTACTGTGCATGTTTCTGTCAGCATTCCATAGCACTCCAGGTTTCTCTGTGTCCAGCTGGAAAGGCTTCCACAAAGCTGTTCCAAAGGGCAGGTTTATCACACCTCGAGAACCCTGGTTCTCTATACCAGTTTTCTGAACTCATTCATTCTCTTGTTGCTGTGACAACATCCCTGACACATGCAGCTGAAGGGAAGATGAATTATGCCAGCTGGTGCTTTCAGAGGATGGCTGCCATCATGGTAGAGAAAGAATGGCAAGCAGGAGAGACTCCATCTGTGCTTGAGAGCAGGTCTTGGTGACTGTTCATTTTAGGCTGACCAGGAAGCAGAGAATGCCCTGGAAGCAGGTCCAGGCCATTCCTCTCAAAAGGTCACCTCCAGGGTTTGGCTTTTTCCAAGCTAACTTTATTTCTTAAAGGCCCCAAATCCATGCCAACAGGTGGAGACCAGCTGCTATGTACCCTTGTGGGACACTGCATATTCAAGTCATATTAAAATTGAACTTGGAATTTATTGCACAGATGTAATATATATGCAAAATTATGTACATCATGATCAATTGAATCTTTTAAAATGTTCTTAAGGATAGCAGTGTTTTAGAAACAGCTTAACTAAGTCACCAACATAATGGCTAAATAAGTTATGGTTTATGTAATCAATATAATGCTGTTGTGTTCTGTTTGAAAACAGCTCCAATACATGCAAAGCCTATAAAAGGAAAATATGAATTAGCATGAATTCATGTATAAGAATGTGAAAAACCCACTGTGTGTATTGGGATCTCTGTAGAAGCAAGCAGCGAAGCCAGTTTCTTTACTGTCTTGAATGTGACACTCAGATGTCTGAAAGATATTTTAATTTCATCATTTAATCTAAAAGCTAGATTATAAAGAAGGAAATAGCAGTCATATATGTATAATATTTAAAGTACTTTTTAAAATAACTTATGTGCATGAGTGTTTTCCCTGAATGTGTGTCTATGCATGACATGTGAGCCTGATACCCACAGAGGCTAGAAGAGGGCATCAGAGCTGCTGGAACTGGAGTTACAGATGGTTGTGAGCCCCACTGTGTGGGTGCTGGAATCAAACCTAATGCTCTTAAGAGCCAGTACTCTTAGCCACTGGACCATTGCTCCATCCCTATGTGTATATATTTAAAATCTTTGAGTTGGCACAGTAAAGCTAGACTGTTTATTATAGTTTCTGAAATTCTCTAAAAACTGATAACTCTTCTGGTAAGGTGAGAGTGTGATGTTTGGTACTATAGCACACAGATAATTTTCGTGATGTTCCACAGATGCTGAATCTATAGTGGTGGCATTATGAGTCATTTGGGGGTTACCTTTATAGCCCCAAATTATCATCTAATATGCTAGTCCATATTTTTAGTGATCTCTTATATGGCAGCTTCTTCTGAATAATGTGAGTTGAAGTAACAAGGATGGGTTAGATTCTGACTTCCTGGAATTGATACTGAAAACCTTACAGAGTGAGGCTAAGCTACTGCTTAATTTGATGGAATTGTTTATACATAAAGGTACACAGGGTGGGCATCACCTGTTTCTGTTTCTTAGGTTTGTTATGTTGGGAATGGAAGCCAGGCCATGAGCATGCTAAATAAGCACTCTAACTAAGGCAAGAAACAACATTCCCAGTCTGGCAGGTCAACCTTTTAAAAACAATTCTGTAGTGTTCTCATAGAAATTCAGGATAGAAGAAACAGCTATTCTATTGTAACTGAAGGTGATAAATGAAGTTTAGGATGTTGTTTTCATCAAATTTCAGCAGCACAAGTGTCTAGAAATTTTTCAATTAGAACATTCTCCTAGAGCATGGTCTCTGAGGTCCAGCACAGCTGAATGTGGCCTCTGTTGCAAGACAGCTCTTACAAGTGTAAGCTGATGGGACGTACATTATCTTTATCTATGGCTTTTTTGTTTTTGTCCATAAATAGTGCCTTGTGCATGAGCATAGGGAATATTTTTAGTGCCTGTATAAAATACAGGATCAACAGAAACAGGTCAGATGTGTTTCAGTAAACTACATAATCCCCTTCCAGATTTTAGGAAATCTCTGATGAAGCATTTTGCCTGGAGATGTGTTGTTCCATTCTGTTCAGAGAAAGTTCTCTTCTCTGGTACATCTTTCTATTTTTGCAGACTTCTTGATGCCTCTGAAGCCTTGGAATTGAATAATGTCTACTTTTTTTTTTTTTTTTTTTTAGGGTGGGGGCGGATTGGCTGCTCTTAGTTTCATTGACATTAGAATTACATTTAGTGTTCACATTTGGAGATATTTGGAGATATCAAATATGCTGTCATAAATTCTGGAAAATTGCATTGTATTTGTTGTCTCTAAGGGATAGGACACATGTTAGTTTTCTTATGTAGCTCATTTATTTTGGATATCTCTTCTCGTTCCTGATATTGACACATCTTCTTCAAGTAATTACTCTTTTTCCATCACAGCTAGCTCTCTAAAATTATACAGAAAAAAACTTGCCCCCCCCCCTTTAAATCAAATGCATTACCACAAATGGCGGTTGATTCTTTTTTCCCTCTTATCCAAGTAGAAAGAACTTCTCCGTCTCCCAACTATTATTGTTTGGCATGACTTCCAGATAGATCTCTTGCCACCCTGGTCAGACTTCTCACAGTCAACACTTCCTTAATGTAACTTCTCAGTCTGGTAATTTTCATACCTGGAAGGAGTGTACAGATGTCACCTGCCTTGTTAACATGTCTGTTTTCTTTGCTTGCTTTGGCATGTATAGGCTGTTTCTGAGCCTGCGTTCAAGGTCATGAGGTTTTTTTTGTTTGTTTTTAAATTTTCATTTAAAAAATTTAACTCAGGTTTTGCTTGCTTGAATTTCCACCTTCTTTAGAATGATCATTCTTTGGTATCTGAAGTTTGTTTTCACATTATAAACTCCAGAAGGGATTTTTTGGATCTCTGTATATAGTTTTTGGCTGCAGGCCAATCCTTGTGTAACTTGTATTTCCATGTTTCTGGGAAGGGATTACTATAGACATGGGGGAGTGGATGGCCTTCATCTTCTTCCCATTGTCGATCACATTTGAGTCTGCATAATTGAAGAGAAGCCGAAGTGTGGGCCAAGAGGAATGATGATAGAATATCTATGTTGGTGAGGTGTTCTTACAAAGAAATTCTGAATGAGGTGTGTTTTGTACAGATGAAGTAAGTTATGTGGCTCATGTTTTAGGAATTTTTTTCTTAAGCATGTGAATATTGTTGCAACAAGGGGATGAACTTATCTCAACTGGTCACTGGGTTATGGCCAGCTTTTCTCATTTTAATTTCTGTGGTCAGTGGTTGTTATCATTGATGTATATGTCCAATGATATTTTATATTAAAAATTACTTCTTACCAAGCAGTGGTGGTACACGCCTTAATCTGAGCACTCAGGAGGCAGAACCAGGCAGATCTCTGTGAGTTCGAGTCTAGCCTGGTCTACAGAGCAAGATCTAGAACAGGCACCAAAACTACAAAACCCTGTCTAGAAAACAAAACAAACAAACAAACAATCAAAAATTACATCTCATATTAGGATAGAGTTTTATGGTTTCAATCTTTATATAAAATCATTTTTGACTATAAAATACACTAACTTTGATTTTATTTGCACTATGATTAATCTACTTGCATACTTGAAAATGTCTTTAAGCTTCCATAGGTTTGTGAAAGTTACTTTGTCTTCCAGTCACTATGTGCCTACCTATAATTACACACACACACACACACACACACACACACACACACACAGACACACACATAAAACAAATGAGTATATACATTATCAGAAAAAGTGGTACGTAATGGAAAAACAGTACATCTAATACATGTTTTTAAGTTTTTAGTTCTAGTATGTGTCCAGTTTAATTTGAAATAAGCCTATAAAAGTGTGTTATAGTTTGAAGTGTTTGGGAAGAACCCTTATGATGGATATCCTCAGTGATGTCTATCACTTTGTGAAACTTTCATAAGGTTGCCTTATCTGGTTCCAGAAGAGTTTATCTGGCAGAAAGAGCTTACTGCCTTATGCCTAGGATAGATGATCATAAAACCTTCTTTCAAATAGCTGGTGACGGCCACCCTTTACTCCACAGTGTGCACACTGCTGTGGTCACCAACTTGTCCTGGTTAGTCTGTGAATCCCCGCATTTATGATAAGCAGGGTGTTGGGAAAGGGAATGGGTGACAGATTACTCGTATTTCTGCATCTAGCACATCTCTAAGTGTGCTGTATGTCTTTACGTCATGCAATTGAGTGTGGGAGTGCAGATGAAAACATTCCCTTGTCTCCCATTGTACTTTTGAACTCATGTTAGGAATTGCTCTGGAGGCCTTTTTGTCCCGAGTTTCACAATTTCACAAAATAAAAATTACTCCCTAGCCACCTACACTGCAGAGCCTTTAGTTTGTTGGATTGTTCGTGTGGTTCGGTACTTAGCAACAGAATGGTTCTGTAAGACCTAGGAAAATAGGTTTTTAAGATTTTTTTTTGTTTTTTGTTTTTCTGTATATGTGCTTCTATGAGTGTATGCCATGTGTACAAGTGCTTACTGGGGCCAAAAGAGGGGTCACATCACTTGGAGCTGGAGGTATCAGCAGTTGTGCCCTTAATCACTGGGTCATGTCTTCAGCCCCCAAGAGAACCTTATTTTTATGTAATTTGTGTCCCAAATTTACCCTTAAATTGGTTACTACCTAGCTGCAGAATCCTAGGCAAGTCTTATTTTCTCTTTAGACTATTTTTTTTTCTTCTTGATAAGAACTGGCTTTGTTTTTCTGTCCCTGAGACAATACTTACCCTGATAGGAAATGACTGCCAATGAGTGACTCAGGCATGCTTACCTTCTGTTGAGTTCTGGTCCTGTATCTATTTGTAGTCTTCCCTAGATTTCAAGTCTTAAAATGATGGACATTTGTATCACATAATTAACCAATTGGCTTTGTTGAGGGTATCAAGTCCTTCCTCCACTTAGTTCTCAGCAGTGCACCAGGAAGACTGAGAATTCAGTTTTCCTCACATCTCTGAGTGTGTCAGGGTGTTACAAGCATGCAGCACTTGGAGATCCCTGGAGAGCCACAGTTGGGTCTCCTATGCTTCCCTGGTGAAGTCAAGTCAAAGGGTTTCCAGTTTCCCAGCAGCCAGCGTAAGGGAGATGTTTGTAACCTGGGTAGCCCATGGGTGACTTAGTACCCAGTTTTCCCTGAGGACTGTGACATACTTAAGCTCCTTGCCACAATTACAAAACCCAGCAGAAAATCAGATGTTCAACAAAAGACACATTGGACAACTTAGATCCAGTGAGAACAGGGTTGTCCCCTTGGGAATGCTGTAGAAAACAATTGGGAATCCAACTTTCCAAGTCGCACTGAGGACCAGCTCTTCAAGCAGGCCTTTTTGAAGAGGAAAGTCTCAGGCTTGCCCTCAGCTCTTTGAGCCTTTGCCAAATGAGACCACCTGAAATACTGGAAACAAATGGAGATTAACTCCTTGTTCTGCAAATAACTTGTTTGGTGATTTTAGCTAAGTCTCTTAATCCTGTTTAAATCTTACTGTCCTCATCTATTAATTCCAGATAATGCTATATATTTTGGTGAAATGATTATGTACACATATACATTGATATATATTATCATTTGTCCCTGAATCCACTTAGTCCAAAACGTTTATACATGCAATATCTACATGTATGAAAATTTTTCTTGTGCTCCATTATATGTGCAATTTTATGCCTTTATGTGTCAATTGAAAATAAATTTAAAATGTTTATTAATGGACTACCAAATACTATGAGAAACCTGGTGGTCTAGTTAATGGTTGAGGACATCTTGACCTTTTGCAATACAGTCTAGTTGGAGAGAATTTGGTCATAAATTTTAACTGTTCTAATGAATTTGTAACTGCAGTTTCTGGAAAGTGTTGGAAAAGAGCTGGAGAGTGTAAAGACAGTATGTGCTTGTAACTGCTGAGTCATCTCTCCTGCCCTTAAATTGAGTTCTTGAATTGGTTGTTGAAGGTTTTTGGTTCCCATCAGCACTTTGTTTACCTTTCTCTAATATTAATTTATAAGGTTCATTTCTCCTAATAGTGATACTGAAATGCAGGTGAGAAGGCAGCTATCTGTGGGTAATAGTAGAACACACTTGCCTTTGGAGAGTTGTGTACATTTTGTATTGATTATTAGGAGCAGTACAGAAGCAATAAGGCTCTTTATTTGTCATATGATGGATAGACAGTGTCACTTGAGTTTTTATTGAGTTTACAAACCTTTTTATCTTCCTAATGGTCTTGCTGAATTATGAGTCCTATTAAGGATGATAAAATTCATGTTATTAATTTATACTAGTAATGGTAAATGTAACAATCTATCTAGTCAAATCTCTGAACTAGTATCAGTTTTAGATTTATGTAGAAAAGATAGTTTAAAATTGTTATAGAAAATGAGTCCCTTATAAAATATTCTCTTTGTCTTCCTAAGATCTGGTGCTCTGTTTTAATGTGAACTATAAATGGTGACTGGCCAAATCATTAATCAGTGAAGCCATGTTCAAAATATTAAAAGGGAAAGTGATTTATATTTATTTAGTTTTTGTTTTTACATGTATGAGTATATTATTTATGTTTATGTTCATGTGTGTGTACATGTGAAGGCATAGTCATGCCACAGCATTCCAGTATAGAGGTCAGAGGACAACCTTGGGGTGTGGGTCTTCACCCTTCCACTTTTTTAAGTCTTGGTCTTGGGCTAGATAGGTGGCTCAGAAGTTAAGAGCACTGGGTGCTCTTACAGAGAACTTGGGTTCTATTTCCAGCATCTACACAGCAGCTGACAACTGTCTGTAACTCCAATTCCAGGGGATTCAACACCTTCTTCAGGCATTCATAGGCACCAGGCACACATGTGCAGATAAAGCACCCATAAAAAGAAAATAAAAATAAATAAATCTTTAACACAATGGATTGTGTTAAAGCTGGATGCCATCACCACTGCATATGGCCTGCTGGTCAAGAGCTTCTCCAGATTCTCCTGTCTCTGCCTTGTGTCTCCCCTGCAGGGCATGCTGGGGATAGCAGACCCTTTTGCTGCTGCTGCTCCCAGCCTTTTTTGGGTTCCAGACATCCAGCTCAGGTGGTCAGCCTTGTCTCCAGTCCTGGAAAATTTTATTCTCCAAAAATAATAATTTAAAAATATCATTAAGATACCTTTACTCAATATCGTAGTTACTGTTCTGTTGCTATGAAGATTTGACCAAGGCAAATTAGGGACTAGTTTACAGTTTTAGATAATCCATAATCATCATGGTGAGAAGCAGAAAGGCATGGAGCTGGAGCAGTAGCTGAGAGCTTTACAGCCTGATACTCAGGCAGCAGGGGGTGATGGGATGGGGGCTAGGGGAAGCAGAGAGATAGACAACAGACAAACTGACAGATAGAAATAGAGAGGCAAAGACAGACATTGGACCTGGCATGGGCTTTTGAAATTTCAGAGCCCATTCTAGAGACACTTCCTCCATTAAGGCCACAACTCTTAATCCTTCCCAAACTGTTCCATGCCCTGGTGACTAAACAGTTAAATATATATATATATATGTGCTTATGGTGGCCATTCCCATTCAAACCACCACTCAGATCCTCAGATTGTCACATCATTAATTAATTGATGGCCTTATTTTATTTGCAACATTTATTTATTGAACGATAAATTTTGTAAGATATACTTATTTTTTAACAGAAATCTAAAAATGCATTATTTATCTTGAAAATGTTTTACTTTTTGGTTTAGATAATGTTTACCTGTATTATACTTATTTCCTATGTTCCATAAATCTTATGAGTAGGAGGAAAAGTAGGACTTTTCCTATAATCTGCTTTCAATTTGTTAAGTTTATTTTAGAGGATAAGAATTAGTCTTGCAGTGAGGTCAACGCATGTCACTGCTGAGTAGATGGAGCTCGCTAGGAGGTCACATGAAATTATGCTTCAAAGCTGGGATGGTTAATAGGTAACCGTGCGGCTTGGTAATGAGGTGATAGCTATAAAAGTTTAACCTTCACACGTAAAATAGGCATTTTGTGAAAGCGTTTCTCCTGTATTTGAAATCTCCAGTCAGAACTTGTTTTCCCTGAGCCACGAATGAACTTTATTTACCATTAAAGTAATTTTCTTACTGCATGTCTTCATCATTAGAAAACTCATCAGAAATGCCTATTTTCCAGTTATTCTTTGTTTAGTTTTATCTAAATTAACTAACCAAAAGCATTCCCATGAGATAATGAAGTTTGTAATCACTATAGTGAATTATGAAGTGATAGCATTTAATTTTTTATAAAACCTTTTTATGTTTTTACAGATAAATTATTAGTCATAACTGTAGCAACAAAAGAAAATGATGGATTTCACCGATTTATGAATTCAGCCAAGTATTTCAATTATACTGTAAAGGTATGATATATCTTTGAGTCTTTGGATTTGTTAGAAGGCTAGAAGGTTTCTTCATCTAAGTCTGAAAAACAAGAATAAGATAATATGAGAAATATTTTCTGAGTCTACTTCTACAAGTTAGAGTCAACTTTTGAACTGTTTAGAATGGAATGCTAGTGGCGGGTGGCATTGAAGAATTATGACCTTCTCATGCATTAATTTCCTTTTTTGCATCATTGTGCCTTAATTAGAAATAAATAGTGGGTTACTGTAAAAGTTTCTGTTGACATTTTTATGCTATTATTACCATTGGCATTTTTCTCAGGATGACTTCTTGATTTCATTCATAGGTTCTTGGTCAAGGGCAAGAGTGGAGAGGTGGAGATGGGATGAATAGTATTGGAGGGGGCCAGAAGGTGAGGTTAATTAAAGAAGCCATGGCCCAGTATGCCAGTCAGGAGGATCTGGTGATCTTGTTTACTGAATGGTAAGAGAAATATTCTGTGGGGTTTTCAGTCTGTATTATATTACTTTTAAAGATTGAAATTTATATCTGAAGTTTGAATATTGAATTATTTTACTGACAAAGGATCATTTTGTAATAATTATATTTTCTTCAGTTATAACTGTTTCTCTAATAAGCGATCTCTGTTTCTAAGCCCAAACTTAAAAGCCTGATTGCTTTTATACTCAGTTTTTTCATTAGCAAGAACTTTTCTTCTATGTAAAAAAATTTTATTATGCATGAAAAATCAGTCTGGGCCAATCTTGTAATATATTAAAGGTGAGGGGTTATAATAAGAACTAATGAGAAAAAAGACCTAGTTTAACATTTTCATAAAATTCGTTTTAGTCTTGAGTTAAAAGTGTGATAGAGATCATACTTGAGTACACAACTGAGGAGACAGCCAAATGGGTTCTGTTTAGCTATGAACAAAAGTATCTTGTAAAGATATAAATACAAGGGAGATAGGAGACCCTGTGCTCTGAAGAACAAAGAACCTTTCAGGCCCAAGTGTCTTTGCATTTATTTTGAGCTTGAGCTGAAATCCAAAGGACTACACACCCAAAGCATGCATTCTACCATTGAGCCATCCCCCTAGTTCACAAATACCATTTTGTATATTGCCTTATTCTCCTAATGAGTTTGAAATATCTCATATCTTTCCTTAACTCCTTAGGTATTTTAGAAACACCAAGTTGTGCCATATTCCATTCTTTGTATCTTCCATTTTCATTTTTATGGTATTGATTCTGATCATTCATTGAATTCTCCTCATTGGTGTGAGAAGGTCATCTTAAATCTTTTTTTTTTCTTTTCAATTTCCAAATGCAAAGACACATTAATTGCAGATGAAAATAAACGTGTTGGTTCTTCAGCAAAGCTATATGTGAGGATGGCTTAAGCTTTGACATAAAAGTAGAAATAAAGATATCTCAGTGATACATATATATATAATGCTGAGCACAGATTTCTTGTACTCACCTCACTGAGCTTGAACCTGACACAAGCAAATTGGGATTTTGCTTATAGGCAGGTAATCTGTGAACAGGCAGCCTCGTAGAAGCTAATATTGATCTTAAGGTTCCTGAGCCTCAGAGTTTGGGGAACCTGGTTTTCTTTATGCTTCCCTTCCCAGCCTCCTTCCTTCCCTACTCATAAGATTTTGTCTTGGAGAGTTGGCATGTGTCGGTAGGCCAGCTAGATACTCCTGAGAGGAAAGCTTTAAAAGCAGTACCTGTAGTTTTACCTAGAAAAGCAGGTTTACTTGATGACACCTCCTCCCTGGCAGGAGTGACAGCTTAAGTGTGCAGACACCAAGGAGTTTGTTACTAGTGATAGGCAACATTCCTTTTTCCTAGGAAAGAAGCAAAACACACTGTGGTCCCCTGTTTCTGCAACTTTCTCTTTTCCAGGAACGATTAAAATTGTTAGCTGTCGATTTCAACTTAGCTCACTGTCGCCAGTTCATTGGTGTAAATGTGCTAAAAATTAAATAGGAAATGGGTGTGTTTTCCTCTTTCACGCTGTCTGTATGTTCTTGTCAATATTCCCTGGCTTTAGTAAGTATAGTCGTGGACATGGAGCGGTGAGGGAGAAGCACATGGTCTACAAAGGTTTTGTCAGCATGTGATTGCAGGTGTTTGTCATAGGTGACAGCTGTGACTGTGTGTGTGTGTGTGTGTGTGTGTGTGTGTGTGTGTGTGTGTGTGTCTGTCTGTCTGTCTGTGTCTATGTGTGTTGCAGGTACTAAAGGCTCCATAGTGTTGCATTAGGGTTTATCTCTGGAAATACCAAAATGTATCTGAGGGGAGACTTGAGACACATAGTTTTCAGATGTGGGCCTACATCTGTTTTATTCTGTTAGACTTTATTTCAGCCTATCCCTTATATCTAATGGTTCAGATGATTGTATTTTTAATTCTTTGCATGTGATGATCAGTATGTATTGGGTTAGTGGGGAATACCAAAGTTACAGGAGACTTCTGTGTCTTTTCTTCTTGACTACCCAGTAGCCTTTACCTCTTGTTTAGATACCATATAATTCATTTATTGTCTGAGTCACTCATTTGTTCAACAGACATTTACTGAATATCTTCGAGATCCTCAGCTGAGGGCCTGTGCAGATGGCAAAGTTATGAGTCCGGCTTATAAAGGAAAAAGATGTCACCTGGTTTAAGAGAGGCTTTTTTTGACTAGGTGCATAAAATAGAAGGAATATTGGGCGAGTAAGGAGAAGGAAAAGCTAATGAAAGGTAGCTGGAAAGAAATGATATTTTCCTGCCATGTTGGTGTCTGGAGGAGCTGACACTGGAAATGGGCCTTGAAGGCAAATGGTTTGGACCCAGTTAGAAAACACATGTTGAGTAGATGCTCGTTATGATGACATACATGATCCCACATGAAAGAACTGAGATTAGCTTCTGAATAGGGTAGTAGTACATGGAGATTATTTGTGTGAGCCTGAATTACATTTTATTCCATAGGACAGGTATCCATAAATTAGTCTTGTGTGGCCAAACATTGTTCTGTAACTCGGGATCTGCATTTGCTTAGGTCTTGTGACTACTTTTGTACTAACCTGGCAGAATTAAATATTTTGACCAAGTCTGTGTGTCCTTCAGAGTCCAAACTGTCTTCTGTAGGCCAGTGTAAATATTCAGTGACTCTTATTTTAGGCCACAGCTAGAAACTACTGATTGACTCAGGGGTGTGGTACCTCAAGAGACTATTTGAGCCAGGAATGTGTATGGCAGAGGGTAGTAGATCCCTGGGAGGGTGCCTGTGTAACCTGTGGGGTCTGTAAGCCAATTGTTTTCTGGGAGAGGAGTTGAATAGTATATGTAAGGTGGAATCAGTAAGACAAGGCGCATTGATTTTGATGGAAGCTATCATGAAGAGGGCCATCCAGGATGAAGGACGGAATTTCTTCCAGTCTGGGTAACTGTATGATTGAAAGCACCAGAGAAATAACACAGAAGGACAAACACTCATAAAATCCCAATGACCTGTTGGAGATAGAACTGTGACAGGTCTGGGTTCAGTATTATGGGTTTTGCAGGACTTGGGGCTATTTACCAGGCTTAAATGTGGAAAGTTTTATTTTATTCTTCATGTTTAAAGGGACTGAGTTCCTGTGAGAATTATTTTTATGACCTCTGTGCATTCATTTTTTAAAGAAAATATTTTTTTTTACATTTTTGTGGTTCAAATAATTTTAAGTAGAAAAACTTTCTTTTTTGAGTAGTTTTAAATAGGCTCAAAGACATTTTCTGAGGAATTTAAACAGAAATGACACCTGCTAGAATAAATGGGAAAAATGTCACCATCCTTACCATTTTAGCTGTGTGTGGTGGCACCTGCTGGAAATGCCAACACTTGAGAGGTGAAGGCAGAGGGATCATGAGTTCAGGGCCAGTCTGGACTTCATAGTGTATTCTTCACTTGCCTGGGCTACATAAGACCCTTTCTCCAAAAAGGAAATATTTTATATTTTTAGCCAATGTAATATTCTCACTTGAATTGTATGAAAATGATTTCCTTTTCTTGTGCTTTAAAAGAATTGCATTTTAAAAGTAATGTTTATAAAGTGCTAAGTTATCAAATTAAATGTCATACTTTCTCCTTTTATAAGCTATTGGCTTCATTAATAGTCTGAGATACAGTTATGTCTTTGTCCTTCACTAGAGTTTCAAAGATGAAAACATTCACTTTCCAATGGCATCTGTGACTTTTATTGGGCTGTGCTGGGGATCAAACCTCCCAGCCTTCCTTCTCCTTAGGCCAGTGCTATACCTGGAGTTACACTCCCAACCTCTTTCATAACCTTTGAGTATATAGTGCTACTTACAAATTTTCTAAGGTTACATTATAAACCATGGTTCTTTGACCTACCAAGCTATATTTTTTACTGTTTTCAGAAACTATCTTGGCCTCCTCTGAGGCTCACTGTATACCTCACTCAGAGTTTGAGTTTCTGGCCTCATCTTCGGTCTTATTTTCTCTCTCCATGTCTCCCGCCCCTTCCCGTACCCCCCCTCCCCACACACACACTTTACAAGTACTTTGGAATAAAACAAGTATGTTAAAGGTAAGATTGATGAAGTCAATTATACTGAAAAGTGTATTTGTTTTGTTTTGTAAATCAGGTTAGTTTGTTTAATTTTAAATAAACACATCAAAAAGTTAATTTTGAGATGTTAGTCAGAATAATTTTATTGAGATTTGAAGCTTATTGTTTAAAAATAAACATATCTTTAGAGCTTATTTTATTTATTTATTTATTTATTTATTTATTTATTTATGTTTTTGGGTTTTTTGAGATGTAGCTTCTCTGTGTAGCTTGGGAGGCTGTCCTAGATCTCACTCTGTAGACCAAGTTGGCCTCGACCTCACAGAGATCTGCCTGCCTCTGCCTCCCGAGTGCTGGGATTACAGGTGTGCGCCACCACCGCCCGAGTTAGAGCTTATTTTAAACACTCATGCTTACACTGACTTTTCCTAGGTCCACTTCCTAAGCAGTCCCTCTTCCAGTTAATAACCAGAGGCTACCGTGTTTGCTTATTTATGAAGTACTTACAGTGTGCAAGCAAATGTTAATTAACAGCATTTATAGACACTTCCCCTCTGCTTTATAACTGAGAAATTCGACCAGCTTAAGTAACTGGTTTGGTACTCCGACGGCCGGCAGCAAAGCAGGCTCAGCCTGCACCTAGCAGGCAGGTGGCCTTTGATACATGCTGTCCTAGACTTTCTGACTGTGCTCTTAGTAGTGCTAACAGCATCTCGCCTATTGACTCTGAAATGAAAAAAAAAAAAGCATTCCACTATGTACCTATGTGTCTGCAATCTCTGTGTTAGTCTGCTTATCTGGAGATTCATGAACAAATTTAATTATGAAGTATAATATTTCATAGTAGAAATAAAAGTAACTGATAACATTTAAATTTTCTAGATTTCAAGCGAAAAGAAATGAACTTATTTCAGCATTGCTTTCAGCTATTATTATTAAAGAATGAGGAGTTATCAGGAATGGTGGATTGTACGAGAAATTTCAGCCCTTGGGAGTTGAGCTAGGAGGATTTCAAATTCAGGAACAGTCTGGGCTATAAAATGAGACTCTTGTCTCAAAATGAATTAGTAAATACCAGTTTTGTTTAGCAGAATTGCAGAATTTAGTTGTGCGATTTGAATTCATTTGTGAGTCAGTTGGTCTATATTGTAAAGCTATAGCATGTGTTTGCGCCAGTCAGCCCTGGCTCCCCGGGCAGAGGACAGAGCAGAGTGGTGTGGGCAGTGTCCTTTTTAAAGGACAGGACCTGGTGGTCATACAATCTACTTCCTCTACACTGTGCTGGATAGAGTGAGTCATGTGGCACATCCTCCTTCTCAGTACTTTCTAAGCAGGATGGCCATGTGCTCAACTTACACGTGAGCCTTGTCACTATTAAAGGGACAGCTATTGTCTCTGCCAAGAGCCTAATGGAGAATGTAAACTTACAGTAGTTTTGCTAAAAGTTACTTCAAATGTTTTTTTGGCTTTTAAAAAATATGTTGTAGAGATAAGTCATAATGTGTTATATTTTTAAAAAAACATAAATACATTAAACTATACATTCCTAAATCTTACATGTGCATCTCCAGTAAATACAGATGGAGAGCATAGATTGAGCAGCTGTGTACTTCCTGACAGGTCCTCACAGTGCATCTGAGTGTTAGCTAAGGAGCCCTTTGCAGGAGTCAAGATCTCGAGCTTGCCCTTCAAGTTTGTTGCCAAAGACAACCATTCTCTTAGTGTCCTTCAGGCATTTGGCTTTCAGGT
This sequence comes from Onychomys torridus, assembly GCF_903995425.1. Classification (NCBI taxonomy): domain Eukaryota; kingdom Metazoa; phylum Chordata; class Mammalia; order Rodentia; family Cricetidae; genus Onychomys; species Onychomys torridus. The sequence goes on from NC_050449.1 coordinate 85,238,711, forward strand.
ACACTGATGTACAAACACATACAGGTAAATTTGAGGTTGTAATAAGCTGGGACTTTCTGCAGAGAGTTTACGTTCCTCATAGAGGTTTTTACAGTTAATTTTCTGTTACATTGTGATTTGGTGAGTTAGCTCTGAAAAAATAAAGTCCAGGGAAAAAATGTGGTCAAACATTAGACCTCAAACTATGTTATTAACTTTTACCTTGATTCAAATTTATAGAGCTTTAAAAAGATGAATATGCCTGAATAAGATTCCATAATACATAGTATATCAGTTATTAAATGTGCACTGATGACTATGTGAGACATTTGTCAAATCCAGTTTTTCAGAGACAGTAATAGATTGGTACACATATCATTGAAATATTTGACTGTTAAGATGGAAACTTTTATGTTTATGCCTGTGTCATTAATTTATATGAATTGTAACAGTTGCACACTGACTTTACAATTTTTATTTTGGAGATAAGTTATCCATTGTTTTTTAAGGATTTTTTTTTTTTTTTTTTTTTTTTTTTTTTGGTGGTGTGCTTGAATTCTAAACCATGCATTTTAAAGCATGTTTGTTTCTTTTTAAAACAGTTTTGATGTTGTATTTGCTGGTGGGCCTGAAGAACTCCTAAGAAAGTTCCAAAAGACAAATCACAAAGTTGTCTTCGCAGCCGACGGAATTCTGTGGCCAGATAAGCGGCTGGCAGACAAGTACCCTGTAGTGCACATTGGGAAACGCTACCTGAATTCAGGAGGTATGAACGATGCTGTGAATGAGGAATGAATGAGGCTGTGCCAGCCTCACAACCATGATCTTGCTGTGAAGTATTCTGAGAGGTCATGTACAGTTTAGAGCTGAAAAACCATTCCTGTGTCATAGCCATGCGGATGTCTGAGCTTCCATGTTGCAAGTGATACGTCACATCTTTTGATTACCATTTATTGAGAGGTTTTGGGTCCAGGATATTAAGTTTAATAATCTTATTTTGAAAAAGTTCATGTTTAATCTGTAATCACATGATTAAAAACAGCCACTTGTTAATGTGATCTGTTTTAAAATGTATTGTGTTGAATTACTTGTTTTGACTTTTGTAGCCAAAATTTTACATAGTGTCTGAGTGTATAGAGGTATTACATTCTCTGTGTGAGTCAATATAGAATAAATAACTATGATCATACACACTCCTCTAATGATAAATGAAATTTTGACCTTGGGCATATTGTGACTGCACTGTGTTTCCCTTAAACTGTAAACACACAGACAGAAGGAATGACCGTGTAGGATGGAGGACATGTGTTCTGTGTAAGAATAACGTGAGAAAACCATACTTTTGGTTTCAAATGAGTGAGTTGATATAGTATGTAAAAACAAAAATAAAAGAGAAAGTTGCGGATAGAAACATCAAACATCAAATTAGCCATTTATACTATGCAGCGGTAGCCTGGCTGAAGAGTGCAACACGGTCAAATCAAAGCTTAGGGCATCCAGCAGAAGTCAGCAGGGAGAAGCAGCAGCGTAGAGTTCCTGAGAATCCCTCCATCAGTGAGCTGGCTTCCTGTTTCCACTGTCCTGAGTTTTGTGTTATGGGATAAACAGTAGTAACCAATGCTGGAAATACTTCACCTTCAAGCTGTTCAATTAAACAGTGTGTTTACTACATTAGCTGTTAACTGGTTTTCCCATTTCAGAGCCTGGCCCAGGACATGGTTTTGGATACACTTGACATAAACATGCTTGAATCTGACACAAGAGAGGGCTCTTAGCTGTTCAACAAGCTTAAATAGAATATGGCAGTTTACCAATATAGTGTATATTATAGCGTGGCAGACAGATAAGTTAGGTCTAGTTGCAAGCCATGCTAGGAAATGGGTGTTTGGAGTGGTCTTTGAATCGATAGTGGATCCTGTTCAGACAGCTCCGTAAATGCTGTTTGAGGTAAGCATGTGTAGGTTGCAGACATTGTTTAGTCATCTATGGTGATGTAGCTGTTAGCAAGCTAGTCATTTCTCTGTAGTGACTCAAGCTCAGCATTTACATCTGTATTTCATTTTAGCAATTCTCCCCACAGTCATAATTTAGAACTTTTTGGTCTGTATGGATCTCTGAGACCTCATATTTCAGCCTGTGCTTTTTAGAGCCCCTTTCCTCCATTCTAACACATATTTATAGTTGGAATCTTAAAAGTTCTTATTAATAAAATCAAACCTGAGGCCAGTTATTGGGGTGAATGCTGGAAGATCAGAGAAGCAGAACAAGCCACAGCTTCCTCACCTTGCTAGTTCTTCAGGTGATCCTGTTTCCTCAGGCTGGAAGCTTCTGAGTCCTCATCCCAATGGTTCTCAGCTGAACTGTGTTGCTCCAAAGCCTGAACGCTTAACCAACCAAATGCTTAACTAACTGCATGCTTTTTCTCCTTTAATTCCTGGTCCTCACGCCTTATATATCTTTCTCTTTCTGCCCCCACTCCCTGGGATTAAAGGTTGGGTTTCTGGGATTAAAGGCATGGGTCACCATGCCTAGCTGTTTCTAAAGTGGCCTTGAACTCAGAGATCCGGCTAGCTCTGCCTCCCAAGTGCTGGGATTAAAGGCGTGCACCACTACCGCCCAACTTCTGCTATGGCTTACTCTTCCCATTTTCTAGCCACCATTTGTGGCTCTGTATCTAGTGGCTATCTGTTCTCTGACCCCAGATATGTTTATTTCGGGGAACACACAATATTTCAGGAAACACACAATATTTCAGGGAACACAATACCCACCACACATATTGTCTATGCCTTTGGGTCCTCTTGACCCCTGTATATCTTACCAAACTGTTGGCAATCAACTTTGTTGTTGTATTCAACTCAGTGTCTAGGATTGCCATGTTAGTCTGCTGACTTCACTGCCCTGCTACTGAGCTGGCTGCCCACTCTTCTTTCTCCTTTGGAGCCATTGCCCTGGGTATGGTACTGCTCCTCTGCCCAGGCCACTGGACTGTGGAGCTCTCCGTCACAGTACATAGTTCATTTTACAATTTGACCCACATTAGAGGTTTTTAAAACATAAATTTTAAAGGAGAAGCATAGCTTTGGATTAGGTTCTATTTTGTATTCAGTTAATTTTTTTCTGGAAGTGGCATGCACATGAGAATCTGTGGTAGACATTCATCTGGACAGTAATACAGTCACTGGGGGAAATTTCAGAGGGACTCTCAGTGCTGTGGAATCAACAGACATTAGCAAGTAAGTGCTGCTGTTTGCCAGTGACCTAATACAGGGCAAGTCCTTGGAGATAAAGCACTGAATTTCTACCTACAGTCAGAATTATTAGAGAGAAGGCAGGGAGCATGAGTACATGCAGTCAGAGTGTGTGGTTTCAGACACAGTTTGTGAGAGACATTCAAAGGACATGAGTTATGACTTGGTAAAAATGTACCAGTTACTTTAAAACATGTTAATAGAAGAATTATGAATGCATCTGACTGTAATTTTATTCACTTCTTTTGAGATATTTGGTCTTAGGAGAAGGGTAAGGAAACAATTTTTTATAAGACAATAATATAAGCCATTGGAAAATGTTATACCAGTAATTTTTATTATTCAAGATCATTAATAGTTATTAAAAATACATTGTCAGGCTGTAGAGATGCTCTGTGGTTCAGTGCTCACTGCTTGTCCAGTTCCTGGCACCCACATCACCAGCTCACAAGTATTGTAGCTCCTATTCAAGGGGATCTGACATTGTCTTTTGACCTCTGTGAGCACCTGTACCTGTGGCTCACATAAAAACAAGCAGGCAAAAATAAATCTTTCTTTAAAAGTTCAGCTTGTGTGTGGTGAGTGTTGTCTGTCAATGAAGCAGAGCAGCTGGCTGCATGTCTGAAGCTCAGGCAAGACTTAGAAATTGATCCTGTTGTCTCTGTCTTTATAGATATGTGCCATTGGCAGATTCATCACATGGGCTCGAAGGCCAAGGGGAACACTCCAATTTTAGACTTCCTTTTCCCAGACAATGATATGTAAAATCTAGCCAGAAAAACGGTCTACCAGGCACAGTAAGACTGGTTTCAAGTGATGGAAAACATTCCCCAAATTCCCTAGATAGAAAATTTCTTCAGGATTTTTGTAGTTGGTGACAACCCACATTCTTTGCCTACATTGGAATCTTGGCACAGCAGGAGACATTCCCTTCATTCGGAAGCAGTGGTTCCTTTTCAGTGGGTTCAAGAGCAATTTACAAGGTCTAGAGGAATTCCATCTTTCTCTGCTCTGTCCCTAGTTAGCCTTCCTTTAGTAATCATGCAAAGTAAGTTCTTATTTGTGAGTTAACTTCAGGAATGCATATATTTAAAAGCATCTTTGATTAACTTCCTTGTATTATAATTAGTGTTGTTTCTCCATTATAGCACACATACATATGTGTTGGGCCTCATGACTTTACAACGTTGTCAGCTGTTCAGTGGAACTAAGTTGACATGCATTTTGGTCTTTGAATTCTGTGCTCTCTGCTGTGTTGTGTATTGCAGGCTTCATAGGCTATGCTCCATACATCAACCATCTGGTCCAGCAGTGGAATCTGCAGGATAATGATGATGATCAGCTCTTTTACACTAAAATTTACATTGATCCAGTGAAGAGGGTAAGGAATAGCTTGCAAGTTCTCATTGCTGTTTTGGCTGCTTTGACTTTTATATTTTCCTCAACAAAGTGATCAGAAACAAAAGGATTTGGGGAAGTTGAATTGCAAATTATTTTCGTTAATATTGAAACACTACAGGTCGCTGGAACAAGCAGTGAGAAGGTGACCTTGGTCTCCCTCCCTTCTTTGGGTATATGAACTCTCTGATTATCTCTCTATCTCTCAGTGACTGAGATTGCCCAACTTAGGTTCATTAGAGAGGAAAAAGTAAGTTTAAGACCCTGTTATTTGCCATATTATGTGGAGACACATCGAATGACTAGAAAGTTCAGGGCCAGCCTCTACCAGAGTATAGCCTCACCTGCTGCATACTCACTGCCAGGTCTCTCAATATCAGAAGGAGTAAAGCCAGTAAGGTTTCTGAGCCTGGAGACCAGAAACAGTACCAGACGATGATGTCATATTTGGAGCAGACATCTGTCATTAAGACACGATGTTCTAGCAGTAACAGTTTAAAAAGCCTACCGCTGTGCTTGGCAATACTTTGATTGGTACTTTGAAATGGCATATGGATATGCCCACTCAAAAAGTTTGTTACACTGGAATGGACGTCTCTGTAAGACTTGTCCCTTGGAGTTTGAGGTGCCTCACCGTTGTCCAGGTTGCTAGAATTGTAGATATAGCTTTGGACACGGTCCTAGGAAGATAGATCTCATTTTGTTTTATAACCCAGTGGAGGACTAAGAATGTTTGCAAAGGGGCTGAGCAGATGGCTCTGTGGATAACACATTTGCCTTGTCAGCTTGAAGACCAAGTTGGGATCCTCAGTACCACATAAATGCGAAGCAGGCTCACCTGTAGTCTTAGTTCTGAGAAACAGAGTCTAGAGGTCCCTGGAGAACCGAGATTAGCTGAGTTGGTGAGCTCCAGATTGAAGTGAGAGACTTTGCCTTCATACAAGGTGAAGAGCAATTGAGAAAGATGCTCAGTGTCTACTTCTGGCTTCTACATGCATTTGTACTCACACTTAGGCAAGCATACACACAAGCGTGCATGCACTGCCCCCCCCCCCCCATATACGTACTGGCCAAAAAAGGGGGAGCAGAAAAACAGAGTCCTTTAGAGTGTAGATTATGGAATGAATAGATCATGAAATTTCAGAGATTGTGGTCTGAGATTCTAAGGTCCAGAGTCAGAGCCTTATTTCCTAATAAAAATACTATAATTATCACAAATAAAATAACTAAAAATAGTAGCGGGCTAAATAAGGTAGCGTTTGTCCATGTGTTAATTTTTTCCTTCTGACATACTGAAAATAAGAGCAGCATTGGCTTTAACAGTGGGGTTGTGCTATCAAGCAAGGTAGCTCTTCACTGCTCCAGAGACAGTCTGGAGTGCATGTTTCAGTGTGTCCTCGGTAGCCGGAATGGCTACTGAAGTTCCAGTCATCACAATCACGTTCTGGGCAGATAAAATGCAGGATAGTTTTTTTTAAAAAAAAAAGTGCCATTGAAATTCGTGAGCTCTCCTTAGCTAGCACTTCAAGAAGGGTCAGGAAGTGCATTTACTTTTCTGGACAACTTATCATGTAACTGCACATAACACATAAATGAAATTTTGTGCTTGTACAAAATCATAGGCCATACTGAAAATCTGGGGACTGTTAGAACCAAGTCTGCCACAGACTTTATAGAGAACGTTAGTAAAATTGATTCAATCTTTAATTCAGAGAAAATAAAGCAAACTGCAACTTGAAACAAATTGTATTTAAATAATATAAAGTAATGTTTTGTGCATTTTCTGTGCACTGCTGATGGAATTGTAATGTTTCTTGAATTGGGAGTTCTATACACTATCACCAGGGCAGCAAGGCCTATGTGTGTGTTCCACAGTGCTTGTACCTTCAGTACAATCTGTCTTAGACACCTGAATATTTTCATTAATACACTATATGTCAAAATGACTGTATCGTTGTATGACTATTTCTGTTGTAACTTTCAATGTTACCTATTTTCCTTTTTTTTTTTTTCATTTTAGGAAGCTTTTAACATCACATTGGATCACAAATGCAAAATTTTCCAGGCCTTGAATGGAGCTACAGGTACAGATGCCCACACTGTCTTCTCATGGATGTGAATGCCTATTTTTAGCATTCTCTGCTGTGTTAGAACATTTGGGGCTATGACCAAGGTGGCAACCCTTAAAATGTTAAAAAAAAAATCAAATACAGAATTTAATTTGATGTTTCCATATAGTTCAGAAAAAATCCTTTCCTAATGTCAGCACACTCCTGCAGAGTGTGTGTATGCACCCACACACTTAAGACTATCTGCACAGTCTGTGCACTCTTTTGAGTACACTCATAGTGTGTGTATATACCTGCACACTTAAGAGTATACTGTGTGCTCATCCTGCACACTTATGAATACACTCCTACAGAGCACATGTGTACTCCTACAGAGCATGCTCACTCACCCATGCCCTGTGCACCTATGAGTACATACAAAGAGCATGTATACACTGACACACTTGCAAGTACATATGCATAGCATGTGTACACATATGGACTTGTGTGCATATACTTGGAGCATGTGTCCACATTGACACATAAGTGAGTACACTCTAACAGTATGCACACACACTTACGCATGGGTTAATACACTCCCATAGTATGTGTACATAACACCTTCACACTTATGAGTATATGCACAAAGTGTACGTACACACACCCACATATGTGATTACACTCACAAAGCATGTGTACATACCAGTACATATGTGAGTATGCTCTCACTGAGCATATGGGCACATATGTACACTTGGGAATACACAAACAAGCATGTTTGAGTGCACGTGCAGAGTGTGTACATGAGTACACACTTGCACAAAAGTACACACATAGCACGTATGTATCCTTGCACATTTTTAAGTACTAGCTCAAAAAAACATGTGAATATACCTGCATACTTATGAGTAAATATACAGTGTATGCACATAACTGCACCCTTTTGATTACTCAAACAGAACTTGTTCACACACTTACATACTTGTGAATATCCTTGATGTTATTAATTATTTAGAGGTACATATACCTTAATTTGACATATCAATGCATTAACCTACATACTAAAAGTCAAAATATTTTTATATATCAATGCATATTATTTTAAAAATTAAAAATACATTATAGTTCTATACAGTTCATGGTGCTGTCCATAGAGTGACTAGATTCTTGGGATAGAAGGCATGTAGTGTTTAAAACTGTTAGGAAAGGAACGAGATATGCAAACACAACACCTCTCGTGGTCCTCTCTGTCTTTCTGGACTGTCACAGAGGGCCAGTTGAGAGCTGTACATCTATCAGTTGTCAGTCAACTGTGAAAGTCTTGCTTATGCCAGGGAATGCTCCTTCACCATACACATTGCTTGCTGTGTCTAGAATAACCCTTCAAGGCCAGTCTGGGTCTGCTACAGGTGGATACGTTGTGATAGTACATCCAGCTGGTGTCACACTGCTGAGAAGCATGTCAGGGACCAGCAAAGCACTCGACAACCTGGCTTAGTGCTCAGGCATTTGGTTAGAAGTCAACCTGTGTCTGTCAGCACTGTCCTTCAGTTTTGAAAACTACTGACTTGGGGAAGATAGTTTCTATGCACTGAAAAATCTGATTGTGTGTCTTGGAAATCCATAGACCCACAAATGTTTGAAGCTAATACAAACTTTTCTCCTTTGAACCCAGATGAAGTGGTTTTAAAATTTGAAAATGCTAAAAGCAGAGTGAAGAATACGTTTTATGAAACGCTGCCAGTGGTAATTAATGGAAATGGACCCACCAAAGTGAGTACCTGTGCCCTTAGTTCGTTATCGGTGTCTCAGGGTCGGACTGTGGAGCAACATGGGAGGGTCATCATCTCTTTAAAACAACTGGAAAACTTGAATGTGAACAGATTATTTACATGTCTTTTCTGCAGTGTAGCATCTGATTAAAATAAACAGGATTTTCTCTTAGCAAGAGTATGACCTTTTATTCTATAGGTAGATACTTCACTTTAGTGTCTACTGTTCTAGGAACAGTAAAGGCCAGAGGGCTGGAGGGCAAGCCTTATTCCTCCAGTTGCTCAGAGAGCCTAGAATAATAACCATCTGTGTTACACGTGAAAAGAAGTCATTTCTTCAACTAATTTGATTTATAATAATAATAATGACCTTAATCCATGCCCCAAAATGATAGTGCTTAGCTGCTGTGACCTTGACTAGTGGCTAGACAGGGGTGGAGGTAGGCTCTCTGTGAGGGTAGGTGACGTCATATTTGGAAGTGCTTTGAAGAGGACTCAGGAAAGTACTAGCACCCTGTGCCCAGAAGCTGAAGGCAGCCTCGCCCCATAAGCCGCTTTCCACACCTTCCATGGCGGCCAGCAGAAACATCTACAGTTGTTATGAGGAAAACAGATGCCCTGGTGTATGGGAATTGGGAGGGGATGAGTCATCTCTGCCATGGGATGACAAATACAAGGACATTTCCCATCCAAAGAACTGTTTCCCAATATCTTAATTACCCCTGATATAAAGGGCACAAGGTGGAAAGTTACAAAAACAAATTTTAGTTTTGAAAACTGAAAGCATTGCCCCTTGGTGCTTTACCCCTTAGGACTATTGACTACTTCCATATTCATACAGGGAATCTAGGAGACTAACCCATGACATAAATATTAAATTTTTATGTTTTTTCTAAGTGGGAAAGGTGTCAGTTCTGATATGCTGTGAAGATTTTTAATTTCAGGGACTTATACGTCCTTTTAAAAATTATTTTCAAGGATATTCTAATGAAGATTATGTGTTTTGTACTTTGCATTTTTCATGTCCTTTCAAAGTAATATGTATTAAGGGGCACATTTTTATATAACCATGTTTTATTTTAATGCTCACTTTTATTTGACAGTCAGAAGTCCTGTCTGTGTCTGTTTTTATTACGCATTTCAAATGCTACCATTGCTCCCTACCCACTTTGAGAAGGTGCCGCTGTGTAGTCCTGGTTAGCATGGCACTCACCTTGTAGACCAGGCTGACTTGGAATTCAAAGAGATCCGTCTGCTTCTCTTTCTGGAGTTCAGGGATAAAGGCATCCCTGACCATGGCAGCCGTACTGACTCTTGAAATGTCATAATGACTGTCACGGTCATATGGTTTCTGACTTCTGAGTTACCACATCTCAGGGTCGCAGAGGTTCAGTGTATCCACATCTATAGCATCTAGGCAGCACGAGGGCTTTCCTGTCCTCATGCAGAGCGTACTGGTTTCAGCACCTTCAGTGAAATACTCGGATAGACCTGCGGAAGGACTCTGCTAAATGGCTGGATGAGAAGCCTCACCTGTGGTGTACTGTAGGGTCTTAACAGCTGGAAATATCTTGGGAGCACTTCTTTATGTGCGCCCGCTTCTGTCTTTAATATGTTTGACTTTTTCTTTTGACTGTCTTACTTTTGCCATGCTAAAACAAACAAACAAAACATGATTAGCTAGTAATGGTGACACAGCCTTTAAACCCAGCACTCGAGGAGGCGGGGCAGGTAGATCTCTCCAGGTTCCAGGGCAGCCTGGTCTACACAAGCGAGTGCCAGGACATCCAAGACTAGACAGAGAAACCCGGTCTCAACACAAAAACGGAAACAGACAAGCAAATATCATAATCATATGAGCATGATGAGGATTTGAGGTGTGTTCCTACAGTGCTAATGTTAATTTACAGTGGACCCTGTGTGGTATCAAAATCGCAAAGCATGTAGTAACTTCCATATATATATATATATACATACATACATCTGGAGAATGAGTATCTTCTGCAGTGTCCCGATTTCAGAGAGTTTTGAGGTGTTTTGAGGGTGCAAAGGGAATCATGGTGTGCTTGTTTCTTGTGCCTTCATCTTGATGTTACTGGCTCCCTTTCAGAACATAAAATCAGTTTTTACAAAATGAAATGAATCCCAGTAGATGCTTAGAGGAGAGGGGCCGGTCAGAGAGGAGGTACCTTGTCAGGTGGCTAAGCAGCCTACACGTTAGCTTCCCCTTAGTTTGTGGAGTGACTGTATTAATCCTTTGCTGCGTCTGTCCTCTGAGCAGCACCCCAAAGTCCGACTGACAGGTGTCTCCAGAAATATCTTAATGTTCTTTGGTGATGAAGCGTCCTCACTCTGTTTTGTGTGATCTGTTGGTAAGAGACCCCATTACCCCTTCCCCATTTACTGCACATGTCTGTGCTGGACATTTAAACACATTTATCTCATCACTGCACACAGAACTCATGGTGGTTTGTCTAAATGTCTTGTTTGCTCCTTCAAAAGTTTGTTTGTTTGGCCTTTTTTTTTTTTTTTTTAAATACAATGGTAACTTCTGGTATTATTCCTTACATCAAATTATATCAAATACTATGACCTGCTGCATCTTTTATAACAACTTGGACATTTCTAGGCATAGTTTGTAGCACTTAATGATTCATTTAATGTGTATATGTTGGTGATCAATGTTAGTGTGATTAGGGGATTGTACCAGGTACAGACAGAATTCTGTGCAGCTATGTGATTATATAGTGAAAACTTGGTGGGTCAGACTGCTTCTGTTCATCTGTTTTTTCTGCACTTATTAGATTCTCCTGAATTACTTTGGAAACTATGTTCCCAATTCATGGACACAGGAAAAAGGCTGTACTCTTTGTGACTTTGACACAATTGACTTGTCTGCAGTAGATGTAAGTGGAATTCATTTGTATGAACTTGTATCAAAAATGTACATTGTCATGAAATTTGACTCGGCGGGAAAAAGGCAGATTGTTTTATAGTTCCCATTGTATATTTGATAATGGCTTTATAATGTAAAAGTGACTTAGAATCTAGAAGCCTGTCTTTTGAATTGTTTTGAAAGCACTAACAGCTGACAGTTGACCTCATTTGCTGTAAGGGTACTGAGTGTCTCCAGCATGTCAGGGGTGTCAGAGCAGCACGGGTCAAAAGCAAGTCCCCAGACATGTGACTGTAGCCCCCGTGGAGTGGCAGGGCCCCACGGCACAGAGCCCTGGAACCCTTGAAACGAACGCTTGATTTCTCCTCACTGCCTGAAGGGAGGATCAAAAGAAAATTGTCTACGCTTGCTACCTTCTGAATAGAGCTCTCTGTCACTTGAAAGTAAGGAGTTTGGGCCAGACTTTGAAGCAACAAACTAAATGTTTCCTATCTGGAAAGAGGGCCAGAGCAGTTCTGAATGAATCTGCACCATGGAGATGTTTAAACGCTTGTCTTGATGTTTTTTGCAGAAAATGGTGTTGTCCTCTGGAAGGATAATCAATTCCTTCTGTTTGGATTTTCCCTTCTAATTTAAACTTTCTGGTTTAAGAATAAAATGTTAGTGTTGAGGTTTTTATTCACCATATAAAGAATGTTTTTTGCATATTAATAATTTGGTTTGCAACTGTGTTTGACTTAAAACTTATTAAAATGATCTACAAAGGGAAATGATTTATTCCTAAATATAATAAAAGTCTGTAGTTTTGTTTTGTTTTGTCTTGTTTTTTTGTTTTTCGGGACAGGGTTTCTCTGTGTAGCTTTGCACCTTTTCCTGGAACTCACTTGGTAGCCCAGGCTGGCCTCGCACTCACAGAGATCCGCCTGGCTCTGCCTCCCAAGTGCTGGGATTCAAGGCGTGTGCCACCACCACCTGGCTAAGTCTGTAGTTTTTAAAACATAGTGATCATGCAATTGTGACATAGAAATAAATATTTATAGGAGTTAAGATCCCAGATACAGATATGTCTAGATGTGGGCCATTGCAGTTTCTTATTGGGAAAATTAAATTTTTATTTATTTATGCTATGTGTGTGCATGTGTTTGTGAACGTGTTAGTGTGCACGTTCTGTCTGCACATGTGGAGGCCAGAGGACAGCTCGTTAGAGTTGGTTTTCTTCTTTTACTGTTCGAGTCCTGTGGGTCAGATAGACAAGCTTTGTGGCAAACACTTTACTACCTGAGTCGTCTTGCTGGCCCTCCCCATGTATATTTTAGATACATTTTTAATTTAATATTTAAATTAGTTTAATAAATATTTAACTCCTGTTGTCACTATTTAAAAAATTAAAACAGAAGTGTGCAATGACTCTATATTCCTACTCTGAGTTTTGTTTGCTTGTATATAAATGTGGGATGGTTAACTTCTAAAGCAATTAGAATATTTGAATTAAACACATGAGAGAAGATGATGGACTGCCATAGTTAATGTGCATTACAAATGTTTTCATATAAAAGAATAAATGAAAGAAACTACACCTAATACATGCTTAAAGTGGATTTAAGAAAATGTATAAAAATATTTGCATTAAGATAGTATATTAGTTAAAGTAGTTTTTCTTATATAAAATAACATGCCCCCCCCCAAAAAAAAAGTCAAAGCAGCAAAGCCTGTTCATAAGATGCGGTAGTTCCTCTCCCTCTTCACTCTTCCTCTCCATACCCCTTCTTTTCTCTTTCCTTTCTGCCTGTCTCCTCTGTCTCCATGCCCAGAGATAGGTGGGCACTCTACTAGTCAGCAGCATCCCCGACCTAGAACTCTGGTGTTTTTTTATAGAATTTTTCAAAACAGCATTCAGCTTCTTTCAGAGGAGCCATGAAGGAAGTGGATCACTTTGTAGGCTGTGTCCTATGTCACCCCTATGGTGAATAGGATAATACCTTTCTTTAAGTTATAAGTCCAAGACACAGGAACAAGAGGTAGTTCAGTAGAATCACTGTGACTGGCTTCCTGGATACTGACTTGCTGTGGTTGAGGACTGTCAGTGGTTGGCGCAAGTCTAGTGAGTATTCTGATGGGAAAGTCTTGTGTTTCTTGGTTTTGTTTTGTTTTATTTTGTTGTTGTTTGTCCCTCCCCACCCCCCACCCCCTGTGGTACTGGTTAAGATTTGAATAGATTTTAAAATCATACTGATCATAATTTGCTTTTGTGTTTGCTGTAAAACCTAGGTCCATCCAAAGGTAACAATAGGTGTTTTTATTGAACAACCAACCCCTTTTCTACCTCGATTCCTGGACTTACTGTTAACACTGGATTATCCCAAAGAAGCACTGAGACTCTTTATTCATAATAAAGTAAGTATTTCAGTCTTGAGTGTTGAATGTGAGAATTTTTTTTAAGCAACTCCTCCTGCCCCTAAAAATCAAGTGGAATATTTTACTTCTGTTATGTGTGAAGAATTGACAGTTTAATCTAATATTATGCTGAACCTTGTGAGATTGACAGTTTCTATAGATCAGAATGGCTGCATATTAGCCATGCTCACGAGCTTGTCAGCATAATCTATGAGGATGTGCAGAAGAGCCTGGGGTCCTTTGCATTGGGGTGACTTTGGGGCTTTCTTTTACAGACTGGCCATTGATGATTTTTGTGGCAATAATACCTTAGCTTCAGAATGGACTTGATTCCAGAACTCTGCTTCCATCTGTCTCAAAGTGGCATGCCTCTCACCAGAGAAACTTGATATTGTTATTTTTGCAAGACATTCAGATTCTCCCGAACATATAATTTAAACATAGTCAATATTTGTCTTATTTCTTTCTGTTGAAAGTTGGTTCTTACTCCATATAGAAAAAGTTGACAGCCCTGAAGCATGTTGTTTTCTACTTTGTGGTAATAGGGTTTTGTTTAACTATTTTTTTTGGGGGGGGTGTCTTATAATCATTTTTTTCCAGAGACTATTTTAAAATTTCAGAAACCTACCTTTAGTAAGTTCAAAGAGTTTATATCAGACATTTGCTGTCCAAAAATAATCATAACAGAGATACTTAACACAGACAGTTTTTACATTGGTGTTATTGTGCTTTTTCTTGACCTTTGACTTGCTTTCAAATGGCCTTAAATTCCTTCACGCCAGCTTTTATCATTTTGTTCAAGGCTGTGTCATGCAGCCTTATGTGATAACTGACCTTACCGTGCTGTGACAGCACTTTTGAGAAGGTGGAGTGAGATAGGATGCATATAAAACTGCTCACATACTGCTGCTGGAGAGGGAAGCCACTTGAACATCAATACAGCTGAGTCACAAGTCCTCCTAAATCAGTGGTTCTACATTGCTTGCTGTCTGTCTGTCATTATGAATTTGTTAAGTAGTCTCTGTTTGTCTAAAGATGGTTTTGTATGTGGTCATTAATTGCACTCTTTGGCTTCAATGATTATTGTTATATTTTATTTTTCACAATGAGGCTGTTTATATACATAACAGACTAATATCTATTACATTTAATAAACCTTTCTCCTGGATTTTTATGGCAAATATCTAAGATTCTTAGGCAGCAAGATTTTTCCCCCTTTAGTTAGAATTATCTTTAATTCTAAGATTTAGAATTATTGTGGGACTTGACCTATGAGCAGGCACTGAAATAATTTTGAAGCAACTTCTCCTTTTGGATATTGATATCAACCTATTTTATATTCTTTGTTTGATTTTTCAAATGATAGTTAAGTACATTTTCTGTGATTCAATAACTGTGAATTATATAACTTATACTTTGAGTATGAAGCATTGTTTTTATTCAGGTTGTCTGTTTCCTCTCTAATTTTTTTATATTTAAAATTTGTTACAGGAAGTTTATCATGAAAAGGACATCAAAGTATTTTTTGATAAAGCTAAGCATGAAATCAGTACCATAAAAATAGTAGGACCAGAAGAAAATCTAAGTCAAGCGGAAGCCAGAAACATGGGAATGTATGTCTAAATAATATATATTGAATTGTTATTCTGGTAGATAAATATCCCCCAAATTATTTTCTTAAAGTTGCAAGGCACTTCTCTGTAGGCCACACATACAGACACAGGAGTCAGTTCTGTGTGGGTATACACAGGAGTGGCCATGGAAGTTACTTATATTTTTCTTTAAACTGAGTCAAAATATTTAATCAGGTTATGAATTAACTTCAGATAAAGATTTAAACAAAACAGATAAATAAATATTATGACTACTAGCGAATTACTTACATTTAAATTCACCATCCAAAGGCTGTGTAGTAAAGCTCCACGGGGAATATGTGTGTTCCTGCTTGACATCACTAATATTCTATACTCAGAGAGTTCCTTTTGTTCCTTTAATATTGCCAATAGAGTGCTTGTAAAACTCTCCTCACTGAACACTCACATCTTAGTGAACACCAAGTTGATGCTCTGACCACTTTTTGAGAGCTGCTTGTAAGAAGGCAAGGATGCTGTGCCTTCTAATCAGGAAAGATTCTTGCCTGTTGCTGATTCTCATGCCTTGTACTGTGCGTGTCCAGCTCACAGCTAGGGTTTCTTCTTGGGAAGGGCTTTAGAATAGTCAGAAATGCCCATATCCCTAACTCAATTCATTGGGCAATCCCTGAATCCCCATTCAGGACTTAATCTCTCTGATGGTTTGAATAACTGTTGTAAATTTTCCCATCAACTGTCCTGCTTGGTAGCTAGTGTGAAAAAAATGTACTTAAGAGCAGAAAGTGGCCAGGGGGTCCAGCTGTGAGGCTGGAAAGATGAAGCAGGCAAGAGAGTCCTAAATGCAGAAGCCATAGCATATGGAGGACTTCATAGGTCATCATGGTATCCTCAGTGGCTCAGTCCTTGGTTTCCTGTTGAAAACACTGCACTCTCTTCTGGGAAAACATGTGAGTCAGCATTTCCAGTGATCAGGCAGGACATAACTGTCTTTAAAAGCACTCTATGTAATCAAATGTAAAATGTTAATACTTAAGGAGCCTTTAAATTTTATCTCTGTAATTCCTTTCAAACAAAGTTGTTGGTGTCTTAACATGTTTAAGGCTGGGATTAGTTTTATCAACATACAAATAAACACAAGGAACCCCAACCTCCTAAAAATCTGAATTGGTGATAGAGATATTTGTGTATCTATCTGTTTGCATGGAAAATGTAATATAAAATATAAATAAATTGGGGTAAGTTATTCTTTCAGAAAACCTAAGTTTCACAAATTCCCATTGTTACCAGATGTTCTCTGTGTGTGGTATATGTGTGCACCTATCATTGCATGCAAAAGCCAGAGCAGGGCATAAGATGTCCTTATCTATCAATATCTACAATATCTACTTTTTCTCTTGAGGTAGCATCTCTCACTTCCCTGGAGCCAGGCTGGAGGCCAGCTAGTCTAAGCCACCTCCTCTGTTTGGGTCCCTGCAATACTAGGGTGACAGACCTATGTGTTGGGCCATGCTTGGCTTTTTATGTGGATTTGGGCCAAAAGTTCTTATCCTTGCACAGCAACCACTATTATATACTGAGCCTCCCCGTGGCTCTTAAATGTTTTTATGCCTTAAAATATTTAGTGACTTAAAATATATATCTCATTTGGCCTAAAATTGTAGTGATCTTTACCTACGGATATATGTGTTGAGGAATATCAAGGTGGTTTTGATTGGAAAATACATCAGAATACTGCTACTTACATTTGCTTTATGCTAATATTTCCAAGCGGGAAATTTCATCTAATACTTATTTTATTTTCCCTCTCAACATCAGGGATTTCTGCCGTCAGGATAAAAAGTGTGATTACTACTTTAGTGTGGATGCAGATGTTGTTTTGACAAACCCGAGAACTTTAAAACTTTTGATTGAACAAAACAGGTACTAAGATTTAACATAAATTCATTAGTAATAGGATAATTTCCCACATCTGTCTGTGTGGGCCCACTGCCTGTGTAATAAATTGAGGTAGGTCATATTTAACCATCTACTACACGTTGTAAGCCCATAGTACTAAGTATCCCATTAACAGTGTTAGAAATGAGAGCATTCAGTAATACTTACAGTCAGACTGTGGCTGGGTATTTGGTCTATTTTTCTACTTAAAGCTAAGTTCAATTATGATATTGTTTCCGATACTAGTTAATTTTCATTTTTTTCACCCATAGATTTTTCATAGCTGTTTCATTCATATTTTCATAGATAGGCCTTCATAAATCATCAGTTATTTCAGAGTTCTAGCTCTCGAATCAGACATTTCAGATATACTGATCATTTCCCAGCCAGCTGTAATTGCATTTATTGTTATACTGACTATAACTGAGCCCCTCTTCTCACCGACTCACATTGAATGGAATAAAGGCATTATGGATATCTAGTTATAAGGGTCATAATCCTACTTGTTACTCTACAGTTACTACTGATTCTGTTGCTGTTCACTGCTCCTCATAGCTCACATGTGCTGTTTGTCTACATCAACACAACTGTTCCTTGAAGTAAAGAGAAAATGTAGAAGCTAAAAATGTTAGCATGGCTTCACTATGCTAAGTAACTTATATACAGGAAGTTTGTAATGCTGCTTCAGGAGACACCGAGATTATAAATTTTAAGGGTTTTTTGTTTTGGTCTTAATTGTTAAAATACTTTATGTCAGCTATGGACATTGAACCATCATTCCCTGAATACCTGTAAAGCTAATTGATACCTTTATTTCCAGTGCTATGTTATTCCACAATACAAATCCACGTGCTTCTGGCCAATGTTTGCTAAATGACAGAGTTACAAAAAAGTAGCTTGGTGGGCATATATTTTTTAAGTTAAATTTTTTATGTGTATAAGTACTTGTCCTGCATGCATGTCTGGGTACCGTGTGTGTGTGTGTGTGTGTGTGTGTGTGTGTGTGTGTGTGTGTGTGTGTGTGTTGCTTAGAGACTTGAAGAGGCTATCAGCCAACATATGGGTTGTGGGAACTGAACCTGGGTCCTCTGGATAAGGAGCCAGTGCTCTTAATCACTGAGCAATCTCTCTAGCCTTGATATATAATCTTTGATATATTTACCTTACTTTTCTATATGTACAAGGAGGCCAGCTCATCTTCACAAGAGTTAGGCATTTTGAATCAGGATTCTTTGTGGAAAATGTTCAGTCCATAGGCATTTTGAAAGAATTGTGAGCTTTTCTTAAATTGTATGGTGCCACTGCAATATAAAAGTAATTATGGAGGAACATCAGACTTTTTACTCGTTTGGAAAAGAATGATATTATAAATAGGATTTCCCAAGGGAACGCCTGACATATTTCAAATTTGCACTGTGTTAGTATAAACAGGACCACTTTCCAAGCAGTTATTAAAACAGACTATTGTCACAGTCTCTTACTCTGTTTGCTATGGCTGTAACAAAAAGCCACCAACTGGGCGAAGTATAAACAGAAGTGCATTTGACTCATAGACTTGGAGACTGGGTGGTTTGGCATCGCATACAGGGCTGCTGCAGGGCTGCCTGGTTGCCTTGTAACCTTCTGGGCTACATTGTGAGGAGAGGAGGGACAAGATGAAATTCTAAGAGCGGGGAGCAAGGGAGGAAATGAGTCTCTGAACTTCTCTGAAGTTAAAACCAAGATGCATTGGTGACCTCTCAAAGTGCCATCTCAGCACCATCAGGGTCAGGTAGCAAGTCAATTTAAACTCTAGTTTCCTGGGGACTTTCAGTTCCGGACAAGCAGCTCTGTTTTGTTTTCTAAAGCAAAGGCTGACGTATCCATTGCTAGCAGGCCAATGTACAACTACAACCCAGTTTAAAAAGTACTGGAGACAGATGGTAAAGTAATTAAGATTTGTTTTAGGAACATTGCCTCTTCAATGTCTCAGCCCATCTGCATGTGTTGTTTTCCATTCAAAAAATATTCATTGGCTACCTTAATACTGTAGAGACTGTTCATTTTGCCAGTTTTACTTAAATTTAATTTAAATACAATGAAATAATTTAGTTTGACTCTCATAGAATGTAACTAATGTATTGTTAAAAAGTTATCTTAATATTTTCAATAAATTTTCCCCTTTTGTTGCTCCTTTTAATTAGTTTAATTGAAAATTTTCAATGTATTCATTGAAGAAAGATGTTGGGATTTTTTTTAAATTTTGTGTAATATGTATATATATACATGTATATATACATATACACAAATAATATATTAAATGAACTTCACTGTGTTATGTGTCTTACAGAATGTACACCTCTGATAATTTAAAGATTAGTGATGATGTCGGTTTCCCTTTCTTAGGAAGATCATTGCTCCTCTTGTGACACGTCATGGAAAGTTGTGGTCCAACTTCTGGGGAGCACTGAGCCCTGATGGGTACTACGCTCGCTCTGAAGATTATGTGGATATCGTTCAGGGGAACAGAGTGTGAGTTACCTAATTTAATCTTTTCATGGACAGAACTGTAAAGATCTGCTCTTATTAATATTACTTGGTAATCATTTTTCTCTCTTCATTTACTTAGTGTGTGAATTTGAGAGCTTGGAGATCAAAATACTGAAATAGTTATATAAAAACAGTATACACACACACACACACACATATATATATATATATATATATATATATATATATATATATATAAAATCTATTTTTTTAAGTTAAAAAGTATTCTTTATCATTAATGGGACAACCTCATTGCTCTGTGATACTTGGTTGCCATGGGTGCCCATCTAGTGGTAGAAAGGAGTAGAGCTCTTTCCTGAAAGGTGGTAAAGACAGTTTAATTTAGCTAATTCATTTAATAGCTCCAATGAAGTTGTCTTGATTGCCTTTAAAATTTATAAATACAGGAATACTAATACAGAAAACCAGAACTTCCCAGCATTCCCAGTTGCATGTGGTGTTTTGTTGGTGGTGTAGCTTTTAATTTGTTTTCTCATCTCTGTGTGGAGTAGCCAGTTGTATACAGATAAAAATAGGAAACTTCACTGATAGTTGATTTCCATCTTTTAGATGTTAAAAAAATACATGTGCAACAAGGCATGTGTACAAATAATATTTACTTCCTAGATGATAGTTGATATATTCTAAATAAAAAAAATCAATCAGTCAAATACCAAATGAATTCTGTTAAAGAAATACTAGGCAAAAATGTTGCTCTTTTTTTAAGATGTAGACTAGCACACTTTGTCTTAATTATCCAACTCACTGGCTCAGTTAAAAAGTGGAATGTACTGTGGCATCTAGAAAGAGGTGCCCTTAGGTTAAATACCTTATACTTTTCTTGAAATGGTGGATAGTGGGAGAGGGGATGCTTTCCTTCTGAAAATAAGGATTGTCAAAGTAGCTTTACATCTGAATGATGAAGCTATTATAAAAGTTTTGTTGTTGTTAGCTGCTAGCATGGTAGGTAGGAAATTAGTATTAAGACAATTCTTTGTTATTTCAACTACTTTTATAGACTCTAATGTGACTTACATAGGCCATATATGTGATATTTTCCGTGGGCTGGATGGAAATGAAGGTTTTCAAATATAGAACAGTGCATTCACATTTATTGTAGTGAGTCATTGTTGTTTTGTACACAGTGATTTCCTGCCTGACTTATCCACAGAATAAAGGGGATGGTAGGGACCTTAGTCAGTTAGTCAGCCAGAAGAGAGAGTGACAGCTGATGCCATGTGTGTGTACACCTGTATTTGTACCCTTGGAAAGAACCATCATGCATTCCATCATGATTAATGTTTGAATTTACCTGACAAATTATATAGGTCTAAAGGCCTTTTGATTTTTGATATTTTTTCATCTAAGTAAGACAAAATGATGTCCTTCTACACTTCCTTGGTTGAGATTTTCCCTCTTCTATTTTCTAAAGTGACAAACACAGGCTGGTATCTCCCAAATAGAAGGAGCCCTCCTCTCAGAATGGGAGTGGGAAAGGTGAAGAGAGAGAACTGTCTGTCAACACCAACACTTCAGCTGTATTTCCTCACCTCTTCCCCTTTCTCCACACAGATTGAACGTAGTTCAATGAATTTCATGGGAATGTAACTTTTCTTTATTACTTTTTTGTTTGTTTGTTTGTTTGTTTTTTGTGTGGTTGGAGGAATATCCTCACTTGTAGTGTTTACAAAGTTCTGTAATATACATACTTCTCTGGCTGATTAAGTTTCTAATGCAGTTAGGCACTAGTGTCTACTCTAGGGAGCTATGCCTTGAGAGCCAGAGCACCTCTGCCTCAGTGCCATTGCTTTTGCTACCAGTGGTTTGTGATTACACAGCAAAGCCTCTGTACAGTAGACTATCATGATCTAACTGCAACAACCATGGCAGGAGAGCCCCTCAGCTAGATACAAACTAAATGAAAGTGTCGGAAGATAAGCACTTCTCCTAACCCTCACTAGGATGTATGTAAACAAAACACTTCATATTCATCAAATAGCGCATGTTTTGTGAATATATATATATATATATATATATATATATATATATATATATATCTTAAACATACACAAAGCATTTATTTTAAAATGTAAGCATGAAGCACATTGTTTGTACGTATGGTATTTTTGGAATATATCTTTTACTTTCAGAGGAATTTGGAATGTCCCATACATGGCTAATGTGTACTTAATTCAAGGAAAGACACTCCGGTCAGAGATGAGAGAAAGGAACTATTTTGTTCGTGATAAATTGGATCCTGATATGGCTCTTTGCCGAAATGCTAGAGAAATGGTAAGCTGCAGCTTGCTTGAACATTCAACACAATAGCTTGCTTTTTCAGTCCGTGTGTTACTGTATTTGGATGCCCCTTTTTGTCTTTATTTGTAAATACTAGCCAATTTTTTTGGTTCTATATTTTTTGGAGAATAATTTGTGAACAATTGTAGCATAGGCCTGACTTATAAGCCACCTAAGATTTTAATAAAGACAGGAGAATAAGCTTTGTTCCTTTAAGAATATATCTTTACTCACATCTGAAATTCTGTACTAAGAAATCGAGTTTAGTTAATGTTAGTTTGAATGAAATGTTCTTTACACATTTAGTAAGCATATAATTTGTGAAATCAGTGATTGTGTTTTTCCTAATCGTACCCTATAATATTATTGATGGCACACTCTTAGAAAGCAGGCTCCCTAAACTAGAGAAATAGTATATTTAATCTGTATGAAAAACTGATGATACATTAGTGTTTTAGAAATTTACTTTCATAGTAAAACATAATGCTTATAGAAAATAATTTTTAAAAATACACAAAATATGTTTTAATTCAGAAAACATATTTGTAAGATTTTCTGTTTCAGATATTAGGTTATTTCTCAATTTATAAAAGCAGTCATAGCCTTAGGAATATCAGAAAAGTTGGCAAGTATTTTTTCTTAGTTTAACAAGGCATGTGTTGGTCCAGTGTGTTATTGCCTGTGTTCCTGTGCATCCTCTCTGAACACCCTCAGTACCTTTGGTTGTTTTTGCGCTCATGTTTGGCTGACTTCACTCAGCAGCGCATCCGGAATGGCCTCTGTGACTCGTTTTTTCCCTTTGTCTTAGTGATGTACCTAA
The DNA here is from genome assembly GCF_903995425.1 of Onychomys torridus. Classification (NCBI taxonomy): domain Eukaryota; kingdom Metazoa; phylum Chordata; class Mammalia; order Rodentia; family Cricetidae; genus Onychomys; species Onychomys torridus. Next base: position 85,261,623 of record NC_050449.1, read on the forward strand.
TGAAGTTTTGCTACGGAATGAGCTTGAATATGTGTTTCACCACACAAGTTACAGTAAAGCAGTGGGAAGGCTGGAGGCTCTTTGTGTGCGCTGCAAGCTTTGCCTGTTTTGCATGTTGTCTAGGAAGGACATTTCACAATGTCAGCTTTTTATCAGAGCCGCTGTGCTCATTTACCACGATGCCTGGCAAATAGGTGTGCAGATCAACTGACCCACTGCTTCTCTTCATTTTAGACCTTACAAAGGGACAAAGACTCCCCTACTCCGGAAACATTCCAAATGCTCAGCCCCCCAAAGGTGTCATTTTTATTTATTTTTATTCATTTTTCTTTATGTAGTTCTGTTAGATGTGCTGTGTTGAGTGGCAGTTACGTATCCTTGAGAGCCGCCTTTGCATTGATGGGTAAATTGTTGGTACTCATGGGCTCTTTATCTCTCCGTCTGTGTGCAGTGGGGTTTTGCAGGAGTGTTGCTTGATGGGCAGCTCTTGGGTCATTGAAGTTATTTACGTTTTATAATTAGCAGGTGAGAAAAGTAACCTCAGATAATTTTACTCAATGTTGTGGGGTTTTGGGGTGCTGAGGAGAGGAGAAGAAAGTAGGTATAATGTCTTTTTCCATTAGAGATGAGGTTTGGGCACTTTCTGATGTGTTCGCTTGCCATTGATCTTTTCACCAACAAGAACAGGTACAAAGAGCCATCCTTGGTATCCGCCACATTTGTTTGGTTTAGGGAAGAACAGGAGACTTCCCTCTTAACTGCCTTAAGATGCCCAGAGTACTGTGCTGGATCTGAAACAGTACAACAGAGGAATACGAAGAAGTCCTTCTGATATCCTGAGTTCTCATAAAATACACATTTCTTTGAAAGGAAAAGAAGCCGACAAGAAGATGCATGTCATTGCCCGTGCATGTCTGAAAAATATCTCTGCTTTCAAACAGGGTTTTTTTTTTTTTCCTGTCTGTCCTAGGGTCCTTAAGAAAGTGACAAAGCAGTCTAATTCCCTCTTTTCAGTTGATCATTAGTGCTGCTAGTTTTGTGTGTTTTCTGAGTTTCTAATGATTTTTATTTATTTTAAATGATACGTATGTTTTATGAAAAATTAAAATCCATATTTATGAACTAAATATAAAAGTTAATGCAATCTCTATATTTTTCCATGATTAAATGTCCTGTACTTTGAGAGTAATACTGCTATTTTTGGTACATAGGGTATGTTTATGTACATTTCTAACAGACATGAGTTTGGACGGCTATTGTCAACTGCAAATTACAATACCTCCCATTTCAACAATGACCTCTGGCAGATTTTTGAAAACCCTGTGGTATGTTCATATTCAACTCCATTTGTTTATCTCCTATTGCTCTAAGTGGGTATAAATCCAGTAATAACATTAGCACATAAATGTTTCTAAGTGAGTGCAAATAATTGTATTTTATGATGTGCAATAGTTCTAAACTTGACCAAGAACTTTTTAAAATTAGGGCACAAATTACCTTAAAGAAAAGCAAAAATCAGTTTCTTTGCTTTCTCCCAAAATTCCTACTTTTTATATTCAAAAGTACCATCTAGTTCTTAACCATAGTTTTAGAAAAAAAAAAAAAGAATTACATATCTTCAAAAGGGGAAAAAAAGCTGGGCGGTGGTGGCCCACACCTTTAATCCCAGCACTCAGGAGGCAGAGCCAGGTGGATCTCTGTGAGTTCGAGGCCAGCCTGGGCTACCAAGTGAGTTCCAGGAAAGGTGCAAAGCTACACAGAGAAACCCTGTCTCGAAAAACCAAAAATAAATAAATAAATAAATAAATAAAATTTAAAAAAGGGGGAATGGGGAAAGACCTCAGTTATTAAAGATATAGTTTGGGGATAAAAATCTCCCCTGCATGCAAAATGCATTAGGTTCATCCCCAGCTGCCTCCCAACCCCCACATACACAAGATATAGCAACAAGTTAGTTTGGAAAAATAACCATTGTTTTTCGAATTACTAAAGTGTTAATGACGATTTTGTAAATATATACTGAAGATAGCCAAAGCACAATGCAGAGTAAAGCTTTCTCCTTATAAAGAAACATGTTCTTTAGTTGAAGAAATCTGAGTCAGATAGTAATAGCTCTTGGATTTGAATTATCAGGATCTCCTTTCTTCTGTATGCTTGGCACATTTATCCCTTGAGAAAGCTTTCTTGAATAGGCATCTGGTTGCCTTCTTAAGATCTCTTTCCCTTGCCAACGGTGGGTTTTGAATTTCAAAGAAGCAGGACACCAATGAGAGTAGACTTTGATTTTATAAAATAACAGGATTCCAGCAAGAACGACTTTGAATGCAGAATCCTCTGTTACATAGAAAAAGAATAGCACACTTTTTTTTTTTTCTGGTATTTTGGTATTTAAATACTTTGTCCTATTTTTACCTGCATAGAATGAAGGAAAACTGGAAATGGTTTTCTTTTTTTATGGAGAGGATAGAATCTACACATTTAACTTGGATGCTGAAGTTTTGAGTGTTCTGAGGGGTAGAATTACTTGGTTACTTGGTTCCAGGTGAGCTCTTAGTTCGCATCCTGCATTGTATATATTCCTGTAGGAACTCGGCTCCCTTGACAGGTTACAGGGAAAGTGCTGAACTGAATAGGCTCTGTTTACCTTCCCTGGCTGTGGTCATTCTTTCAGAGTTACTTTAGTCGGATGATATTCAGTGGCAGAATACTTAGTGATTTCCCCAATTTGAGAGTTTTTAAAAGATAAATGAGATCATAATTGACTTAATGACTAGAAAGATGTTTTCAAATGAAGAGTTAGTGTTAGTGCCAATATAAAACACTAGGGACTTTAACATCAACAAATTTAAAAAGAAGACCCAACCTAACTGGAGTGTGAGGGCTATACCTAAGCAGGGAGCTTTTCTGCCCTTAACACCCTGAGCTACATTCCCAGCTCTGATTTTTTATGTTTAAACATCACATGTTTAATTTTGCTTGTATATATTCTTAAATATTGCATATAAATCTATACATTATAATATTCAATTTTAATAACCCAAGACATCAAACTTTATAGATAAATGGCTTTCTTTAAAGATTGAAATATAAGCTGGCTTCTGAAAATTACTGTTTTGTCCAATCCAATACACAGCTCTTTATAAGTTATTTGAATAATTTCTATAATATATATACTTATATATGGAAAAGTTATTTGTTTAAATATATATATTTACAAATATATATATTTGTGCTTTTTTTAGGACTGGAAGGAAAAATACATAAACCGTGATTATCCAAAGATTTTCACTGAAAATATAGTTGAGCAGGTTTGTACTAATAATTGTAATGTGTAGATTGGTTTTCCTATAATTTCAACAAAATCTGATTTTACTACATTAGCAGGAATTTTAAATATGGAAAAATTGTTGTTTAGATACAATTCATGAGGCTTACTTACAGCTTTTACATTTTTAATGGAGCCTACCTTAAATCCTCACTCTTTTGGAAAATACACAGACATGCAGCTAAGTACTGGTGCTCCCTCAAGCCACAGGAGCTGGGGACTGTTGGTAGAAAGTGCTACATTTGAGGTTTATCTTTGGAAAACACTGGACACTCAGATTCGATTTTGAGAAAGACCTTTCATCACATCTGTGATACACCATGGCTTTATGTACCAAGAGCAAGAAAAATACACTACCAATTAACTGTTATAAAAGGATTTTCTAGTGAAGATTTTACTATGTATGTGTATGTGTATTGAAGAGAGAGATTACTGATATTGCTCTGTCTTCTAATGGTGGCACTGTTTTACAGCCTTGTCCAGATGTCTTTTGGTTTCCCATATTTTCTGAAAGAGCCTGTGATGAGTTGGTCGAAGAAATGGAGCATTATGGCAAGTGGTCTGGGGGAAAGCATCACGTGAGTTGTAACTTCACAGAAAGGAGTACAATGGGGAGGGGCAGCACCGCTATTCAGAGATTTCAGAGGACATGTACCTTTTTTTGTTACATAGCTCAGACTGTGACCTAAATGAATTGGCCATCAAGAAAACTTTAGTCTAATTTATTGGTTGCTAATTGTTTTAAATCCCTCTGTACTTGGGTTCCTTTCTCATGCATGAGAGTAATTACACTGTTTGGCCATGAGGGATTAGTGCCCTTGGACTGGAATTGATTAGGAAGCAGTCTTCACTGATCACCGCTCTTTTCCAAGGACAGTTTTATTCCCTTTGCTCATTTTCCCAGTGCACTGTAGTGAAAATGCTAGGAAAACATCCAATGTCAACATGGTTTTGTGTGTGTGTGTAAGATGGTACTGTGAAATCTGTAATTCTGCTCTTTATTTACATCCAGTTAGAAAACTTGGCAGGCAGTCACACCAGCATTGATCCCATGTGTCTCTTTAAGAAGCCACAGGGACAGACAGCCTTAACCTTACTGCCCCTAAGCCTTACAGTGGAGTTTTGGTGGATATTTTGACTCCTACTGCATTTGCGTCACTTGGCTCACAGCTGTGTAGCTGACCAGGAAGAGGTACTTTCAAAATATGAGGAAGAACTCAAAAGTCTAGAGGTGGCGGTGTGATGCTAAATAATTGTTGAAAGACTTGGATTTTACTAAATTAAAGCAAGGTTTACAGGGCTTCTGATTCAAAGAGCACATCAGTGGAATCTACCCTGACAGTGATTATAAAACATTAATTTCAGGTGTCTGTGTGTGTGTGTGTGTGTGTATTTAGGAAGTCCATTTTTATCAACACTATAGTGATATTGAAACTCATATCTACAATAAGTAGCTAAGTATTTTTGAACTGAAGCTCGCTTCACCTCTGACACATGGCATGTGCAAAGTTCTGTTATCTAAATGGTCTTGATCTTATAACTAAACAGATGGCACACCATAATTTTTTTTTTTTCGAGGCAGAGTTTCTCTGTGTAGCTTTGTGTTTTTCCTGGAACTCACTCTGTAGCACAGGCTGGCCTTGAACTCACAGAGATCTGCCTGCCTCTGCCTCCCAAGTGCTGGGATTAAAGGAGTGTGCCACCACTGCCCAGCTAGCCCACCCTAATCAAAGCACTGTTTATTTTATTGTGCATTATGATTCTTGATTGAAAAAAAATACCCAGGTAATATGAATGTAAATTGTCTGATGTATTAATGTGTATTTGTAGGATAGCCGTATATCTGGTGGTTATGAAAATGTCCCAACTGATGATATTCATATGAAGCAAATTGATCTAGAGAATGTTTGGCTTCACTTTATCCGCGAGTTCATTGCTCCTGTTACGCTGAAGGTCTTTGCAGGCTATTACACAAAGGTAGTTGTCCTGTTCCTCCTGCCTACAACCTACTAGTTCCCACATGAGTATGCCCTTCTGCCTCTGCATTGTTAACAATTCTACTGTGGTACGTTCCTAGGGATTTGCTCTGCTGAATTTTGTAGTAAAGTACTCACCTGAAAGACAGCGTTCACTCCGTCCCCATCATGATGCCTCAACATTTACCATCAACATTGCTCTCAATAATGTAGGAGAGGATTTTCAGGTAATTATGACAAACATATTGAAAATTTCCAGGAACTGTGCATTATGGGGAAGGCTCTGCTGAAATTTGTTTTTCATTTGCTATTTAGAAGGCGTGGTTTGAATATTGCTACTGATTAAAAATGTAAACAATTATGTTGATATATTTGTGTTCATCTTTTTCAGGGAGGTGGATGCAAATTTCTAAGGTATAATTGCTCCATTGAATCCCCACGGAAAGGCTGGAGTTTCATGCATCCTGGGAGACTTACACATTTGCATGAAGGACTTCCTGTTAAAAATGGAACAAGATACATTGCAGTGTCATTTATAGATCCCTGACTTATTTACTCAACTCAGACTGAATCGTTTTTTGAGATGATTGGCACGAATATGTCTTTGAAGTTGTGCTTGAGAAGATGAGAGGAATATTTAAATAATGTCAACAAAACAACTTCACTTTGGGCCAAACATTTGAAAACTTTTTATATGAATTTCTTTGATGTTTATTAATGTCTGCTCTGAGCCTTAAAACACAGGTTGAAGAAGAAAAGAAAAAGAAGTGAAAGTCGGTATTTATTTCTATGCTTTAACTATCTCTGAAGGTAATGACAAGTTATAAAATGTTTAGGTGCAAAAGGCATGAATGATAATAAGCCTAGTAATATTTTCTTATTTAAGAAAAGCCTGAGATTTTATTTATCGTTGTGAAGAAGTATAGAATGTCATTATAAATGAAAATCAGCAAGTCTGGAAACCTGGAATTATGATGATTACTGAGTTTATATGTAATTATTAAGCCATGTTGACCTCTGTGTAGGTCTGCTTTTCAGTAATTAGGGAGAAAATCCAAAGAAAATATTGCACAGAGGTTTTTCCTCAAGAAACCTAGTGCAGATAGCCAGTGGAGCATATCCATTAGAAGTATACTTAGCACATGAGGTGGCTATTGCTCTTGGTTGGACATTGGTCCCCTGTGTTCCTCCAGGGCAAGCTCTCAGGAGAAACTCGTATCTTTCTGCTTTGCAAAGTACTTAACTCCAAGTGTTCTTAAGTCAAGCAGGATGTTTGTTTCCTTCTGTCCTTTCTCCCCCCAATTCTAGAAACTAGTGAGGACACAGTACAGTTTCATTGAGATTAGCAGTACATTTTACAGTGTTTTTAAAAACTTCTTAACTACTTGAATTTTATATCAGGAAAATGGGTTTTGAGCCTTGTTTCTTCCATTTTACGCCAAGTTGTTCTCCCCCTCCCCCCAGGGGGTTCCTTTCTTTACTTCACCATAATTTTATCATTCCTTAGTCATCTTATTGCTTTTCCTCTACCCCACATGTAAAAAAAAATCTCCACAGTAAAAATTTTTATCTCACTTTTTAATATTTCTCTGAAAGAGGTTTAAATATCTTTATTATAGCTACTTTTTTTTAATTTAAAGATTAAACTTGAAGAAAGTTCTTATTCCTGGTGCCAAAATTCATTTTTTCTAACTCTCTGTGTTAGAAAATGATGAAAAATAAAATAATTTAAAATAAACATAGTGCTTTTCTATATTATTTATTGATGGTTCTTTAGAAGAGAACATATTGTAAACTAGTCTGAGAGTATATCTCGATATAATTATTTCATTTAGCTTGATGGTTTGGTATTATAACAAAATTACTATTTAAATTTTAAATTCAGTTATACATCTCTACTCTTAACAGTGACCAGGGAGTTGATATTACTCAATTTACTGGAGTGGAAATGAAAGCCACACATTTGATGAACATACATATTTATCTAGTGGTGGTTTCTGGTCTGTGATGATCCAGGCTCTGTCCCAGGAATGAGTTCATACTGATTCAGCTGTAGTCATCACTAGGAGATTGATTTGGGAAGGCAGTTAGGTTCTCTTCTGGTACTCTCCTTTGTAGCAAAATTTATTGTTGGACTACCAGCCCACAAATAATGACACAGAGATTTATTACTAATTATGAAAGCTTGGCCTTAGCTTAGGCTTCTTCCCAACTAGCTCTTATGAATGGACTTATAATAAAAACCCAGAGCCAGATATCAGTGAAAGCTGAAATATCAGAGAAGCAGAGCAAGCCACAGCCACCACCTCTTACCTCATCAACTCCTCAGCCCAAAAGAGACAGAGTTCTTTCTCCTCCAGCCTTATATTCTCTCTGCCCAGCCATATCACTTCCTGTTTCAACCTTCCTAGCACTGGTATTAAAGGTATGGGATCCCAAGTGCTGGAATTAAAGGTATGTGCCACCACTGCCTGGCTCTGTTTCTCTTTTAGACTAGATTAATCTCATGTAACCCAGTGTGGCCTTGAACTCACAGAAATCCAGATAGATCTCTGCCTCTGCCTCCCAAGTGCTAGGATTAAAGGTGTGTGTCACCACTGCCTGGCCTCTAGTGGCTTGTTCCGTCCTCTGATCTTCAGGCAAATTTTATTTGTTCAAAATATCACCATACTCTTATAATTTAATTAACTCATATATTTTTTTTAATCTACATTCTGCCACATAGCTCAGTAACCTCCTCTTAGTATGGCACATCTGAGTTGCTCAAACTCTGTTGGTGAAATCGTGCACCTACATTCTTCCTACCAGTCTCTCTCTGCCCATAAACCCCACCTAGTCTCTCCTGCTTAGCTATTGACCATTTGGCTCTTCATTAAATCTATCAGGAGACACCATAGATTGAGACACCTCTTTACAGTGTAAACAAATACTCTGCAACACTTCCTAGTGTCCCTAAATATCCACAGTAGATCAACTAGATTGCGGAAGTGTTTTAGTAAAGATCTGTGAATTTAATTACATCCACTTCAGAGTGTTCACAATATGTAGATCTGCTTGGCGTTGGTCCCATCCAGTTGCACCAAACTGTAAAGCAAGTGGAGTTCTCTCTGCGGTCTAGCCTCACTCCCATTGCCACACTGTTCAGAGGAGGTGGGATGCCAAGCCTTGGCTCCTATGTGGTGGAACACACAGACTGCCACCTAGTGTAATGAACGTCATGCTATGGTTCCAGAAATGGAATAAAGACAACCAACTTAGCAAATGTTCTGTTTTTTCCATCTCATTTTAATGAAATAATATAAAGTGTATCTTAGAATCCTATGTAGTGAGAGAAAATGAGAAAACCTCCCATAAGTAGGTCATACAGTCTAAAAGATGGAAAAAATGTAGGGTTGGGTAGATGGAGAAAGCTGACTATTGAGACACTGATGGGAAGAGTTCCTGGAGCCACTTCTGAGTCATGATTCATGTATTCTTTTTAGGGATAACAAAATGTGACATATCTCCAGAACAGAGGTATGTCAGGAAAAAAGAGCATTCTAGTAGACTGCAGTACCAGCTGTCTTAGGGTTTCTGTGGCTGGGACAACACCCCATGACCAAAAAGCAAGTTGGGGAGGGAAGGGTTTATTTGGCTTACAGTTCCACATTACTGTTCGTCACTGAAGGAAGTCAGGACAGGGACTCAGACAGGGCAGGAGCTGATGCAGAGGCCATGGAGGGTGCTGCTTGCTGGCTTGCTTGACATGGCTTGTTCAGCCTGCTTTCTTATAGAACCCAGGACCCCTTGCCCAAAGATGACGGCACCACCTACAATGGTGCCTCCCAATTGATCACTAGTTGAGAAAATGTCTTACAACTGTATCTCATGGTGCCATTTCCTCAACTGAGGCTCCTTCTCTCTGATGACTCCAGCTTGTGTCAAGTTGACACATAAAACCAGCCAGTACACCAGCTAGATTAAAAACAGTTCCATTTCTCTGTCTCTGTTCATCTGTCTGTCTGTCTGTCTGTCTGTCTCTCTCTCTCTCTCTGTGTGTGTGTGTGTGTGTGTGTGTGTGTGTGTGTGTGTGTGTGTGTAAAATATTCTAGAGAGGAGCATAATGGCATGAGATCTTGGAAGAGCAAATGATTTTGTGCTTTTTGCTGTTACCTTGTTACTGAAAACTTATATGTAAATACTTTTAGGAACAGGAATGTCATTTACATGTGACAGCTTTCAAAGCCTCATGAAAGTGTCATTTTTTTTCAAGTTACCTTTTCCCATTTTATGTTCTCTTTTTTATTCCTGCTTTCTTCCCTTCCTCCTATTTGAAACCAGAACTTTTCACTTATATTCATCTTACACCTCTAACCTTTTGTTTGCTAACTGTTAATGCATGTAAGAATCAGTATGAATATTGTCCACCAAAACACAAAGTATTTCAATTCCATTCTGCTTTATCTTTGACAATCGCTAATTTTTACTGGTAATTTCACAGAGTAAAAATAATGGAAAAACCATTCGTATATGTATGAGTGGGCCTCCTGGTGACAGAAGGGCCCACCTCCCCTCTTTCCTATCTGGATATACCTGGTTAATCTGCCTGTTTTCTAAGCACTAGAGTGCATCTTATGTGTTAGTGTTTGGATATGTTATTCATTTGGAATGGGGAACCTGTTTGCACAACGGATCTCTTTAAATTGCAGACAAATTTAATAGAATTTAAAATTGCTGTTCATAGTGGAGAGTCGGTCTGTGTAAATAACTTCCTTTCACTAGGTGCAGTTTTAGGAAATTAAATTATTTAAGACACCATGAAAGGAGGCTTGTCAGCACTGTTTTCCTCTGGCATTTTAGAAAACAAGTATAGACTTCGGATTGCTAGTAAGAAAAAGGCATTGAATAAAAAAAATGGGAAATTCATAAAGGCTTTTTGTGTATGTGTATGTTTATAGAAGAAATGGGCTTTGAATTCAAATCTAAAAAGTAATAAAGAGAGTAGAAAAGTACATGGAAGCATACTTTTAAAATGCAAACCGAGGCCGGGCGGTGGTGTACACCTTTAATCCCAGGAGGCAGAGGCAGGTGGACCTCTGAGTTCGAGGCCAGCCTAGTCTACAGAGCTAGTTCCAGGATAACCAAGGTTACACAAAGAAACGTCTCAAAAAACAAAAACAAAAAACAAAAAACCAAACAAAACAAAAGCCCCAAATCTAAAGTGAGCTGTAGCCTGGACTTGGAGCCCTGTGGAAGGGCCTTTGCCTCACAAGAGCCTCCATTTTCAGTTGGGAGAGTGGTTTTCTTGCTACCAAGTTTATGATGATCACATTTGTTATTTATTCAATTAAGAAACTAATTAGCACGTTGTTTTCACTGAAATACACGATGATTTTTGTGTATTGATATTGTAATTTAGGAGTTTCTACCTCTATAATGGTTAAAAACAAAAAACAAAACAAACCCAAGTCATTAATTTAAAATTAAAATAGCATGCCATGAAGAGAGGTTACTACCCTGAAACCTCATTCGAAAGTAGATGTTACTTTGTCACTTAGAATTAAAGTGTGGAAAAGATTTCCTTTAGATATGTGGTTGATAATAAACTGCTCTGTGCATAGTTGCACAATAACTTTAAAGTAATTTTTGAACATGTTGTTCAGTGACCGTCCAGACTAACTAGGATCTCTCAGAAGAGCGAAGGGAATCAAATTACATGGTGGTTGTATTTGGCAAAGCTCAGTAACAGCCCAAGCAGCACTGAGCAAATGGAAGCATATTCCCTACTGAGCATCAGCAGTGCACAATTGATTAACTGGAAACACTGTGCAGTTGCCAAGTTATGTGAGTCTCGTACATTGTGTTTTATTAAATTATGTTCATGTTTTATAAATATTTCCAAACTGTGACGTCACAGCTCCACCTTGTGGTTAAAATCCACACATGATAGTCTAATCTGAGCAGGATGCAAAAACTTTCATTTTCTTTTAAGTTGTTGCTGAGTATTTTTTTTCCCTTCAAAGCTAGTACAAATGAAAATGAAAGAGATGATTGTTTTTCACAGTTCTTTTGAGAATGTTTTGCTGTGATATATATCAATGTTTTCAAAGGAAGACTCGCAACACCTTATTCTCAAAAACTGGGCATGCTTCCAGTGATGAAATGCTCTGTTCTCAATTCTTGACTACTTTGTAGGCTTCTCATCTGTGTTCAGTTGGGATTGCTAGCCTGTGTGACTAATAAAATGTGTGTAGAAAAGGTCAGTTGCAGGAACAGTTGGTAAGCATTGGAATACTCAGGTAACATCTGGACTACCACAGGAACAGGTTGGTAGGACTCTTTTGTACAAAGGAAAATCCTTTGAATTGCTGTGTATGGAAAAGAAATAATAATTGTGAGTGATCACCAAAAGGCTGATGGTTGTAAAATTAAGGACCAGATTACTGCAGTTAAGAAAATAGAAATTAGGTAACTGAAACTCTGAAAGTTACAATGTCTGTGTTTCTGACATTAATGATGCTCTTGCTGGTGTCAATGGAGGGAGGTGGGCCAAGTGGTTCACAGCTATGCCTGCTTTGTGTAGTCACACCTTCACCTCCATCCTTTCCTTGTGCCTTGGCTGTTGGACTGAAGCAAAGGACCCCAGCTTAGTCTAGGGTGACATACCTCAAGGACAAGGAATGGGAAGTATTGGATGCCTGTGTCAGTGAACCTGCAGAGCTAGTCCTGAATGGGCAATGACCTGAGCTCTTGTGACGTAACTGTCCTCCACATCAGATCAATGTGGACACTCTAGAAGGAAAGGAATCCATCCAGAAGTGGTAGGTAGCCTAGCTTCCAAGTGAGATTGCAGAAGAACTTATGGCTTTAGTTCTTTGGAGAGTGACTTGCAGGACTCTCTCTAGACTCCAGGTGCTGTGTTCTTAAAAAGCTCTGCCAACAAAGCTGAGCACCCACTTCAAGCCAAGTCAGACATTAAGAGTCAAGGCCTGGCCTCCAAGGTAGAATAACCCTTGTGAGCCACTAAGCTTCCATGAGAAGCAGACTAATGTCCCATTACCATTGCTTCCTCTGAGCACCTGATTGTGTTTCCCTCTCAAGGCCCTGAATGTCCCCAAGGCAGAAATGAAGGCTCCTCTTTCAACAGCCTTTCCAGTTCTGGAGCCTCTCATGCATTCTGGTGACCCAGTCTGGAACCTACTAAATGCTGGACTGTGACTGGGAGATGCTTTTATTTCTGAACTTTTATTGTGTTTGAACCATTATTTGCTAGGGGACTGGGTGGGGAAAGAGACTTTGAACTTTACAGGTCAACATTTTTGAAAAGCATGGATTTTTATCTGTGGATGAGATGAAGGTACACAGTCTGTGTCTGAGTTGAATGAATACATACAGTCCAAGCTGGAAGGAGTGATTCATTAAGACTGTAAGAAGAACTTGCTGTCCCTGCTAAACTCATTATTGACTCAGTTTATGAGTAACCTGCTTACTGGTGGCATGTGGTAGGCTTCCAAGCCATTTTAAATCAAGTGAATTGGTGTTACGTATCTTAAAATAGTGTATTTATATGTGCTGCAGAAAGTGCTATGTCTATAAACTACCTAAATTGTGCCCGTTTAATCCTCCAACTCTGAAGTAAAAAATAGTTCTAAAATAGCAACTCGTGAAGAGAGTGGATTCAAATGCAGAGGAAGAGAGTGGCCTTGATGTGTTTACTGGAAGCACATGGTTACCCTGGTTACTGATGGCCTTGCTCAGCGTGCTTGGCTGGCTGGTTGGATCAAACATCATTTCAATGTCTTTTCAGATTGGTCTGAGAAATGGGACAAATATTATTTAGGACAGTTAAAACTAGAGTAATGTCTAAAGAAAAAAAAAAGGCTAGAATTTAGAGATTCTCTTGGCTGAAAGGTAGATAATAGTGTATTTTACACCATTTTATTATTAATTACATAAACTTGGAAAATAGTATTTTTTTTTTGTAAAAGTATAAAGATGGTATTTTTAAGTTTTAAAGTGAATTAATCAAGTGTAAACTTACAGTGAATTAGAGGATAAAGTAATGATGAAGATGGTAGGCAGGTTTCAGCAGGAACAATGTGATTTATTTATTTATTTTTATTTTTTAATTTGGTTCCTTTGAGACAGGGTATCTCTATGTAGTCCTGACTGCCCTGCAACTTGCTCTGTAGACCAGGTTAGCCTTGAACTCACAGAGATCCACCTGCCTATGCCTTCCCAGTGCTAGGAATAAAGCTGTATACCACCATGCCTAGGGAATATTTTGATTTTTATTATGCAGCAGAAGTGCGGAAAATGACATGAACTCATAGGTAGTTTGTTGCTGGCTAAATAGCCTTCCTCTTCTAATTTGGGATAATTGTCTTAGCAAACATAGTGTTTGCAATACATTTCAGACAGTTCCGTCCTCCAACAGACAATTTTGTAAAAGTTTAGTCCAGTGTGAAATTATTGTGGTCTAAAAGGAGGACACAGCTAACGTCAAAACGTGTACTTGTCTCTGTACATAAGCTACATTTAAACTATATTGTCCCTCAGGGCCTGGATGGTGGGTGATGGTTGGCATCTCTGAGAGTTACAGGTACTCACTGAACACACATGTGCTTCCGGATTCCCTGCCTGCTCACAGGTGGGATCATGTGACTCTGGATGACTCCCCAACACAAGCACCTAACATCCATTTGGGACACCCTGTAAGGGATGTGTGCTGAGAGGCCCCATCTTAGAGTCGCTCTTAGAAGCAAGTAAATGTGAGAGCTGCAAGACCCAGCACATTTGCGTGAGGAACGAAATTGATTATTTTAATGAAGTAACAGACTTTACAGTTTGCCAAGCGTTTTTGTTTTTGTTTTCCATATAACTGATGGTTTGAAGGAGATACCCCCATATTCTCTGGCATTTGAATAATTTGTCTGCAGTAGGTGATACTGTCTGGGGAAGCTTAGAAGGTATGGCCATGCTGTATGAAATGTGTCACCAGGGTGCAGGCTTTGAGGGTTCAAAGCCTCCCACCCTCCCAAGTTCTCTCTCTGCTTGCTGCTTACAGTTCCATATGTGAGCTCTCAGCGGTTGGTTCCTGCTCCCCTTGTCTCCCTGCCACCATGCTTCACCACTCTGATGGTGGTGGACTCTTAGCCCTCTTGAACCCTAAATCCCAACTAAACCTTTCTTTCTATAAGTTGCTATGGTCACAATGTTTTATCACAGCAACAGAAAAATATGGTAACAACAGTCAACAGGAAGAGAAAAAGATATCAATGTCTAGTCATTGACTTACCAACTTAGGGTTTTTTTCTCCTTTTTTTTTTCTTTTTTTTAACTTTTGATAATTCAAAAGCAATGCACATGCAGTATAGACTGTACTTCAAATTTGGAATTCTTTGTGTTTTCTCAGATTATTGGTGCACAGAGTACTGTCTCTATGTTGCAGTGTAAGCATGCTGGACTATCCAGGAAGCCTGGGCTCAGGGTTCTGGTGCCCTGCACTGCCATGTCAGGATATCAGCCTTGTCTTAAGTGTACATTCAACTTAAGCATTTTTGAATTTATTATGTGTGTTGGGATATAACTCCCCTTTATTCAAGAAATATCTGGGCTTAGTATATGTCGAATTTTTAATAATAAGATTGTAGCATCCTCTGAAGACTTTGTGATTTAATTAGTGTATTCTGAGAAGATGGTTGTTGGCCCACAAGGCCATGTAGTTCAAGCTCTGTGAACTGTTGAAATCTGACATGTAAGTTCTACTAAGAAGATGTTTATGCATCTGGAAACAACGTGAAAGAATATATACATACACGCATGCTAACAAAGTTTAAATTATTTTAATATTGTCATAATTAGCACTCTGGTTAAAATGCTTTATATAGTATAAGCCTAGCCTGGACTGAATTTTCTGAACAGGTCTATACATTGGAGATGTGACTTGCTCATATTTAGGTGACGTGAGCCAGGGGAAGACTGACAAATTATGCTAGGTGAAAAAAAATTACCTTTCACAAATATGGCAATAACCTAAAACTGTAATTTCAAACCATAAAATGGAATTCAATTCAATAGCTTTCTTGGCTCAAATAAAAAAAAAAAGAAAGAAAAGAAAAGGAAAAACAAGAAAATAAGTAACTACAAACTTAGGAGACTGATTGTTAGGAGAACAAAGTTTTATCTGACCACAAATTGTAATAAAATACAATTGGTGTGTGCCATAGTCAATGCAGTTGGAATGGCTCAGAATTTCTGAACTCTATGAGGATGTGTTTTCGAAAGAAGTCAGCACATGTCTGAGGTGAAAAGCATGGACTCAGAATTTTTTCCTGATATTCTGCAGCATAGGAGGTGGTTAGAAGTATCGCTATGGTCGTTCCCTCTAGGCTAAGAAAGCCTTGGCTGTAGTCTCCATTTTCCAGTAGATCAAAGCAGCTGGATTTAGTTTATGTTCCTTTAATTATTAATGTCTGGGAACTCTCAGTGGAAAGATTCTGTAATCAATTCTGAATTTTTAGTTATCAGGTTTAAAGTTTCCTTGTAATAGTGTACCATGGCTCCCTTCAGCGGAGATGGCTCATACATTCTTTTGGCCATATTTTTACAGGATGTTTAGCACTTAACTTTATATGGAGATAATGGATATTTCCTACCAAGGGCAGATCTTAGATGGAGAAGATCTAATGGGAGTGTCTCTGACCAAGGAAGCCAAAATCTTTAGTCAAGTTTAATAATTAGTGTCTTCTATTCATTTAAATACCAGTGTAGAGGTGTGAATATATTAGGCATAAGTACATTTTTGTACAATAAATTAAATTTTAAAAATTAATTTAAACATTTATTCATTAAATTAAGTTTCATGGTTACTATATAATTTAGCAAGAATGACTTATATAGGAATAATTTTATTCTTTGAAAGATTTCTTCATTTGTATTTTATTTTTATTTTTGAATATGTGTGTGAGTGCCATGTGGAGGTGAGAAGAGGTTCTGGGATCTCATGAACCTGGAATTCCAAGGAGCTGTAAGCCACCTGGTGTGGGTGCTGGAAGCTGAACTCAAGCACTTTTAACTGCTGAGCCATCTCTCCAACTCCTGAAATAATTCATTTCCACAGAGTTTTTTCCTACCTTAAGGCAGTTAGGTACCTGGCATGTTGAAGCTTCAATGGCAAAATGTACCAGCAGCATTTAGTAAAATTTAATTACTGAGTTTTAAAAGATCCATTCAGTAAAAGAATTAGACTTCAAATCCCTTTTCTTTAAGCTTTTATTTTCCTTTCTGTAAATGTTACTAATGTGACTACCCTAGCAGAAGTTCAGATATTCTAGAGAGAATGGTGCCCCTCCCTCCAGCCATCAAATTATTAGGATAGTGGACCCCCAGCCATTCGAGTTCTCCCAGAGATCACAGGAGTGCTGGGAGAAGGGAAGGATTGAGCCCTTGTGCCAGCCAGAGGAGAAATTGGTCTTCCTTGAAGATATTTCACTGTTTTGACAACTCCTTGCAGGAAAAGATTAAAGTTGAGACACAATGATGATAGCTTGAAAGGCCATAACACACTGGTCAGCACTGTTGAGCTGAGCTCAGGGCATCTTCTATTGAAACCAGACCCAAGTTCAGATCCTGAAGATGGGCTTTGAGTGGGAGAAGGAGGTTATTTACCTCCTTTCTTCTTCCCAGTGTGGATACAGCAGAAAAAGCCTTGTTTATCTGTTGGTTGGTTTGTTTGACTATTATTTGTCTCTTGGATTGGCTTGCTGTGGGTATGTAACTGATCCTAGCTTCTCAGGCCTGTTGGAGCTCAGGCTCTGACCCTGACAACTCCAGTAACATTAAAAGTAGGACAATATTTTAAGAAAACTATGTTCTCAGCAGAAATTTATCCACTAAATTTGTATTAAGGTATTGAATTTTGACCATGAGAATTTTGGTGACTTTTAATTATAGCCGATTTAGTCATGCCACACTGTCTTCACCTAAAGTTTAAATTTATGGCATCTTTATGGTTTACTTTCACTGTCTAGTTTTGTTCTCACCTTGTATGTTCTATGTTGGAACAATACTTCAGGGTGTATCTAATTTATAATCTCAAATCCTTTCTTATCTAAAAACATTTTTGTTCTTCTTTAACCTGATCTCTTTTTTTTCTTTAGCAAAATAATTAAATAACTTTAAGTTTTCTTTTTCTCATTTGATGGTTTTGGCTTTTTAAATTTTTTTTATCATAACATTTAGGAAATATGGGCTGGCTGGTGAGATGGCTCAGCAAGTAAATGTGGTTACCACCTTTTAAAACCTGAATTTGATCCTTGAGACCCTGTAGTGGGTCTCTGATCTGGAAGTTCCAACCGCCATTGAGGCTTTGGTAACTGTCACGCCTACAAGGCAGGGCGGAGAGAGGACCCTGAAGACGAGAGATCCAGATGGGCCAGCTCTCTTGGTTCCTGGACCCTGGACGCTGGAGGTAAACCAAGCAGATTTCTCCAGAGAACACTGCCGGACGGTGCCACACCTTTCCCAGACCCTGTTACCTATCCCTTCATTTGTAAGTTACCCCACAAAATAAACCTCCCTTTTAACTACATGGAGTTGCCTTAATAATTTCACCAATATTTGGAGCCAAACATGGGGCACAAACCCACAACCCTGAGATTAAGAGTCTCATGCTCTACCCACTAAGCTAGCCAATAGTATATCCTTCTGGGGTCTTTGATGTAGTTGAAGACTAGAATTATAATTTTCTTTAGTTATGATAAAAGATAAGTTAGATATGAAACCTTAGACTCACAAATATAGGATAGATAGGATATCTTCTTTAATTTTGCCAAATACAAATAGACTAGATATTATAAATAGACTAGATATTGTAATTCTAATTCTTGCTTGATAATTGTTTTGTAATTTTACTATGTGAAAGTTAACACCTTCCTTTTTGAAAAAATAAATAAAAGGGGAAGTGCTGTGGGAAGTTCTGTATGTTGAATGTGTTGCTCTGATTGGTTAATAAATAAAACACTGATTGGCCAGTAGCCAGGCAGGAAGTATATAGGCAGGACAAGGAGAAAAGAGAAGGCTGGGAACAGGAAGGCTGAAGCAGAGAGACGCTACCAGCCGCTGCAATGAGAAGATGTTAAGATACCAGTAAGCCACGAGCCATGTGGCAATTTATAGATTAATAGAAATGGGTTAATTTAAGATAGAACAGTTAGCAAGCAGCCTGCCACAGCCATACAGTTTGTAAGCAATGTAAGTCTCTGTGTGTTTACTTGGTTGGGTCTGAGTGGCTGTGGGACAAGTGGGTGAGAGATTTGTCCTGACTATGGGCCAGACAGGAAAACTCTAGCTACAAGACCCACATGGTGGAAGGAAAGAACCAACTAGAAAGACCCTTGTCACAACAAAATAACTTTTTCAGGAGATCACAAGAATTTCACACTTACTAAAATGTGTGGGTAGCATTCTGAATTCACTGGATTTTCAAGGTGTTCATCTGTTTACATCCTCTTATTGGAAACAAATTGGGAATGAAGAAAAGGCTTGGACATTGACCAGGAATCAATGTTAAAGATATGCTTACCTTTATCACATTCTAATCTTGTTCTGGCTGTAGCTCAGCTCACACCAGTAGCGTCCAGTGCTTCAGGCCATGCCACGCAGACAGTCCTGGCGTTTTCTCTCCACAAATCTGAGAACATTCCTTGCAAATTTACGACCCTAGGTTAAATACAGGACCGAGGCCAGTAATTCAGCTTACCCACAAGAACAGCAAGGTCATGTTTGTGTCAAGTCTGGATATATCTAGCACTGACCAGCATCCAGTGGTGATGGTTGAGGGATCAACTGTACTTCCTGGAGAACATCTGATGGATACTCTCAGGCACTCTGCAGACACCACAGTTTACTTTTATTAAACAGTTTACATAGTTGACTGTTTTTTGGCAGGAGCCAAAGCTATGAAAACTAACACTATAAAAAGACTAATACTGTCAATAATTTCATTTCTGTATAATAGTCTTGTTCTTTATTTGTTTTATTATCAACTTCTCCAAATATCAGAGTTTAGACACATGGGTGCTCAAATTTCTCTTGTAGTGAGGATGGGAAGCATTCCCAGCCTTACCAAGGTGGGGTGTCACTGTAGGTGGAAAGCCTGTGCTATTAGAAGACAGAATTTTAAATAACTGGTAACAGCCTGGATTTTTTACCTCTGTGTACCATGCACTGTGGGAAAAAGATACAAAGTTTTAGATGCTCAAGATTAAAGCAAGCAAGGGTTTCAATACAGAAATTTTTTGAAATAACATCGGTCCACATTTGTTTGTTAAATCTCATACAATTTTAGTTTGTTATTATTCTTCTAAACGTCATCCTCTGGGATAAGGAATCCCAGCTAGTTCAGAAAGTGCCTGCATCAGAAAGCAAGCTGTTGGTAATTTCAGGTTGTTCCTAGCACTTCTAGGCCGCAACAGAAGCCTCCCTGCAATTTAACTGTTTCAGAAGTTTCTCAGCAGACCAGAGATCTGATGCAGGTGTGGTCTGTGCTCTGTTTAAAGTCGTAAAACCTCAAGGACATCTCTATGGGAGAAGGTTCTGCTGTGAGTTTTCTTTCTTTATGTATTGGTCCTAATCTCTCCTGCCAACCTCTGCCAATCAGTAGTAGGATGGGAGTTGAGGGTGAGATGTACCCAAGGAGAAAGAATTTCGGTGCTTAGCAGAAATGTTACATCCCTTGCTTCACATCAAGACCTTCCAATCTTCTAGATTCCAGTACCACTTGGGCTTGTTGGAGTTTGTATTTTCACTCAACTGAGAAGCTCAAAGTGAAACTTTACTAAAATAACGATGTAACAAAACTTCGCCGGCATTTATTAATATAAATTGCAGACTGGAATGCGATAAGAAGTACCGTTAGGTTTCATTAATAAAAGAATTTAAGACTGGTCTTGAATGGAAGCTTGAGGACTTTACTAGTGCTTGAAATGAAAACCCAAGGGTAGGAAAGCTGTAACTCTCACAAGCATGGAAATAAGGAGAGTGGAAGAGAAGAGGAAGCCAAGAAGGTCAGGTGCTGGGCTGCAGCCACCACTGAGGTAAGAAGGGGGCTTTAGCAAAAGAGGAAGGGAGCTGAAAGCAAGGGAGACTTTAAAATCATACTTAGGGTCTTGCCAGCATCTGAAAGAAAAAGGTAGAAGAGAAGAAAAAGATCCTTACACCTTTCTGAGTGAGCACTCAGAAAGGCAGGCAGACCCAGACACACTTTGCTTCACTCCTAGGTACTGCATGCAATAGGGAGTAGGAATTCTCAGAAGAAAAAGTTCATTTTTTTTTTTTTTTTTTTTGAGACAGGGTTTCTCTGTGTAGAACTAGCTGTTCAGGATCTCACTCTGTAGACCAAGCTGGCCTTGAACTCACAGAGATTCACCTGCCTCTGCCTCCTGAGTGCTGGGATAAAGGTGTGTGCCAACACTGCCCAGCTAAAGTCCCTTATCTAAAGGTGAACCTGCCATCCTGGGCTGGTCTCCAGCCAGGTCCCTGACCAGCATCACTGGGTTTACCCAGAAGGGAAAAGAAGGGGCAGACCCTACCTAGAGGTTCTTAACAAGGGTGTCGGCTGTTCCACAGCCTTGTAGACACTGTACATCGGTATTATTTTTTTAAATTTTAGTTATTCTAGTGAATATCAGCTGGTACTCCACTGTGACTTTAAAGGTGTCAAAAATCCATGTATTTATAGGTCTTCAGGATTTTTTTTCATTCTTAAGTCTTAGCCAACTTTGTTACTTTTCTTCTTACTGTTGTGTTTATTATGCATCTACTAAACATTTTTCCTAGTCCAGAATTTGCCTAATCAACTTTCCAACAGTATCTTTTAAGAAACAGAAAGTTTAAATTTTGATTTTTAAAAATACTGTGTGTAGATACATCTATGTGTCTCTGGCGATTGGTACATGTGAATGCAGGGTCCACAGAGTTAGAAGAGAGTGCCAGATACCTGGACCTAGAGTTAAGATGGTTTTGAGTTTTCCAGTGTTGCTGGGAACTGAACCTAGGTCTATCTACTGTAAGGCAGTACATGCTCTTCTCTACTGTGCTATCTCTCCAGCCCAAATTTTGATTGTTGATAAATCTATCCATCATGCACATTTTTAAAGTTTAATAGTTGATAGTTTTAAAGTTTAATAGTTTTAAAGCATTATATTTTTAATTTAGAAATTTCATTTAGAATTTCAAACAATATCAGTAGGGAAAAAAAAAGGCTTAAACTTTTACCTTGAGAGCAATAGGTGTGTGAGCACATAAGTAAGCATCATCAGCATTATATGTATATATTTTCTATTTCTTTTTTTCTGTGTATATGTTGTATAAATGTATGCATGCATGAGTGCACTAGCTTGTGTGTACTTTGTAGGCCAGAGGTTAATTTTGAGTGTCTTGCTCTGTGTCTTTTTTTCTGTTCATCTTATTTTTTTTTCAGACAAGGTCTCTTACTAAATATAGAACTCAGTGTTTGAGCTAGACTGTTTGGTGAGCAAGCTCTGGGGATCTTCCTGTGTTCACCCCTTTCCCCTTCCCAGATTTTACAGGTTCTGTGAATCTGAACTCAGGCTCTTCTGCTTACAGAGCAGACATTTTACCTCTTGAGCTGTAGCCCAGCCCTGACAGTTCATTTCTTTATAAGCCCCTATAGAAATCAATTAATTTCAGTTGAAAATATAGAATGGGTTCAGTAAGGAAGATGCAGTGATAAATGATAATATGTGAGTGTGAAGAAAACTTGGCAAAGTAGGCAACTGCAAAGGCTGCAGAAGCCAATGCACACTTGATGTGAGACACACACAGGAGGGGAGTGAGAGATGATAACCAACACACACAACCAGGTTTCTGTTGGAGAAACTGGGTTCTCGGTAGTTCCTTCTCCTGTGAGGAAAGCATGTTTGCATTCGGGGAAGGTGGCAAGCTTGTTTGGTATGATGAATTCTGGTAGATGGAGGCTGAAACACAGTTTCAGGAGTGGGCTTTGCCGCTAAAAAGACAGGTATGGGGATCTGCAATGCAAAGGTGGTTATTTAGCAACACACAATTGGATGAAGACCTCATCCACTGAAAGAGCATAATGAAGCCTTCTGTAAAGGTTTGTGCTAATGACAGAGCAGGGGAGTTCTGGGATGATGAAGCACCCCTCTCAGTGATGTGGCAGGAGTGGGAGGAGAGCCCCAACACCCATCAGTTATCCTGGAGGTCCATTTTTCTCAAAACCTCAGCCTTCCTCAGAAGGAAGGTTTTTGAAAGGTATTTGTGCATTTTCTTCTGTGGCAGTAAATTTCTGAAATTAGACTTGAGTATTGCAAAGCAGAACTTGGAGTGATGATTAAGAAAAAAATCTAACTAAAACTCCATTTCATTGTTACTTTGACCTACCTTCCCCCCCTTCAGTTTTAGTAGTAAATTGTAAATGCTACACATACATCTTGTCCCACCATGTTAGCTTGTTTATTGGTTTGGTTTTTGAGTAGAGACATGTTGACAAATGCTGTCAATAATAGCAGACAAGTATAAAGATTTGGTTAAAAATACAAGACATATGAGCCATGTTTAATTAAATTCTTATGGCTAAGACAATATATAAGTATTTTGCATTTGTGTTTAGCTCCTTGGTGAGCTTACTGAAATCTCTAACCAGTTACAGGGTACTGCTGGAAACAATAGCCATGCCAGGTGCTAAGAGTGAGCAATGCTGGGGGACTCAAGGGGCTCAAAGCTCTCTATCATCAGCAGGAATCTCCTCTTCTCTCTCAGTCCAAATGGGAGACATCTTGGACTAAAAGCAGATGTAGATACTATTTATAATCCACATTAATCACGATGACCACTCATGAATGTCGGAGTTCTCTAAACAACAAACTTGAGTGCAGTACAGCAACAACTGCATCTCAAACATCTGCAGACATCTGCAGAGCAGGGGACTGAGTTTTCAGTATGAAGTGCCTGAAGGTCATATGTGCTTCTGCAAGATATTTAATATTCTTGATTTCCTATTTTGTTGTTAAATATTTGACAACTGTTAATAGATTATTACTCCTTTCAAGCAACCTTTTTTGTTTACTTATTTATTTATATTTATTTATTGGTCAGTTCTTGTCTTTTTGCAACTCAGACACAGTTGTTTTATCTTCTGGTTTGCTGAAGCAATCCATCAGACAACACTTGCCACAGCAATGTCAGTCAAAATGGCTGACCATGAAAACTTCAGCACTGCATTCATAGAAAGACACTCTTCACAAAAGTGACAATTTTTTTAGCTTTTTCATGCACCTTATAGCATTTCAGAACATTCATCTTGCCCTTTCTCTTCTGTTGCTCTTCTTGGGAGTGGTATAAGACTTCTTCTTTTGCATAGCATCACCACGAGGTCTCAGTGCAAGATGAAGGGTGGGCTTCTTTTGAATGCTATAGTCAGACAGGCTACATCCCTCTTCTAGCTGTAAACAGCACTATCAGCCTTGCTGAACTGGAGCAATTCCTTCCTCATCCTGGAGCTGAGCCTTGCTTTTTCTATGGGCTGGTTCAACCTGGAGAGTGATGGTCTTCCTCATAAGAATCTTTACCCAAATCGGCATTTGGGTGGCTATTCCACTGAGTTCTGAATTCCCCAAGTTTATTGAGGATACTCCTAAAACTCCAAAGCACTTAACACATTTTTATGTTAGGGTTGATGTTCATTCAGCACCAGTGCTTTGGAAATGATTAACTGGAAGAAGCGGGCACAAAGAATATACAGCCTTAGGCCAGTATAGATCAAAGACTTATATCCTGCTCATATAACAAGCCAGATTACCATAAAGTGTTGAGGTATTCAAATTTCCCCTCTAATTTGTCTTCCAAATTGTGGGAGGTCCCTGCAAGCTTTACAGCAGGCAAGGAAAACGATCTGAGAGAGGAAAGAATGAAACTCAGTTCAGCCCTATTTAGGTAACTGGGTACTGAGCCAAGACTTCTTGGAGTCTGACATCAGCTCATGTATTTTTGCCATATTTAAACAAGCACAATTTTGGAAAAAAGTTTTCAAATGATAATTAACTCAGCCCTGTGAGTACCACCAAGCTCAAGGCATATTTACAATGAAGTTCTTTACACACTACACATGGCTTTTTTCATCAAACATTTCTTGCTGACTGAGAAACAGTGCTCAAGATAAGGGTCTAGGGAGAATGACTGAGGTCAACATAATCCTTGTTGGAGTCAGGATTTGGCTTGGCCCTAAAAGAACATAGAAATCACTTAGACTGTTGTAAAGTACAAATGACATCTCTCACAAGGATGAGTTTTATGGCCTAGAAGCAATGTTCAATGTTTTAGTGAGAAAAGCCTTAGATAAACAAACATAATATTTTAGGAGATATGGTGAGGGGTGGGGAAGCCTGACAGGTAGCAAAGGATTACCAGGTTGTAAACTACATTTTT
Source organism: Onychomys torridus (assembly GCF_903995425.1). Classification (NCBI taxonomy): domain Eukaryota; kingdom Metazoa; phylum Chordata; class Mammalia; order Rodentia; family Cricetidae; genus Onychomys; species Onychomys torridus. The sequence continues at coordinate 85,286,373 of NC_050449.1, forward strand.
CTCTAGCATTCCCGGAGAAGAGTCAAATATCTTCTTTCTTTTGAGAGATCAGCTGTCTGTTTAACTTTTCCTGGCTTCTCTAATGCTTCCATATGTACACAACCTAAATAAACCCTGTGGCTTGTACCTATGTATACATTTTTTTGTGTGCACATATTTACATACACATGAATGTGTGTGTGTGTGTGTGTGTGTGTGTGTGTGTGTGTGTGTGTGTAAAACAACATTAATCAAACCAAAAGAGGGTATCAACTTAAGAATGGGAGGGCATACTAGGGAATTGAGGCAGGGTAGCTGGGAGGGTCTGGAAGGAGAAAAGGGAGGGGAGAAAGTGATGTAATTCAATTTCAATTAAAATGTATAAAAATAAATATTAAAGAAAAAGCTGAGTAATTTTACACATAATCTATGTTTCTAGTTTCTGGGGGCAACTGAAAAGCTTTATCCATGTGGAGTCTGGGTGGTCACAGAACAGGAACATAGAAGCCACAGTGAAGCCATCTCTGTACATGGGGTTCAGACTCTGCATTGCCACAGTGCCCACAGTCCCCCTCACCCTTACCTCACTAGGCTCTTTGGTTTGTGACCTATGGGATTTTAGACCTATGATTTTCCTGCCAGTTTCCTTTCATCACAGCAGGACTGTAATTCTCAATGGGCAAAGTAGTAATTACATCTTATTTATATTGCCATTTCAGCAGCCTGGCACACAAGCTGGAAAGCCTTAGTACACGACCAGACTAAATTAGCATAACGAGTTTTTTTCCTCTGCAAATTTTCCTTGTAGGTGGCAGACTTCCTACACCGCACGTCTTTTCCACATCTTAGGTGCTGGCTCCTCTGTTAAATAGTATATCCTCAAAATCAGATGATGTTCATTAAAAAAAAAAAATAGATTCTAGTCTTCTTTTCAAACTGGATCATCTTTTGAAGAAACCAAGTATGCAGCTTCAAAGCTCACAATGCCATAATTTATATTCTGTAGCCAATTGTAGCTCTAAGGAGTCCTACCACAATAGCCCGTTCCCGTAGGAAGTCCTGAAACCTGAGTTTGTTGGTGTTGGTTCATCATCTTGCCTCTGGTCACTGTAGGCTGACACTGCCTTGCCCATTTGCCTTCTCATCTGTTGAAATGACAGGAAAAGTGAAGAGAAATACGGAATCGGTTACAATGTGCACGCTTCACTAGTTTCCCGTTTGTTGTTAAGTAACTATGATTATACTCTATCCCCACCCTGGCCCCTCTTGGCTGGCTTTTCTGTTTTGTATTTATGAATGGTGATTCTGTGAAAAACCAATCATTTCTCTTTCTGAGACAATGGCTGACTCCCTGTGTCCCCTTAACCAGTACGCAGGATTTATGCATTAAAAAGAGGACCATTTGGGTCTAACAAAGCAAAATGTGACATTAAGCATGACCTGCCCACTGTTTCTGCCCTGATCTAACCCAGGGAAACGTGAGGGTGCCACCCACCTCGCTCTCGCTACTGAGCACTTAGGCCAGTGCTTTTCCCTCTTACCAGGACTAGGCAGAAACAGTTACTTTTAATGTCTCAGAGAGGGTAGAAGGCAATCTGGCCTGGAGTGGCCTTTGCTCAGCAATCCTGTAACACCATCTCTTACAGCCTTGCCAAGTACCTCAGAACCAGGATCCCTTGCTGATTCATGCAGATACCAGAAACGACACTGCAGTAAAACTTGCCAGTCTGCATAGCCAGACTTCTGTAGATGCTAGGTGATACAAGAATATGGAGGAAAGAAGGGAGGACTCTGAAGATCACCACTCTTTTTTTTATTTTATTATTATTATTATTATTATTATTATTATTATTATTATTATTTTAAGATTTTTTTTGAGACAGGGTTTCTCTGTGTAGCTTTGTGCCTTTTCTGGAATTCACTTGGTAGCCCAGGCTGACCTTGAACTCACGGAGATCCACCTGGCTCTGCCTCCCAAATGCTGGGATTAAAGGCGTGTGCCACCACCGCCTGATGATCATCACTCTTGACAGCACAGGGAATTCCAGCTTTCAAAGCATTTTGACAACATTTGCTGTCATTTTCTGAAATTAAATATCTTTTGAAATGAAGAAAAATTGTGATATATTTTAAATGAATACAAGACCTATTAAATGTACAGCTAATTTAATGCTGTCAAAGTTTACACATATGTCTTTAAATCCTTGTTATGAGAAGTGAATGAAGATTAAAGAACAATGACAAATATTCTCATATAATCTCCAGGAAAAGTTGTAGGAGAGAGAAATAATAAACATTAAAAAGTAGCAAACTATATGACAAAAAAAGAAACAGAAAATAAGTGAAATGAAAAGCTGATCATTCCAAAAGATCAATAAAATTCATTAAAATAAGCATTAAAAACTCACAATTTCTAGGAATGATAAAGAGGTTATTATTACATAACTCAAAAACTCAATAACATAAATACAACATTATGCCATAAAAACAGCAACATATGCTGAAACTACTTGTAAATGCAAATTTTAAAAATGTGCTTAGATTGGCTTTGAAAGTTATAAATTTACAAACTCAAGTTCCACTTGCTCTCGGGATACCATCTTACAAAGACTCCAATTTGCAGTAAGGCTCGTTAAGGAAGGGAATGGCTCAGCTGCCTTTAGCCTACCGGCTATGGGTGGATTAAGACTTCTGTTGGTCTTTTCTGTGTTGAACACACAGATTGCAAAGCCCAGCACCACTTAGAGATCTTTGGCAACAGTTAACTCTGCAGATCTCACACAATTGAGCCTGTATGATAATGAGTGTTCAGAGATGGGTAGTGGGGGGCCCTCACCAACCTAAGACAGAATGCCTGTGTGGCCTGGACAGGTGTCTCCATGACAGGTAAGGTGACCTGCTGACATCCTGTGCAACCTAAGTCAGAAGCTCATTTTTTTTTTTTTTTTTTTTTTTTAGTATAAGGGGGGACCTAGGTCCCAGGCCCCCGTTTTGGGTAACTGTTGCCTTGCTTGCCGACCTTGACCTTGATATCCTCCCTATGTTAATTCTCTGCCAGATTCCACCCTTCTGAATGATCAAGGGAAGCTCCTTGTCTGTGTATCCAGCATATTGGGCATTAACAGCTTAGATGCAAGATTGTAAAACATCGGGGGGGGGGGGGGGGCGACTTAGCTCAATGGTAGAGTGCTTGCCTAGGAAGCGCAAGACCCAGGTTTGATCCTCAGCTCAAAAAAAACCTAAAACATCAGAAGGGAACTTCTGCCCTCCTGGGGTTCTCCCATTGTGCTGTAAGCCTGTATTTAAGACCTCCTTAAATAAAAGGCATTTGGTATTCAAAAAAAAAAAAAAAAAAGAAGAAGAAGAAGAAGAAGAGGGGATCAAGATCATGATGGGGAAATTGACTGGTGCTAGTTAGAGCTCACTGACTCTGGACTGACAGCTCGGGAACCTGCATGGGACTGAACTAGGCCCACTGAATGTGGGTGACAGTTGTGTGGCTTGATCTATTTGTGGGGTCCCTGGCAGCAAGGCCAGGACTTTTCCCAGGTGTATGAATTGACTTTTTGGAACCCATTCCCTGTGGTGGGATACCTTGCTCAGCCTTGATACAATGGGGAGGGGCTAGGCTCTCCTTCAACTTGGTATGCCAGTCTTTGTTGACTACCATGGGAGGCCTTACCCACTCTGAGGAGTGGATGGGGGTAGAGTGGGAGGGAGGTGAGGAGGCGGGAGAAGCAGAGGGAGGGGGAACTGGTGTTGATATGCAAAATGAAAAAAATTTAATAAATAAATATATTTAAATTTTTAAAAAATGTGCTTAGATAGAAAACCTATTACCTTTGTCTTATAAGGAAGGATTGAATTTAACACACACACACTCACACTCACATATACACACACTTATAGACACAATACATTCGCATACAAACACTCTCTCATATACACATGTACATACACATTCATAGACACACATTACATTCACATACACACATCTCACATACACACATACTCATACATGCGCGCACACACACACTCACACCCATGCGCACTCACACACAGACATAGACTCAACTGGCTTCCCTGCTGAATGCAATAAAATGTTTAAGAAAGTTGTGATATGAATGCTAAAGAAGCTTTCAGAAAAAGAATAAGAAAGCACTGTAACACATCATACCAAAGGCTCACAATAATTTAAAGAAATAGCAGAGTCCTGTGTATTACAAACACAGATCATCAATCTTAGTATATCAATCCAGCAATACATGAAAAAAAACATAAACATGGTCTTGTGAGATTTTCTTCCAAGAATGCCAAGTTGATTTAACATTAAAGGAAATATTGATAGAATCATTGTAGTTACAAAATAGGAGAAAAGCAGGTTTAATTATCTAGAAAACAATTGAAATTTTTCAAAATTCTGACTAGAATAAGATAGAATGTATATTTCCCTGATGGCTAAGGATGTAGTGTTAATAAGCTTTTAGTGGATTGACTTTCTCCCAACTGGATAAATTTACAGAAACCATTACAGTTCATGACAAGTCTGAGTCCTTTTTTCTAAAATCATTAGGGCAAATGTAATAGTTATTTTTTTTTCCACCACATTTTGCTAGAGCTCCTAACCAGCCAAAACAGGCTGTGTGTGTGTGTGTGTGTGTGTGTGTGTGTGTGTGTGTGTGTGTGTGCTCATATTTGTATGTATATAGAAAAGCATGTAAATGGCAAGAGAAAACATTTTATCTTACAATAGTGAAAACGTAAAAATCTACAAAATACTACTCAAATTCAACATGCACAGACACATATAATATGGAAGTGTAAGATACGATGCAATTGTAACTAAAGTTGTGAAGTTTTTAAGCTTATCTCTAATGAAATATTTTCAGTAAATATTGAAAAACAACTCCACTGGGGATTTCTAAAGAAGAGCTAAAGAGAAGAGAGCTACATCATGGTAACTGAGAAGAGCCTTGCCAGTCAATTATCTCAACACTTTCCTTGAAAATGAATTACAAATGTGTATGTTTGCAATTTCTGGAGTCTGTCTGTCAGTGTTCCAGAAATGTATGCTTATGATGTGTACAAATATGTATGTGATGTAGGGTGGGGTCTTGTAAAATTTCCCCTATCCACGTTAGGAGGTGTGCTGGTGTGGTCATCATACAGGTCTTATTTAGTTAACCATATTGTTGAGATTAATGGGTACAACATCTCTGTCATGTCTAAGAGACACTTCCTCAAAGCTTGTGTCCTGGTCTTCTTCATTTTACAAGTTTTCAACCAGTCATCCATGATGTTCCCTGAGCCATAGGTATAGGAGTTGTGCTGTGGATATAGTGATTGGGTTTCACCACTATATGCTCAGTTATTCTCTTTATTTTGACCAGTTGTAGATTTTTGTAATGGTTTCTGACCATTGCAAAAAGAAGCTTCTTTGGTGGCTGATGATAGTTACACTTATCTAGGGGTGTGAGGAAGGATACATATTTGGAATGAAATGAGACATTACACTGGTTTGGAGAAGCAAATGTCATGATTTCATGTTTCTTTATAGTTGAATAGAATTCCATTGGGCATATGTGGTGCAGTTTATTTATCCATCAATCAGTTGAAGGATATCTAAACTGCTTCCATTTCCTAGCTTTGAAAATACAGTAGCAATGAACATGGCTGAGCAAGTATCTTTGTACTAGATATCTTGTCTTTTGAGCATATGTCAGGGCTCAGGATAGCTTGGTCATAGGGCAGATTTATTTTTAACTCTTTGAGGATTCTCCATACTGATCTTCATATTGCCTGCACCAGTTTGAAATTCCACCAACTATGAATGAGGGTTCCCCTTCCAACATACCCATTAGTATTTTTTGTTATTTTCACAATCTAAGCTATTCTGAATAGAGTATGATGAAATTTGCATTTCCCTGCTGGCTAAAGATATTGAAAACTCTTAAAGACATTTAGCTATCTTTATCTCTTCCTTTGAGGCCTTACTATTTTGATCCATGACCTATTTTTTGATTAGGTCATTTGTTTTCTTGGTTCTTTGCTTGTTGAATTTTTTGTATATTCTGAATTTTAGTCCTCTATTGGATACATAACTAGCTAATGGGTGATGTTCTGTATGCTGTGAATGTGTTGCTCTGATTGGTTGATAAATATACCTGTTTGGCCAATGGTGAGGTAGAATAAGGTTAAGTGGGACATTCTAACTAGAGAGAGAGGAAGGAGAAATACAGAGCAGAGGAGACACTGCTAGCCGCTGCCAGGAGAAGCAAGGTGTTATGATACCGGTAAGCCACAAGCCACATGGCAAAGTATAGATTTATAGAAATGGGTTAATTTAAGATGTAAGAGCTAGCTAGTGAGAAGCCTGAGCCATTAGGCCATGTAGTTTAAAAATAATATAAGCCTCTTTGTGTTTATTTGCATTTGAGCAGCTGTGGACCAGGTAGGATACAGGGAAACTTTCAGTTACAGCTAGCAAATATTTTCTACTACACTGTGAGATTCCTTTTCAGTTTATTATTTACTTTGCTGCATAGAAACATTTAGTTTTATGAGGTCCTATTTTTGACCTATGAGGACAATTACTGGCCTTAATTCAAGAGTGAATGGAATTGTATTCAGAAAGTCCTTTCCTGCACTTGTATCTTGCAAGGTATGTTTTCTGTCTGTGTTTTCTTCTACGACTTTCAGTGTTTCAAGTTTTATATTGTGCATCTGGTGTTGATTTTTGTGCAGGTGATAGGTACATTTCTAATTTTATTCTTCTATATGTGGATACCCAGGGTATTTTAATTGGGATTTCAGTGTATCTATAACTTGCTTTTGATAGTATGGATGGTCACTTCCACAACATAAATTCTACCAATCCACGAGCCATCTTATTAATATAGAAATACAGAGCCAAATAAAGTTGAGAGTCCAAGAGGTCAGAGCAATGGCTAAGAACTAAAAACCTTACACTTCACTGCCACTGCTGTCCTTTCCCTCAGCAGAGACCTACTTCCTGTGTCTGTGTCTTTTTATTGATTTTCTGTTCTGCCTTCTCATTGGTTGTAAACCCAACCACATGACCTCCTTGTCACTGCCCGTCTATACAGGCCTCCAAGTCTTCTATGGTTGGTATTGAGATTAAAGGCATATGTCTCCATGCTGGCTGTATCCTTGAACATACAGAGATCCACCTCGCTCTGCCTCCCAAGTTCTGGGATTAAAGGTGTGTGCCACCATTGCCCAGCTTCTGCTATGGCTTGCTATTAGCTCTGACCCCCAGGCAACTTTATTAACATACAAAGAAAATCACATTTCAGTACACATAAAATATCACCATAAGTTTCTTTCTCAACTAACTTTTCCAAGATACTTAATGATTCAATTGTACAGGTCTTTTACCTCCTTGGTTAGGCTTTTCTCTAGATATTATTTTTTTGAGGATGATATTAGTGGGAGTATTATGATATCTTCCTCAACATGCTTGTTTTTTGATATGTAAGAAGGCTACTGATTTTTGTATGTTGATTTTGTATCTTGACACTGATGGACCTATGTATCATTTCTTGTTGTTTTCTGGTACAAATTTTGGGGATCTATATGTCTGCAAATCAGAATAACTTGACTTCTTTTTATATTTGTATTTCTTTGATTTCCTTGTCTTATTTTTTTTTATTTCAGATAGTTTTATTTTAACTTATGTGTGTGGGTGTTTTGCCCTCATGTTTGTTTGTTGACTATTTGTCTGCCTAGTTCCTGAGGATACCAGAAAAGGGCACTGGATTCAATGAACCTGTAGTTAAAGGTGGTTGTTAGCTGCCATGTAGGCACCAGGAATCTCACTGGAGTACTCTGGAAAACAGAAAGTGCTCTTAGTCCCTGAGCATCTCTGTGACCCCTTATCTTACTGCTCTGCCTAGTGCTTCAAGTACTGTACTGGACAGGAGTGGATATAATGGGAAACCCTGTTTCCTTCCTTATTTTAATGAGATAGCTTCTAGTTTTTCTCCATTTTTGGTAATGTTGGCTGTGGGTTTGTTTTATACATGTCTTTTTTATATTGAGTTATATTCCTTCCATAATGACAGTGACTTTCTTGAATGTCTTTAAAACATTAGTTTCCAAGCCCTGCACCTTTTTATTTGTTTACCTTGGTCATTGCCATCCAGTGGCTCATTGTCAATTTCTGAACTGCACACCTTGAAGTCCAGATGAACTGTTAGCAGAGTCTGGCTTATTTCTTTCTGGAACTCTTGACTAAATCTTACAAGCCCTTACTCTTTTCTTAGTTTGTGGAAAGTTAAGCTTATTTCTAAGTTTAACACAGCTCACAGAAAGTGCCCAGTAAATAAAACCAGTTTGAATGTCCTGTGAAGCAGTTGTTTACTTGCTGAGCTGCTGATCACTTTTGTACACTGATTGCCCACTCAGACTGGAGGGTGTCTGAAGAGGAAAGTCTCTTCAGGCACACTGATCTGTAAGAGCTGTGAGGATGCTGGGATGCTGGGGACAGGTGTGTGTTTGATATTCAGGATTCCAAAAGATAACTGCTTCTTTTAATGAATGTGCTATAGGAGTATAATTTTCCGAGTTGTTTTTAAACATCAGAAATTTCATATTTATGGCTTTTAGTCCATAGGAGGGCAATGTTGAGCTGCAGGAAAAACTTCCTAGGTTTTTGTAAAAGAGCATGTAGAACTGGTTAATTTAAAACTTAATGAATTGAAACAGGTTAACTAATTTAAACATACTACCAAAACCCCCACTTTTTAAAAAATATGCAGAGCATGTATTGCTGGTCTATCCACATGTTTGCTACTCTGAAAATTGTTAACTGATGCCAATAATCCCTATCATCCAAAGCCGGAACATATCTTTCACTTGGGAGAATACTAGATTCTCTGTGTAATTCTTTACTACAGACAATGGAAAAACTTGAATTCCTTAGATATAGAATATTATTTGTCTTTTGAGTATGGCCTGCTGCAGATGTCTGTTTAAGGAGATGAAAACACTAATAGTTCTGATTCTCATGTTCTCTGACAGTCCAGTTGGGGGCATAGTTTATGGTTGCCTTTAGCCAAATGCTGTTCCAGAGCTTTGAGAACCAAAAGTCCATCAAACAGTAGGTCTTCAATGAGTTATAAATTTAAGTATATACAATATATTATTATTATTATTATTATTATTATCATCATCATCATCATCATCACCATTATTATATGTGTGTGTCTTTGCATGTGGAGGTGAGAAGACAACTTCCAAGAGTCAAGAGTTTTCTCTTCCCACCTTCTGAAGCACAGCCTCTTATTTGAGCTGTTCTATGTACTGCAGGCTAGCATGCTTACAAGTTTCTGGGTGATTCTCCTGTCTCCACCTTCCATTTCACTGCAGGAGTCCTAGGATTACAGATGCAGGCCGCCATGAATGAGCTTTCTTATGTCAGTTCCAAGGCCTGCACTCAGGTTGTCCAGCTTCCTGTTGGCAAGCGCTTTTACTCACTGAGCTGTCTTGCTGCTGTGGCGTGAGCACAAGACAAAACTGAAGACCCAACAGAGACAGTCTCCACTAGCACAAAGCAGTGTCTCCTTCTTCTGAACTATATGTCCCTCCCACATGGGTGCAGGTCTATGTGTCACTGCCCTAAAACACGATCTGGGTAGTGAGACACCATCATCTCCCCCACGTTCCTGAGTATAAAGAAGCAGGCAGCCACAGAGTAACTGCAGCCTGCCTGTGTTTATTAGCTGCTTAATGTATGATAAACAGTGTAATATAATATATTACTGCTAATTCAATTTAATCTTTACAACAATAGCTTACATTTGTTATTAATATAATTTAGTAAGCAAGGAAACAGAGCTTCACAGTGAGTAAATAACTTATTTAACACCACAAATCTTTCTGAGAGACAGAGCCCAGTGCACCGGGGATTTGCCTTCATCGATACTTCCAGCTTAAAAATTAAGTGAAACACAGACTAGGGAAGGTGATATTACTGTTGTTACAGAGAAAAGGGAAAGAAGGTAAGCTGGGCTGCTTCCTCATTAGCCTTAACTCATTCTATATGATGAGGTGGAAGTGAGCAAGGTGCCAAGAGAGAACACCATGGTAGGATTAAATCTTTGATCTGCTAGTGTGTCGTAATACTTTTTTTTTTTTTACACTGGTGCTTCTTCATTCAAGATTATAATGTCCTGCTGAGCAGAAACTGCATCTTTAGGTTCTTATAATCCAGTACAGCGGCATGTGCAGCAGTCATGATGTTAGATCATTGCCATTATTTCTGGGCAGACATACACACCATGGAGGTGATGTTGCTCATCATCAGACTGTCCACTGTAGCTTCTGGAAATACACATGCATTGGCATACAATGCTCCATTCTAGCCAGCATCCAGCATTCTAATTTCCTAGGAAAATTATATCTCAGAATTCTCCATAGGAAAGAGACCGTGATTTGAGGGGAAATAAAAGAGGGTGGCAAGCAAAGAAAACACAGAAGAAGAAAGAACAGACTGTGGGCATTGTTGTAAAGTTATTAAATTGAAATTTGAATGTACTTGAGAATGGCAAGGGATTAAAATTATGCAAAAACCCTAGCCTCATAATATAACGTAATTCCATTATGATGTCCACACTGTGTTTATACAAATGAGTTAATACGCTTTAGGTGGAATCACTTACACTCTCCAATTTATTCTCAGAAGCATGAGCTGAAATTCATAGGTAGAAATAAGTCAATCGATCATCTCAATTAGATCAGAACCATCAAAGCTGAAGAGGTCAGTTCAAAAGAAGGAGTGAGGATATAAACAGTTTAAAATGATCCTCTTTTAGTGGCTTTATTATAATTACTAAAAACACAGACTCACACTGACCTTCAGGTCTAACTGAAACAATAACAGTTGTCCAAAAGAGCACCTGGCAGTGTTTCAGAGAACTGGTTTCTATCCTAGTTGAGGTATCTGTACTCAGCTTCTAAAAGGTTTTTCACAAAGTGCAAGAAATAATTCTTGGATTGGTTCTCTTGCAGTTAAAGAAGTTTCAAAGTAACTAAAATATTTTGCTTCATATCTAAATAAAATAATTAATTTAAGTGGCTTTTAGACTTACTGAAAGTTTTCTAAGATACTACAATGAATTCCCATATATACTGTATGCAGTTTCTATAACTGTCAATATCCTGTATCACTATGGGATACACTTTATGAACCATTATTATTATATTGTTATTAACTGAACTATATACTTTAGGTTTTTTTCTATTGTTCATTTTAAAACTGCCCCCCCCCATGTCCCACCACCCTGTGTATGTGTATTGTGCCTACTGTTAATATTCTGACCCACCCCTTGAAATTCCACCCCTTGGCACCATCTCTTTCTCTCTCTCTCTCCTATTCTTTCTCTTCATCTCTCTATTATAACAAACTCTCCACATGGATGCAGCATCTGGGGTGTGAATTACTGACCTCTGCTGCCGCTGAGATGCCTATGTAGCATGCATCCACCCAGCCTCAGCTGCAACTGCCCGGCATATTTCCCTGCACATGCGGGATATCCTCGGGGGTGTCCCTCCGTGCCCCTCCCTGCACTAATTCATAGCACCTGCCACACTGTGTGTGTGGAATTCAGAGGACAGCCTCATCTGTTGATTCTCACCTTTTGATAGATAGCGTCTTGGTTGCTGCTGCATAAGCCAGGCTGGCTGAACACAGGTTCCCAAGGAGTCTCCTGTTTCTGCCTCCAATCTTGTTGCAGGTGTACTGGGGTTACAAAGAAGGGATGCCTGTGGAGGGAGATTTGTTTGTGTTGTTGCTCGGAGACCACCAAAGGAGTCAGACCTTAGTTTGGAGGGCGGAGACTACATTCATCTGACCAGAGTGGACCATAGAGTTTTCTGGGCGCCTCAGAGGAAGACAGAGGGAATAAGGAGGGGCTTAAAGAGATATGTGGCCTTTTAGATCTGGGGAGGTGAAGAAGAGGGGGAGGTGATCTCAGCCCTCTCCCACACTGCACCCTGTGCTTTCTTCTCAGGCACAGTGATAGCCAGCAGCAATTTCCTTGCACCGCTTGGGCAGCCTCCCTTCACCACTCCAGCAGGCTGTTGGGTCTCTTCCCATGCTGTAGCCCAGCCATGCAGGCTTTTCCTACCCATTTCCCTACATTTACGCTCTCAGGCCGCTCACTCCCCTTCCCCGCATGGCACATGAGCAGGTACAGTGGCTGCAGGCCCAGGCATGCAGTTAGCTTGGCTCCTGGTGGCCCTCCCTGTCAGCACGTTTGAATATCTTCACTGCTGCTGATTACCCCCACATGGGGATTTAGTTCAGTAGCAAGCGCAAGGTGCAAGGCCCTGGGTTTGGTCCTCAGATCCAGAAAAAAAGAAAGAAGAGAGAGAGAGAGAGAGAGAGAGAGAGAGAGAGAGAGAGAGAGAGAGAGAGAGGTCTTTTTCAGGTTATGAATAGGAAATATTACAGTACTGGAAGTTAGGTTTCTGTAGGTTTCCACAATGGATGCTTTAAAAATGGAAAAATTACATGAAGGGATAACCAATGTAGCTGAAATTGACATAGTGATCATAATGATTGTCACTTTTGTAATTCATATTTTAATCCTTAAAAAGTGGTTTAATAACTGTGCCAAATATGAAAAATTGACTGACAACACATAAGCCTTAGAAAGACTTACTACTGATAAGTTACAAGTCTTAGAAAGACTTACTGATGAAAATAAGAAAATGTTGACTCATAAAATGCTAGCTTTAGAAGGATCTACTAATGAAAATAAGAAAAGTATTGAGACACAGGCAGGAATTTAGAGCAGAACCCACTGTACTATTGCACTGTGAAACTAAAGAAGAGTGGCCCAAGGTTATTAGAAAACAAATCTTAATTTGTCCAGTTACCATGTAAGAACGAACACCAGATGATAGGCTTCCCCAAGGCTGTGCAGAAGCTGACTGTTATCCTGTAGAAGTTTTAGATTTAAAGAGATTAAAAGAAACAGTCATTTCATATGATACACAGCGACCCTATGTGAAGTAAATGTTAAATTAATGTGTGATTCAGAATAGAACTATCCCACAAGACTGGAAAGATTTAGCTCCAGCAATATTAGAGGCTGGCCCTTAGTCAAAATGGAAAACATGGTGGAAAGAGGAAGTTAGGGTTATAGAACAGCAAGGTTGGTCTAGAGGTGTGGGAATTTCTCAAGGTTAGTTTCATGGTGAAGGTTGGCATTCTGATTTGCAAAGATTTTTTTTTTTTATAGAGATAATCCAAACAGAAGGCCCCAGTCTTCTGGAGTGTGCAGATTGTGTGGCAAAGGCCAGCATTGAACTAATGAGTGTAGATCAACAAGGGTCAGGCAACATAATACTTTGTCAATGGAAAATGCCTTAGGAGGCCTCTTGCAGGTCCCAATGTTAAATTTGGTTCAATCATTCCCTGTCAGCATTAGGGAAACTCCTCTGCAGAGCAATTAAAAAGCTTAATGCCTATTGTAAAAAACCACACTGCTCTGGATGTGATCAACGACAGAAAAGCTTAAATAGGCAAAACAAAAAAATTCAGGAGAGACTATAAAACAAGTATTTTGGCAAACTTCTATAAATGGGCAAAGACCAAAGCTAAAAATATGAATAAATGGCATTGTAATGGAAGGATTAGTGAACATATGTAGAGATGTAACAATAATTTCATCAAAATCTTGGCATCCAGATTGAACCCTTCAGGAGGTAAATATTCAGCTTCTAGGGATTGGAACTTTATTTCATGTAAAACAAAGTATGATGTGGGTCAAGGGTATAGGGCAAGAAGAAAAGATAAGAAAATTAAAGCCATATATGGCTAACATAGCAATGAATTTATGTCATTTGTTACAGCACTGGAAAACACAGACTAACATTCTTTCACTCTCAGAAACAAACCATAAAGTAAAGAATGCTTCTGAGAGAAATATTAAAAGGGACTATCAAGAACAATTACCAACTGTTCAGGTTGTACATAAGTGGGACACAATAGCTGATGGTCTTTCAAGAGTACCAGGAGCCTTACCATTAAAAGGGTTAAGTAACCAACCTGTGTGGGTGGAAAAATGACCTTTGACATCAGAAAAATTACAGCCACTAGAACAGTTGGTACAGGAGCAACTAGATGCTTGGCATATCGAAGAATGGAACAGTCTTTGGAACTCTCCTATATTTGTCATTAGAAAGAAATCTGAAAAATGGAGAAAGATAACAGATCTAAGAGTTATTAACAAAGTAGTCCAGCCAGCCAATGGGCTCTTTACAGCCTAGAATTCTCCTGACTTCTTTATTACTAAAGGATGGTCTATTATACTGATTGATTTTAAAGACTGCTTTTTTACTATACCTTTACAAGAGCAGGATAGAGAAAAATTTTCCTTCATGTTGCCTAATTTTAATAATTCTCAGCCTGTTAACAAGTATCAGTAGAAACTTCTTTCACAAGGAATATTAAACAGCCCCATCTTGTGTCAAGATTTTCTACAACAGTCATTAGAAATAATTTATAAAGTTTCCTCAATCTATAATTTACCATTATATGAATGATATCTTACTAGCTGATTGAGATGCAGATACTTTAGAAAAAAATTTTTTTGAAGAAGGAAAAAAAAATCTTGCCTTGTTGGAGATTACAATTTGCTCCTGAAAAAATACAAGGAGGAAATTCTACTTATTACCTAGGATATAAGACAGGTTTAAAAAAAATTCAACCACAGAAAATGCAAATCAGGAAAGATCAATTACAAACTCTTAATGATTCTCAAAATTTGCTAGGAGATATTAACTGGCTAAGGCCCACAATTGGATTAACAACTCAATAAGTAGTTTATTTCAAACCTTACAAGGTGATAAGTACTTAAATAGTGCAAGAAAATTATTGGCTCAGGCTGAGAGAGAATTGGTTTTGGCAGAAAAGAAATTACAAGATGCACATGTGGATCATGTATCCAGAGCTTGATTGCATTCTGTTTACCTTTTACACATTCTTCAATAGGAACTCTTATGCAGAGAGATGGTAATGTCTTAAAATGGATATTTTTACAATACCAGCAGAGTAAATAATTAAGAACCTATGTAAAAAAATTTTTGAATTGATTTTGAAATGAAAATTAAGACTTTGTCAATTAGAAGGAATTCTAATTGACCAAGAAAAAATTGTGGTACCTTTTACTAAAGCTAAGATAGCCTCATTATTGACAGAAAATGAACATTGGCAAAAAACTTGCAATAATGTTTTTGGAAGAAATTGCTCCCCAAAGCAAGAGACTTCAGTTTATAAAGAGAACTAATTGGATTCTTCCTCATATTGTATGAGGAACACTAATTTCTGGAGTCCCTACATTCTATACTGATGCAAATAAATCAGGAAAGGCAGGTTATAAATCAAGAAAATAAGCAAAGTGCCTCAAGGCCCTTATAATTCATTTCAAAAATAATAATTATATGCTATTCTTATGGTATTATTAGATTTTTTCCAGAACCTCTTAATATGGTTACTGACTTCCAAAATGCAGAAAGAGTTGTTTATTGAAACTGCTGAACTTACTAAATGCGATTCAGAATTAACTTTGTTATTTATTTAATTACAGCAAAAAATCATCCCTTACATATAACACATATCAGATCCCATATGGGCCTACTAGACCTTCTAATCCAAGATAATGAAGAAATTGATCAGCTATTGGTAGGAAATGTGCAAGGGCTTCAGAATCTCATTAAAAACACGAGCTTAATGGCAAGTTTGAAGAAAGATTTTTCTATCACTTGTCAACAAGACAAGGAATTTATAAGGAAATGTCCTACTTGTACAATCAAACTCCACAAACCTGCAGGAACTAACCAAAAGGGTACTCAGAGATATGAAATCTGGGAAATGGATGTGTTTCATTTTATATTTTGGAGAATGAAAATATGTGCACTTAGATATTTATTCAGAATTTCAATCTCAGCCTTTCTGAGATCTACTACATATGACATTTAAAATGTTTAAGCTTTCTGCAGTGAACATTGTCCATTCCTAACAGCTAACACTGAAATCTGTAAAGGAATAATAGGACCCCACAATTATGATTTCACCTGAATTGTGGTAATGCCACTAAAGCTGAAAAACACCACCCAAAGATCAACTTTGGATGACAAACTGCTCAGGACAATTTCAAGGGAATTATCTAAGATGGTCCAGCATCACAAACTATTCCAGCAAGAACTTCAGATGAGCCTTGAATTTTTCCCATCACACCTAACCTGGACAGCAGCTAGCTCTCCTGGGGCTTGATATTTATCTCATTTTTCAGGGTCCTTTAAAGGTGACAGGAAGTAATTTTAAGGATATGATGGCCACATTCCCAAGAGGTGGGGTGGGAGGATTTTGAGCTTTCAGTGGATGTTTGTCATTGTTTAGGAGGGGAGATGGTTACAAGTTGTTATTTGTCATAATCAGAGAGGAAACTAAGCAAAAGAGATTAGATTCAGGGATCTCATCATTAAAAGATAAAAGGGGGGACATAGAAATGATAAGATGAAAGGGTAGAGTATAGAATTTATTTTTGAACTAAAAAAGCAACTACTTCTTTCAAACAGTTTACATTGGTATGATTTTTGTATATAGATACAAACATAAGGTTATTTTTGTTATACTGTGTATGCTTTTACTCTTGTTTAAGATATTTTCAAATATTGATACAAATTTAAAATTATTTTTTTTATACTGTATATATGTTTCACTCCTATTTATGGTATTTTTGAATGCTGATGCACGTTTAAGGTCATATATTTTTACTTTTGTTTAAGGTATTGTATCTATGCAGCTAATTTAAAAATGTAAAATAAAGTTCTAGTCCTTGAAAGCTATTAAATACAATAAAGAAAGACAGGTTAATAGTCATCTATAACAATCAAACTTATAGTCTTACTAGGTATGTTTTCAAGGTCAAACAGATGTTTTAAAAAGATTGGTGGTCTCCAAACACTTTAGAGACCTATAGAATATGACATTTTAATAACACAAGGCTTTTCATGATAGTGAGACATATCTACTCCTGGCAGGATCAATTTACTTTAAAAAAGAATAATAGGCATTAAAGAACATCAATATGGAATTTGTTTTCAATGTGACAAAGCTAGCCATTTGGGTAAGAAACTGCCTTTCTCTTGGCCTTTGACAGTATGCTGGCTAAATTGGACATGGGGACACAAAAGAAGGCAGCTGCCAAACTTTGACAACACAAGGTAGGGTGGTCCTTCAAAATTACTGCTTTACAGAAAGGTCTATCAATATTCTAGGCCTGTAGACTGATGATGGATACCCCGATATTGCAGAGGAAACTTGGGTGACTGTCCAGGCAGCCAGCTGTTTCTGCCAATTCCATGGTTTTGGAAGTTGCTTGCTCTACAATTCCTGATTACTCAGGTAATATATTCCTCTTGGGCCTCTGATGGGGTTGAAGACTAGATACTTATAGTTGCAGTTTTCCTTAGTTATGATAGAAAATAAATTAGGTATAAAACTTTAGACTCACTAAGACGATATAGATAATGGAGTATTTTCTCTAAATTTGCACTTGATAATTGCTCTTTTTGTATATAGCTTTACTATGTTATTTTTTTATTTAGACAAAAAGGGGGAAACATTGTAAGAGATTTGTTTGTGTTGCTGCTCTGAGACCATCAATGGAGTCGAACCTCAGATTGGAGAGTAGAGTCCACATTCATCTAGCCACAGTGGATCATACATTGGTGAAAATATTAAGGCCACTCCACATAGTTAAAAGGGAGGTTTATTTTGTGGGGTAACTTACAAATGAAGGGGTAGGTTGCAGGATCTGGGAAAGGTATGGTGCAGTCTGGCAGTGTTCTCTACCTCCAGCGTCCAGGGTCCCAGAACCAAGAGAGACCTCTCCTCTGGATCCTGGGTCTTCAGCTTCCTCTCTCAGCTCCATCCACCTTGTGGCCGTGACCATTACTGAAGCCTCAACGGGGGTTGGAACTTCCAGACCAAGGCTGTGATGGCTACCCACTACATCTCCTCCTTTTGTCTAAATAAGAAGGTTCTAACCTAATACAAGACTATATACAAAGAAATGGTTATCAAATATTGTCCAGGAGTAATGAGGGATAATGACCTAGATAAATTGGAACTACAATCAATGCAAAGAATCAGAGAGTTTTCTGTTTGACTCACAGGAAGATAGAGGGACACACAGAGGAAATAAGGAGGGGATTAACGAAATGTGTGGCCTTTTTGATCTGGCAAACCGGAGAAGAGGATGAAGTGATTATTTCTCTGTCACTCCATGGATCTCTCAGGTTTATTCCCTAATGTTTAATGCCTGAGTCTTATTTTTTAATAAAACATTAAAAGAAGTCACAATAGATACTATATCCTCTGTTTCTTGAATACTCCCACACCTTGACTGAGATACCAGATTCAATTCATTTACGTCTCTTCAGCCTTTTAAGGTTTTGTTATGACTTTAATGGTTTTGAAAGGTTCTAGTATGGACATTTGTAGACCACTTCTCAATTTGTTATTATGTTTTTGTCAGGTTAGTTATTTTGGGAGAGGCCACAGGGATGAACTGCCATTAAGTGACAATAACCTGTGCATGTTTTATAGCTTTACTCCTTTGTAACACCATTGGTGTCTTTGTCTTAGGCTTTGTTTCCTTCTATGTATATCCCCTACTTAAAGCTAAATAGCAGAGACTGTTTATAGTTACAAGTTGAGACTTTCAGGAGAAAATCATTACATATGTCTTAATTTTTGTTCTGTTGCCTATTTGCTGTGTTCATGCTTTATTTTATCTGTAGCTAGCATTTCCTTTTCCTTTTTTATGTTTGTATGATGTTTTTGTGTATTGAGGGACCATGGGACTTCCCAGCTTTATGCTGATTTAACCTGCTTTTATGAAGTGTAAATCACTGGTATTAAAGTGAGGAGATTACATTCAAAGGTAGCATCTAGTACATAGACTATGAGTAGAGAATTGTAGCTTAGAGACCTGAGGTTATGCTTACATACTCAATAACTGTGTGAAGTGCAGTAGCTCTCCATTGCCATGACCTCCCCTTTTTATCTCACATTTTTCAGAATGTGTCCAATCTGCTTGATGTGTTTTGTTTGTTTGAAAAAGCTTGATACACTGTTCAAAAAGGCACACACACTTTAAATGAAAATGTAAGGTTCTAAAATGATACAGGTCGTGTATGAAGAATATAAACACTTGCTCTGAAGATAGAGATCTCTATTTCAGAAAGACTTCTTAAATCATCCTGCTCAAAACTGGTTGCTTACACTAGGCAGGTGTCCTCAGGAAGCTCCTGAGGAAAAAGCTTCCTAGAATTGGTCACTGAAATAAATCTTTGTCTTTGGCTAAAATATCACTGTGTCTATTGTTTGTCCAGTATTTTCTTATTCACTGTACTCCTAAGGTCTTCTTTGTATAAGGTTTATTTTAGCGGGATGCTGAGCTGACTTTGAGCTGTAATTGTAAACAACTCTAACTAAAAGAATTTGGTTCGGGGTGGCGATGAGACACCAGCTTGCACTTGTCCAGCGGCAGGGGTGCAGCTTTGTGGGATCAGCTTCCCTAGAGTTTTGCACTCCTCACACTTTGAATGATTGACCACAGCGGGAGCAGATTTGGAGGTTGGAAGGTTTCTGGGAGTCACTTCTAAAAGTTTGGGGACCCCTGAATGACTGGCCAAACTTGGCTTCCCTGCCTCCATGTACTTGCTCATGGCTTCACTCCATTGAAGAAGAGCTTACTGGCACTCAGACAGTTCTTGGGCTGGTTCCCACTCTGTTTTCCTACTCAGGGTCATTGATGTAAATGAAACCCTTACAAAGCGAACCTGCTCTTCAGACTTGCTTCTTGGAGGGTCTAGGCGTAACACAGTGACTTGGAATCACTTGACATTTTGACTTTTGAATGAAAATACTTTCGTGCACTGCAGGGAGGTGGAGCAGTGTGAAGGGGAGCTCTGCAGGGTGCTGGTAGAACTGACTCATGCAAAACTTTGGAGCCTAACTGGACAAGAAGAGCATTTTCACAGGAGTACAGGAGGGCTGCAGCAGCCCAGAGTCAGAAAAGGGAACAAGGGAAGAAAGATGTAGTAACAACAGGAGACTCACTGTACGCTGCAGGAACTGAACCAAAAAGGCAGTTTAAAGATAATTGGAGCCATGCTTCACCCTGTTGGAGTCAGAAGGTAAAATGTGTAAATGGAAGATCTGTGATGTTGGATTTTGCCCTTACAAACTGGCAGCTCTCAGTGTGCATATGTAGTTTTGGGTGTTCCTGCAAGCACAACACCATCCCAATAACAATGAGAATGCATATTGTGCAGAATCTTATTCTTCTTAAACATTTTTGTTGAAGAACTAGGCTTCTCTTTTGACCTTTGTTCTTTTGTGCATGTGTAGTGTGCATGCCTATGTGGTGGTGGTGGTGGTGGTGGTGGTGTGTGTGTGTGTGTGTGTGTGTGTGTGTGTGTGCATGTGGAATCTAGAGTTAATATTAGGAATTATCTTCCATCAAATATTCTTTCATTATTCACTGAGGCAGAGTGTCCCAATCAAATCCAAAGCTCACTAGTCTTACTACTGTCAATGAAAACTTCTGAAAAGAAGCTGTGGTTTGCTGTGAATGAAAACTCCTGAAAGAAATCTGTCTGCAGTGACTGGCTGATTTCAGTACTATAGAAAGACTGGAATATTGCAATTTCTGAGGCTAATTACCTTGTCTTGGGATACTTTCTGGCCCTCCTGAATAGCCATCCCTTGCACTTCTGTGTTGGAACTAATATCTTGTGACAATAGATAAAAATATTTTAGAGTCTGTTGACTTAGCAGGCAATTAGCTTCTACCAATCCAAAATCTAAGAATGCCATCGGATAGCATCTTAGGCCTATAGAAAAGCTTTCACAATTCATTGCGCCTGCCTCTATGATGTACCCACCAATGTATTTTAAAATTTCTTTGATTTATGACTTTCTCTGTTCTGTAATACTATAAAACCTTCCTGAACGTGCTTCCACATTGAAACATGGAATTGGGGGTAAAGTGAATCCGTGTTCCTGGGCTGTGGTCACTCAAATGGCTCCAAAGTAAACTATCTCTTATTTTCCTAAAGATGAGAGCTGTGGTTTTTGCATTGACACTAACTGTCTTTCTCCGAAGACTCCCTGTATCCACCTGGGAGGAGATCACCATGCCTAATCAGCATTTATGGGGACTTTGGAAATCTGAACTTTGGTCTTAGATAAAACTTTTAAACTGCTGAGCCATCTTCTTAGTTGTGTGACATTTTTCCTGGGGTGATACAACACACACATACACACACACACACACACACACACACACACACACACACACATACACACACACACACACATACACACGCACGCACACCTACTCATTCCAGAAAGTCCATCATAGACCAAAGTAACAATTTCCCCAATATCCAACTTGATGACCCAATGAGTTTTTATTGGGCTTACTAACAGGAATATGAAAAAGGGGTTACTAATAAGAAGCAGGAATAACTCAACATCACTTAAATCACCAGAAATCTCATCCCAATATGGGTGATGACTTATTCAAACTTCAACCCGATGGAAAGAAATGTTCCAAGTAGGAGAGAATATTGCCTAGGTGAGGGGTGGTGCCAGCTCCCCCACATCCATGTCACCAGAGCCAACTCTCAATGTCACTATTGGTGCTACTATGTGGTGATTGGTGAGGAGCTGAGCCAGCTTAACCCAGAACATGAACATCCCCATGGCCTTTGGTAGTAACACGAGCCACAGGATATCAATATAGACCCCTGCTATGGTCAAACCACAGACCCAGACATGGCTCTTGGTGGCAGCATAGGCTTAGACATCACCATGGCCCCAGATGGCAGTGTAGGACTCCCACATCAGGCTGTTCCTCAGCACCATCATGTATCCAGTTCTGCCTCTCTTCATAGTGTACAAATGGCTCCAATTCTCTTTTTCTCCCATCTCTGCACCACACACTTGCTCATCGCAGTGGAGGGGCAGCAGACTGGGCCTCTACTTGTCAATTTTTTAAAGGTGTGATATTATTAACAGAATAAAATATTAATTTTCATTTAAATTATTTTTTACCTTTTTTTCTCACTTCATTAGGTTTTTTTTTGAGAATTTCATATAATGTATTTTGATCATATTCATGAATTTTCCCCAGTCTTCCTTCCTACTCACTTAACTTTATGTCTTCTTCTTTTTTAATCCATCTAGTACATTCAGTTATGCCCATACACTCTGAATGCAAAACCTCTCAATGGAGGGAGGTCAACCTGCCAGGGGCGTTACCCTTTCCTACTTCTAGCATTTATCCATTACCACTTGCTACTCTGCTGAGGATAGATTTCATACCCCAAATCTGAATGAATGATTCAGTTGGTTTGGTCAAACATATGTAGATTCACTCCACATAGGGCATTTTCATAAGATGAAAACATAACCTCTGTTCCTCCCTGGTTGACTTCCATCATCTCTGATGCTATCTATGATTCATGAGTTGGTCTTTCCTTTGTAAAACTGCATCTGAAGACCATATCTTACAAAACCTGACATAGCATGGTTTCATTCATATCAACACACAAATATCATTATCATTTTCATTGCGGTTGTATTTCTAGGCAATCACTGCCATTTCAGTATATAAGAAAGTGGTAAAGAACAAAAAATTAGAAGGTTCTTCTTTAGGTACAACTCCTAAAATGAAAATATACAACTACTTGTTTCTATGTACTTTTGTAGACTCCTATATATTTTGCATTTATTGAAAACTTCAACAAATCTTCAAGGAATTAAACCAGATACAGTTTATTTTTTAAATCACCATGAAAACAAGCTAGAAATAAACAGGAGAAAATTAAGATGACAATCTCTAAACATTTGAATTAAGCAGTAAACTTCCTAATAAACAATGAGTCAAATAAGAAATAATAACATAAATTAAAACTGGGTTTTAACTAAATGATAGTGAAAGTGCAACGTTTGGAAGTCAACTGTAACTTTAATGTATACATTTAAATACAAGAAAGGCTGAGAAATGAACTAAACTTTATATTACACAGCTATGTAAACACTATATTGAACTTGATGAAATGTTTTTTTGTTGCTGTTCTTGGAACTGAACTCAAGTCCTTGTATTTGCTAAGCAAGTGTTCTACCATTGAACTATGACCATAGTTCTAATTAAACAAGAAGATACAGTAATAAAAGAGAAAAACATACAACAAATAACAACAATGCTACCACAGTCATGTTCTATAAGGCTAAGAAAAGTAAAAAGTGTACCAAGGCTATAATAGAAAACACAAGATGCTCATCTGAGATATGAAAAAGATAACTCCACTGAAGATTACATAGAAATGGAAAATGTAAGTAGGAAGGTTATGCATCTTGGACAAAATTGAGCTTGTGCCACATAGTGAGACCATAGCAATTAGTCAAACAAAACTGCAAAGCAAATACAGTTCAAATATAGTTTGATGCTTAGCATTAGTACTGACTGGGAACCTGCAAATCAAAACTACTTTATACTCTCTGTAATGGCATAAAAACAAAACAAAACAAAACAAAACAACCAATCAAACAAACAGAAAAGGACACAAGGACTTGTGAGATGAAGAGAAACAGGGATTTCACTACACTCCTCTGTTAGAAATGTAAAATGGTGCATCTGCTCCCTTTGGCTGACCTCAGCACGTTGAAGATGGAGTTAGCTTGTGACCCAGAAGTCCCCACTCTTGGATTTATATACCCAAATGATTAAAAACAAATGCTCAAACAATGATTTCACATGTAACCATGGTAACAGCACTCATAACAGCCCATGGAGGAAACAACTCAAATTTCTATTAACCGATGAGTAAAAAAAGATGTTTTGTTCATTAAATAAGAGTACTGATGAGTCCCAGAAAGGAACAGACTACCGGCAGGTACTATTACATAAGTGAACCTTATAAACATCACTAGTGAAAGAAACCAGACACAAAAGGTCACATAGTGTATAATTCTATTTGTGCAAGATATCCCCAAAAGGCCAATTTTGAGAGACATGAGGCAGGTATGTGGTTTCCAGAAGCTGGGAGGAGGAATAATGAGTGGCTGCTAACAGGTGTATGATCTCCTTGGGGATCTGTAAAAATGTTCTAGAGTTAATAGCCATGATAGTTGCACAATCTGTAAATATTCTAAAATCTATTGACTTTACATTTTAAAATAATAAATTTTATACTGTGTGAACTATATCTCAAAGACAGGAAATTAGGAATACATTTATGCTAAGATGTTTGAAAACAAATTAAATACTTTCTTGAAAAAATCACAGTTTACATAAGGACTTTTGGAGAAATCCAGGGGCTAAGAGATTTCTCAGTCAGTAAGGTGCTTGCTGAAAAAGGGTGAGGACTTGTTTGGATCCTAAGTACGCGCACATATAGACCCAGGTGTGTGTGGCACAGTTATCATGCCAGTGCTAGGGGGCAGAGGCAGGCATCTCAGGAGCTCACTGGTCAGCTAGTCTAGGTGAACTGGAGTGCCAAGTTGAGTAAGAGACCTTGTGTTCAAAGATAAGATGAGGGTGGTGATACAGAAAGACATGAGAGTTGTCTTTGGGCCTTCACATGCACATGTAAATATGTTCACATGACCCAGCACACATGTATGCATGAACATGCACATATATAACACATATATTATTGCAAAAGTTAAATGGTATTTTGCTGAGGAAATTCAATTCACAATTTAAAACATTCTTAGATACACACAAAATCTTCAATCTTAGATTCACCAGTGAATTACTCCAAGAATTTAACGAAGAAATAGTCTGAAAAATATTTATTATTAGTACATTCAGTAACTAGAGAAAAAAGTAGATTCTTTTCAAGTAGTTATGCAAAACCAGGATCATCTTTATGTCAAAATCAGCCAATAATTTTAAGGAAAAACAAGTCATTTGTTTTATGAAGCTCCATGCAAACACCCCCCCAAAAAAGCTACAAAAAAATGGTTTACTCTAGGAATGTAAGATTGCTCAAACATTACAACATTAATCAACACTCTTTTCCACCCTTCACAAAGAGTAAAGAAAAGACCTATGACCGACTCTATAGATAGAGAAAATTTTGAATAAAATTCAACGTCTATGCTCAGGAGCATAAAAATAGAGGTACTCCTTAACTCATAAAGGCTACACAGGGTAACGAGAAACTTTAGTTAAAACTGGCATAATAAGACACAATACTTTTCTATCAAACTGAAAATAATTGTATGTGTATCAATGCTTTTAGTTAGTATGTCATGAAGTCCCTAACTAGTGCACTAAAATCCAATGTAGAAAGCAAGCAGAAACTATCATTAGTTGTAAATACCATAATGGTTTATGAACAAATTTACAACTTATTAGAATAAATTAGCAAGGTTAGCAAAGACACTATTGAATATTTAAAATACACCAACTGCTAAGAAGTTTAAAACTGGGAACCTAAACTGTCATTTTCCAATTTATTACACAATAACTTTGAGTAGAATTCATTGAGAAGTCACTTTATTAAGTTCTCAGTTCTGCATGTTTTTACAGATTCTTTGTTTTATTTATTTGATGATGATGATGATATCATCTTTGTGTATTTTGTGCATGTTATATGTGTTAATACAGACATATATACATGTGGCACACTTGGGGAGTCAGAGGAGAACTTTTGGGAGTTGGTTCTCTCCTTCCACTTTGTTGAGGCAGGGTGGATCTCTTGTTTCTATAGCACTGGGTCCAAGCTAGTTTGGCTATGAGCTTGTAGGTGCCTCTTTGATCTTTGTCTCCTCAGCTTTCACAGAAGTACTGGTATTGCGTATGAACGCCACCACATTAAGCTTTATACATGTGCTACAAGAATTCAGACTCCCAGGTTTGCATATAAATGCTTTTATTTGCTGAGGCATCTTACTGGCACAAAGTTGATTCTAGACACACAAAAGACCTATAATTTATTAAGAACACTTTAAAAATAGTAGGCACTGAAAATGAACTTAATGGTATTCAGGAAGTGGTGGGGTCAATAATGCTTTGTCTGGACATTTCTTACTTTCCAGGTCTTTTGTTTATATATTATGGTTTCCTATTTTGTGCTTTTATAGAATTTCTGTGTATGTGTGAATGTGTGTCTTTACATCTGAATGTGCTTTTACGTTGGCTCCTTTTTCCCACTGTTTTTGTTTGTTTGTTTGTTTTGTTCTATTTTGATTTGATTGTTGGATTGTTTTAGATGCCTGTTGTCTCATGAGAGAGGGAAAGAAAGGGTGTGGATTTGGGTGGGTGGGGAAGTGGGGAGGACATGGGAGGCCTTGCGGGAGGAGAAACCATGATTAAAATATGTTGATTGTATGAAAAATATTTTTCAATAAAAATAGTACAAAAATAGTAGGCAATGAGGACATTTCAGCTAGAAGGATGATGGAGACAATTATGCTGGGCAAGGGTAGAGAAACTAACCAATGGAGCAGCATAGATTCCTGGAAACAAACATACACTAACACAGAGACTGCATTAAATAACATTGTAAGTACAACATGTGAAATAATAGACTTTCTAGTATATTATCCTACATCAATTGACATCAGATAAACTAAATCTTTATTACTATGTACATGCAATTGTTTTGAAAATGATTTTTATTTAAGTCTTAAAGGTAAAATGACATCAAAACAAAATGTATGAGAATGTATTCTTGAGATAGACAAAATACCTTAAAACGTTCCAAAAGCATTAAGCAGGAGTTCTTGAACTGATTTTTTTTTTAAAGTGATTCCAGTCTGTTCAACAAAACCAACACTGACAGTAGTCAAAGGAGCTAGATAAAAAGACATTTTCAAAAGACAAATCTTATAAAGTAGTTTACCCAGTATATGTAAGTAACTTTTACATTTTTGTGTGTATGTGTGTGCTAGAGATTGAACACAGGGCTTCACACATGCTAAGGAAGAAGGATTTCTCAAAATTTAAGGTTAAAATTCAAACATTTAAATAAACACATGACAGAGCAAAATATCAAAGTGGCACACAAACCAAACAGAAATGGTCTCACCACAGTTAGTCTTCAGTGAAATGTAAATTTATCCACAATAGAGTACTACAATGTACCCATTGGAATTGTTCCATTTGAAATGATTAATAAAATTCCTATTGATGAGAAGTGCAAATATTTGGAACATTTATACATTGCTGTCAAGAAATATAAACAGATAAGACTTCTTTGGAAAATTACTGGTATGCTAAAACTAAATAAACATTTATACCAAGCACTTATATTTCTGGGTATATGGTTGAGCAAAATCTACAGGATCTAGCTATATCATTCTTGGTTATATATCAAGCACACTCAATATCTTACTTCTGTGACACCTGCTTATCTATGTTCATTGATGCTCCTATTCATAGTAGCCAGAAATTAGAATAGCCCAGATATCTATCAACTGATGAATGGATAATGAAATTCTGGTATATTTACACAATGGGATATTATTCAACTTTTAAAAACAAAATTATAAAAGCTTCAAGTGAATGAATGAAGCTAGAGACAATCTTTGTGAGTAAAATAACCCAGGCTCAGAATGACAAATGTCTTACATTTTCTATCATTTGTGTATGCTGATTTTTAATCCTTTGATATGCATGTTTCATTTGAAATAACTGCCAAGGTCAGGATATTAATAAAGGGATTTAGGGTGAGGGACTTTCAAGGGAGAGTGATAGAACACAGTGCTATAAAAGGTTGAAAGACAATAATGTAATAAGTGTTAAATTGTCTTGGTGGATGAGAAGGTAGAGAAGGAGGGTATTTTGGGTGGGACACCTAATACTAAAGTTTTTTTTTTTTTTTTTGAAAAAGTCATATGGAAACCTATAGTAATATAAACTATATAGACATACAATTTGCAATAACTGCAATTACATGAAAGGAGCAAAAATTAATGAAGGTATCCTATAGCAAGTAAATAATATTGCTATAGACAATGAAAGGAATAGATTACCTCTTTTGGAGTTGTTGGCTAGTAAAGTCCACAGACGCCACATTAGAGGCTATTGCCAGTGAAACTGATTACACTCCAGAATTTGATCAGAGAGACAGTTGCTGAAGGAAACCACACACTTGAGTCATAGAGAAATCAAGATAGTATTCACCTGGAAGCTTCAAACATACTGGCTAGAATTTATTGTGCTGGAAGGAAAGCTATGAGAATAACTATCCATTTTCTAATTGGATTTAAGGCCTGATTATATGATGAAATTCAAATCTGGTACAGTTAGTAGAACCAGGAACCTGTGGCTACATAGGTAATGGGCTCTATCTAGGTAGGGAAAACCCAAAACTGTTTGTTTGATAAATGGATTTCATATTACATGACTTATTGCTACACCCATAGATCAATATTGTTAATCATGTCAAAGAACCAAATCTTCATTTCATTGATTCTTTGTGGGTTTTCTTTGTTGTTACTTGTTTGTTTTGTTTTTCCTATTTCCTTCATTTCAGCCCTGATTTTGATTATCCCTTCCCATCTGTTGTTTGGGGTTTTGTTTGTTCTTGTTTTTCAAACGTCTTCAGGTACATCCTTAAATTATTATTTTGAGATCTCAATATTTTTGAGTAGGTACTTAGTCTAAACGTTTTCCTTTTGGGACAACTTCCATTGTGTCCTATAGATTTCAGTATGTTGTTTGTGGTGATATTGTGCCCCTCAATGTATTGTGCACACTAATAAACTTATCTGGGGTCAGAGAACAGAACAGCCACTAGATAGACAGAAGCCAGGCATGGTGACACACACCTTTAATCCTAGGGCTTGAGATCTCATGTCTTGCTTGAAAAAGACACATGCCTTTAATCCCAGGAAGTGATGGCAAGAAGCAGAAAGGTATATTAAAATGTTAGGACCAGGAACTAAAAGCTTTTTAGCTTTTGGGCTTTTAGCAGCAGTTCAGCTGAGGTCCATTAGGGTGAGGACAAAGAGGCTTCCAGTTTGAAGAAACAGGATCTTCTGAGAAGTTGGCAAAGTGAGGTTAGATGTGGATTGTTCTGTCTCTCTGATGTTTCAGAATTTGCACCAACACTTGGCTCCCAGGTTTTTTTTTTATTAATAAGACCTTTTAAGATTTGAAATATAGTTGTGTTTTCATTTTCTTTCAATTGTAGGATTTTTAAAATTTCTTTCCTGATTTATTCTTTGACTTGATTATTGTTTAATATCACATTATTTTGTTCCCATGAGTTCATGTACTTTCTGTAGTTTCTATTGCTATTGTGTGTGTGGCTTTATTCCATTGTTGTCAAGTAGAATGTAGGTGTTGTTTCAGTTTGCCTGTATTTTCTGAGACTTGCTGCAACTATTCAGATATTAGCCCCCAGGAATAGAATTGTACTAACTGTTCTCAGAGGAAAAAACAAAACAAAATTTCTGCTCTTTAGTGCCAACCACAGTGCATTCTGTAGTCTTCGCTTCCTCTCTGTTTATTGTATGTAGGATCCTTGCTGCTTTCAGCACATTGGTAATGAGGTATGGGTATATGTACCAGGGAAACACAATGACCCACTGCAAGGCAGGTCTTCTACTGCCTGGAGGGCCAGCCTCCAGCAGTGCAGAGCTCATTGGAAATCCACAGAGTTGGCATACTATGACTTTTTATCAGAGGGGGTTAAGGGAAAAGACACTCATACACTCCCTTGATAATTTCCTTCTTTCTTCTTCTTCTTCTATATTCTTCAGATTCTGTATTTTCTCTCTACACCTTATATATACCAACCAAGTCTTTCAGGCAATATAGAAATTACAATGTGGTTACATTCTATTTTTCAAGTGAATGATTATAACGAGTACAGGTGAAAACATATTTTTCATCTCCCTTACAAGATTAAAACAAAGTCATCCCAAGAACCCACATACATTTACATTTAAGCAACTTACTGCAGATTAACAGAGTATGAACAAATGAGGTAGTGTTCTTAAGCATTTCTTTTGCTGGCAGGCTGCATATTTCTGTTACAAAAGAAGAATCAATCACTTCATTATTTATCATGAAAGGGTAATCTTATAAGGAATCTTAAAGAAATCACAAATTTAAACTTTTATACATGAGAAACAATCAGTCAGCTCTACTTTAAATCTTTAGGGTACATACCCACTGATATATAGTTTTTATATCAGGAGACTAAAGGCAAAAATAGATATAAGAAATTTATCATCATCTTTGATCACCAACCAATTCTAGCCAGGAAAGCACATCAGCTAGTAACAATTGGGCTGCTTTTTATTTTTTACTCTAAACTAGTGAATCTCTAACTCAGCAATGTGAACTTTAGATTGTTTTCTTTCTTTCTTTTTTTTTAAATCTCAAAGCTATTATCAGAACATCTGGTCTAATCTGAAGTTATCTATCTTAAGGCTTTGTGTCAGCTTTGATGCACACCAAAAGCCATAAATGCCTCTTTTAACATCAAGATTAAAAGAATTTGAGCCATCCTGGCTCCTGGGACTCAATTGTTTTTTTTTTTAATCATTGACTTAAGCCATAGTCTATGGGATTCTCAATAGAAACTCATGTGTTCTAGCTGTGTGACACTTCCTTGTTTTAATTTTAATCATTAAAACTCTACTTAAACTAACATTATTATTATCAAAATTAGACAGTAAAGCTTAAGAATAAATCATCTTTATAATAATCCAGGTAAAAATGCCCAGTAGAAAGGGATGTTTCCATGAGATAAACACACTACATTACAGACAGTGGGGATCTACCCACATCCATTCACAAAATGCCAGTTACCAGAGAAATCCAGCAGAGGCAAACATGTAAAGGTACAGCAGAAGCAAAAGATATTCTGGAGGCTATGGTCTCAGAACCTTGCCTCTCTGAGATTTATCCATCAAGGATTTTCCTCCTAGTGGGCTGACACCTTGGAAATTCAGTTGCCACCTGCTGGTGCTCTGACATGGTCACCAGCATAGGTCCACAAATGAAGTTAATTGAGTTTAATTTTTTTTTGAGTTATAAACAACGTTTTATTACAAAAACCATTTTAAAGGAAAATAATTTTCACAGAGGCCATAACACAATCCTTTGAGATGCCCGTGTCAGAAACAGACATAGAAGGTAAGAGGATGTTTTATGAAAGAGGTTAAGAAGAAGGAGGATTTTGTTACACTTCTCTCTTTCTCTGAACCCCAAGATTATAAGATAACAAGCATTACACAGAAAAATGTAGGATATTGCATTTAAAACCTATTCAGGATCTCACCATATAGCCTTACCTGATCTGGAACTCACTATGTAGACTTGGATGGCCTTGAGCTCACAGAGATTCACCTACCTTTGCCTTCTGAGTGCTGGGATTAAAGGTATGTGCCACCAAACCTGGCAGATACATTGAGTTTTATAAGAAATATTGCATGTGTTATTTGCAAATGAGTAAGTAAGACTTTTTAGGAATAAGACACAGTGTGTATATTTATAAACTGTCTTCATTTTCTGCATGATGATATACTAAATCTGATAACTTATTTAAATTTTTCTAACTATAAAAACAAATTCCATCACATGAAACTATGAAATTAACAATATACTTTATTTATGACCTAAGATAATGGCTTATTTTGACAGTGGAAGTCAAAATAGAATTGATCATATTGTGATCTATATAAATATGCTATATTTTTGTAAACAAAGTATTTTTAGGTTGTGCTGTTTTCACATACTAACTTCAGATGTGGACAATATTTAGAACTTATAAAATAATGTTGTGAATGATTTTGTTTTGTAATATTTACCAAATATTGTTGCTAGTTCTATCTGGAGGGCAGACTTTGAACTTCAGGAAGTATCTTGTGTTATTTCTTTGCAATAATTTCAGATTTGCTCATACAGCTTTAGAGAACTGAAACACCCAGTTGAGTCTTGATTACTTGTTCAATTCCAAATATTGAAAACTTGGAAACTTCTCTAGGTTTTGGAAGTGAACTCTGGTGATTCTCATTTCCAGTCAGCTTCAGCTTCAGCTTCAGTATCTGCCTCATCAAAACACTTGGAGATTTTTCTAGAATTAAGACTGACTTTGGCAATGTCTGGATGATCTTCAAGTTTACATTTGCTACATTGCTGGACAGCTTGCAGAGTGACTTTTATAAATTGTACTGTGGATGTTTCCTGGTTCAGTACATTATATGTGATATCTCCAGTTATAAATTTATGAGATTTTTTTCAGTCACTTTGAGGTCAACCCAGGACAAGAAAAAAAAAAAACCCACAAAAAACCCCCAAGGTTTCAAGATTGTATTTGCTTGGGATTTGAGACTCTGTGGCTCAACATGACATTTCCACTTTTGCATGCAAAGAAAATACACAGTGTCCATTTAGGCTGTTCTTCTACACTTTCTCTTCTGAACCACAACATTTTCTGGCCTTCTGGTTTATAGTTTAGCATTTCCAGTCTAAGAACAGCACATTTATTTTTGAAAGATGAAAAGGTCCTTTAAATTGTAGGAAAAGTAGAGCAATTAAAGTGGGCAGAGTTCCATGAAAACTTACCACCCCCCAACCCAAATCCCAAATTGTTACCAACTGGAAAATATGACTATTGTACACAGCACCTTCATCCATGAAATTTGTATAATAATGGACAAATAAGAATAAGATTTTTGTTTCTGGATATCAACTTTAGTAGACAGAAATTCTACTGGGCAGCATCCTAATAGTGAGATAGAGCCTTACATAGTAGAAGCTCCATAACTGTGTACAAATTCAAATAGTCTTTAAAGCTTTAATTATATTAATGCCATCCCAATTGCAACATGTTCTATATGGGTGCTGGGAAACTAGGACAAAACAAAGAAACCTCATCTATGAACTTAGTGCAATAAAACTTTCTTTCAAATCTACTTCAAGGGATGGGGGCAGCATAAGGAAGAAGTTCACAGTGGCTGTCTGCTGTGAGCTACTGAGCCCCATTCCATCCATTCCTACTGCCTTTTCCTAGGCCAAATCCTTTCATAAAGTTCCTCTTCTATGGCTCCCTGAGAAAACTTGGACCTGACATGAACCTACCACCTTCAAGCTAGATTGTGTTCTTTCTACCCAAGTTTCTGTGGAGACTTGTATAGACTCTGGTCCTCCACAGTGCAGTGTGCCAACCATAATTAGCTTACATGATGAAAGGAAACAATTTGTGACTATGGTACATCTATTATGTAAATAATTTTATATTTATTCTTGCTTAACCAATATTCTTTAATGTAAACAAATCAAATGTTTACTAACAAAAATAAAATGTGAGGATTTTCACAGGCGAGGTCAACCTTCTGTAGACTAGGTGATCTAGAGTTATTGAGCAGCGGTGATCAACCACATCTCAAGAGTAGACACTCTGGGCTTTGTTAAACAGTGTTTTCTTAAGCATTTATAGTGTTTTTTCTGCATTTGGAAATCTGCATCCAAATTGCTCACAGATTGTGAAAGCGCTAATTGGTGATGCTCCTGCCTTGGTTCAGTGACTCCCACATTCTCTGGCAGTTGGTTCAGTTAAAACGTGAAACTGCTAAAGGTGCTGTTTTAACTAAAGTAATTTAGATAGTGTTTTACTTGTTAATTTGGGAAGGAATCTTATGCTCAAAACTTTAGTGACTCCTGAAATTGACTTGACCAGGATTATGTTTACATCAATTACCAAACTTAAAATTTGGATAGGAAATATATGTATGACAAAATGAAATTTACAGATACTGATACCAAACAAAACATATTTTAGACTTTATTGACTTTTGTTTTCCTATAAATAGGTTGCACATATGCATAATTTCATGGGCATCTGGAATATACAAGACTGTCCAAGCATCATTAAGCACACTGGTTATAAAATTAGAAGTTACTTAGTTTTGAGTGTTTCCAGGAATATGTATTAATTACTTGTAATCACATGTAAATAAGTGGATACAGTACCCCCTTTTCTCTCTCCTCATCACCTTTACTGTGTTAGACAGAAGAAGGCCATTGGAAGAAATAAAATGAACTAAATGTTCAGAGAGGACTAATGCTATCCATTCTGAGTTCTTCTGAAGTCCTTTGAGATGTTTCTAAATCACTTGGCAGGCATATGGGAGAAAATATGTCCTTTCAATTCTTGTTACATATAATCTAAAACTTAGAAAGAAAGGAAGCTTCAGAAACTGGAGAATATTAGTACAGTAGGAAGCATTATCAGTAACAAAAGTTAAAGTTGGAGAAAGTAAAGGGAAATGTTATCAAAATTTCAGAATTATATTCTGTCTAATATGTCCCCAGTTTTAAAGAAAAAATACAAATGTTGGGGATTCTCTGAGTCATAGTAAGGAATGATTGAAGAATGAAATGTTCATTTTGTTGAGTCAGTGATATTTTTTCCTTCAATGATGAAAATTATGATTAACTTTTTTTGGGGTGGAGGTTTGAGACAGGGTTTTGCTGTGTAACCTTGGCTTTCCTAGAACTTTGTGTGGATCAGGATGGCCTAGAACTCACGTAGATCCATCTGCCTCTGCCTCCTGAGTGCTGGGATTAAAGGAATGTACCACCACCACCTGGCTATGATTAACTTTTTCTTCAGTGGATTTACAATGAAAGGAAACTAGTAATTCTTTACAGTTGTCTTACTTTAACATCATTTTAATTTGGAAAAGTCATATATACCTCATTTAGCCATATGTATATATTAAACTCATATAGACCTCATTTAGTCATATATATATAAAACTGATTAAAGGTTGCATTTTTCTTCTCATCCCCCTTTACTTAGGCCACATTTTTTTTTTTTTTTTGGTTTTTCGAGACAGGGTTTTTCTGTGCAGCTTTGCCCCTTTCCTGGGACTCACTTGGTAGCCCAGGCTGACCTCGAACTCACAGAGATCTACCTGGCTCTCTGCCTCCCAAGTTATGGGATTACAGGCATGTACCACCACTGCCTGGCAATATTTAAAAAAATATTTTATCACTCTATGATGTGAAAAAAAATGTATAAGAAAGTTTTGAATGGTACTTTTGTTAATATTTTTAAACATTGTAAATGGAGCTCAATGGGCCACTCTCCTGGGAGTTTAGCAGAATAGAATGAGGACAGTGGGTGCTCAGTACATAAGGTTTCAGAAGGATCTATCAAGAAATGGGCTAGAGGCTATTTGTGTGTTGTTCTGACAGAGACTCTCCGAGAATTATATCCATAGCCTGAGAACTTGAGTAAGGTTGAATTAAATTTAAAATGTGTTTTATAGGAGAAATTTCAAGGCAGAAGAGAATCCAGGCTAGTGGTATAATTTTTGTTCACTCTCATCCAGGTATCCTATGTAAAAGAACAAATAAGCAAAAGATATAAACATATATGCTTTTTTAAATAAAA
Source organism: Onychomys torridus (assembly GCF_903995425.1). Lineage (NCBI taxonomy): Eukaryota > Metazoa > Chordata > Mammalia > Rodentia > Cricetidae > Onychomys > Onychomys torridus. The sequence continues at coordinate 85,321,833 of NC_050449.1, forward strand.
GAGTTTGTGCAACTTGTGGTCTCTGCACATTCTGAAAAAAGAGGCAGCAGTTTATAGAGTAAAACCTCATGCTCAGAAAAGGACAGAAAGAAGGCTGTCCTTTGGCACAAGATCTTATCCGTTAATGTTTCGAACTTACGAAATTTCAAATTCAATTGGAAATAGAGAGTCTAGACAGAGTATGCTGCTGAAGGATTGCTTACTTGAAAGCAATTCTAGGGAAATGTTTCCTCAGGATCAGCACACAGATGGCACTATAGCTGCGGTCCAAGATGGACCAGAATGTGACAGTGTCATTTGTATGGTACTGGTTTTGGAAAGATACAAGATTGAGGGAGTCATAGAATTGTTCACCATGGTTCTGCTGGCATTTTGTGGCTATAGCAGAGTCAGTGTCCTCTTCATGAGGTCCTGAGAGGTCACTGAATGAAACTGTAAAGGTGAAACCTAAGTTACAATGGAGAGCCTAGGACATTGGAGAAGAACAATCAACAGTATATCTACAGAAGAAAGCTGTAGGTGTAAAGTGGAAGAAGGGCTGAAGGTTGGAGATACCCAAGCCCTTTGGAGCCAAGACAATGCATCCATGCTTAATTTAGGGTCCTAATGTTTTCTTTTGTGAGTTTTGGTTTTGCTTTGGATGATTTTTCTTTGCTATGGCTTCATTCCTTTTTTGGAAAGTGCCAGTATATGTTTGTGGTGGTTTGAAAGAAAACAGCCCCCAAAAGGGAGTGGCACTATTAGGAGGTCTGGCCTTGTTGTAGTAGATAAGGTTTTGTTGGAGGGAATCTGTCACTGTGGAGGAGGGCTTTGAGGTCTCCTGTATGCTTCAGCCACACCCAGTGAGACAGACCACTTCCTATTGCCTGCAAGCTAATATGTAGGATCCTTGGCTACTTCTCCAGCACCTTCTCTGCCTGCATGCCACTATGTCACACTATGATGATAACGGACTAAACCTCTGAAAATGTATGCCACCCCAATTAAATATTTTTTCTTCGAACAGTTTCTGTGGTCATGGTATCTCTTCACAGCAATAGACAATATTAGAAGACCTTAACTTGCTCTTTAATTTGACAGAGGCTCACAGTTAGCAGGAGATTGCCTGAGTCTCAGAAGAAGCTCCAGACTTTTAAATGATGTTGGAATGTTTAGAGATTATGAAGACTTTGGAAGTTGGATTGAATTCATTTTAACATTGTGAGATAGCCATGAGCCTAGGGATATAACATGGGAGGTTATGGTTTAAAAGTGATACATTTAGTTGTCAAGTTGATAAAAATGGATTTGCAATAGCTAATATTGACTGCCAACTTGGCAGGCTGTATAACTACTAAAGAGAAAAGCATCTCTATGAGGGATTTTCTAGATTAGGTTAGCTGATGGGAGAAGACCTAACCTAAATGTGAATGGTACTACCCTGTAGGCTGGGTTCCTGAACTGAATAAAAAAGGAGAACATGAGCTAAGCACAAATATTTATCTCTCTTTGTTTCCTGATGGTGGATATATGAACTGTCACCTCATGTTTGTGCCACCATAAATTCTCCATCATTGCTGTGTCCAGCATCATCTAATTCTAGAAACCTGACTGACAAGGAGGGAATGAAGAAAGGACAGATACATGTACAGGAAAGCTTGGTTCAGATGTGTCATGCCTACTCTGATGGAGTGGTACCAACTCTGCAACAACCCAGAACATCAGCAATTGACTAGGTATAGCAGAAAGATGGCTTTAGCTAATCTCAATGGAAGGTGTTAGTAGAGGAGAAGTTTCAGGGTGTAAACATCTAGGAGGAAGAAGCTGGGGCTGAAGTTTTTTCTTCACTGTATCAGCATTCACAGAGGGACCAAAGGAAGACTTTGTTAATTTCCTTGGGTCTGAGACATTGTTCCTTGTCAATAACATACATTCCATCAGGGCTTTGCTGGCTCACCACACACCATGATGGACTATATACTCTTACACTTTGTGCCAAATTAAATCATTTATTTACTAAGTTACTTTTATCATGTATTTCATCGGATTAACAACTAACTTATATATGAAGTTATCCTTCTTACCATTCCCTTATCTTTTCTTTCATGTCTTTTTGATTTCTTTTATTTAAGAATCTATATACTTACATCTCAAGGAGTTCGGTGGAAAATGATGACACTAACAGCTTCTGGAAAAGCCCATAATCATACAGGTAAAACAGGAAGGAGGCACTGTCATTATGTGCCATGTGTCTGCTATTTGGGCACAATGATAAATATAGCCAAAATAGTGATTTTATTTGTATATTAATAAAGTGGCCTTGGGGTCAGAGCAAGGAATAGCAGAAGCTGGGTGGTGGTGGTGCGCACCTTTAATCCCAGCACTTGGAGCTAGGTGGGAACAAGTGGTTGGATTCAAGCTTTTAGTCAGAACATGTCTATGCTTTCTTGTTCTCTCTCTCTCTCTCTCTCTCTCTCTCTCTCTCTCTCTCTCTTTCTCTCTCTCTGGATTCCCACTTCAGACAGCTAGGTAGCTGTGTTGAAATTCCCTCAGATTTCTACTGTTCTACACAGAATTGGTAAGTCATTTATATCAGATATGTTAAAGGAAACTATTTAAAAGGGATTTTTTTTCCACTTTAAAAAAAATTGGGTTTTATGTGTACACTGGAAGAAAATTGGGCTTTGTTTGAAATTTTAGGCAGTCTGACATTAGAACAACTATATGAGAAGATTAATGTTGATCAAATTATGTACATTATTATTCTTCTTATCCTTATTTTACAAGTTAAAAAGATAGTCAATTTAAATGCCAGGATAAATATTTTAGAAAAAACTTGTTAAACCTGTTAAAATGAATTATAGAGAAATTCAGATTCAGACAGAAGAAATTATCAGTGAAGTTGTTTCAGGATTGGATTATAAGGTTACAGAAAGAAAGCCTGTTTTCACACAATCACCCTTAATTTATCTGGTAACCATAAAACAGCTACTGGGTCAAGTGAATATACAAAATATTTGGACTCCAGTTGAAATGTTAGACTTATGAAGGTTTAAGGAGGCAATAGTATCTTATGGCATGCATTCCCCATATGTAAGGCAAATGTTAAACTTCTGGTCAACTTATAATAGGATTATACCACAGGACTGGCAGGAGCTGGCACAGGCTGTTCTGGAACCCAGACAACAGCTCCAGTGGCAAATGTGGTTCAAAGAGGAAGCTAAAAACAGCAAAACAAAGTAGGGATAAAGGTATACAAGTCTTCCAAGATCAGCTTGTTGGAGAAGGCCAATATGGTGTAGTACAAACACAATGTTTATGTGATATCCAAACTCTAATTCTATGTCGAATGGCAGCCTTGAATGCATGGGACAGAGTTGAGGAACCAGGGAAGAAAACTGAGTCATTTACAAAAGTTATACAGGGCCCAAAAGAATCTTTCACAGATTTCTTACAAAGACTGACTTCAGCAGTAAAGAGAATGGTCCCAAATTCAGAAGCTAGCCAGAAAATAATTAAATCTTTGGCTTTTGAGAATGCAAATGCAGCATGCAAGAGAATAATCAGGCTGTTAAAGGCAAGATCTGTACCCTTGGAAGATTGGATTAGAGACACGGTTAATGTTGAGGCTCATGATCATGATAATATGTGAGTAGGAGAAGCAATTTCAAGAGGTTTGAGGAGTGTCAGATGTTTTGGATGTGGAAGGCAAGGATATTTGAAAAGGGACTGTAAACAGGGCACTTCTAGAAACAATGTTTCGTCAAGGAACAATGGCAACAGAATGCCCCTTCCTTCTGGAGTATGTAGAAGGTGTGGTAAGGGAAGACACTGGACCAACAAATGTAGATCAACAAGGGACAGACAGACAAGGCAATACTTTGCCTCAGGCTTCGGGAAACTCCCAGAGGGGCCTGAGGCAGGCCCCTACAGTGAATCCAGTTCAGACCTTTCCTGCAATTGTAGAGGAGACCCCTACTCAGAGCAATTAAATAATCAAATGCCTATTGGAATAAATCAGGTTATTCAGAATAATGGAACAACTGAGACAGAGAAAACAGAAAATTCAGGAGAAACCATAAAGAAAATTTTTTGGCAAACTTCTATAAATGAACAAAGATCAAAATTAACAATAAAAATAAATGGTGTTTTGTTGTCTGGTCTGGTAGACCCAGGTGCCGATGTGACCATAATTGCATCAGAATTTTGGCATACATCTTGGCCTCTTCAGGAGGTAAATGTTCAACTGTTAGGAATTGGAACATTATCTCAAGTGAAACAGAGTGCAAAATGGCTCGAATGTATAGGCCCAGAAGGACAGAGAGGCAGATTAAAACCATATGTGGCTAACATAGCTATGAACTTGTGGGGTTGAGAACTGTTACAATGGAATACTCAGATTAACATCCCTCCAACCTCAGAAATAAATCATAAACTAGCACATGATTCTGAGAGAAATATTAGAAGGTATTATTCTAATGAGTGGTCACCAGACATCCATATTATACAAAAACAGAGCACAAAAACTGATGATCTTCCAAAGACACCAACAGTTCTACCTTTAAAATGGTTAAACAGACAAGCCTGTATGGGTTCATCAATGGCCTTTAACAACAGAGAAACTCCAGGCTTTAGAAGAGCTGGTAGAAGAACAGTTAAATGCTCACCATATTCTAGCCCATGGACTTCTCCTGTATTTGTTATTAAAAAGAAATCTGGTAAATGGAGAATGGTAACAGACCTTAGAGCAATTAACAAAGTAATTCAGCCAATTGGCTCTCTACTGTCTGGAATTCCTTTGCCTACTCTGTTACCTAAAGGATGGCTTCTCATAATTATTGATTTGAAAGATTGTTTCTTTTCAATACCCTTACAAGAAAAAGACAGAGAAAGATTTGCTTTCATGGTGCCTGCTTATAATAATTCTCAACTGGTTAAAAGATTTCAATGGAGAGTACTCCCACAGGGAATGTTGAATAGTCCAACCCTGTGCCAATATTTTGTACAACAGCCCTTGGAAGTGATACGTAAAAAATTTCCTAAATCTATAATTTATCATTATATGGATGATATTTTACTAGCTGACTCAAATGCAGATACTTTAGAAAGAATGTTTGAAGAAGTAAAGAAAATATTGCCTGGCTGGGGATTACAAATTGCTCCTGAAAAGATACAAAGGGGAGATTCTATTAATTATTTAGGATATAAAAAAGAGCTACAAAAAATTAGACCTCAAAAGGTACAAATTAGGAGAGATAACCTACAGACTCTTAATGACTTTCAAAGATTATTTGGAGACATTTCTCATCTGTGAACTATTGTTGGGGTAAAAAATGATGAACTAAATAATTTGTTCAAAACCTTAAAAGGTGACAAGAATTTAAATAATCCAAGAGAATTATCACCTGAAGCTGAGAAAGAATTGGCCTTGGTAGAAAAAAAAGTACATGAAAGACATGTGGAGTGTATCAATCCAAAGCTGGATTGCATTTTGGTTATTTTACCTTCTAGGCATTCTCCTACAGGAATATTAATGCAGAGAGAAGATATTATATTGGAATGGATATTTTTTACCAAATAAACCAAACAAAAAATTTAAAACTTATGTGGAAAAAATCTCTGACTTAATTTTGAAAGGAAAATTGAGACTTTGTCAATTAGCAGGAATAGACCCAGTAGAAATTGTTGTACCTTTAACTAAAGAGGACATTGAAAAATTATGGACAGAAAGTGAACTTTGGCAAAGAGCTTGCAGTAATTTTTTGGGAGAAATTAACAGCAAATATCCCAAAAGCAATAGAATTGATCTTATAAAGAGAGCTGGTTGGACATTGCCTCGAATTGTACGTGAAAAACCCATATCTGGAGTTTGGACATTTTATACAGATGCCAACAAACAAGGAAAGGCAGGTTACAAATCAGAAAATTTAAGTAAAGTGGTTCAAAGTCCTTATAATTCAGTTCAAAAATCAGAATTGTATGCTATTCTGTTGGTATTAATGGATTTTTCAGAACCTCTCAACATAGTTACTGACTCTATGCTGAAAGAGTGGTATTACATATTGAGACTACACAATTTATCCCTCATGCTTCAGAATTAACGTCACTATTTATTCAATTACAAGATACAATCAGGGAAAGGCGTTGTCCTATATATATAACTCACATCCAATCCCATTCTGGTCTGCCAGGCCCTCTAGCACAAGGTAACGATGAGATTGATAAATTATTGATAGGAAATGTGCTGGAAGCCTCAGAATTTCATTAAAAAAACCATAATGTCAATAGTAAAGGTGTTAAAAAAAGGATTTTTCCATAACCTGGCAACAAGCCAAGGAAATTGTAAAGAAATGTCCTACTTGTTCCTTTTATAATCAGACACCATTACCAGCAGGATGGTAACCCAAAGGGTACTCAGAGGAATGAAATCTGGCAGATGGATGTGTTTCACTTTGCAGAATTTGGAAAATTGAATTACGTACACCATACTATTGATACTTATTCAGGATTTCAATGGGTGACTGCTTTGAGTTCTGAAAAAGCTGATTCTATAATCACTCATTTGCTAGAAGTTAGGGCCATCATGGATATACCTGCACAAATTAAAACTGACAATGCTCCAGCATATGTCTCTATTAAAATGAAAGTTTTTTGCTTATTATAATATAAAGCATATTACAGGTATACAACATAATCCTACAGGCCAAGCAGTTATAGAAAGATCCAACAGAACTCCGAAGGACATGAAAAATAAACAGAAGGGGATGACAAAAACCCCCAGAAATTGACTGCACAATGCTCTATTAACTTTGAATTTTCTCAATGCTAATGAGAAAGGAACAACAGCTGCAGAGAGACATTGGATAATAGCAAAAACTACAGAATTAATCAGCTTATATGCTTCAAGGATGTGCTGACCTCAGAATGGAAACCAGGATATGAGTTATATTGGGGACAAGGTTTTGCTTTTGTTTCTGCTGGAGAAGATAAGCTGTGGGTACCATCAAAATTGATAGAGGTTCGATTTGAACAAGAGAGACCTCTTAATCAGAGGAGGTGATAGTTCATCAACCAACATGACCATCCAGTTTAAACTCACTTATAACATTAATACATGCCTTTTCATTTAATCAGATATAACTTGCCAAAAGGGAACCTCCCCAAAATTAGTCTTGGGGAAGGGTTTTTGGTTTTGTCTTTTAGGAGAATGAAGGCTAAGGAATCTGAAGAACACTGGACAAATGAGACAACTGAAGAAAAAGGACAAATCATCTGTCCCAGGAAAAAGAGTAAAATGACCTATTGGTATATCATCTACAAAATTTCATAAATCTTCCTAAATGTTTGTTTCTGCTCTTCTCTACAATAATTAACACTATTGGTCTTCTTGTAGTCCCAGTTCAATTAAAATTTAAAGCTGACTTTGGAGTTGGAGAATGGCTCTCTCCATCTTTAAACTCAAGCATGTTGTTAAAAGGAAATTGCAAACTCCCTGTATCATACCAGAAGAAAGAGCCATCTTCTGACATGGGACAGGAGAAAAACCAAATTAATTAAGGGACTATTCTATTACTAATCTCAATTCTTTGATTCTATTTTGATTCTTTAAACTTTTCTTAAAGTATTAATTTTATATCAAAATTTACAATATATATATACATATATATATATATAAATATATATATAAACTTTGTTAAGATAATATGGTCATATAGAGTACTAATTAATTCTAGAGAAAAGGCTTCAATTAGCTGCCTATACATGTCTTTGTGTTTGAGTCTCTTATCAGTTTTCTGCAGGAAATCATAGCCAGGCCTAACTTCAACTGAAATCTCCTAACTTCAACTGAAATCTCCAGGAAGAAGATGGGGCCCCACAACGACAATTCCACGTGGAAAATAATATCACTAAGCTGACAAACATCATCTATAGATCAGCTTTGGACTACAAAGTGCTTAGAGCAATTCTGAGATGGCTAGCCGAGATGATCCAGTTTCAAAGACTACTTGAATAAGGACTTGAGATAAAACCTGAACTTTGGCGTTATGGATAACAAAGAATATAGTTACCTTTCTTAGAATTTGACAATTAACCCAAAATTTTTCTTTTCAGAATAAAGATACCTTTGCCCATACCCAGCAGGAAGCAATTTTAAGAATACGACACCCACATTCCCAAAGGGGTGGTGTGGGGTGGGTATTTTTTTGGTCTTTTTATGGGCTTTGGGTCTGGGATAGTTTCATTGTTTAGGAGGGTTGGTTACAAGTTGTTGTTAAGGGTTAGGAAAAGGGCTAGGCAAAGGAGATTAGATTTAAGGTGCTTGTTAAAAAAAGAAAAAGAAAAGAGAAAAAAGAAAAAGACAATTCCTAGTTTTCAATACGTTACATTGGATTGGATTGTTATATATATATATATGTTAGAATATGCCATACACATATTTTTAATCTTGCTTGAGATATTGTACTTATACCATTCATTTAACAATGTAATGCAATTTGCTAATCCTTGAATGTTATTATTACCAACTATTAGGATATATAGAAATGAAAGTTAGTAGTTAGACATTACAATTGAACTTGTAGTCATATTAGGTGTGTTTTCCAGATCGAACAGAGATATTTTAGATAGACAGGCCATCTTCAAACCCTTCAGAAATCTACAGAATATGGCATTTAAAATGTTTTAATAACTTAGGAATTTTTCTTTTTTGCTATGACTATGAGACATATCAGCTCCTGGCAGTACCAATCTACTTCAGAGAAAATATGGGCATTGAAGAAACTGCATATGGAGTTAACTTTCATTGTGGCAAAAGTTAGCCACTGGACAACAAAGTATCTTCAAATCAATTGCTGACAAACAGGACAGACAGGACATGAAACCAAGGACTACCGATTCTTGCCAAAACAAGTGTGGTTGTGGCTTTAACAAAAGGCATCTTTTGAAGCCAGGACAATATGGCACAATCCCTGAAGTGAGTGGCCTTTCCAACTTGGAGAAGGTACCATGCCCTTTTCTTCGAAGGCAGTGAACAGGGACTGGGCTCATGGCTTCTGATGTGTAATGGAACAGCAGATGAAACAGTTATTCTTGAAGAATAACTAAGCTCACCCCTGTCAATAGTAGACTGGCATTTAATAGAGGGATGCAGAGAAGAACAGGATGCTGAAATGAAGTCACATATACACAGCCAAGAAAAATGGACAGCTGAACTAAAAAAAAAAATTCCAGAATTTAAAATCCTGAATCCCTGAATTGTGACATGACACTAATGGAATTCAGTTGTTTCTGGTACATGGACTGCTCTCACCAAATGTGAGGTCAAACTGTTGACCTTGTATACATCCTAGTTCACAAAGGAGTCTGTCAGATATGCTAAGCCTATAGGCTGAAGATGATGCCCCAACACTGCAGAGAAACCTCAGGTGACTGTCCAGGCAGCTGGCTGTTTCTGTCAACTCACATTTTATTTTGGAAGCTGCTTGCATGCACTTCCTGTTTTTATTTTTAATTAGGTGGTATTATTTCCTTCTTGGGTCTCTGAGGGAGTTGAAGATCAGTTAGTTATAGTTATAATTTTCTTTGTTAAGGATTTTAGAAAAACTCACTAAGAGCTGTAAGTGTATAAATTTGAAAGACGTTATAAGACAGTTCCATTAGTATTATAAGTTAGGATAGAAAGTGAATCAGGTACATTTTGGACTTACCAAAATAGGATAGATAATGGAATTATTTTCTCTGAATTTGTCAAATACAAATGGACTAGACATTTTAGTTAAACTTTTTTCCTTTTATTAAAATAGAAAAGGGGAAATGTGATGATACTATATTTGTAAAATGTAATTTTATTTGTATATTAATAAAGTGGCCTTGGGGTCAGAGCAAGCCATAGCAGAAGCTGGACGGTGGTGGTGCATGCCTTTAATCCCAGCACTTGGGAGGCAGAGCTAGGCGGATCTCTGTGTGTTCAAGGATACAGCCAGCATGGTGACACATGCCTTTAATCTCAATACCAACCATAAAAAACCTGGAGGTCTGTACAGACAGGCAGTGACAAGGAGGTCATGTGGCTGCGTTTATAACCAATGAGAAAGCAGAACAGAAAGTCTATAAAAAGAAAACACACACAGAAGTAGGTCTCTTGTGGCAAGGAAAGACAGCAACAGCAGTGAAGGGTAAGTTTTTCAGGTCTCAACTATTGCTCTGATCTCTTGGTTATAATCTGTATTTGGCTCTGTGTTTCTTATTTAACAAGACAGTTACATCTACAATTTTGGAAATTAAAAACAATTTTGCTTCTCAGAAGTTTCAAACCAATATCTCTGACAAAGGAATGTTAATATTAAGTAGATTATTCCAATATGGTGGGTACATGGAGAAATCCCCCTAGAATTGACACTTATAAACATGTGGAGAGTTCTAAAAGTTCTTATGTCTACCTCCTACCCACAGACATATATATAATTGGTAAGAGGTAACATGGCTTTCAGGAAGTTTTGAAACTCTCAGTAACCCTAGCATGCAACACAGTTTTAGAATTCCCTATTCTCAGACTTACATTTGCTCTAAAATCATGTGAAATGTTTGTTAAAACAGTTTACCAGGTCAGACTAAAGCGGCAATGATTCAGTACATCTTTACTGGAGTTCCTAAAGGTTTTGAAGAAGTTACCAAATACTCCTACAACTCCTGCTCTTTGAGTATTGCCTCTTAACTGTTGCCATGCAAAAGATTACTCAGTTAAGATACTGGGGACAGTCAAGTTGGAGTAGAGTTTGCAGTTGCACCAAGCTTCAAGGTGGTACTGAGGACAGAAGACTACTTTCTATGTAAGAAAAGATGGCTAGAGTCTCACGGGCCTTGAGGAGAAGCAAGAGGAGCACCTGGCTTGTTCTGTGCTACTAGTTAGAAGCTACTGCTCAAGGGGCTGAAGACTGTTAAGCATTGCATTCACTGCTGCTTACCTCACATTAGGCATTGGTCATCACATTAAGCATTCCCCTCTCTCATGGAGTGATCTTGCTCACCTAGATGTGTGAAAGCAAGCATGTTAATTCACAGTGAATTATACAAGACTACAGCGGAAGATCAGTACATCAGGGTCAGCAAATTTCTCTTCAGTGTGCAAAATCACAGGAAGTCTGCATGTTGGAAGACTGCCTAATGAGCATTAAACAACTTAGGAATTCACAGTTTATAAAACATTTCTCAGGTAAAGTTGGCTGAGACAGTTTCATCCATTGAAACTTATAACATAATATAAGAAATTTTATATCATAATATAAAAAATGTTTCTTTGTAAAGAAGCATTCTGATAAGCCTGCTGAGATTGCTGTCCTTCACATGTTTTTGTTCCTACAGTTGTTGAATTCAAGTCTAATGGCTATGAAGATATACTGACACACGCCAAATGACTATCAAGATTAAAGTTACAATTGAAGCCTGTTAATGACCCATTATAATGAGGGTAATTTCAATTTTCTTGATGAAATAAATGAAATTGTTTGAGCCTTTGGTGTTGAATAACAAAGGCATAAAAATAATCAAAGTGGTAGATACTCCTAGAAGCTAAGAATGGTTCTCAGAAGACAGCTAATAAGAAAACAAACACTCCTGTCCTATTACCACAATGAACTAACTGTGCCATTAACCTAAAGCAAGGGTTAGTTCTGTCTCAGAACTATTGCAAAGTCATGAGCAGCTAATGGTTGAATTCAGCTGACCAGACCTGTCCTGGAAACTCTAAGAGCTAATGAACACTTTCAGCAAAGTAGCAGGATACAAAATTAACATGCAAAAAATCAATAGCCTTCCTATACACAAATGACAAATATACTAGAGAAAGAAATCAAGGAAACAATATCTTTCACAATAGCCTTGAAGATATATAATGTCTTGGGGTAACTAATCAAGTAAGTAAAAGATTTGTATGATACAAACTTTAAGACACAGAAGAAAGAAATTGAAGAAGATACCAGAAAGTGGACCCAATGCTCATAAATTGGTAGGGTTAATATAGTAGAAATGATAGGCTGCTCTCAAAAACAATCTACAGATTCAATGCAATCCTCATCAAAATTCTAGCAATATTATTCATAGAACTTGAAAGACAATTTTCAGCCTTATATGGAAACACAAAACTCAGAATATCTAAAACACCTCTGAATGATAAAAGAATTGCTGCAGGTATCCTCAATTTCAAGTTGTACTGCAGAACTATAGTTTTAAAAACAGCATGGTATCAGTACAAAACCAGACAGACTTGTTCAATGGAATAGACTGAAGATGGGGAGAAAAATACACATACCTATGGACACTATACTATTGATAAAGAAGCTAAAAATACATACTGGAAAAAAGACAGCATCTTTAAAAATGGTGCTGGTCAAACTGGATGTTTTCATGTGGAAGAATGCAAATATATCCATACTTATCATCCTGCACAAAAGTTAACTCCAAGTGGATGAAGAACCTTAACATAAAACCAGATATACTGAACCTGAAAGAACAGAAAATGAGGAATCACTTCGAACTCGTTGGCACAAGAAAAGACTTTTTGAATAGAATATTCTTAGCAAAGGCACTAACATCAACAACTTCATAAACAGGACCTCATGAAACCAAAAAGCTTCTGCACAGCAAAGGACAGTATCATTCAGACAGGGCAGCAGGCTATAGAATGGGAAAAGAAATTTACCAACTCTACATTTGATAAAGGGCTAACATCCAAATATATAAAGAACTCCAAAACCCTGGACAGTAAGAAAATGAATAACTTAATAAAAAATGTGGTGCAGACCTAAATAGAGAATTCTTAAAAGAGAAAATTCAAATTGCTGTGAAACACTCAATATCCCTGGTCATTAGGAAAATGTAAATCAAAACTGCTTTGAGATTTCCATCTTACACCAAACAGAATGTCCAAGGTCAATAAAATAAATGATAGCTCATGCTGGCAAGGATGTGTGTCAAGGGAAACATTCAACTATTGCTGGTAGGTGTGAATGTTTTTACAGCCTTTATGGAAATCACTGTAGTGGTTCATTAGAAAGAAGGGAATGAATCTATCTCAGGATCTAGCTTGGTCATGTACCTAAATTAGGTTTCATCCTACTACATAGACACTTGTTCAATCATATTCATTGCTGCTTTATTTATAATAGCTAGAAGTTGGAAATAACATAGATGTATGTCAACAGATGAATGGATAAAAAATGTGGTACATTACAAAATGGAATGTTACTAAACTGTTAAAAAATGAAATAATGAAATTGACAGATAAAATGGATGGAACTAGAAAACGATTTCTGCGTGAAGTAACTCAGACACAGAAAGACAAATATGAAATGTATTTGCTTATATGTGATGCCAGCTGTCATGTTGTTGGTAAGTGAGCTACAATACATAGAAGCACAGAGGTTAGGTAGAATAAGGGACTAGGGAAAAAGGGATGGAGCTCCCTAGGGAGGGGAAATAGAGTAGGTAGTTGTGGATGGATGGGAGGTAGGGGGCTGAAGTGGGAAGATAAAACAGAGATGGGGAGGAAGGAGGGAGGCAAGGGAGGGAATTGAGGGAGGAATATATAAAACTAAGTGCCATTTTAGAGGTTGTAAGCAAATCTAATGCAGTAGAAACCTCCATATATTCATGGTGTTCTGAATGAAATTGCCAAGTAAGAGGGAGGCAGAACCACAGCTGGACATTGCTTATCACCAAATAATGCTTCCATTATGGGAAATGGATTAATGGATTACATCTAATTGAGTTTTTTGCCAAGGGGGTCCATTGGAAACCCTCAGAAAACCCAGGCTAATGTCAAGGCTATTGATTTCTCCCCACAGACTGAGGCAAAACCTTGTTGCTGAAGACAATACCTACACAACTTGTTGAATTAGAAGTCCAGCTAGTGCTTACTTAAAGCCTTTGCTCCTAAGAACTAGTGTTCATGGTACTTGGAAGGACCCTGCATGCTACCAAAGAAGAAAGGTAGATACCAACTCAGCTACAAATCCTTCGATCTGCAAGACTGACCTACCTGTTAGATATGCTGCTGCAATTAGTGGCACAAAGCTTGTTGGAGTAAACAATCAATATCTGATTTGAGTTAAAGCCTACTCTATGAGATGGATTCTATGCTCTGCTTGTATAACCAAGAATCTAAGACTAGACATCCTGGGGATCTAGGGGTAAGACCAAATACTACTGTTTTGGTAAAGGAACATAGCAGAATGGCAATATGACAATGACTAGCCTCATAGATCCATGTCTTGCTTCAGGGCATCAAGACTTTATAGCAGCTTGTCATGTGCTAGTGGCTAAGAAAGCAAAAAGAGATAAATGCTGGCGTGTGGCAAATTTTCTCCTTTTTATTCAGTTCAGGACCATGCCTCATAGATTGATGTCTATTGTCCCTGTGCAGAGCACTGCTTCTTTTATTAATAAGATAATAATATCTAACAATTGAGGAGCAAATTAGACTTCAGTGCTTTCTTGTAGCTCCATGAATGCATGAGGAGGGGTCATCGTGGTACAGCACACACATTTTAATGGTGAAAGACTATTAGAGCAAATACAAGGTTAGATGATATTAGTTGAACTTATTCATCACATTTGTTTCTGTAAGTCTGCAAGGTCTTTTTTGTTGTGAGAACCATTAAAATCTGATTAGCACTGAAACATATGTGGTATTAAGATTGTATAGACATACAAAAATCAATAATAAATGAGATATATACAGATACACATAACTATTATAAGGAACTAGAAATTGACAGGTGTTGAGATATGTAGTCAAGCAGTAGAAATGAGTTCTTTTTTTTTTTTTTTTTCAAAACAACAGCTCTGTGACTGAGGAAGAGACTGTGTTTCACTGTGAGTTTAAAACTTAAGACCTACACAAGACCAAGACAGCCAAAATCCCAGCATGGATGTAGTACCTGATCTTCAGTCTCCATTCCATACTGAGGAGTTATTAGCTGTAGATAGTTTCTGGGGGAAGGAGAATCATTCTTTATTGAGGATGTGCCAACTGGGAGGCTTTACATGCCCCCAGGGAATGGCGCCATACACATGCACATATTGGCAGCACTAATTGGTGTGTGTTATCAAAAAAAAAAAAAAAGATACAAAGTCAGGAGGGCAGGATGTTGGGAGGGATATGTTAAGAGAGTTGGACAAGGATGTGGGACATTAATGTGGTATTTCATTATATACATATATGAAATTCTCAAAAAATAAAAAATAAAGGGAAAGTTAAATGCTGCTTGCCAAGCCTGTTGACCACTCATTGAGGCAGGAGTCTTACCTAGGGGATGGGGCGTTAATGTTTCTCTATTCAGCTTCAGCTTATAAGCTGAGTAAGTGAAGTCCAGCCATGTTAGGGAACTTGGTTTGCCCTGCACAGGCTGGAGACCAGTGCTTAGCTCATTTAGAAACATGCCATAGGTCTACTGAATGTAACACTTAACCAAAAATGTGTTTGTCCCTTGGCCTTAACAGGTTGATATATGAAATTTACCATTGGAGTGGTGACAGGTAAGTTTAGAGATATTATTCAATTTTAAAATAGGAACAAAGCAAATGTTATAATAAACAGTCATATGAGCTATGTGATATAATCATATATGATCAGAGAGTTCCATTCATGCTAGACCTGTCTGAACGAGTGCACATCAGCATGATCTGAACAAGGCTGGGGCTCTAACTCAATGCTGCTAAGTGCTGAGACCTCTGAGACCTCAGCAAGTTCTGTGTTTTATGCTGGCAGAGGATCTTGCCTTCTTAAGGTTGCTGTCAGGCAAGCTGTAAAAAGCTGGCCTGGTTGTGTCAATTTCTTGAAATGAAACAATGAAATACTCTGCATCAGTTGACTTTCTTTTACTCAAGATCTCTATCTAGTGTATGATGCTGTGTTCCTACATGTTACACAGATGTAAATATTTTTCCAAATTGGAGCCAGTCCCTTCAAACCTTGCTGTTGCCTAATCAGACAAATTTACACGACATTTGAGTCCCCTTTGGTTATTTCTACATTCTTCCCAACATCTTCAGCGCAGCTCCAGTTTAAAGAACCACTTTCTTTGCTCCTTCTTAAGAAGCAGTTTTTCACTTGCTGAAGTTTTATCATCATGTTGTAGTTTGGTCCCATCTTCCAATTCAGGTTCCCCTGACTTTTCCACAACCTCTGAAGTCACTTTGGTGAAAGTAATGAAATCCTGCCAACATCATCTGTGACTGTTAGAATCCACTTCTTCCAAAATGCTGTTTATGCTGATGAATTGATCCCATTTCATGAGTCATAAATGCTCATTCTTTCTGTACTTCCCAGCTTTACTGAGATGGGCTTTATTCATCCTTCACAAGTTGTCTATACTTGAGCTGTATCCCAAGCTACAAGGGAAGTTGTTCATAGTATTTAGTGTTGAATCCATGGCTAGAGAGATTGGTCAGTTGTTAAGAGTACTTGTAGACTGTGATGATATATTTTATTTGTATGTTAATAAATAAAGTTGCCTGGAGATCAGAGATCAAATAGCCATAAACAGAAGTCAGGTGGTGGTATCCCACACCCTTAATCTGATCACGTGGCAGGCACAGTCTCTGTGTGGTCAAGGACACAACCAAGCATGCTGACACAGCCTTTAATACCAGTACCAACCATAGATACCTGGAGGTCCATATAGACAGGCAGTGACGAGGAAGTTATGTGGCTGAGCTTAGAGCCAATGAGAAGGCAGAACAGGAAGGCAATAAAAACATAAGTTACACAGGAAGAAACTCTCTGTGGAAGCTATTGCTAGTGGTAAGATAAGGCTAGTTGTGGCTATTGCTCTGACCTCTTTGGCTATTACCTCTGTATTTGGCTCTGTGTTTCTTATTTAATAAGACTGTTTAGAAATTCATCTACAGTAGACAACCCAAGTTCATTTTCCAGCACATACATGATGGCTCCCATCCATCTGCAACTTTGGTTCCAGGGGATCTGAAGCCCTCTCCTGGTCTCTACATGCATATTATGCATAAAGTGCCCGGACATACATGCAAGTAAACCACCTCTGCCCATAAAACAAACACGCAATTAAATGAATAAATAAAAGTGGTGAATCCTTTCCAGAAAGTTCAATTTACTTTGCCCATGTATTCCAGGGGATCACCATCCTGGTGTCTGTGATTATGAAATGTATTAGCTAAATATATAACTTGAAAGTTAAACATAATCTTGAGTGAGAATAGATGCTGTTAGAAGTCTTAAGACAACAGTAGTCTCATACCTCTCCATCAGAGCTCTTCTGTGAGCAGGTGTACTCTCAATGAGTGGGGATATTTTGAAAGTTTTTTTTGTGACAAGAAACCACACTCTAAACAGATACATAGTGAGCCAGGCTGTTTTGTTCCACTTAGAGGGCACATGAAGAGTAGATTTAGTATACTTCTTAAGGGCTCCAAAATAATATGACCATTGGCATGATTCACGAGCTAATGGCTATATTTTTCCTAACATGACTGTCAGCCTGCTCTTTGGAGCTTTAAAGTCAGGCACTGACTTCTCCCCTCAAGCTATACAAGCCCTAGAGGACATCTATGGATGTGTAGAACATCTGTTGTGTAGTTAGGGCCATTCTCCTATTTTCTTAGCTTGGTTTTGGGATGTGGCAGCTGCTTCTACATCAGCACTCACTGCCTCATTATACATTAGTGGAGATGACATCTTCCCAGAGCCTCCATGAACCAACCACTGTCAGCATCACTCTTTCCCTCTGCAGGTGTCTCACCTCTCTCTGTCTTCACCAAACTGAACAGCACTGGCCCTTGCTCTGTATTCGGCTATGGTTCAAAGAAATGTGGCTGGTTAGGCTTCAGTGCAGACTGTTCAAATACTCTACACAGCCATGGTAAAACCGTTCAACTTTCTTATCATTCACAGAACTACTGGAGTAGCACACTGAACACCTTTCAAGAACCTTCTCTGTGCATGCACAGCTTGGCTAAATGCTTGTCATAGGAGGCTGCTTTTCTTTCTTTCTTTCTTTCTTTCTTTCTTTCTTTCTTTCTTTCTTTCTTTCTTTCTACCTTTCTGTCTTTCTATCTTAGCTTTAAACATAGCTTCTCCATTGAACTTTATCATTTTTGGTTTTTGATTGAATATAGGAAGGTTATGTTTCCTGTCTCTTAAACACTTACAGGTTATTACAGGATAATTAATTGCCTTAATTTCTATGCATTGCTTTGTCTCTGAGAATCCAGAAGCTGGAGGACAGTGAGAGAGAGAGTGTGAATAATGACATGGATGAAGAACAACACACACTACAATGACAGAGTCAATTTGCTGTCCTGTGTGTGTGTGCAGTGAATTCATTTAAACAATTTAAAATTTTTTAATTTAAAGAAAACATTTTAAAATATTTTTATTATTTATTTATTATTATTTATATTTCATTTGTATTATTAAAAAATCACCAAAATATGGCCAAAGGAAAAAAAGTAAGGACACATTACTTGGAAAATCATCCAGACATATTTAATAAGGGTTGCCTCAAACTTTCAATTTGTAAAGCAACGTGGCAGCAATGCACTATAGTAACTGGAGTGTAGTGACTGAATGTCTACCTGTATTAATAGAAAGGAGCGCTCAAGACCTGGATGTAGTTTTTTTTTATAATTTTCTAAACTAAACCACAGAGTGAGTGGTTTGCAGATAGCTCTTGGCATGGTCTCTGGCTACTTAAGTTAGGAGAATAAGGGTGATTGACAGCATCTGGTTCAACAGGACAAAGGAGTGCACGAACACAGATGGTGTCCAAGTTGGCTTGACATCAGAAAGTTGCCAGGTAGGCTAGAGCGAAAAAATGGATTTTCTTGTCAGGGAAGATTTTTCTCTATATCCCATGTTACGATAAAAAAAAATCTCTTTTCTTTATTTTTATTTTATTTTTTAAAATTCAACTGTAAAAACTTCCTCCACAATGCTTGTAGAGACCAAACACATAATTAGCTGAGCAGGAACCAACAGCTAACCACACACAGACTTCTGAAACTTTTTACAGTAACAGTATTGTTGCAAATTGTGCAGATGCAAGATTGTTTCCTTGACATGATGAACAATACCATCAGAGTAACAGCATCCAGGAGATAATAATACCTCATAACAAGATGGCAGCCCCCATCTGCTTCTGGGTCCCCAAAGCCTGACACAAGTGTGAAGAGAGCAGGTGCAGCTCCAGTTTAATATACAGCAGGTTATGTGCCAGGAATTCTGTAAACCCTGTAAAGGTATTCATGGCGAATATCTTTATTAGCTCTGGAATATCAGTGTCAACAGAAAGAATAAGAGTGTCCTTATGTCTTGTGTGGGTCGATATGTCTCTACAGAACATAAGAAGTCAAAGGAAGATAGTGGAAAATTCAGGGACACACCTCCCTGCCGTGTGTGTGTGTGTGTGTGTGTGTGTGTGTGTGTGTGTGTGTGTGTGTGTGTGCGCCTGCACCTGTTTGGGTACAATGCTCTTATTGTCTTCAGAGTTTGTACTGCTTTGAAGGATTCTGCCAGGAATGATCACCAACCTAAAAGCTTCAAAATCATCATAGAAACATAGTAACCAAAACAGCAACCACATGGCTGGTCTTGGGAGCTTGGGAGGCAAGTGGACAAGAAAGCTAGGATTCAGCTGACTCAAAGCACATTTCCACTCAACTTCTAATCTACAGAGAAACAGTACACAAAGCACAAATTTGTACTTATATCCTAGATGAAGGGACTTGATCACAGGCCTGGGAAGGGAATTTTCTTCAAATTATAGCTGTGGCTTAAAACCATGAATGGAGACATTTCTATGTTCTGAATAAGAACAAGATCATGGCCATGCTGTTTCAATTTCCCTACTCGCATACAGATTTGCATGCACATCTGCATTACCTAAGCACATTTTCAGCAATTTTAGAATGTGAAACATGTAATATGAGGCCTCTTTAATTTTTTTTTTAAAGGAACATACAACAGTACAACTTTTGAAATTAAAAGAAAAGAAAACAACAACAACAAAATTACTCAGTGAGCATATTCTTGACTCTTTCAGAGGTTTGTAAATATTTGTAAAGTTGAAAAGTTCAGAAATTTAAGGTTTTTTTTTTTTAATCTTTGCAGTGTTTTTATTTCAGGTACTAACTATAAGCTTACAGGAATGACATATAATCTTAAGAATTTAAAGTCAAGCAAACAACTTTCATTTTAATAAAGCATGGCTATAACTTTTATTTTAAAATGATTTACAATAAAAAGCCATTGGTTCCTAGGGCCTAATAGTACTTGTGGGAAGATAAAAACTACGTAGAATTTTACTTGCTGTGTTAACTTTTGAATAATAATAAACTTTAGCAATGGTCTCATAATCATGTACATCTATAATAAGAAGAAAAATTTATACAAGAGCACTATGTGCAGAGCACTGTTAACATTATTTATGTACCATACACCTCTCTCTCCCAAATTCTACTGCCTTGCCATTTACAATATAACCTACTTTGCAAATTAAAAAACAAATAGGAAAAACAGGTGCCTAGTAAGTAGCACGTGGTCAGATGGCTTTGGGTGACAAAACCTAGCACTGAGCCCAGACTGCTGGCCTTGGGTTCTGTGTTCCTTATGTTTCCCTTTCCACAGGGTCTATGCTGGTGCTGGAGTTCAGTGAAAGGTCAGCATCATTAGAGCAGAATGTTCGTTCAGAGATACCAACACAATAGCTCTTACCTAAGAGCAATTAAGCCCTGAGATTTACCAAAAGTTTATTGCTATCTTTAAATTTAGTCAGATTTGTCTGCATTAGCTGAATATTGCTAGCTAGAAGTAGATACTTATGAACCAGCCAATGAAAACAGACCATTTATCACATATGACCCTTAGTTTGTTGGATGAGGTTGTGGAAATACTAGTTTAAATGTTCTTTCTATATCATGTAAAGGAGTATATATTATGTTTGTGTCATGAATGTGAAAGCCCAGCTTGTCATAATTGAATGAGCATGTGCCTGTGAATAAGGAGGAGCATAGACTTCCCATGTAATGGTCTCATGTGCTAACATATCGCCTCTGTTACTGCTAGAGTAATCTTCTGAGGTAAGGACTATTCTGTGTCTACTAAAGAAGGAGGAGGAAATTAAGTGACAGAGAAATGACATAACTCCAACCTTAGTTGGCTGTAAGTGGGGGAGGTAGGCAGGACTCACGCTCAAGCTGTCTGGACACTGAAACTGGTTCCTGACGTCTGTGCTCTTCACACAAACTGTTTCTATGTGAGGGGTGTGTGGACAGTGAAAGGGGAGTAGTGAATGGTACTAATGTTCAGAAGTCAGCTGAGGCTTTAGTATTGATACTCAGATAAAAGCCACCCACGGGAAAGCTGTTGAAGGGGCTGCAAGAAAATCAGTGCTCGAAACTTTCCGTGAAAATATAAAGAAGTGGTGGCTTAAAGGGACGAGCAAAGAAATGATAATGATGCTGCAGTCAACAGTGTTGGCATCAAACATCCATTTGGAACTGATCATACTCCAATACGGCTGTGAATGTATTATGTCCGCTAACAGTTTCTGTCCCAAACACTATAAATTAGATGTTACGTAATATTCTTACTTTGATAATATTCTTACTTCCGCCAGGCTGAAAACTTAGGCAAAACATTTAAGATGGAAAAAACATATACCAGTACCATATACCAGCTGTATATGATAGCTGTGGTATCTGTGGTAGCTTCTGGGAAAAGAAGAAATGACAGCAAGGAGAAAATGCTAGTTAGAAAAGATAGAAGAAATGATGCACATTTAGAAGGCATCTCGCACAAACCTCTATTCAAAGTATGGTCAGCGTTAGCCTAGCAAAGAAAACAGGAGAGGGGTTTTTCATGGAAAAAGCTGTGTCAGCAAAGAAAATGAAGTAAGGCAGAATTCTCTTTTAAGGGTTCTCAAAGTGAAGTAAGTTAGGTGGAGTTACAGGGGTCAAAGGCAATGCGAGAAGACAACAATGTCCAAGGCTATAAACCATTGACAGTAACATGATTAAATAGCCTGGGAGGCTCTTGGAAGATTTTAATAGTTTTAGTCAGACAAAAGCAGCATTGAAAATGAGAGATGGTGATGCCTAATCATGAGAAAGATATGAGGAAAAGAAAGGTTGATGATAGAGAGGAAAAGCTGTTAGAGAGATCGTGTTGGTAAATGCCTGGGAGGCTAAAATAGGGCAAGGATGTGGGATGCCTGAAACTCCTGCTTCAATGGGCATCCTGGGGCACATGGTGGCAAGGAGGCATGTGTGTAAGTCCACATGGTCAAATGTCAATACTGCTTGTTTATAAGTGTTGGGGAGCACTCTTACGATCAGGCACACTAAAAAATGTATCTTCAACAATCCACTAGAAGCTGCTCAGCACTTCCCAGGCCTGAGTTGGGGGAGGACACAGAGGGCCCCCCCAGAGGTCTGGGGGGGCACAATCTACCAGAAGCCTGGCAATGCCTCTGATGCTGGGCCTCTGGCACCATCATACTAAGATCCATCCGAGGTTTCTAGGCCAGAGCCCTTGAGAGCAGAGAAGCAACAGCTCTGAGTCATGCCTTGAGGTTGGGACCAGTAGGACTCAACCAAGTGCTACCTGATGTGGGATATTGGATGACACTCTGGCACTCCGAGACTGTTAATAAAGTTAACCTTGAACATGGGGATGGAGTCAGTGACTTGCTGACCAGAGTTAACCATGGAGAAGCCAGGAATAAGGATAGAGAAAATGTACAGGAAGGAGAAGGGAGGGACTTGGGATTTGTAATTGCCCTTGATCTGGAAGTGTAGAGGACACTTGGTCGTTATTCCTCTGCTTCTTAGGTCCATCGGATTTTTTATCCTGATATTGAACTCCTGAGATTTTATTAATAATAGAACAATTTAGATAAACACTTCAGCCACCTGTGACCCAATCAAGATCCCTCTCACTGGGAGGTCCAGCACCATTATGGTAAGTGAGTACAGGGTGGGGAAATGAGGCAGAACAGTTCATGGGCTGGGGAGAGGACAGATCTTAAGAGGTAAAGGTGGCGAGGAACCTGCTGACATGAAGGGCTTGCTAGCCACCAGACTCCAAAGTGATGTCCAGCCCTGGCTATTGCCAAGGATCAGGTCTTTGTCTGAGGCCCTGAAGCAGCTGAGGGGAGCTCTGTTGATGTCTGTGGCTTCTGTTGCCACTGAGGGCTGCCATCTGGGGCCATGTTGGTGTCCAAGGGCCATGATGCCATAGAGGCAATTCTGATCTGAGGGCCTGTGCTGCCATCTGGGACCATGGTAACATCCTAGTCCAGGTCATGGCCTAGGACAGTGTCTGGGTCTGTGGTCCTATCATAGCCAGGGTCTGTACTGATGTCTGTGGCCCATGTTGCCACTGAAAACCACACAGATGCTGAGGATCTGGGTCTCAACCTATGGCCATAAAGGTATCTGATGGCCATGGTGTCATCCAGGTCAGGGCTGCTGCTGAGGGTTTTGTCTGGGTCCTTGGCCCTGCAGCAGCCAGGGTCTGAGCTGATGTCTGGGGTTCCTGTTACCACACCTGGGCAGCACACTAGAGCTCACCTTGTTGTCAGGGGCATAGGTGAACTAGCCCTGAGGGTGTGAGAGCTAACCTCACCCTTCCACTTGTATGCCCCATACAGCAATCCAGAGAGGACTCTGCACCTCACCTGTGCAAAACATTAGAGGTGGCCCTGGTGTATGAATGAAGTTGAAGTGGATCTGAGGACCTGAGAGCAGGAGAACTGGCCCTGCTCCTTGCTTCATGCTGCATTGGGTGAGCTAGGTGAGACAGTTCTAGAGCGCTAGCCTGGGAAAGTGACGATGAGGAAAAGCTGGCAGGCTGACCAATTTAGCTCCCACCAGGTCCCAGAACCAGGGCTATGAGTTAGCTCACCCCAACATCTACCTCATCTCTGAACTTTGGAGAAGGTGAAGGGGATGAACCTACAGATTCAAAACAGTAGAATCTCATGATATAGGACAACAACAGGATATTCAAGAGATCCCTAGTAAGAGTCTATTATCAGGGGCATAGCAGAAGCCAGAGACCTCTAGCTAGACCATGACCCATGGCAATGAACACTAGCAAGTAAAGATGAAGGGAGTAAAGGGCTAACTGTGTGACTCAACGGGGCCATGCTACAGCTTCCACAAGATTCTCTCTCTCTCTCTCTCTCTCTCTCTCTCCCCCCCCCTCTTGTTTTGCTTTTTCGTTTGGTTTTTGGTTTTTCTTTTAAATTTGGTTTTGTTTTGGGCGGAGGTCTCAAGAGCAGAGGGCAGACATGAGGGGACAGAGAGATAAATGAGATCAGAATGCATGGTGTTAAATCTACAAAGAATCAATAAAAGTTAAAACCATGCATCTTCAGTGTTAGACACACATGATAATGCCCAGATAATTACTCTGTTTTGAGTTCTGAGTGTGAATTGTTAAATGTTTGTGTTTTATAAAGAGTTAAAATCATATATCTATCGGGTGTTTTTTTAAAATTTATTTATTTATTTATTTATTTATTTATTTATTTATTTGTTTATTTATATTGCTTCTGCTTCTAGGGTAGATTTGCTAGCCCCTTGGTGAAGTACAAGGAAACTTTATTCTGGCTTTTCTGTCTGACACAAAGCCTCTGCTTCTTTCTAGACACTGGTGTCTAATAGGAAGTGGCAGATTTTCTTCAGCTCAGAATTTTCCAGTCATTACGGTAAAACTGACCTACTTTAACTTTCCACAGTTGGTCTTTTGGTCCAGGCTGTGAGGTTTCTTTGCTAAATTGGGCTGGGTTTGTTTGTGGAGGCAATGATAATGTTAGAATTCTGTCCCATAGTAAACTTGTTTTTTATTGAGTTTGGATAGGAACTCTATTATGTTAAAAACATGCTTGAAAATATTCTTGATCTGTCTGCATAAACCAGCACATCCTCCTTCACATTTAAATAACCTTAGAGTCCCCAGGGTACTGGTGAAAATTCTCTGGAGTTAGGGAGGCTGATCTTTCTCTTTGAGATTTACAGACAGGGTATTGAAGATAAATTGCACATGATTCTATGTGCAGTGCATTTTTAAGTTTGCTGACTTAACACAAATAGGCTAAAGAAATGAAAATAAATACAATAATTTTACACATAATGATAATCTGGAGAATGCAAGGCAAAATGAGAAAATAATTTGAATAGCAATAGTAATAACTACTTTATGATAATTATTCATGCTCAAATCAAATTACTTACTTCTGTGTAAGTTTAAAAATGAAATGTTCTTTGCAGTTTCTTTTTGCTCACCTCCAGGGTATATCATTGTTTTCCACTAATTGGAATGTATTTAATATTGTAACAATTTCAATTCCCATTCAGTTCCATCCTGTCTTTGAGTATGGAGTGAAAATGTCTTCTTTCCCTCCATTTGCAGAACACAAATTTCATTTGGGGCGTTATCTCCTGAGCACTGCCATTGACTGCCACTAGTCAGAATGTGGCATACTTAGGGGAAATACTATCATTTTCTAAATAAATTATTATATTAGACTTTTACAGGTAAGAATTTTAAGAATTCAGGAACCTTCAAAGCCAGCACAGCCTTGCTGTAGAGGGACCTTGCCATGAAAAACCTGCTGTATCTAGAACATGGACTTTGTCAAATATCAGTGTGTCTATTTATCAAACCAATGGAATGAAATAAAAATAACTGATTATTAAGTTTATGTAACTATTTAATTATTAAATACTACCTTGGCACATTGCAGAATAAATAGGAACAACAAGGAAATTCATGAGTATATTAAAGGATTTGGACTTTATTCCTGAAAGCCATAATTCTGAATGCTAAAACTCCAATGCTTTGTAACTATAATGTAGTCTGAAATCTGGTGTGGTAGTACCTTCAGGATTGTCTTTTTTTCTCAGGAAGACTTTGGCTACCTGGAGTCTTTTGTAGTTCCATGTGAATTTGAGAATTTTTTTTTCCAGATGGTCTGGTTTGAGGTAGTATCTTTTAGATGTAACAGAGATGCTGTACTCAGGATGTTCCAACAATATAGTTACCTAAATAAGACCCACATAATGCCAACACCAGCTGACATGCCCACATTTGTGGGGAAATTTCATAAAGTCTCACCCCAAGAAGAAAATCTACAGGCAATCTCATCAAAGAGAGGGGCAGGGGCATGGGAAGAGTTGACACACGGGCAGGAGGAGAAATGAAAATATCATAGTCATTTATGAAATTCTCAAAAATAAAAAATATAAAAATAGACAATCTCCACTCTCACATGCCCTGCATAGTGCTAGAGAGGGTGAAAAGCTTCTTCTCTACTTGTTTTCCTTTCTTTCTGGCATGTTTCCCTATGAAACTCAACACAGCCATGTGGTTTCCTTTGAGAAACTAGATGGTAGCAAATGTCAGGAGAGGCAGGTTGAGTGATGGGACTCATTTCTCCACCCCATTTAGCTACTAGGTCCTTGGCAGCATGGATTCAAAAGATGGAGATGTCAAAAGTTTAAAAGATCAAAAGGCCTTTTTCTTCAGAGGCCACAGGCCCAGGAAATCTGCCTAGTCCTAAGCTGATGTCATGTGCATTACAAGTGAGCTTTTATTTTAAGAAGCTACTGGGACCTGAGTGTTATTGTCAGGATGTGATAGATGCTCCCACACAGTGCAATACAAGATAATGGAGCTCAGGAGGGTATTTATAAAGTGTTTGTATGTGCCCTTGCCTATGCCTAATAGCAGATGCCTCTCGACATGTTTACAGAATTGAAAGAATAAAATGATGTTATTTTCATACTTGATTTTTCCCAGTTCCCTGAACAACTACTGGGCAAGTGCTCGCAAATTAGTTGCAAATATGACAGCTAGTTTTCTTTCTGAGAAGAGATACAGGCTGATAAGAACAATTTTGTCAGGATGTCCTTCTCAGCACCAGAATGTTCTAAACATTGCACTTTAAAATTCTCTGAAAACCAGAAGAAATCTGTTATCTTTTCTGGTTTCTTAAATTTTTTCATACTGATTGTTTATCTAAAAAATTAGTTGACAATAAGGATAGGAATTTGGGTAGGGCAATCTATGAGTGCTCTTCCATGTCTAAGATTGGAGACTTACAAATAATTAACAAAAAATGAAAAGTAAAAATCTCACTTTACCTGTGGCTATGTCACTTAGGACTTGAGTTTGTAAATATATCTTTGATGTAGTTTAGTTAACAACACAAGTAGGTGGAAGCCTACTAACTTATACTTGGAGTGTATATTAGACCAGACTGGTTGTGGGTTGTTAGATGTTACAGTTGTCTGAATTGACTTATGAGGGTCTTCTCATCCTCTTCATCTCTAGAGATATCTCCAAAATTATGGTTCTGAAAAGAGGCCTGGCTTCACAGTGTATTCCAGCCTGACATCAAACTCATAATCTTCCCACCTGATCTCCCAGTGCTTGGCTGAGTTCTTTGCTGCTATACCAGCACTCTGCCTTCTTTGGTTTGCTTTCTTCCTGGATCTTGATTTGCTTCCAAGAATTTTCTGACTTCTCAGCTCAGTAACACAGGAGTCTTCATTTTAATTATATGAGTAATAATAATAAAGTTGACATGATTTTTTTTTTTTTTTTTTTTACTTCTGAGGCTATTGTGCAAGTATTTCCTCTGAACTGGATATTCCCTCCTGAAGTGAGGAGGGAGACTCCTAAGACTTAGGAAGTAAATAAAACTCTCAAAGATCATACAGCTCCTGAAATAAGATTCTCAAGGCCTCTCCCCAGGGCTATGTGACCTGTGCCAGCTGCCGAGGAATAAAGAATTGCCAATTGATCAAACTTCTAAGAGCTCAGAGATAAAGCATCCATGAGCCATCACTCACGCTGGTGTGGGCTTTTTGGTGATGCCTTTGAATCACCATATTCCTATTAATAACCTCTTATTCATACTTCTATAGCTAACCTTGGTAAACTAACTTGCTCATTAAGCTAGACCCAGATGGAAGTGGTTTATCTGTCTTTTATTTGTGTGTTATCTTTGGTGTCTAGATTTTGTCCATTTCTTCCTTGGAAGTCATACAACAGAGGTAGCTCAGAAAATACAGGCTAAAAGCATTAAAATTGACTAGGTTTCATACTCTTTAACCATGTTCCTATACTTCTTTCTCTGCCTCTCCCATTGTTTGAAAATTACGATGTTTTCTTTCTTACATTGGTTCTCTATAGAAAGTAGAACATTGAGCAGAGTTATTCAAGATTGTATATTATTCTCTGAAACTTTAACATTGACAAAGCTATTGCTAGACATCATGAGAAATGAAGAACACTGCCAGACAAGGTAATTTCCTCATTGATTTGACCATGGTGGAACAGGGGCAGCCTGGAGAAGTGTCTTCTGATGAGAGGGTGGTTTAACGTAAAACTGGATGTTCTCTCATTCCTTCATGATAATTTTTTGGTTTTTAAAAAATATTTAACATTTTAAGTGATTTCAAACATTTACCTCAGCATCTTTACTGATGATTTGTAGGCTGCTAATTCTGCTTTCCTAAGTTTCAATAGTAGTTGAAAACTTCAGAAGACAAAACCTTGGTTTTGTTTTTTTTGTTGTTGTTGTTGTTTGTTTGTTTAGTTTTTTTTTTTTTACTAAGTTCTTTTTCCTCATATAAGGAGGCACAGAATTATTAAATGTACCTAGTTATTTTAAACAATTGGTGCAAAGCTGTTATAATTTTGAACCTACAGGTAGGCATTGCTATATGAATGTTGCTTAGGATGTCCTGGAAAAATTCTGAGGAGAAATACTTACATCTTTTCCATTGAGATATTACAATTCCTTGTATCTCTTCCATTCTGATCTCAACATATTCCCTGGGATAGTTTGTAAAATGCCTTGTCTCCTTGACCAGCATGCTTTTCTGGAAGGATTAAGAGGTGATATCTTTAAGTATAATTTTATTATCTATATATGAATCAAGGAACAGTTATATTGAGAGATTTAAATGCTATGAAAAGATAAACTTTATGAGGCATACCTCATAAAAATGGATAAATTTTTGTGCTATCTAAAATGAAATGTACATAAACCTCAGGCTTTTTCTCCTTGATAGCTTCTTGAATATAAATGTGTGAGAAGTTGAAGTCTGGAATTCAGGAGTGAATATTCTACTCCTTACAATTATACCATTCCTCTGAAAGCTAAAGTTATGTTTTCAGCATCTTTAAATAACCCCAGGTCTTACTTCCTTATTTTTTGCCTCAACTTCATAATTTATATTTTTAATATTTTATTTCAATGTATTTCTCTCTCTCTCTTTCTCCCCCCACCCCCATGTATCTTGCAGCTCAGAGGTCAATTTTCATGAATTTGTTCTCTTTTTTCATTATATGAATCCCAGGGATCAAACTTGGGTCCATCAGTCTTGGTGACAGGTGCTTCTGCACACTGAGCCATCTTGCTAACCCAGTTATTTTCTGAATACTCTGCAATTAATTGTTGCTGTGAGAAACTCATTTATGTATGCAATCTCAATTGTAGAAAATTGCTGGGATATTTGGAACTAGAGTTGGGGAAATGCCCCACTCCAAATAAAAAAATACTGTATTAAAATGTCATGGATATTCTTTTCCTTCATTGCTATTCAACAAAAGACCTAAGGAACATTCTGTTTAGTCTTTTCTAAAGACTTACAAGGTTAAACAATAGTCATGCTAGTAGTGGGAAGTTGCAGATGGAAGCCGCTGTTCTCTGTCTTTTCTCATGTTCTACTTGACATACAAGGAGACACACTGAACTTAAAAATGTTGAGGAAAAAAGGACAGTTGACTCCAGAGCATCAGTGGAGGAATCCAATGTAAATGTTGATAGCAGACTGGCAGAATTAAGACAGATGAAGGTATCTTGGGAGTTCAAAGGGTGGAATGTGTTTACAGTCTCTTGACTGTCCTGCAAGAGGCTGAGTGAATAAGAACAGAGTGATGACAATGTGTGTCTCATCCATGGTTCTGGGCAGAACTCATCCATAATAACACTCCCTTCATTTTGTGTTCAACAACCTTAATTACTCCCAATAAAAATGTGCTCTACAGTGAACCTAAGGTAGTAAGTGTCATGGGCAAATGTCAGAAACTGATGCCACTTAAGCAGTTGGTTAACAGATATCAAAATTGAGAATCCTCAACTTCTATGAAACTTTCTCTTTGGACCTTTTATTTAGTTACTAAGGCAGAAAGACCAACAGCACATATTAAACATAATCCATTACAATTTTTTATTCAGAACTAAGATTTATCTGTTAACTGATTTGGCTGACAGGACAAAGGAAACAGGCATCTATAGTCAAAGTAAAATGGAGAACACCTAGAAATCATAGGCCTTACTCAAAACTGAAAAGAAAAGAAGAAATTAAAAACCAAAACATAGAAATTACCACAAGTGAAACAACACATGTTAAACTGTCCCTGCTTTGACAAAAATGAGGGCACGTAATTAAAACTAATTTACACTCAAACTTTAAATTTACTTCTAGGTGTCTACAACCTAAAATGGAATATAAAACTTTCCAAGTGCCACTTATTTACTCAGACAGAAGAAACGTGAGATGTCAGAGTGAGAGAAAGAAACAGATCAGCCAAAGGACCCACAACTTAGGTGGGGAGAAAAGTATCTGAGATATGATGAGTGATCCCAGAGAAAGGAGATGTGCTATGCTATCATGTCATGAATATCTTTCCTGTGAAACACTGACGTCTATGTCTGTGGGAACTATCCTCAGCTCTATTCTCTCAATACTACCTGAAAAAGATGTATCTGGAGTCTAAAGATACTACATCTGATATTAATAAAATTTCTTACTATGAGGCTTCAGTGTAGTTATACTTATTATTTCTATTTCCATTTCACAAATAACATTTTCTAGGTACTCTGGAAGGAACCTCTCTTCTAAGCCAAAGACACACATCTTTCCCCACTTCTGCTTTGAGAAAACAGAAGAGAAGGCAGATTTATTATTACACAACTGGAGGAAAGAAAAAAGTATTTTTTGTGTCCATTTTGATGAGGAAGCATTCTCCAGAACTGAAATAACACAGAGGGACCCAATTTGCTTCATGGGAGCAGAGGGGGCTGTTGGATTGAAGAAACTCAGCCAATTGAGTGTGAGCATTAGAGATGTCACTAGACGTTTTACATCCCCTTCCTTCTCATTGACTTCTGTTCTTTATGTTTGTGTTTGGCAGGCAGGAGGAAGGATTTAATATTTTGTATGTTCTTGAGAAAGTGGTGCTATGAGCTGCTTTTGTACATAAAGAAAGGTAGACCTCTAGAGAAAATAACTCCAAATTTTCCTATCCAAATTATGAGAAAACTACCAGCACATATTCTTTCCCCAGGGGAAGAAGAGGGTGATGGCTTATTTATTCTACCTTGTTCCATAGAGAATTAAGACAGTTGCATAATGACTTTAAAAGAGTATTTTCTGGCCTGCTTTTGGTATTAGCTACTGGAAACATTTTTCTGTCAGTATTGCCAATGTTCCTTTCTTCCAGCTGGTACCGAGTCTTCGGAGATGTGTGAACTAAAAGAGCTTAGAGGATGGACACCAGAGTTTCCAGTTATGGAGGCGGATGGGGGAAGGGAGGTAGAGCAGATGGTGTTTAAACAGTAGTCATTTGAATATGAAACACACGTTTTCCATTTTAATGTATTTGGATAATACTACTCAAGCCTTTGTAAAGCGTTTGGTGATTTACATCTGATGCAAAAGAGGTACCAAATGGACTTAAATTTTCTAAATCAGTCATTCGAAATGGAGCATACAGAGAGAATGACATTTACAAAGATATCCAATGTGCTCATGACTATACAAAGTCTTTGGTCTGGCATATCTGTCAAAACTTGCTTATTATGCTAATACTGTTTTGTTAAAGGTGAATTAAACTAGCAGTCTGGGCAATTTACTGACAGCAAAAACTTAAAGTTAACCTGATTCATGCTGTAATATTTCACCCAGAAATTTTACATTCTTTTTGACTGCTACTTTAACCTAAATATTAAGAGGTCATTTATATCTATCTGGATAATTCAATGCATTTATAAGAGAAAAGTGATGGTGCCATTAGAATTATAATGTTATCTAAAAGCAAGGCAGATTGCAAGAGACATTTAAACAATTCATAAAATATAAAAACGTCTAAAATACGTAAGTTGTGGCCAATAAGAACTGAGAAGGGTAAGATTAATTATCGTGCTGATGGTTAGTGTTTTCTAAGCTTTGAAGCGCCTCCAAGTATGTGGTAAATGGGAATCATAGCAATTTAGTGGCTCAAGGATGGAACATGGAAAGGGAGAAACCTGGAAAGGACAAGTATCCTTAAAGGGAGACAACACAATGTAGCTTAGGGACAGTCTTCAAATCAGAAGATAAGGGAACAATTTTGTAAACGCAGGACTGTGAGTTATAAGCTAGTTGTAATTTGTGTTTTAAAAGGCAGAATTGTGTGTTCAGGGGGACGCAGATTTGCTCAAATAAGAGACTATTTGAGGAAAATCAATGTAACTGTTACTTGGGTAGATGACACAGGTACCGTGGAAGGCAGAGATGACAGTGAAAAGGAGAGAGGTGCTAACACAGATGGGGACACAAGAATGAAAGGCCTGGGGTCTACCCAGAATCACCTGTGCTTGGGGCAAAGTTGGAGTCAGAAAAAGTAGGTGTTTCACAGAAGTGACCTTGTAACTTCTGTCATTTTCCACAAAATAACAGAATAAACAGCATCATCTCTGTGATATTAATGATTACATCAAGCTTTCAATTCATGATAGCAGATAATGTCAACAGCAAGAGCCATCTTACTGAAATTTCCCCTCCCCTTCTTTGTGTTCTCCCTCTCCCTCTTTCTTTGAGGCAGGGTCAAACCTGCACTACAATACCTGGCATTATGCCTTCTGGGGATCAAATCCAGAGTACTTGGGTAGAATCACCTTCAGAATCTACTGAAACAAAGTTCCCTTTGTTAAGAATGGTCTGTTCTTATGCTTATGAGGACCATGGTGGCAAGAATATCCTGTTTTGCTTTGCCTTTTCACATGAGGCCCAATCCTTCTGGAAGTTCATTTTTATAAGTGAGAGAATGATGTAGACACATCTCTATTCTATGCAGAGAACATCTATTCCACTTTAGAAAATTAAGACAGCCACATCAAATAACTAACATATCATTTCCAAAGAACCAAGCATCTGACAAGGGCTGCATTCTGATTCTTAAAATGAATAATTTCACAGAATTTCAGTTTCAAATAAATTTTTTTTACAGATTTAGAATGTCAGAGAGAAGAAGTAATATCCAATGACTATTCTAAGGCTTGGTTTATTGCAGTGACTTTCCCATAGATTCTAGCATTTTTAGATGGTTGGGGGGAATCATCTTAAAATACTGGAAAAGCTTGTGTTAATATTTTTGCGTAAGTATCCAGTTTAGTTAATCATTTTACATGATTAAATAGAAAAAGTGTTATTTATTCATTACTGCTATGAGTCAGTTGATAAGAGATATTATAAACATGTAATATTTCAGATAAAAATTAAGATGAAGATAATAGATGCTTTTACCTAAACTTGAAATACATTAAATGGAATTTAGGAGTATTAAAAATCATATTGAATTGATTAATAATTGAAACTAATCATCTCATCTAGCCCTGTTCTATCTGTAGTTCAGGGAGTTTTCCATTGTTGCCTGTAGGTTGATTTCCAATCCATAGAATACTGATAGAAAGAAGGGTGAAATTTTATTATGAGGTTGTCAGAGACCTTCAAGCTTTTCAGATGTCAGGAGGCTGAAAAATGTCTGCATGTTCCTGGGGTGATTACTGAAGTGAGCTGGGCTTGGGAAATGGCACTGGTGCCACTCAGGGAAGTCAGTTCTGAAGTGAGGGGTGCTGGGCAGCCAGAGTTCACACTGAGTTCTTAGTCAATTCTCCTCTGTAAAACAAAGGGGATCCAAACTTATTCTGTGGTCAACATTTATAGGGAAAAGTTCCAGTTCCTTAGAAGGATAGTAAGATGACCACAGCTAAGATTTCTAGTCTCCCTTAAATTTTATTCTCACTTTTCACAGTTCCAATGACTTAGCCTTACTGTTTGTTTGTTGTGTTGATTTGTTTTTTTTTTAAACTCCATTGTGCTACAGTCATTTGTTACAAGTATTCAATTCTACACCTTATTCTGAAATACTCTTTTGCTTTCTCAAGTGAATTTGTTCTTTGTTCTGTAGCTGCCCCCATAGATGTCTATCCTAAGAACAAATGAATGGGAGAGACAAGCACAGAGAAAACACTTTATTCTCCTCCTGTGGTATTCTGAGGGAATTCAAAGCTGTTCTTGAAAAGGAAAGTTCAGGTGTTACTTTAAAAAGAAAGTCATATTTTTCTTTTCCTTCTTCTTCTTCTTCTTCTTCTTCTTCTTCTTCTTCTTCTTCTTCTTCTTCTTCTTCTTCTTCTTCTTCTTCTTCTTTTCTGAGACAGGGTTTCTCTGTGTAGCTTTGTTTGGTGCCTTTTCCTGGAACTCACTTGGTAGTCTAGGCTGGCCTCGAACTCACAGAGATCCACCTGGCTCTGCCTCCTGAGTGCTAGGATTAAAGGTGTGTGCCACCACCCCTGGCCATATTTTTCTTTAAATAATAGAGAAACTACCCCAATATTTGATGGATAGCTACCAGAAATATACAGAAAATAGTTTTGAGGAAGTTATTGAAAGTTGAAATGATTCTTGTCTAAAAATTTTAAAATAAACTAGAGGCATTCCTGTAATTCAGAATTTTAAATAAAGCAACTAGATTTATTATATTTTTTGAGAATTATTATCAGATTATTAAGATTTTTTGAGG
Organism: Onychomys torridus; assembly: GCF_903995425.1. Taxonomy (NCBI): domain Eukaryota; kingdom Metazoa; phylum Chordata; class Mammalia; order Rodentia; family Cricetidae; genus Onychomys; species Onychomys torridus. The sequence goes on from NC_050449.1 coordinate 85,356,706, forward strand.
ATACATAAGTACTGTATTTACATCACATCTGCCCTCTGTCCCACCCCTGCAACTAATTCCATGTTCTCAACTATACAACAACCTCTCAAATACATGAGTTATTCTTCTTTAATTGTTATTGATTGTTACACACACACACACACCACACACCTTGCATCCTTTTAGTGTTGTTCCATGTGTACCTGTGGTTTTTTTGTGGAATATTTTATCTTACTGTGACACCCTAGGACTATTTTAATATAGTTAACCTTGAATCAGGAGGTGGAACCAGTGACTAGTTAACAAGAATCAGTCATAGAGTATACATAGTACCCAGGTATGGATACAGAGGCACAGGAAGGAACATGGAGGGACTTGGAGATTTGCAGACTCCCTTTTTGGTCTAGGAAGTGTGGAGAGAAGGCAAGCTGGTCACTCCTCTGCTGATTCTTTGATTTGTCAGGTTTTCACTCCGATATCTGATCCCAAATATTTATTGGTAATAGAATACCATAGATAAAAAATAACATTCTGGGGCACAATGCAGGGCAACAGATCACATAGCACCTTCTGAAGCCACCACTTCTCCAGACTGCCGCAGGTATTCCTTGGTGGCTTCTCCCTCCACTGTTTCCCTGCCTAATGGTTGCTGACTTCGCCTGTCTTGGCACCTTTGTGTCTGTTCCCTGGGGCCAACACTGTATATATACACTGTATGACACCCATTCACACTGCAATGACTACTAGTGATATTGCTGCTGCTAATCCTCCACTTGTGCACATGGGACATTCTGTTCCCTCACACTTCTGCAGATGCTGCAGCCACAGATACTCACCACCTTCTCTGCCATCCAGGAGGCTTCTATGCCCATGACTGCCACAGTCTTGCCTTCCACTATGCCCCTGCCATGCCCCCTCTACTTGTCTCCTGGGCACCTGCTGCACCAGCCTGGCTTTCTGGGCAACCCACCATGCCCCTCCTAATTGTATCACCCTTCACAGCTGGAGCAACTGCCACTGCTGTTGGCAAACTGAAAAGTCACCAGTTTTGGTAAAACAGCTGGGAAGTCTAGAGGAAAACCTTTCCCACCTTAAGAATGGGGAATATCAAAATGCAGGGAGTTAGGACTCTGTCTGTATAATGCTATAATGGATGGCTTGAAAATGGAAAATAATAAATAGAGAGGTAACTGACTCAACTTGGATTGACCTATAGTGTCAATAATAATTACTGTCAGTTTGATAATTCATGTTTAACCTTAAAAAGTAGTTTGATAACTGTGTCAAATATGAAAAATTGACTGATAAGATGCAAGCCTTAGAAAGACTTACTAATGAAAATAAGAAAAATACTCAGACACAGATAGAGGAGTTTAGACCAGATCCCACCACACCACTGGATGATGAAACTGAAGAGGGTTGGCCCAAGGTTATTAGAAAACCAACCTTCGTTTATCTAGTTACTATACAAGAATGATGAGCAGATGATAGGGACCCTCAAGGTAATGCAGTAGTTACATGGAATCATACTGAAATGTTAAATTTGAAGACATTTAAGGAACTAATCATTTCATATTGTATGCAATGTGAGACAAATGTTAAATTCATGGGCAACTCAGAACAGAATTATCCCCTAAGGCTGGAAAGATTTAGCTACAGAAATATTGGAAGCTGGTCCTCAGTTACACTGGAGAACATGGTGGAAAAAGAAAGCTAAGGCCATGGAACAATGATATATGGCTAAAGGTATTAATACTTCCCAGGAACAGCTTCTTAGGGGAAGGCCAATATGCTGATTTTCCAGGACAGTTTAGATTTGATGGTCACACCTAAGCCTCACATTGTCTAGTAGCTTTGAATGCTTGGGACAAAGTTGAAGAATCAGAGAGAGACCTGAGTCATTTAGTAAAATCGTACAAGGCCCAAAAGAGGCATTTACTGTTTTTTGTTTGTTTTTGTTTTGTTTTGTTTTTGTTTTTTTGCAAAGATTGACTTCAGCTGTAAATAGAATAGTATCAGATGCAGAAGTCAGACAAATATTAATTGCATCTGTGGCTTTTGAAAATGCTAATTCAGAATTTAAAAGTGTGTCTAGGCTTTTAAAAGCAATATCTGTACCAATAGATATAGGAGTTAAAAGTGCAGCTAATATTTGATATCACACTTGCGATGCTACTTTGATAGAAATGATTTCTAAAAATTTTAAGAAAAATCAAAATATCATATATCTTAATTGTGGTATGCCAGGTCATCTAAAAAGGCAGTGTAGTTAAGGGGTTCCTAGAAACTATGTTTTTGTTTTTTCTAGAGACTATTCAAAGAGAAGGCTCCAACTTTCTGGAGTATGCAGAGGCTCTAGCCTTCTGGAATATGTAGTGGGTATGACAAAGGCTGGCATTGGACTAATGATAGTAGATCAACATGGGACAGCAAGGTAACCCTTTGTTATTGGGTAATGCCTTAGGAGACCACCCACAGTCCCCAGTATCAAATTTGGTTCAATCATTGCTTGTTACCATTGCAGAAACCCATCATAGAACAATTAAAAGACTTAAGACCTATTTTTAAAAACCATACTGCTCTGGATATGATCCAGGACAGAACAGCTTCAGTAGATAAAATAAAAAAATTCAGAAGAGACCATAAAATGAGTATTTGGGCAGACTTATATAAATGATCAAGACCAAAGCTAAAACTATGAATAAACAACACTATAATTGAAGGTTTATTGGACACAGGCATAAATGTAACAATAATTTTATCAAAATTTTGGTATCCAGATTGGCCTCTTCAGCTTCTAGGGATTGGAACTTTATCTCAGGAAAAATAATGTACAAGGTGGGTCGAGTGTATATGGCCAGAAGATCAGAAAGGAAAATTAAAGCCATATGTGGCAAACAACAATAAATTTATTGGGACATGATCAGAATCAAACCATAAAATAAAGAATGCTTCTAGGAGAAATGGTGAAAGAGTTTATCAGTAGCAGTTATAGAAAGTCCAAAGCACATGAATTATGAGCCAGGGGCTGTGGAGCCCCCAGCTGGAGCACACCCTCTGAATAAATGAGACAACTGAATAGCTTGATCTGTTTGGGAGGTACCCAGGCTGTGGGACCTGGACCTGTCCTTAGTGCATGAGCTGGCTGTTTGGAACCTGGGGCTTACATAGGGACACTTTGCTCAGCCTGGAAGGAGGGGACTGGACCTGCTTGTACTGAATCCACCTGGTTTAAATGAATCCCCAGGGGAGGATTGGCCCTGGAGGAGATGGAAATGGAGGGGAGGGGATGGGGGAAGGTGGGGCGGGGGCAGGAGGGGAGAGGACAGGGGAACCCATGGCTGATGTGTAAAACACAAATATAATAAATAAAAAAAAAGGAAAAAAAAGTCCAGGTTGTATCTAAGCATGTTTCAATATCTTTCAAAGGTACCAACATATCTACCTATTAAATGGTCAACCTATAAGCCCAAATGGGTGGGACAATGGTCTTTGACATCAGAAATGTTATAGGCACTGGAACAGCTGGTACAGAAGGTGCTAAAATCTCAACATATTGAAAAACTGACCAGTCCTTGAAATTCTCCTACATTTGTTAGTAAAAAGGAATCTGGAAAATTGAGAATTGTAATAGTTCTGAGCTGTAAATAAGGTGATCCAGTCAGTGGGCTCTTCACATCCAGGGATTCCTTTGCCCTCTCTATTACTTAAGGGATGGTCTATTATACTGATTGTTTTTTTCTACCCCTTTACAAGAACAGGTTAGAGAAAAATTGGCCTTCACAATGCCTACTTATAATTTCCAGCCTGTTAAAGGTACCATAGGAAAGTTCTACTACAAGGAGTGCTAAACAGCCTCACCTTGTGTCAATATTTCATACAATAGCTATTAGAAATAATTTATAAACAATTTCCTCAATCTATAATTTGCCAGTATGTGGATGATACCTTACTGATTGATTCATACACCCATACTTTAGGAAAAATGTTTGATGAAGTAAAGAAAATTTTGCTTGCTGGTGATTAAAAATTACTCTTAAAAAATACAGAGAGGAGATTCTATTAATTCCATAGGATATAAGATAGCTTAATGAAATATTCAACCATAGAAAGTACAAATCAGGAGAGATCAATTATAAACTCAATGATTTTCAAAAATTGCTAGGTGCTGTGGGATGTTCTGTATGTCAAATGTGTTGCTCTGATTGGTTAAAATAAATAAAGTGCTGATTGGCCAGTAGCCAGGCAGGAAGCATAGGGTAGGCTGGACAAGGAAGAGGAGAAGGCGGGGAAGTGAAGGCTGAGGGGAGACGCTGCCAGCCACCGCCATGAGAGAAAAGACATAAGGTACTGGTAAGCCACGAGCCATGTGGTAAAGTATAAATTAATAGAAATGGGCTAAATATAAGAGTAAGAGCTAGACAATGGTAGGCCTGAGCTAATGGCCAAGCAGTTTAAATAATGTAAGTGTCTGTATGATTACTTTATACATGGGTTGTGGGACCGCGGGGGCTTGGTTGAAACTGGAGAGAAGCTCTCCAACTACAAATGGTGTCCAACATGTTGGCAAGAGTTTCTACCTAAAAGTTAGTGGCAGCCTGCTGGTTTGAGCTACTATGGCGGATTCCTGGCATGTGCATCTGACCTGCAGTGTGGTGGGAATGAGGAGTCTACAAGTGGCACTTTACTCTGCTGCATGGTAGATTTAGCCTTTGCTAGTTAAAAAAAAAAAGGTTTCTGGGCTATGCACTGCTTTGGTAGAACTGCTTCTGATACTTGATGGTACACATGGCTCCAGACCCAGAGCTGGCGGTAAACTGTACCACCACCATGTTGGGAAGCTGAGGTGGGTGGAGCCAGCAGCCACAGTGGTGTTTCAGTCTTACAAAGATAGATATTACACAAAGAATCTGCTTTGTCTTGTCTTTGGGATTTTTAACTGCAGAAAAAGATTTGATGATAAAAGCTGTTGAGTTAAACAAATGTATAAATTTTAAAGGTACCTTGACTTCAAAATTTGTATATAAGGATGTGTTGCTTTGGAAAAGAGTCTCTGCTTTTGTTTCTACAGAAAGCCAGAGGCTATGGGTTTGTTCCAGATTAAGATACATCAGGTATGATCAGCCAAGACCACCTGAAAGGTCTCTGGTGACACAATGGCCCAGAGGATCCAACATCCAGAATGGTTTCAAGGCAACTGGCTCAGAGGTTTACCCTTATGGACTACTCCATACTCCTAAAATTTTCTTTATGTCCCCATAAGATACAGCACTCCCCTCCAGCAGGAAGTAGTAAGAAAAACTATGCCCAAATTCCCAGCTGGCTTTGGAGATGGAATTGGCTCACTCCTTCTCTAAACCCAAGCACATTGTTAAAAGAAAAGGTTAAAATATTCTTGTGTCCCAAATCAGAAGAGCCCTCTGGTGTGGGACAGAGAAAAACCAATATTTTATTTAAAACAGGTTGATTATAAATGAGATCTCTTTCTAAAGAAGAAAAGGGGATATGATATAGATATAACAGGATAAAAGGGTAGATTAAGGAACTTACTTCTAAAGAGCAACAACTTGTTTGAAATGGTTTACATTGGTATAGATTTTAGTCTATTGATACAAACTTAAAGTTAATTTTGTTATACTGTGTGTATATTTCTACTCTTGTTTAAGGTATTATGTTTCTATAGCTCATTTTAAATTGTAATGGATAATTAAAAATAGATTAATAATTAGTCATCTATGATAATCACACTCATAGCCATGTTAGTTAAGTCTTCTAGGTATACATAGAGATATTTCAGATAGATTGGTAATCTTCAAATACTTCAAAGACATTCAGAATATGGCATTTAAAATATTTTTAAAATTTAGACTTTCTGGACAGTGAGACATGTCTGCTCTGGGCAACACCAATTTACTTCAGAGAGGAGGATGGGCATTGACGACACTTCATATCTTATCTTCACCTTGGAAAAAATAGCCATTTGGGCAAGAAACTGTTCTTGCCTGGACTGCTTGATCAACTGGACATGCAGGACCCATAGAAAGGTGACCACTAAACTTTGCTTGACAAAATGGCCCTTCAGATTCCTGCTTCGCAGAGGAAACTGCCAGACATTCTACAGGACACTGAGAGAAGTGACTGAGAGACTCTAGCCCTGTGGGCTGAAGACAAATGCCCCAACTTTACAAAGGAACATTAGGTGACTGTCCAGGCTGCCAGCTGTCTCTGTCTACCCTGCAAGACTCCTGAAAGTTGCTTGCATCCTTCTCCTGGTTCTCAGATAATATTATATCCTTCTGAGGTCTTTGATGTGGTTGAAGACTAGATAGTTATAATTTCCTCAGTTATGATAAAAGAAAGTTAGATATAGAACCTTAGACTCACAAATATAAGATAGATAGTATGTCTTCTTTAATATTGTAACTATAATTCTTGCTTGATAATTGTTTTGTTATATGTAATTGTACTATTTAAAAGTTAAAACTTTGCTTTAAAAAAAAAAGAAAAGGGGAAGCACTGCAGGATGTTCTGTATGTCAAATGTGTTGCTCTGATTGGTTAAAATAAATAAAGTGCTGATTGGCCAGTAGCCAGGCAGGAAGCATAGGGTAGGCTGAACAAGGAAGAGGAGAAGGCGGGGAAGTGAAGGCTGAGGGGAGACGTTGCCAGCCACCGCCATGAGAGAAAAGACATAAGGTACTGGTAAGCCACGAGCCATGTGGTAAAGTATAAATTAATAGAAATGGGCTAAATATAAGAATAAGAGCTAGACAATGGTAGGCCTGAGCTAATGGCCAAGCAGTTTAAATACTGTATGATTATTTTATACATGGGTTGTGGGACTCCGGGGGCTTGGTGGAACCTGGAGAGAAGCTCTCCAACTACAGCTAGGAGATTTTAACTGGCAAAGTCCCATACATGATTTAACTACTCAAGATCCAAGTAATTTATGTCAAACCTTACGTGGTAATAAGGACTTAAATAGTCCAAGAAAACTGTCAGCTGAGGCTGAGAGAGAATTGGTTCTGTCAGAAAATAAATTACAGGATGCACATGTGCATCACTTTGATGCAGATCTTGATTGAATGCTGGTCAGACTACCTTTTATGCATTCTCCCACAGGAATTCTTATGCTGAGTGAAGAAAATATCTTAGAATGGATATTTTTTATGACACAAATAGAATATAAAATTAAATATCTATTTATAAAAGGTTTCTTATTTGATTCTGAAAGGAAAATGGAGACTTCATCAATTAGCAACAATAGACCCAACTATGGCTGAAATTTCCACATTGAGGGCAGAAAATTAGCATTAGCAAAGAACTTGCAATGATTTTTTTTGGGAGAGATTAGCAAGAAATTTCCCCAATTCAAGAGACTTCAGTTCATAAAAAAGAACTAATTGGATTATTCCTCATATTGTATAAGGAACACCAATTTTTGGAGCCCCTACATTTTATATTGATGCAAATAAATCAGGAAATTCACAGTACAAATCAGGGAAATTAGTAAATTGTCTCAAAGCCCTAATTATTCAGTTAAAAAAACAACAACAAAATTATAGGCTACTTTCCTAGTATCATTACATTTTCCAGAACCTCTTAATATAATTACTGACTCTCAGTATGTAGAATATCAAAGCTGCTGAACTTATTTCAGATAATTCAAAATTAACTTTGTTATTTACTCATTTACAAGAAATAATCAGAAATAAAAATTACCCCTCATATATAATACATATCAGATCCCATACAGACACACCAGGCCCTCTAGCACTAGGTAATAATGAATCAATAAAGCATTGGTATGAAATGTTCTAGAAGCCTCAGAATTTCATAAGAAACACCAGCTGGGCATTGGTGGCGCACGCCTTTAATCCCAGCACTCAGGAGGCAGAGCCAGGTGGATCTCTGTGAATTCAAGGCCAGCCTGGTCTACAGAGTGAGTTCCAGGAAAGGCGTAAAGCTACACAGAGAAACCCTGTCTTGAAAAACCAAAAAAGAAAAAAAAAATGGAAAAAAAAAGAAACACTATGTGAATAGCAAATGTTTAAAGAAAGATTTTTCTATCATTTGGCAACTAGTCAAGGAAATTATAAAGAAATGTTCTATTATTCCTTGTATAACCACTACTTGTAGGAAGTAACCCAAAAAGTATTCAAGGAAATGAAATTTGGCAAATGGATATGTTCAAATCATTTTGCAGTTTGGAAAATTATAGTATATGTATCATACCATAGATACTTACTCAGGACTTTAATGAGCAACTTCTTTAAGTTCTAAAAAGGCTGATCCTATAATTATACGTTTATTAGAAGTTATGGCCAGTATGGGAATACCTATACAAATTAAGACTGACAATGTTCCAGTAAATGTCTCTAGTAAAATGAAACAGTTTTTATGCATATTACAACATAAAGCACAGTCTAACTATGCCACACAATCCTACATGACAAGAAGTTATAGAAAGATCTAATCACACTTTAAAAGATATGCTTAATAAAAAGAAAAGGGTAATAAATAACCCCCCACAGAGATAGATTACACAGTACTTTGTTAAGTTTAAAATTTTTAAATGCTAATGAGAAAGGAACACCAGCTTCAGAGAAACACTGGATAGTAGAAAAAATTGCTGAATTAAATAAGCCTGTATATTTTAAAGATATGTTGACTTCCGAATTGAAACCAGTATATGTGTTATGTTGGGTAAGAGATTTTGCTTTTATTTCCATGGGGTGGTGGGGTGGGGTGGTGGTGAACTATGGATACCCTTAAGATTGATAAAGATTTGATTAAAACAGGAGAGATCTCTTGATTAGGAGAAGTGATAGTTCCTGGTCATACAATCCAAACTAACTTATAAGACTAACAAATACCTGTAATTTGATCAAGTCTGAAAAAAAATTATCAAAATATAATACCTTTTCTGTTGCCAAAAACCATTTTGCGTTAACAAAGATATAATCTGCCAGAAAAGGAACTCTCAAAAGTTAGTCTTAGGGTAGCATTTTGTTTTTATCTTTCCAGGAGAATAAAAGCATTCCAAAAGGAATCTAAAGAGCACTGGAAAAAAATAGACATCTGAAGAAGAAGGATGAATCATCTAGAGAAAATGTCCCAAGAAAAAGAGAAATTTGGCCTAATGGTATTTAGCCCACTTCCAACTGAGTAGAATTTCATAAATTGTCCCAAATGCTTGTTATTGCTGCTCTGTACAAACATAAAGGGTTAATGGTCTTTTTTTTTTTTTTTTTTTTTGGTCCCAATCCAATCAAAAATTAAAGCTGGGTTTGGAGTTGGAGCATGGCTCTCTTTTCCCCTAAACCCAAGCATGCTTGTTAAAAAAAAAAAAAATCCAAAATCTCTGTTTCACGGCAGAAAAGCCACCTGGTATGGGACAGAAGAAAATCAAAATTAAAGGACTGTTCTATTTCTTGAGGTGTAAATATTATTTCAAAATATATAAAGTAACTATATATCAATATATAAACTTTCTGCCATGATATTAATCATCATATAGAGTACTCACTACTTTTAGAAAAAAGCTTCATTTAACTTCCTGTATGTGATTTTGGGGTTGAATCTGAAATAGGTAACTAGAATTGTTTGTGTACTCTGAATGTTTTAATAGATTGTGGTCATTTAACTTCTCAGAAATCTGCTACATATGACATTTAAAATGTTTAAGTTTTCTGCAGTGAACTGTAACCATTCCTGACAGTGATATTTGAGGTCTCCAAGAAGATGATTGGGCCCTGCAATGAGGAATCCATCTGGATTATGGTATTGCCACTAAGCAGACAAGTATCACCCAAAGTTCAGTTTCAGAATACAAACTGCTCAGGACAAGTTCAAAGTGGTAAGCTAAGGTCGTCCAGCCTCATAAACTACTCTAGCCAGGATTTTAGGTAAAATCTGAACTTTCCCATCACTGGATAAAAAATATACAGCTAGCTCTCCCAAAACTTGACCATTATCCCAAATTTCTCAGGGTCCCCTAAGATACTGTAGCCCCCAGATATGGGAAGTAATTTTAAGAACGTGGTGCCCACATTCCTGAGAAGTAGAGTGGCTTGTTTTTTGGTCATTTGATGGGTTATAGATGTTTGTCATTGTTTAGGGTGTTAGTTGCAAATTGTTATTGGTCATGGTCAGAAAGGAAACTAAACAAAGAAGGTTAGATTAAGGGACTTCTTTCTTTCTTTTTCTTTTCTCTATCCTTCTCTTTTATCTTGAATAAAAGGGGGTGAGGACATAGGAATGACTGAATAAAAAGGTAGATTATTGAATCTACTTTTAAACTAAAAAGCAACTACTAGTCTCAAATATTTTACATTGTTATTTTTTGTATATTGATAAATTGAAGGTTTGTTAGAACATAATGTATATATGTTTCTACTATTGTTAGAGGTATTGTACCTATAGAGCTCATCTAAAAAATGTAGTGTAAAATTCTAATCCTTGAAAGCCATTATTATAAACTGTTTAGGAAATGCAGGTTAACAGTTAGTCATTAGTAACAATCAAACTTGTAGTCATGTTAGGTATGTTTTCAAGGTTAAACAGAGATACACTGTAGATAGATAAATGATCTTCAAACATTTCAGAGATCTACAGAATATGGCATTAAACATGTTTTAATGACATAAAGCTTTACATGACAGTGAGATAATTCTGCTCCTGACAGAACCAATCTACTTCAGAGAAGATGATGAATATTGAAAAACTTCCACCCTAAGAGGGATGCATGGATCACCCCGGGAAGGAGAAATAGATGAGATCTCCTGGGTAAACTGGGGGCAATAGAGGGGAGAGGATGAGGGATAGGAACATGAGCAAATGGGGTGGTCGAGCTGGGATAGGGATGGAGTAGTAGAGCAATTAAAGAGATATCTTTATAGAGGGAGACAGTGTAGGGTTAGGGAGAAACCTAGTGTTAGGGAAATTCCCAGGAATCCACAAGGGTGACCCCAGCTAAGACTACTAGCAATAATGGAGAGGGTGTCTGAACTGGCCTTCCCCTGTAATCAGATTGATGACTACTCTGTCATCATAGAGCCTTCATCCAGTAACTGATGGAAGCAGATACAGTGATCCACAGCCAAGCACCAGCCTGAGCTCCAGGAGTCCAGTCAAGAGAGAAAGGAGGGATTCTATGAGCAAGGGCTGGGGGACAGTGAAGATCATGATAGGGGAAATCTAAAGAGACAACTGAATCAAGTTCAAAGGAACTGATGAACTCTGTACTGAAACCTATAAAACCTGCATGGGACCGAACTAGGCCCTCTGCATGTGGCAGACAGTTGCATAGCTTGGTCTGTTGGAAGGGCCCCTGTCAGTGGGATCAGGATCTATCCCTGGTACATGAGCTGGCTTTTTGGAGCCTATTCCCTATGGTGGGATGTCTTGCTCAGCCTTGATGCAAGAGGGAGGGGCTAGGTCCTGCCTCAGTTTAAAATACCAGGCTTTGTTGACTCCCAATGGGAGGCCTTACCCTTCTGGAGGAGGGTATGGGGGGGGGGGGGAGTGGGAAGAGGGATGGGAGGGGGATCTGTGGTTGGTATGTAAAAATGAATAAAAATTTGCCAAGTACAAATGGACTGGGCATCATAAAAATAATTCTTACTTGACAATTGTTCTTATTGCATACAGCTTTAATGTATTAGAGTTAAAAACTTCCTTTTTTATTTAGACAATATCTGATAATTGTTCTTATTGTATATAGTTTCACTATGTTAGAGTTAAAGACCTTTCCTTTTTATTTAGACAATACTTGATAATTGTTCTTAATATATATAATATGTAATTATATATACATATGTATAAAGTTGTACTATATTAGAGTTGAAAAAAATTATTTTTATTTAGATAAAAAATGGAAAATGTTGCAGGATGTTTGATCTCATTGTGATACCTCAAGACATAAAATTAACCTTAAATTAGAGGGCAGAGCCTGCTTCTAGTTGACAATAATCAGCCATAGCACATACAGAGGACCCAACATATGGATAGAGAGGCACAGGAAGGAATAGAGAGGGACCTAGATAGTGGCAGACTTTTGAACTCCCTTTTTGGTCTAAGAAGTGTGGAGAGAAGGCCAGCTGGTCACCCCTCTGCTGCTTCTTTGATCTATCAGATTTTTACCCCAATATTTGCCTCTCAAGTATTTATTGTTAATAGAATACCATAGATAAAAACAACATGTGTTTTGGGCTAACCAATTGGAATTAGATAATCTATCAAGGGGTTCATTCCTGGAAAACACTGTTTCTGCCTCCCCAGCAGCCACTGAAGCATATTTGATACCCAAATGACAGAGAGAACACACATCTCTGTAATTATCAGTCATATTTCTCTGGAAAGCAGGATCATGTCACAGATGAGAGCAAAGAAACTGAGTTTGGTTGACTCCTTATCTGAGCAGTCTGGTCAATGAAATTTTTAAGGCACACTTTTGTTAATCTAGTTAAGAGGGATGAAAGGATGATATTGACTTGTATTCAGCAGCAGCCATTAGATCTAGTTGTTTCATTGTGCTTTTCAGATCTTCTTCAGCACTGCTGACTCATGTCTTCTTAATAGATTAATAGAGAGGCACATCAAGCTGTCTTTGCCTTCCAAATTCTTGCTTTGTAAGAGACTGTATTAGGTTCACATGAGGTTAAAAATGCTATTATACTCTTGTATGACTATAAGATTTTTATATTTACTGATTCTAACTAGTACTACTCTTACTCTGTAATGTACCTGAGCTGTATTTGCTGCTCTCACAGTTTATAATGCCTATTAAGTCTTTAATTTGATAATATGGTTATCTAGACTATTAATTAGCTCCACAATATTTGTTCATATTTAGAAATTAGGAAAAACACAATAAGAATAGAGAGAAACACATTAGGTCTCCAGATAATGGAATTCACTGATGAAAATATTTAAAATATTCACATGTGCCTAGAAAGTACACTACAAGGTAAGAACTTAAAGAGAAGTCTGAACAATGTTTTAAAAGTTCAGATTTTTGAGACCGAAAAGTAAATGAATGGAAGGAAAAATGGGATAGTTGCAAAAAATCTGGAACCATCTTGGTACATACAGAAAGCCAAGGAAACAGAGAAGGAAGTAGACAGCACCACATGCATAGGACTAAGGGCCAGAGCAGAGGACATAGCTCGCTTATTTGACTTCTGTCCTCTTCTCCAAGGCCATGAGTCCAGCAATCCCAGCTCTCACTGATGAAACTCATTGATCTCATCTATACAAGCGCCCTTCAGTAGAGATTAAGAGCACTGGCTACTCTTGCAGAGGACCTGCATTCCGCTCCCAACATCAATATGGTGGCTCCCAGCAGTCTGTAATTCCAGTTCCAGGGCATCCAACACCTTCATCTGACCTATAAGGACACCAAACATGACTGTGGTGCACAGACATGTACACTTATAAAACAAAAATCAAATAATTGAAAAAAAGGTGCTTTACAGTCATTCTCTGGTTGTCTACTTCTTACTTTCCATCCTTCTTTCCAGGGACAGACATTTGGCACTACAACCCCAATCTACGAACTCCATTCTAACTTTGAGACCTGGAGAAAATGTTATTCTGTTTTGCAGGCAACTCTGCTAGAACTGAAGGCTCTCTTGGGAGAACTAAGCCCCAATCTGCCTCTACAACTTTAGGTTATCTTTTTCTCTTGCTTTTCTGTCTCATTTACTCCTAGGTAACTATAAGCATATTTTAAGTGTGTTGTTTGTATTTGCTAGGTGTTCTCAGGCATGTAATAAATTCTTTTTTTTTTCTAGCCTACTTTCTGAAACTACAATTTTGGTTTTTAATTTAGTTGGGCAAATGTATACAGAATAATTTGAAGGGCTCTGTGGGCACTACACACATGGCTTGCATGTGAGTCTCTAGTAATGTCCATAGCCTCTTCTTACCCTGACTTATTTTTTTAACTACTTCTCTTTCCATAGCTCCTGTTAGTTGCCTTCATTACCAGTTAAGTAAATGCAAGAATAAATTTCAAACTGTTTTCAATATTTTAAAGGAGCTATTTTAACCCAAATTTACTTATGTTTTAGCAGAAATATTATATTATATTATAAAACATGAGGACTCCAACATAGCCAGCATGTAGCTTACACTGAGTAAAGAGAAATTAGAGGTCATTTTCTAACAGCTAAGACTGGAAAAGAAAACAGCCTGTCCCCCGGTGACCCTGAGTAGCTGGCAAATGGATGAGTTACAAAGTACATGCAGAGGAGATACAAACCCCAGAGGGCTCAGGGCTCCTTCTTGATGTCTCTATCCGTATTGTTGAGCAGAGTTGACTGAAGGAATGCCTCAGACTGATTAATGCCTTTGAGAGAGCAAGTCAACCCGTGGGTGCAATTTTCCATTTTAAACCCAGCATTTTATTTCCTGTTTAATTCAAAATCCTCAAGAACTGATTCATCCTTACAGTCAGTTGTTTTGCAAGCCCAGTGATTTTTGGAAGTTTGGCTTCAGCAGTGAAGGTTAAAATATGGGAAGGAAATGCAGATTGAAGATGAATACACTGTGCGACTTGAGAAAACTGCTGAACATCTCATGCAGAGTCTGAGTTAGTATTTTATTTTTGTCTACATTTGCATTAGTGTCTGTTGCATAACCAACTGCAGAAGATACATTGTTGATATCTGAGAGGCTGTCAGCAGTTTTGAATGGAGCCAAATTTTTCTAAATGCGATGTAGTCAGTAAAATAAACTTTCTGATACAGGCAAGTCTGGATTGTGGTGTTCATTTGCTGTAACTAGTGCATGATAAACGCAAAAGAGAATCCTCTAGCCACCATGGCCTCAACATTCCTCTGACATGCCTGCTGTTGTGTATACTCACCTGTGTCCATCAATGTGAGAGTGTGTTGAATAATCTTGATTGTCAACTTGATGAAGTTTAGAATTACCAGAGAAACTAATCTCACCATGTCTATGAGGGATTACCTAAATTGAGTTGACCAAAGTGGGAAGATCCACCCTAAATGTGGGCAATGCTATTCTGTAGGCTGGGGTCCCAGACTGAACAAAGAGGAGAGAGTGCACACCAGCACTTATTGCTCTCTGACTGTGGATGAAGCATGATCAGCTGCCTCCTGCTCCTGTAGGCAATGCTTTCCCCAGCATGACAGATAACAGTCCTCTTGAGTCTTGAGCCAAAATAAATCCCCTTTTCTTTAATTTGCTTCTTGTTGGATGTTTTGTTACAGCAACAAGACAAGGAACTAATACAGAGAGTCTCTGTCATTCTAGAGTATGAGCCTGTCGGCTACTAAATTTTGGTTTCCATTTCTTCTGCCACCTGTGGCCTTTGAGATGGGAAGTGTATCAGGATGACAGAGTAGTATCTTACAGAAGCAATGGTCATTTAGTGTGCCCCTCCCTCACTCAAAAGTTTTTCAAGTAGAGGACTTGTTTAGCTTTATCATTAGGGTTTGCCATTTTCTTCTGTCTCTTCTTCGTTTTGTTCCTGTTCTTCCCTTTCTCCATCATTTCTGTGCCCCATATCCTTTCTCTGCTTTCTTCCTTTTGTTTTCTCTTAGTCATACGTAACTCAAGCCAAGCCCCAGCTTTATACAACATGAATATTTTTCATAAAGTTTTGGGCTTGGGCCAAATTTTCTGGGGACTTAGTACTGTTCTTATCTTCCCATTACTTCCTGTCTCCTTTGTGATCCCCTTTTTAAAAACTCACTTAGCCCCATCCTCTTTTTGTCTAAATTTGTTACTCTTGATTAGGCTACACAGGCATCACATTTTCACTCTCACAATGGAAGATACAATTTAAAATAATTATAAAACTTTGCATAGAAACTGTTAAGATGGTAGGTCTGATTTCTCTAGTTCACTTGTAGGCAATGTCAAATTTTAAATTTATTATTTAAAGTCTTCTTTTATAGTTAGAGCTCAGTGGCACAGTGCTTGCCAAACATGCATGAGCTCATGGGTTTAATTTTCAACGCTAAAAACCTGATATGAAACACCCAAGGTCTGGCTTAGAATAAACATTCTATACATGCTTCATGGGTAGGCACCAGGAGCATTTGCTTTAAAGTAGATTTGGCCAGTTCTAATAAAGTCATTTCTACCCACTTCGTGCCTAAACCTTGCATTTCATATGTCTATTCTGTGGAATAAAACCAACATTGCCTTCCAAGTATTCAGATTTCTTTAAGATGTTTGTTCACTGCCCCTCTTTATATCCTAATCAGATTTGCTTCATTGGAAAACCACACTCGTAGCAGAGAATGACATGTTTCCACTCTCCAGTTATGACTAACCAGTTTCCCTGCTCTCATGACTTCATCTTTAGCCATAATTTTATGAAGTCAGTTGTTTTGGTTTCTGGTGTTGTAGTCTGTTAGATGAATTCCTTATTCCATGGTTTTACCAATCCATCCATCTTTTTGCCTGAAAACAATACCACACTGGAGACATGTTTTCCATTTTCTATGGTAAATCATCTTGAGTTACACTGTCCATAGTCATAGAGTTTGATTTTGACAGAATTTTGACATACAAAATAATGAGACCACTTTAGATTATGTGACAAGCCATTTTGAGGCTAGCACGTTGTTTCTTAACTGACATGGCTGAATGTTCTGCTGCTGAACTGTGTGAAGGTGGAACGAAGTCAGTTGTCTGACAGCTGTTCCTCTCCCTCTCTGTGCTGCTTCCTGCCTTCCTAACTCTCACATTCTATGCTGATGCCAAGTCTTTAGTGGCTGACATCATCACTGCTTAGATCCCACCTCACAGGAGGAGACTGTCTCCAGTCAGCCTCTCTGACACCTTCCTCCACACACTGCTATCCTGCCCTGCCTGCCTTTGAGTTCCTTCCTTGCTAAGTAGTTTTAGTACTTTACTCAGTCAGAATTGGGACCAGCACTAGCCCTGAAGGTCTAATAAAAACATGAATCTCATTTGGACTCTTACTCCAGGACAGATAGTTTCTCAAGTTGATAATTATGAAAAAAAAGGAATATTGATAGTTGATATTATGAATAAGTGAATACTGATAGTTGATATTAGGAAAAGGGGAATGGCATATGAGCTCCAAGAAAGTGTTTATTGTGGATATCTTCCTGTTAATTTTTAAAAAATGTAAACATTTCTTCAGGACAAAATCTGTCTTAATCTAATTAATTAATCTAAACCATGCTTGCTTTATTTTCTAAAACTTAGGCTCAATTACTCTAATCTATAATCGGCTCTTTTCCAACCAGAGAGGTGTTTCCATTCTTCAGTTGCTCTTATTTCTAATATGTCCCCCTGTTGTGTAAAATTGCTGTAAAACTTCCATCTTTCCACCAACGATCTTATTTTCTGTGATTTTTAAAACACCTTCTTTAGCTATCCCAACCCATGATCTTCTATTTTGATAGTAATCTACAAGTGATTTTGTAGTTTATAAACACTCTTCATTTCTGTTTGTGTTTTGTGTACTTACATGCTAGCCTCACAAATTGCTACTTGTCTTTATTCTTTTCAGGCTTCTGTGTAACATGCTATTGTATTCACCTCCAAACCTGGATTTACAACACCATAGAGAGGTGAAGCAAAGGAAGCGATGACGGGCTGAAATACAGTAAGTAGCCTACTCAAAAGTTCTGGAATGGAAAGGGTAGAGCACAAAGACTAGAAAAAATACCTAATTTTTTAATGTCTAGAGTAGATGATGTTACATACTCACAAGCATTAAGAGTTTTCAGAAAACATGACATTACCTAATAAGTGAAATAATTGGATAGTGGCCAATATGCAGTAACTCTCAAATGGAAAGTTTGCAATAACTAATTTAAAGACAACTGATGAACTTGAAGAAAAAAGGGAGAAATTGTTCAATACTTTGTCAGAGCAACTTAACAAAGATATGGAAGCAACTAAAAGTACCAAGTAGGGGCTGGAGAGATGGTTCAGTGAGTAAGGTATAAGGACCTGAGATTTCTACAACCACAGGAATGCCAGACACTGGTGATATTTTATTTGTACTGAAATGTGGTGATACTTTATTTGTATGTTAATAAATAAAGCATGCCTGGAGATCCAGGGAGGAAAGGCCAGCCATTTTTCAGTAAACATAGAAGTTAGACAATGGTAGCACACACCCTTAATCTGATCACTTGGCAGGCAGGGTCTCTGTGTGTTCAAGGACACACTAGGAATAGCCAATCATGGTGACACACACCTTTAATCCCAGTACCAACCATAGAGTCCTGGAGGTCTGTACAGACAGGCAGTGACAAGGAAGTGAAGTAGCTGGGCTGAGAGCCAGTGAGAGGACAGAACAGCAAGACAGTAAAGGCACAGGTAAATAGGAAGTAACTCACCTTTGGATAGCTGCAGAGCTGGAGAGGTAAGGTTGGTGTCTATCACTATTTCCCTGATCTCTAAGGCTTTCACCCTTATATTTGGCTCTGCGTTTATTATTTAATAAGATCATTTAGAAATTTGGTTATAAGACACAGTGGAGCTTTTCTATAATCCCAGCTCGGAGTGTGGAGATGGAAGCTGGTGAGTCCCAGGAGGTTGCTAGCCAACCAGTCTATCTGAAGCAAATTTAGATAATAAACCCTCTCTCAAAAATATAAGGTGTAGAGTGATAGAGAAGGAAGCCTCAAATCAACCTCTGACTTCTACATGAACATGCACACACATTACATGTGCAATCACACAGTATATTGCCTATACGCAAAACTCAAATAACTTAAAAATATATTCTATTTAATATTCCTAAGTGCACATACTTTGTTTGGATCTAATCTATCCTTCATTTACATCTCTTCAATTTCTTCTCTAATCCCTCGCTTTTCCCTCCCAACTTAATGCTTCCTCTTCCTTTTTAAATGTAATACCTTCTGGCCTGTTTGTTGATGCCCTTGTGTGGTGTGTGTGTGTGTGTGTGTGTGTGTGTGTGTGTGTGTGTGTGTACAAGTATGGGTCTATCTACTGGAGCATAGGTAGCTGCTTAGGTCTTAAATCCCCAAAGAAAAGTGTCTCTCCTTTCGCAGAATCCACCAACTGCCAAATAGCTAATCAGATAGGGGTCAGACTTCATGAGCCCCTTCCCCTACCACAATGGGGTTTTGGCTGATATGATCTTGTACATACAATCCCAGCCACTCTGAGTTCACGGGCACTGCATTTTGATGGCTAACAAATTCTGTTTTGTTGCAGACAGCCACTGCTTCTGGCTCTAAAAATCTTTCCATCTCCTCTTTTGTAGTGATGCCTGAGTTTGAGAGGAGGGTGCATGATGTAAATATTCAACTTGTTTTTATTCTCTGTGTTAATCACCATCTACTGCAAAAAGAAACTTCTCTGATGAAGGCTGAAAGACACATAACCTATGTATAAAAGAACTCTGGGGGCAGTTTATTACTATGTCCTTCTGGCGGAATAACAGTACTAGGTTTTCTTCTAGGGTCTATGATCTATGTTATATTTTAGGAATAGTCTGCAGTTGTATGTCTCCACTGCTGTGGGATGTTCTATATGTCAAATGTGTTGCTCTGATTGGTTAAAATAAATAAAGTGATGATTGGCCAGTAGACAGGCAGGAAGGATAGGGTAGGCAGGACAAGGAGGAGGAGAATGCTGGGAAGTGAAGGCTGGAGGAGAGACACTGCCAACCACCGCCATGACAGGGAAGATACTGGTAAGCCACAAACAAAGTGGCAAAGTATAGATTAATAGAAATGGGTTAATTTAAGATAGAAGAAGTAGATAACAAGAAGCCTGCCATGGCCATACAGTTTGTAAACAATGTAATTTTCTGTGTGTTTACTTGGTTGGTTCTGAGTGTCTATGGGCCTGGCAGGTGAGAGAGATTTGTCCTGACTGTGGGCCAGGCAGGAAAACTCTAACTACACTCCACATGACATTTTTCAAAAGTAATTCAGTGTTAGTTATCATTCTCCATACTTCTCTTCTCTCCTGCCTTCTCCAGCCCATTGGGTTATATGTTTTCTTGGTGCTTAGATTTTTGAATTGTTTGTACATTTTAGATATTAACCCTTCAGTAGACATGTCAGAAAAATCTTTTTTTTTTTTTTTTTTTGGTTTTTTGAGACAGTTTCTCTGTGTAGTTCTGGTACCTGTCCTGGATATCGGTCTATAGACCAGGCTGGCCTTGAACTCACAGAGATCCACCTAGCTCTGCCTCCCAAGTGCTGGGATTAAAGGCATGTGCCACTACTGCCCAGCCCAGTCAGAAGATCTTGAGCTGAAAAATTCACCAAGAGGATTTGAAAATACAATAAAAGGCATTCATCGTAGGATAGATCAACCAGAAGACAAAATCACACAGCAGGAAGACAGGCTATCTGAAAATTCAGTTTGAAGAGACAAAAAAGAATAAGGAAGAATGAATAAATCGTATGTGAGTATCAGGACAGTATTGACAGAGAAGATGTTTGGCTTATTTGTATTGAAGAAGGACTTGAGAATGCCAAAGATATAGACAGTTTGTTCAAAGAAATAACAGAAGGACACAAATATCCTGGAAACAACAAAGTCAAAGGCCATTAGTTGAATTTTACTCTCAACTAAGTCTACCCCTAGATGTTTTATGATCAAGCTCTTAATGGTCAACCCTAGAAAGAAGATTCTCAAAAGAGAAAATCTAAGTAAGATGAAAGAATGTCCAGAATTAGCTGATGGCAGAAACCATACAGGCCAGGAGAGGGTAGCATGGCTTTTCACAGAACTGAAAAAAAAAGCTTTTGACCAAGAAGGTACCAAGAAAATTGTGCTTTAGAAACAAAAATGAGCTCTAAAAAGCCTGTCACCCACATTCAGAGGTTCTAATTTGGTTCCATACAGGCTCCCCAGCTGTTAATCCAGAGTCAGTGAGCTTTCGCTCACTCGGGTCAGCTGTTTGGCTGGTTTTTGCCTATCTTGTACACTATCCTGGGTACATGCACTGGCTTTTTAGAGCCAATTCCCTATGGTGGGATGCCTTACTCAATGTTGATGCAAGGGGAAGGGGCCTAGTCCTGCCTCAACTTGGTAAACCAGCCTGTGTTGACTACCCAAGGGAGGCCTTACTCTCATGAGGAGTGAATGGGTGGTGGAATGAGGGGAGGTGGGGAGGGGACAGGAGAAGGGAAGGGAGGGAGAACAGTGGTTCGTATGTAAAATGAAAAAAATAAATAAATTAAAAATGGAAGAAATAAAGATGAGACAAAAGCATTCCCAGATAACCCAAAGCTGAGACTGTTTTTCCTGCAGACCTGACCTCAAAGAGAAGGAAAAGACTGTTAATGAGAAAGAAGACGGAGTGCAGCAGTCAAAATCTCACTGGGAAGAGCAGCTGCAGGCAGATTTGTGGTGCACTGCTCCACTACTGCCAGCTGGGCATTCGGTAAAACAGCATCTACATAAAGATGCTAGGAACAAATTTCAGAGGGACAGAATCAAATATCAAGCACTATGTGGGGAATGAAAAGCAAATGTACTTTCATATTTTTATAACCTCTCCTGTTCTCCCCCTTTATTAATAATATATATCATACAAAGTGCTGATCATTTCAAAGGACTTCCTTTATTCAAAGATGCATTCTTTGTTTCTTCTTAGTAAGCTTCAGAATCCACAAAACGAATGTCCATAGTAAAGAAAAACAAAACAAGTAACAGACAAAGCATTATTGGAGCTAATCAGGTGCAAAGGATAAAACAGAAGAACAACACCCATACTAGACAAGAAATGAAATGGTTGCATCAAACCTCACTGAGGGATAGCTCTCTTGAGTTCAAATGTCCAAATTCACCAATTAAGAGGCAGTGTTCTGTGGTGGTGACACAGACTTGTAGCTCCAGTCTCTTAGACTGAGGCAGAAAGGTCATGAGTTCAAGGTCATCTAGGTGCTAATGATTTTAATACCACCTCATGTAACAAGAGATCTTGTCTTAAAAAGTACAAACAAAAAAGGCATAGAATGATTTAATTGTTTTTATTTATTTTTCCAACATAATATTTTTATTGGTTATTTGGGAGTTTTACATAATGCACCCTGATGCATTCATTTCCCAGTCCTCCTAGGCAGGTCCACTCCCTCACCTCTGTGTTCTCCTTGAAGAAAAAGAAGAAAAGCAGAAAAAAACAAAAAACAAGTCCTATTTGTGTTGCCCGTATACTCACTGGAGCATGGTCAAATTTCTAGTGGCCAGTCCCTTAAAGAAAACTGAGTCCTTACCCACCCCACCCATGCCAGAAGCCATCCGCTGTGAAGAGCTACACTTCAAGATCCCTCTCACAAATTTTAAGAGTTCTCTTTAATGGGTTCCTGTCTAGACTGATTCTTTTTTGGGTAAGTTGGGGGTGGGGTGGGGAAGCCTTCTATGTCTCTTATTCTCAAGTGTGAGTCTGAAGGAGTGACTTAACTGTTAACCAGGCAAGGCCTGTCTATGTATTGCTGAGAAGAAACTTTCTGTTTAAGGGTATGCATGGACCACAGGTGAAAGTGTGGACTAGAACGTTCATGGATGGAACCCAGGGTAAACGCATGCTTATGTCATAGATTTTATGACAAAAGCTATGAAAGGAGACCATAGAGGCTGTTAGACCACGATAAAAGATTAGTTCAGCAAAAGGAAATGAGAATTATAAAACTAAATAGCATGTACATGTATATATCTCACAAACAGACAGCATATACAGATCTCAAAACATCATATGTTTCTCCACCAGTTTGGTATAAATTTAGGCTTCAATGTATTACTTAAAAGACATTTAATAATGGTAAGAAAGAAAAATAATTTTCATAACTCCTCTTTTCATTTCATTTTTACTTTTTCTTTCTTCTACATATTTAAAATATGCCTAATATATTATTTTATATATTTAAAATGTCTTCTATTACATGAGTGTCTCATGCAAAATAATCACTTAATTTATAGCTGTAATAAATTGTATATTATTTAATGATAAAAATAATTATAATGATCATTCACAAGTGGTTTTATGTGGAGTCCAATTACATACCACTAGGTAATTACTATATTCTCTATATTCAAAATAAGGTATGGATATATGAAACATTAATTAAAATATTTCTTCTTGACTTCAGGTAAATTTTATATATCAACCAATCTAGTCTTAAAATTTCATATATATATATATATATATATATATATATATATATAATTGTTATTATGTGTTTTAATTTTATACATCAACCATGGGTTCCCCTGTCCTCCCCCCTCCTGCCCCCAACCCCACCTTCCCCTTAGCCCTTCCCCTCCATTCCCATCTCTTCCAGGACCAAGGCACCCCTGGGGATTCATTTAAACCTGGTGGATTCAGTACAGGGAGGTCCAGTCCCCTCCTTCCAGGCTGAGCATGTATCCCTGTGTAAGCCCAAGTTTCCAGTCAGCTCATGCACTAAGGACAGGTCCTGGTCCCACAGCCTGGGTACCTCCCAAACAGTTCAAGCTATTCAATTGTCTCACTTATCCAGAGGGCCTGATCTAGCTGGGGGTTCCTCAGCTGTTGGTTCATAATTCATGTGCTTCCATTTGATTGGCTATTTGTCCCTGTGCTTTTTGCAATCTTGGATTCAACAATTCACGCTCTTGGAGTCCCTCCTCTTTCTCAACAGGTAGACACCTGGAGCTCCACCTGGGGCCTGGCTGAGAATCTCTGCATCCACTTCCATCAGTTATTGGATGAGAGATCCAAGACGACTGTTAGGGTGTTTAGTCATCTGATCACCAGAGTAGGTCAGATCAGGCTTTCTCTCGACCATTGCCAGCAGTCTACAGAGGATATATCATTGTGGATTTCTGGGGACCTCTTGAGCACTCTGCTCTCATGTGGTCTTCATTTATCATGGTCTGTTATTCCTCGTTCTCCCTTTCTGTTCTTGATCCAGTTGGGATCTCCTGCTCCCCTAAGCTTTCTTTCCCTCAAACCTTGCCCTTCATGACTCCCACTGTCGTCCTGGTTGTTCGTGTAGATCTCATCCATTTCTCTGTCATTGGGTGATCCCTGGGTCTTTCCTAGTGTCCTGTTTTCTAGGTAGCCTCCCTGGAGTTGTGTAGCAGTCTAGTCATCTTTGTGTTACATCTAGTATCCTCCTGTGAGTGAGTACATACCATGTTTGTCTTTCTGAGTCTGGGTTACCTCACTCAGGATGATTTTTTCTAGATCCATCCATTTGCCTGCAAACCTCATGATGTCATTGTTTTTTCTCTGCTGAGTAGTACTCCATTGTGTATATGTACCATATTTTCTTTATCCATTCTGCAGTTGAAGGGCATCTAGGTTGATTCCAGGTTCTGCCTATTACAAACAATGCTGATATGAACATAGCTGAGCAAATGCCCTTGTGGTATGATTGAGCATTCCTTGGGTATATGCCCCAGAGTGCTATAGCTGGGTCTTGGGAGAGATGGATTCCCAATTTTCTAAGGAAGCACCATATTGATTCCCAAAGTGGTTGTACAAGCTTCCATTCCCACCAGCAGTGGAGGAGAGTTCCCCTTGCTCCACATCCTCTCCAGCATAAGCTCCAAGACCTTTATCATGAAGGGGTGTTGGATTTTGTCAAATGCCTTTTCTGCATCTGGTGAGATGATCATGTGGTTTTTTTTTTCTTTGAGTTTGTTTATTTGGTGCATTACATTGACAGACTTTTGTGTGTTGAACCACTCTTGCATCCCTGGGATGAAGCCTACTTGATCATGGTGGATAATTGTTTTGATGTGTTCTTGGAGTCTGTTCACCAGAATTTTATTGAGTATTTTTGCATCAATGTTCATGAGGGAGATTGGTCTCTAGTTCTTTCTTTGTTGCATCTTTGTTTGGTTTAGGAATCAGGGTAATTGTAGCCTCATAGAAGGAGTTTGGTAATATACCTCTGCTTCTATTGTGTGGAACAATTTAAAGAGTATTGGTATTAAGTCTTCTTTGAAGATCGGGTAGAATTCTGCACTCAAACCATCTGGTCCAGGGCTTTTTTTGGTTGGGAGACTTTTAATGACTGATTCTATTTCTATTTAAATGGTTTATCTGGTCTTGATTTGCCTTAGGTATGTGGTACCTATCCAGAAAATTATCCATTTCTTTTAGATTTTCCAGTTTTGTGGAGTAGAGGTTTTTGAAGTATGACCTGATGATTCTCTGGATTTCTTCATTGTCTGTTATGTCCCCCTTTTCATTTCTGATTTTGTTAATTTGGGTGTTCTCTCTCTGTCTTTTGGTTAGTTTGGATAAGGGTTTGTCTATCTTGCTGATCTTCTCAAAGAGCCAACTCTTTGTTTCATTAGTCCTTTGTATTGTTCTCTTTATTTCTATTTTATTGATTTAGCTCTCCATTTGATAACTTCCTGGCATCTGTTCCTCCTGGGAGACTTTGGTAGGGAAGGCTAATGAGACAGGGGACAGGAGAGACTTGCCAGAGTCACAGAGGAGTGGCTTAACCCTCTTCAGTCTGAGGGAAAGATCATGTTCTCAATCACTATCTTAGCTGGGTGACCCTATGTGAATGATATTTTTCTTCCTGTGGTGGAAACACCAATCCTTTACCCAGCCTGTATCAGTAGCTTCCCAATCTCTAATAACCAGAAAATCAGACTCAACATACCTCTCTTTAGCATTATAATTGGAGGTCAGTTCTTAAACCATTAGTTTTAGGACATGGGGCATACATATTATAAAAAAAGTAATACATTCTAGTGGTCAGAGGCATGAAATGCATATCATGACATCGAGATCTGTGACACATTGTGTTGAAAAAAAGGGAGAGTGGCTATTTTATATAAATTCTAATCCTCAGATTATCTAATTGTATGAGATAACTATCAGTAAATAAATTTTCTCCAAATAGCTTGAGAAAATGCGCATTAAGATCAGTGTAGATGATGTGAGGTAACAGAACTAATATTTGAGAAAGTAAAGTGAAAATCATATAACATGAACAACAATGCACAGATTAGTAACAACACACTACAGGCTGAGGAATAAACATCAAATCACCATATCATGTCTTCTAACCAAATGAATGAATGAATGGAAAAAGTAAAGAATAAGGTTAAAACTGATTAGTGAAAGTCCAAAATCACTGCTTTGTTCCCCTCTAGGCTTTTACTGATCAATGAACTTACTCAGATGAAATTCCTTTTGATTTGCAGATTTTCAACTTTTTGTCCTGTGGTTATTCAGGAGAATCAGAAAGCGCTTTGTACCCCAGTGACTTTAGAATTGTGTTGTGGGAGATCCCCTCAGTATCTGTCAGAGGGAGAGGAGACACTGACCTGAGTTTCCTATGATACAAATGAGATCTTACTGCTCACACAGCTCAAAAGTAACTCACAGCTTCTGCACTCTTTTTGATTGCTATTTGGCAAAGGAAAAATACAATAGTGCTGAGAAAAGAGGAAATACAGACCACCTTGTCTGCAGGCACATCTTTATAACACTGTCAGTTAACTAACATTGTTTCATTAGCATCTGATAAAGGAGATTCACTATCCATATGACCTGTGCAGAAGAAAGAATTTTGGTTCAACTGTAATTACAAACACTGAAAACCAGAGGCAATGCCTCATGGAGCTCAGGAAAGCGGCTGTGCTACCAAACAGGGCATCTGATGCTGTTTTCAAAGATCTTTCACTGTTAAATTGCATGCAAAAAAAAAAAAAAGCATTGGAATGTAATAACCAGTGTAATGAAGTTTCCATTTGGAAATATGTGTCTTAGCTCACTCTGAGACTGGAAAAACATATAGCAGATCTAATGTTTTAGCACACCATGTGAAAAAACAACTGACAAATTGATATTAACAGAATAAGTAAATTGCATTTTAAAAATGGATAGCTCCACAAAATCTTAGAATGGTTATGCTAAGTAGTCATAGACTTAAATTTTGTTTGATGAAGGTGTGAGATAACACATTTATCAGAGTCAACATGACTTTATGTTACCAGGGCTGCAAATACTGCCTCCATTGTGCATATCCATGTATTTAGAGAGTTTGTTTGTTTATGTCATTTCGACCTTACAGTTTATTGAAAAGGAGATGTTTGCTCTTAAGCCATTTAGAGTTTAGAAAATTAAGGTTTGAGTCCATAAGGCTTAGAATATTTTCAGAATACTGAGTTGCTTGAATGTTTCTTTTAGTTTCTTATGCTGTAAAAGCATGGGCTTCATAGTAAAATTCAGCTCTATTGCTTATACTTGCCTGAAAATAAAATGACTGGGTCTGTTTATACAGATCACGCCTTTGGAAGGCTAGTGTAATATGAGGTGCTAAATGTGTAATTTGTGACAGTAGGACTAAGACTTCCCTAATGACAGTGCACAAGTGTGCACTTCCAAAGAACAGGTGCCAGCTGTAGGTTTTTAGAATTCGGATGGTGATAACTGCCTATGAGCCAATAGGAGGGCTATTTCACATATGAATGGAATGAGAGTCCTTTGTCTACTCAATGTGTTGGCTAGTCAAGCTATTCACTATATCATACAAGGGAATCTGGAAGTTGCATGAAATGTTTAATATTACTAGGACATATTAATACACTTTAATACTCCCTGTAAAGCCTAATGTGTTTCCCAAATGTACAGTCTATCTCTTGGCACTATATTTATGAAGTGCAAAAAGTTCCCCCAATGCCAGACTTTCATGTAATAGGAATTTCTGCTTCCACTTGGCTTTGGAAAGTCCTCTGGCTGGACCAGCAAGAAGGGCAGTTCTGCTTCTGCCAAGGCTGTCATCAGGCTACCTTAGTCTTGACCTTCTGGACAAAGGCTGCCACATCAGATATCCTCCAGCAGACCGGCACAGGAGGCAGAAATTTGGTGGTGGAAATAATCTGTAGTGATGTCATCCTTTACTGCCCTTTTCCCTCCACAGAACCCTGGATTCCCTGGTTCACCCACTCTCTTCTGTTCAAGGATTCGAGAATAGCTGCTGGAACTTGACCACTGCTCTGTGACTGTCTTGCTTTTCTGTTGGAATATTGATTATTGCTCTCATTTTTTGAAATGGAACCAGCTCGTCAACCCTGTTTTGAGACTCAATTTACAGGCTCTTTGTAAATGCCCTCAGCCATCTTTGAACTATGTGCCTCTCAGAGGTGAAATGGAACAGCATGCTTGGAAAGAAACAGTGAAATGAAGGAAATAAATGGCTTAAACAAAATACACTGTAGTGGAGAGATAAGGAAATGCATTGAAAATGTCCTGCCAGTCAAGTCAAGTCTATAGCCTTTAAGCTGAGTTCTATAGGGAAAAAGAAAAGCAGAATGAACATGGAGAGAAGAGCTGCCAAATATGTGTGTTACAATATCCAGTAAATGGAAAGCCCTTGTTAGGGTATGATAGAAATATTACTGTGAAGCTGCAAGCAGAGATACTGCTGAATTAGAACCTTGGAAAGCTGGATACCTAACCACTGCAGCCAGGCAGCTCCCTTTATGTGGAAGTGGAGAAGCTTGCTGGCCTGGGTCCTGGAGTTCTGATCTTGGTGGGCAGCCACCCAAAGGCTGGAGGTGGAAACAGACTTAAGCTCCTCCTATGCTGCACACTGAGACCTTGTCTTCATTACTGCTGCATTTGCAAAGAACGGAGTGTAATTAGTGGAGTGCTACACTGAGGACAAGCAGGTGGAGAGATCAGAACAATTGATCCAGACCAGTCATTAGGCTCATTTTCAGTGGCAAATTCATTTGTAACAAGAGTTTGCAGCAAGCACTGAGAAAGGGGTGAGGGAATGCTTCGTTCTAATGGGGAAAATGACTTTCACATTATGCGAGAGTGAACAAGAGGTTGTTAATTCATTACAAATGGAGATAGATGGGCCCATGTCTTACGGTTATGTTAAAAAGTCAGTAGTCATAAGTGATATTCTACTACTTTACCTGTAACTGAATTCTGACACAGATCTATGAATTCAGTAATATTTTTCACCTATTTTTAAAACAATAAGTTCTCAGCTTTGTGATGGAGCCAGCATTCAAACCACATGTGCTATGCATGCATGCTTACCACCATAGACAATGCATTCATTCTTTTACTAATGATTGAAATATTTGAACTCATTGTTGTGGCTTGAAAGTGAGATGCCCCCATAGGCTCATGTTTAAACACTTGGTTTTCAGCTGCTGCTGCTCATTTGGATAGTTACGAATCCTTTAGGAGGTGGGTCTGGCCACAGGGTATGGGTTACTAGGGATGGGCCTTCGTATTTTTGAGGCTGACTCTGCTCCCTATCTGCTCTCTACTTTGTGAATTTGGCAGTAATGTGACCAGCTGGGTCACACCCGTGCTACATGTATTCCCTGCTGTGATGGAACTTTCTTACTCCAATGAGCCAAAATGATCCCTGTGTCCCTTAACTGGCTTTTTAATCAGTATTTGGTCACAGCAACAAGAAAACAACTAATACATTTACACACACACACACACACACACACACACACACACACACACAGAGAGAGAGAGAGAGAGAGAGAGAGAGAGAGAGAGAGAGAGAGAGAGAGACAGAGAAGTAAAAAATTCTAGTAAGAAACATGCATTGAATTAACCTTTTCTAGGAGAATGCCAGAGTTTGAATGCTTGGAAGTAATGTGGATATCAATTTTCACTGAAAGATTTTTCTGTTTATAGTATAGCTGCTGATCATCTGTTCCAATTTTATGCGGAGAACAAAACTCAAAGCTGGGAAATCTTGTTTGAGTGGAATATGTGAGAATTGTCCTCTTATTTGGCCATGCATTGGAATTTCTTAGCAGACTTTATAAAGGTACAGACATCTGGGTCCTACTCCAGAGGCTGTTTTCAACTAGTGCTGGGTGTAGCCCAAACATTTGATGTTTCAGAAGGTATCCAGAGGTGCCTAATGTTTGTATCCACTGCAATAATCAGTAAATAGTGCTTGCCTGGAAGGCACAATCATTTCAAAGCCCACACATGCATGCAGGAGTCAGGCTGATAAGCACATCAATATATCAGCAGTGACTCATAGCAATCAGCATGTAGTGACCACTTATCACCTTAAATGTATTTTAATACTGATGATAGATCCTGTGGGAGATTTTTCTGCCAATCATGAGACATTACATGGAAACTCTGTGGCATTGTCACTCAGTTTATTATCTTCATTGATAACCTCTATGAATATTAAATATGTTGCCTGGCTATCTATCATCAGGTAACTGTATAACAGTTTCTATTGTTTTCTTGAGCAAAAAGAATATCCAAATTGCTTTTCATAATCTTACATTTGAGAGAATGGTGCAAAATAAAAAGACATGAAAAGATAAAGAATAACTTAATAGAATTGTAAAAAGAAGCTTCTAAACCCCTGTTTGGGTCTTTCTGCACATTATCCACTTCCCTCAGTCTTGATGATTGAAACACCCACTGGAAAACCTACTATCTTTGAGCTCACATTTAATTTGATGACATATTAATCACATTGGACATAGCTCCAGAAAGCTCAAAACCATGAGTCTTTCTGTCTTTCTATGAAGTGTCATGGTTACACCTGACTCCCAAATTCTGCTCTCTTAAAATCAGTCAGTTTTTTCTTTGATCATTTACAAACATAGCTATGTGAAGATTTTAGGCTCATGTTTGCCATGTGTTAGTGTTCCTGATGATATATATTGTTCCTGGTGATATACCAGCAATTTCCTCACCTCATGATGTCACCCACCAATGCACTAATGCACTCTCATGAGTAACTGCAGATACTCTGCCTGCATCCTTCTTTGTTTATTTTGCTGTTGTTATGATAAAAAAGAAGCAACTTAAGGGAGGAAACATTATTTTACCTCACGGTTCAAGGGCCTAGTATGTCATGGCAGCAAAGGCAAGGCAGCAGAGCCATGAAGCATGTGGTCACGTTGTGTCCAAGATTGGGAATCAGAGTGATGAAGAGTGGTGAATGAGTGGGTGTGCACAGTTAGCGTTCTCCTTTTTATACAGTTCAAGACACCAAACCAGGAACCAATGTCACATGCTCTTAGTGTGGATCTTCCCTCCTCAATTAATGTAAAAGGATCAGTTCATAGGCATGCACAGAGTTGAAATAATCCTTTCACAGGTGTGGCTGGAGGCTCTCTCCTAGCTAATTCCAGATCCTGTCAAGCAGACCATGGACAAGAACCATCACAACTCCCTTCTCAGTGGTCCAGAAACATTGATAAATGACTGAGTTTCTTAATATGACTCATTGACTCATAACTGGCTTGTTGTGTATATCCTTTCTTTCTTTCTTTCCTTTTTCTTTTCTTTTTTTTTTTTGAGCTGAGAATTGAACCCAGGGCCTTGTGCTTATTAGGCAAGCACTCTACCACTGAGCTAAATCCCCAAATCTGTGTATGTCCTTTTTTAAGGGGTGATAGTTGAATGGTCATAAAATATTTTAGTGCTGACAATAGACAAACTAGTTTGTGATTCTGAGATATATTTATCTTCTTTTAAAACTAATACTTATTAATGTTATCAAACATTTTTAGCATTCAGGTGTTATTCACAGGGAAAATGTTTTCCATGCTGTTGTATGTATGTATGTATGCACATGAGTATTGAGAACTATGGGGGTCCAGCCCCTCGATAGTCCCCTCCCAGGGTCCAGGAAGAATCTACAACCAGCTGATAATTAATCTTGGATGAAGGGAAATGAAACTCCTTAGTGCATACACTTTATTATTCCATGATAGTTTTCTCTCTACACAGCTTCTATTCTGCTCTCATGTCTAGCTCCTTTCTTGCCTGATTTCTCTCTATATTTAACTATTGTCCCCTCTAGGTTCTATCTTCATTCCTTCATCTAGTTCTGTCCCTTCTAGGTTCTCATCCATTTAGTTCTTTTCCCTATCAGCTCCTCTCCCATCTCCTTCTCTCTCATCTGGCTCTTCCTCATCTTGTTCTTCTTCATCTTCCATTTCATTCCTCTAGTACTCTCTTCTAGCCCTTCAATCTAGTTCTTCCCCATCTCAGTTTGTTCATCTCAAGTTCTTACCCATCCAGTTCTTCCATTCTCTTTTCTCTTCTCTGTCCTGTGTCCTGGAAGTCCCGGTATAAAAAGAGAGGGTCCAAGCTAAATTGTGTAAAGCTATTACTTAATGTCCACCTGACCTAGGTAGTGTCCCCTTGTGGGGAGACTTGTCAGGAGACTTGTATGTGGGCTGCTATCACTGTTAGTCCTTGAAAGTTGGGCACCCACCTGGGCGGTGTCTTCTTGTGGAATTTAAGTCAGAAGACTTGCACATGGGCTGTTATTGCTAGTCCTCGGAAGTTGGGCGCCCACCTGGGTGGTGCTTCCTGTAGTTCTTGAAAGTGGCTAAGGGAGATATCTGCTTCCAGACAAACCCTTTCCTGAGTCTGTTCTCCAAATACCTGGAATGTGGATGTCCAGAGAGTGATCAGTCTGCACTGTTAGCCCTTCTTAGGGAAACGTCACTTGGGAAAACTATGAAGGCACACATGATTTTCATAACAGAATACAGCTGATATATAACAAGCCAAGTAACACCAAAAACTCCTTGGGATTTGACTTACTCTGGAGGAATTCCCTGATTCCTCCAGGTAGTCACATGTGTGTTATTTTAATGTTCTTAAAAGGTCATGAAGTTAATGCTATTATAGACAAATTTTTAAAGTCTTATTAAATAAGAAACACAGAGCCAAATACAGGGGTGCAAGTTGTAGAGATCAGAGCAATAGCCACCAACTAACCTTAGCTCTCCATGTCGCCCGTAGCTTCCCAAGAGAGCCTCTTCCTGTCTAACTTGCACCTTTATTGCCTTGCTGTTCTGCCTTCTCATTGGCTCTTAACCCAGCCAACTCATTTCCTCGTCACTGCCTGTCTATACAGACCTCCAGGTCTCTATGGTTGGTACTAGGATTAAAGGCATGTGTCACCATGCTTGGCTGTGTCCTTGAACACACAGAGACTCTGCCTGCCATGTGATCAGATTAAGGGCGTGTGCTACCACCTCCTGAATTCTGTTTATGGATCAATATGACCTCTGATCTCCAGGCAAACTTTTTTTTTTAATTAACATACAAATAAAATATCACATTTCAGCACAAATAAAATATCATCACATACTATTGTTATCTTTAAGTTACAGATAAGGAAAACATGAGCATGATTAAAAACTAGTGGAGATAAGGTTTAAATTCCTGTAGTCTGACACCAGGAAGTGGGCTCTTTACCATTATATCTTATTTATTTGCACACATAGTGATGCCCTAACTAACAGTATGTTTCACACTTCACATTTATTCTTGTGTAGCATTTGAATTCTACCCCTGACATTATTGGGTCCATTAGTCCCCAGCTTGTTTACCTCAGCTAAGAGTTTCTTGCTGGGTAGGGATTCCCTCATCTTGAAACATATAAGTAAGGCTTTCTTTGTTCCTTGTGTGTTTTTTTTTTAAAGCAGTCTATGCAAAACACATTCCACTGATGCAATCTGTTTCTTTTGGAGCTCTCCTTCCCTTCTGAATTCTTTTCTCCTCAGCAGAAGTTTCCAAATAGAAAAGTGTCTCTAAAGCTATTTCCACCTCACACTTCCTCATTTTTTAGTAGCTACTCAAAATTTGACATTTTTATGATTGCCTTTTTAAACATCAAAATTGTGTTATTTTATTCTTTCAACTTGATTTGCAATAAAGTAATTAAAATGAAATTATGGTGAATATATTTATGGAGAGTTTTTAAAACATGGACTAGTTTTTATATATTATTAAAGTTATCTTTCCCCAAAAAGAAGCTTCTTTGTTTACAGTTGATCGTTACCTAGACATCATCTGTCCTGACCCACATGTGCATTGGAGGGAAATGATGTTCCTCTCCATAACCACAGATTTCCATTTTACTTCAGCTGGAGATGGAAATTGGAGATCGTTTTTCAGATACCACTGTAGATCCATAGGACTCATTATAGAGTTTTACACACTGGTCAACAACTCCAGTTACATATGGAATGTGTCCCAGTTTCTTCTCCTTTTCTGCCTACTGAATGACACCAACCTGAATGGGGGTAAAGCTCATATTTCACTGGGTATGGGTACAAGGTGACATTGTCCAGGCTGCTTGCAAAGCCTCTATCCCAGAAGGCTGGCTGTGTGATGGGTTCTTTGCAGATAAGGATTACTTTTATCAAACTGTCTTTTCCTGTTCACCTTAGTCCAGAGACAGCAATATTCTGCTGAGTTTATTAAAAATAACAACCTTGCCATCCATACATTCACCAGTTGTATTTTCTAGCTGTTGCGGACAGAGCAAAAATCATACTGAACAAGGATCTCTGTGGTAGGAGTCCCTTGGCTATATGCCCAGAAGTGGTATAGTTAGAGTATGTGAGAGACCTATCTCCAGCTTTTTGAGGAACATCCACATTAACTTGTACAGGGGTTGAACAGGTTTGCACTCCCATCAGCAATGAATAAGTATTCTCCCTTTCCCCCACACATGCCAACATTTATTGTCATTTAATTATTTGATTTTGGTCACTCTGACTGGGCTAAGATGAAATCTTAAAGTAATTTTAATTTGCCCTTTTACTGATATTGGGCATTTAAAAATATTTCTTAGCCATTTGTATTTAATCTTTTGAGAAATCTTTTCTTAATTCCATGCTCATTTTTAAATTGGATTATTTGTGTTCTTGATGTTTACTTTCTAAAATTCTTTGTGTAGTATAGATACTATCCCCTTGTCAATACATAGCTGGTAGAGAATTTTTCCCATTCTATAGGATGTTTCTTCATTTCAATTGTGCTGTCCTTTGCTGTACAGAGATATTTAGTTTCATGAGTTCCCATTCATCAACTGTTTTTCTTTACGCCCATGCTCTTGTGGTCCTATTTAGAACATCCTTTCCTGGGCCAATAAGTTCAAGCATATTCTCTACTTTCTCTTCTATGAGATTCAGGGTATCAGGACTTATGTTGAGATCCTTGGTCTATTTGGAGTTAATTTTTGTGCTGGATAAAAGACAAGGGTCTAGGGGAATTCACAGCAGAAATGAGACATTGTTATCACACCCTCTCCTTCCTGAGGCTCAGGGATCATCCCAGAAGAGGAAACAGAAATCTTATGGAGGATGGAAGAAGTGGAAAGAAATCAGTGTTTTCTGGATACAACAGAGCAGCTGTACATATGAACTCATAAGGGTTACATGCACAAGCCCTGTGATCCCTCCAGAATGTAAAAATCCAAGCTAGGAGACTGGAAGTGGATGAAGGCTACAAAGTCCCACCCTCAGCTGGGGAGATATTGGCAATTGCTAGCTTCCAGGAAAGGGAGAGTCAGTTTTCTTAAAGTGTGTGGCTCTAGGTTGATTAACCATGTTCCAGGTGACAGTCACACACTCATGAACATATGAGCAGCACAAATTGGATTTGATGCTGTAGTTTAAATTTTAATTCAGAGAGGCTTTTCCCCCCTCTCCTAAAATGAGTATAATATAGATGCCACCATGGATAAAGTCACTCCATTGAGAAAAATAGGTATTAACACAACATAACAATCCATGTACATGTTGTTGACCACTTCTGGTGCTCTTTTTCTCTTTGAAGTTTATTTATTCATTTTTTTGAGAATTTCATCTATAAGTACTATATTTATATCTTTCCCCCTTCTTCTCCTCCTTCCAACTCCTCCTATGTCCTCCTCCCTGCTCCTCACATCATGGCTTCTTATTCTTTAATTATTTTTGTTAAGCATACACATTTATAACTATAAACTGCTGAGTTTATCTAATGCTGCTCATACATATTCAGAGCTGACCTTTCGAGACTGAATAATCTATCAGGTGGCTGGTGCCTGGAAAAGGCTTTTTCTTCCCCTCTTTCTCAGCAGTCATTCGCTGCTTATGACTCATCATCTAGGGATGAGATCTTGTGAGAACTCTTCTGTTCATTTTGGCATATTAGCTGGTGGTATCAGGTCTTGTTTAGGTGACCATATTGTTGAGATTTTCCAAGTACAGCTTCCCTGTCATATATAGAAAACACTATCTTAAAACAAATATTCTGGTTCTCTGGTTCTTACAATCTTTCTGTTTTCTCTTCCTAAATATGTTCTTTAAGTCTTAGATGTAGGCACTGTGCTGTAAACACATAAACTGTGCTAGGCATCCCATGGCCAGTTGTTCTCTGAATTTTGACCAGCTGTGGCTTTCTGTAATGGACTCCATATGTTGTAAAAGGGGCATTCCTTTCCTTCCTTCCTTCCTTCCTTCCTTCCTTCCTTCCTTCCTTCCTTCCTTCCTTCTTTAATTCCTTCCTTTCTTTCTTCCTTCTTTCCTCCCTTCCTTTCTTTCTTTTTTCTTTCTCTTCAGTATAATGATGTGAGTTTATGAAGGAAACAGAATTGCTTTGAAGTCTTACAAGATTTTTAAAGGGAGGTTTTCTCTAAAACCATTTTGAGTTTTGCATCCATTTTGAAACAAGGTCATACATACCACATAATCTTATCTTGAAAGTCTAGGCTGGCATCCAATTCTGCTCAAACTCATGAACTTCCTGCCTGTGCTTCATAAGTGGTGAGATTACAGGTGTGCAAAACCATGCCTGATACATATGTCCTCTTTCTCAACAATTTATAGTAGTTATAGTGAGACACAAAGATAGATTTCAATAGTTTAAACTACATTGGAGTCTGTGAGGCATGAATAAATATGTCTATATTAGTTCATTTTCTAGCCTTTCTACTTATTCTCTTTTCTTTTATTGGAAATAGATTTTTTTCATACAATATAATCTGATTTCTCCTCTCCCAACTCCTCCTCAGTTCCTCAATAGCACCCCTCCCAACCTGATCCACATCAAAGAAATAATAATAAAATAAGATAAAACAAAAAACAACAAATTGGACTAGTGCAAGCCAAACAGTAGGAAAAGAGCCAAGGAAAAAGCACAAGGAACACTTATAGATACAAAGACACACATGTTCACACACATAAGAATCCCACAAAACCACAAAACTGTAAGTCACAATATATACACAAAAGACTTGTAAGGTTAGAAAAATATTCACCGATACAACATTATAAGACAAAGAACCTCTGAAAAGGTCATTGAGTTCATTTTGTGTTGGCTGTCTTATGCTAGGTATGGGGCTTACACTTAAGATTGGGTTGTTTCTCTTGTAAGATTCCCGTGGAGAAAACTGAGTTTTCATTTGCAATTGGTTATCAATTGGAGCTAGCTTTTAGGTTAAGGATGGGAAACTGTGGTCGCTCCTCCTCTAGGCTCTAAGACTCCATCTGGTAAAAACCTGTGTAGGCCTTGTGCATGCATGAATTCTCTGTGAATTGACATGTGCTTTGGTCCTGTTGTATATTGCTGTCTTCTATCCCCTCTGGCTCTTAACTTTCTGCCTCCTCTTCTATATAGTCTCCTGTGTCTTGAAGGGAGCAATTTGATATTGACGTCCCATTCTAGGATGAGTGTTTCATGCTCTCAGTCTCTGCACACTGTCTGGCTGTGGATCACTGTATTTGTGTCCATCTGTTTTAGGAGGAAGCTACTCTAATGTTATCTGAGCAATACACTGATCTATAAATATAGCATAATGTCATTAAGAATAATTGTATTGCTACATTCTTTGAGCAAAATAATAGTATTTGGTTTTCTGATAGATCCCTGAACTACCTAGTCTCAGGTTCTGGCCTACATGAGCAGTGTCAGGCATGGGTTCCAACTCATGGAGTAGATCTTAAGTCAAATCACAACATGCTTGGTCACTCCCAAAAGCTTTGTACCACTATTACACCAGTGTATCTTATGAGCTGGTACCATTGTATGTCAAAGGTTTTGTGGCTGGGTTAGTGTTTACTTTTCTTCCTATGTGCAGAGTACCTTCTAGTACCATGAACAGCCCATAGGTGTGAAGGCTCTAGGTAGGCATGATCTTAACTTCTCTGTAGTCAATAAATTGTGTAGGTGCTGTTGTCAGTAATAGGGCCTTACTGTCATTTTGTGGAGAGCAACCAATATCCTGGGTATTTGGGGTTTCTCATTAGACTCCTTTGGCTAACAACTTGTTTAGATGTAATCCATTCCCAGTACTGGAAGCTTCATTTTTTAATGAGATCCAACTGGGGCTCTGTCTCTCCCCTTACTTGTCAATTTCATTTGGATTGAACTTATATATGTTCTATTTTAGGAAGCTTCTACTGTATTAGGTTTTCTTAGGACCCTCTCAAATAGTCCTTAGTTTTGGCCTTTTCTCCACATATCACCTCCTTTAGACACCTCTTTTCTCCTCTCCCTATTTGATCCTCTGGTTCTAGCCCCCACTCCCCATCCTTGATGAGGGCTCAGAGCTAAACTTTTCTGTTGGATATAAGGATAAGTATTTAAAATACAGCTGGAAATTATGCTGGTTAGGGAAGTGTCACTAGTACAAGAATGGAGAAGATGTAAGGTGGGCTCTATTAATAAAGCAAGACTCAAAGATATGTTCACAGGGGAAAAATAAGGTTTTTCAAATGCTATTGTTCTTAAGGCCAATGTACCCCATCTTTCACTGGTTTGAGTATATGAGTTAGCTACTTTTATGAATATATCAAAAAAATGAAGAGATATGACTCTAATAGCCTTGGGTCTTACATATATTTAAAATGAAGAAAAATGACCTTAATAGCTTTTCGTCTTACAGTGTTAGGTTTATTGTTTCTAGAAAAACAAAAACAAGGGACTTTTCCTATCCTCACATGGCACTCACACAAAATCCTTTATGGAGCTATCTCTCTTCACAATGACAGTCTTAGTGGGCACTGGCTCAACTCAATTTAACTTTAGTCTCATGTGATATACTGGGAAAACAGAAAGAGCATCCTATGAACAAATCCCCATCATTTGGAGGATCTATCTCTGATGATTCAGGTATTTTAAAGGAAGAAACCCTAAACTTAGCCATTCCTACTTCTTGGAAGCCAATACTTAGGGATATATTTCCCTAGGATCAGCACAAGAGGCTGATATAGCTGTGGTCCAAGCAGACAAGATTACATCTTAGAAAAGCAACAGAACTTGGCTCCACTGTCCATGTAATACTGATTTAGTTGGTGTAAAGGATACAAGACTGAGGGTCTTGCACAGCATTTAAGGGCAGGTAATATGTGGTCAGATTGGAGCTCCTGAAAAGAAGTCCAGAAAGGCCATTACATAAAGGTGTGAAAGTGGAGCCTAAGTTGCTGTGGGGACCCCAGGGTATTAGTGGTGGCAGAACCACAAACCATTTGCCAAGAAAGGCTATGGTCATAGAATGGTTCCAACCTAAGAGAGAAAGGTATGTGTACAGCAGACTGCAGGGACCAAATAATTGGGCTAAAGACTTTTGATTATGTTATATGCCTCAACTGCTGGACACAGAGCTAGCTGCAGGATTTGGTGTTTGCTTTACTTGATTATGATTCTGTTTAGATTTAATTAACTATTGTTTGTCCCAGATTTTTCCCTTTTGGAATAAGAATGTTTGGCCTGTACCGTTATGTGTTAGAAGTATGTAACCTGAATTTCATTTTATAGGAGTTCATATTTAAAAGAGTTGTGATGGCAGAAATGGTACTAAGGACTGAGAGATTGCTATGACAGCCTTTGCTATACATTTTAGGGGAGGAATATGGACAAGTGTGGGACTTCAGACTGGAAGAGTGGTTGAACTCTGTAAGTGGGTCTAAATGGGCAATCCTACTAGGAGCTTAGAAGACAGTAGTATGGAGAGCAATATGGACTGTAAGAGCCCAGCCCAAGAGGCTTCAGAGGGGATGAATATTAGAAACAATTCTTGTGATATTTTGGCAAAGAATGTGGCTGCTTTCTGTCCTGGTCCA
Source organism: Onychomys torridus (assembly GCF_903995425.1). Classification (NCBI taxonomy): domain Eukaryota; kingdom Metazoa; phylum Chordata; class Mammalia; order Rodentia; family Cricetidae; genus Onychomys; species Onychomys torridus. Next base: position 85,396,518 of record NC_050449.1, read on the forward strand.
AAAAAATTTTTTTTTGCTAGATGGCCTGTTGTTGACTCTGTCATGTGGTTACTAGTAATCATTTTTATTCATATCTACAATGAAAAGGAGCAAGCAAGGCAAAGAGAAATACAAAATGTAGTTTGAGAAGAAAAGGAAAACCAAGAAATGTATGTTGGAGCCAACTCCTTTTATCAAGGAGATAAAAGTTTAAATATGGGCCTAATTCAAATTGGAATAAAGGGAGTAATGCCCTTAGGGCAAGACCACACCCAGCTAAGCTTTCAACTTGCTCAAAGCAAAGCTCTGGACACTGTTTAAGAGATGAGAAGTTTTTGACTGTGCCATCAAAAACTCAATCAAAGTTTGCTCAAATAGCAAATGTAAGTCATGGAGAGAGCCAGGTTTCAGCCTAAACAAACAAATGAACTTGGCAGGTTTAGCCACATGATTCTGACTTCAAAGTTAATGATACAGTAAAGGGATTGTGGAATCTTCCTCATGGTTAAGGAAAGACATGAAGGGCAAGTATGTGGTAGGGTAGTCCCTGCATGGAGACTAGAGAGGCCATTGAGTGAAGCTGTAAAAGTGAATCCTGCACTGTGTTGGAGTCCTAAGATGTTGGTGATTGCAGTCCCATGGGATACTTGCCAAGGCAAGTTGCAGATGGGGTATAGTACCCAGTCTAAGAAAGAGAACTGAGTTCGAATCAATAAACTGGGAAGGAGTAGGAGATCCAACTAGCCATTTGGAGTTTGCCCTGATGGGTTTCAGTTTTGCTTTGGTTCTGTATTTTCTCACTATATCCTCCCTCCTCCCATTTAGAATGTTAATATATAATATGTGCCATTGTATATTAGAAGTATGTGATTTGATTTTGATTTTACAGTGGGTTATAGTTAAGAGATTTCCTTCAATCTCAGGAGAGACTTTGTACTTTTAAATAGTATTGAGACTGAAGGACAATGGGGACTTTAAAAGTTGGACTGAAAGCATTTTGCATGATGATATAGCTATAAGTGTACTGGGACCAGGGAAGGATTGTGGTGGTATGAGTGAGAATGCACCCCATAGGCTCATATATTTGCACATCTGGTTCCCAGTTGGTGGAACTGTTTAGGAAGGATTAGGAGGTGTGGTCTCATTGGAGGAGCTGAGTTACTGGGGGTAGGCTTTGAGGCGTCAAAAGAGCATGCCAGGCCCAGTCTCCTCTCTCTCTCTCTCTCTCTCTCTCTCTCTCTCTCTCTCTCTCTCTCTCTCTCTCGGTGTGTGTGTGTGTGTGTGTGTGTGTGTGTGTGTGTGTCCTGTCTGTGGACTGAAATGTAAACTCTCAGCTAATAGCTCCAGTTGCCTGTCTGCTGCTATACTCCACCATGATCAGGGACTAATCCTACCAAATTGTAAGCAAAGCCCTAATCAAATGCTTTCTTTTAGAGAGAGAGGAAAAGTGAGGAGGCAGTTGTGATGACTGATGTACATGTTAGAAGCACATGTGAAAACACACAATGACACAGAAACGGGAAAAGATTCCATGTAATGGTTCAGGGCAGAGTGGAGTCCTTTAACCACAAAGTAAAGAAAGCCAAATACTAGGTGACTCAGACTTTGAGAGAGAGCATGGCACTGCTGGTACCTTTATTTCGAACTTCTCATTTTGTAAACAGCAAGAAAATAGATTTCTGCTCTTTTTATTCAGTAAAATGACATACTTTATTAAAGAGGTCTTAGGAAGCAATGGGAGCTAGTAAGGCCCTGGAATACAGAGAGTCTGTACAGCTACTTAGTGCACCAGGGATACTGAATTTAACATTTCAGACGTGATCTAGTACAGTCTTGAAATCAAACCTAGTACCTTCAGACAAAATTCATTCATGCCTTTAGGAAGAATGTGTTCATGTGCGATCAGAGTTCTAGAATTTACATACTTGTAAGTATGGTTCAAAGATTAGTGACACAGATCAGTATGAACAGGATGTCTAGAAAATTTGATCGTCAGGTCTTTTCTTTTTCATTTCACTATAGTTTAATATTTGACTAGTATTGGAAATGTAATTAGTGATAAATTCTCAGTTGAAAGAAACTGCAATGAAGTGTGTGACCTTTTTGTTTTGTTCTGATGTTTTAGGTCCACTGTACTTATTTGATTATATATTTTTAAAAATTTAGTTGTGTTACTGTTGTAACAATTATCTTACTAAAAAACGTTTTCATGTGATGACATTAAATGACATAACAGAATCTACTCATGGCTCAAAATCATATCTTTTTCTCCTCCTCAGACTTACAATGTCTTTCCACACTTCTGTATCTTCATCCTGAAAACTTTCTCAGTTTGGTAAGAAAGGATGGCTGTCAATAAAACTTTATTCACTTCATGCCCTGTGTTTACCTCTGTCTTCTCTGTCCAGAATTTACTCAACCTTCCATGGGACATTATTATTCACAGACTTATGAATGGTCCCATTTGCTCTCACATCTCCCTTCCTGAAATCCCATTTGATTTTAGTCATTGACTCTATTCAGCCATCAATATCTTTCCCCATATGTCAACACACACAGGTGGGGGCAGAACTTGGTGTGTTTCCCAGCACACTACCTTAAAAAGGGAACTTGATAGTCTTTTAGAGGAACACAATTTGCACTTGTCTGTACTCTCACTGTACTCTGTTGCTATCCATCTGTGCTCTTGTACATCACATCCCCATATCTGGAGGACTTTGGCACCTCATTTCAGAGAGAATATGAGCTTTTGCTCTCAGGAGCTTTGTTCTGTACTATATTGGTACCCTGTCTGCCATGCCTAGCTCAGCTGCTTGTGTAGGTGTGGATACATATGGATTTAATCTTTTTATAAGTGAACGAGAAATAAACCTCTTGGTTATGCAAAAAGCCAATTAAAATGATAGCACACATTCACATTTGTGTACTTTGGAGACTGTAATCATTGGTATATATATTTCCTCATTAAATCCTCATAATTGTTATATGATAATTATTACTTATCTGAGGAAACTGAGTCCCAGAGAAGCTAAATGCCTGGATGAAATGACCCATTTCATAAACCGTGGGTACTGTTTTTCACATCTTGTGAAGACATCCTATTCAATGAAACTCACACATGTTCTTGGTTCCTAGCACAAAGAAGAAGCGATTCTGAAAATGCCACAGGCATTTTGGTGGACCATTTCACTGCACTGCAGTGAAAGTAGGAAAATCTCTAGTTAGCTTTGCAAATTGCCTGGAAATGCTTTATCTGGAAATACATCACTAGGTTTATAAAATTATCCTCACCTCTGCCCATATTCATCTATCTCTTTCTCAGTTGCTCCACTCAGTTTTTTTCTTGTCTTTCCCTCTTAAAATTAGAAAGAATACACACACTATCTATTTAGGCCACACTAACACACACACACACACACACACACACACACACACACACACACACACACAAAATTATTGTTAAAAAGAAAAGACCAGGTACATATTCTACATTTCTATTAATTTCACTGTCAGATGCTTTCAGATCTACACTATACTATTCAGATCTCTTTATTTTTGTAAATTTTGTAAAAATTTTTGTCATGTCAGAACCAAGTCAGTTATTTTTATACCTGACTTAAAAACAGTTGAAAATAGATCATAATGTCCCTAAAATGTATCATGGCTTTGCACAGTCTTTTATAAGGTTAGAGACCAATGACTAAACTGTCATTGAAGTTGTCAGGAAGTTAGAAAACCTACTTGTCAGAAAGAAATAAGCTGAGCTGTCTATGGCCCTAAGTTGATTAATATCTAGATATTTTCACATGTGGAAACAGACTTCATTTAGTCACAGGTACAAGGAAGAAACCTTTGCCAAACTGAATTTTCTTAACTGAAACAGAAACTTCCCAGGGGACCAAATTTTGAGCTTGATTACTGATGTTGACATTCTCCAATCTATAGGAGTCTCTCTCACTTCTTACACAGATGGTGTGCTGTCCTTCATGTGCCTGATACACAGATGGTGTGTGGTGTTCCATATGACTGATACATAGAGATAGTACAGTCTCCCATGTGATGGATGGCTGTGAGATTGAGGACTAGTCTCTATTTAGCTTCAGGAACCCTAGATGCAAACAGTCTTTACTCCTGTTGGTTGACTATTCCCGAACATAAAGACTGCCTTGGAGTGTGGTTGGCAGAACCAGTGTCATTCCACTGAAGAAAACTGATTTTTCTCTCTTTCATCAGGTATCAGTTGCAAATAGCTTCTTGGGTAGAGGTGGGACTTTATGTCCACCTTTTCTGTGTTGGGATTTTGTCTGACTTGAACTTGTGCAGGTTGTGTGCATGCTGTCACAGACTCTGTGTGTTTGTATGTGCATCAGTCCTATTTGGTCTGGTAAATGCTGTTTCCTTGAACATGTCCACTACCTCAAGCTTTCATAATCTTCACACCTCCTCTTCAGCAGAGATCTATGAGTCTTGAGGGAAGAGGTATGATAAACATATCTGAGTTAGGGCAGGGTACTCTAAATCTCTCACTCTCTGCATATTGCACTGTGGTGCATTAACAAATTATTATTTGAGGTCCCTGACTTTATATCTTCACAAATTAACCCTTTATTGAAGGCTAGGGGTGTCTCAAACCATAGTCTTTCAGTTCCTTTATATTCCTGATGGCGAATTTAAATATGACATCATAGGTGGTGTCATAGGTCATTGCCCCACCAGCCACTGTTTACACGCAGGAACCATAGTGCCAGATGCCCACTGCCTATCTCTTCATTTTGGTTTTGGCCAAGAAAGAGTAAGTATACTTGGCATGCTGGTTGATTTCAGTTTTCTTCACCATTTTCCCTAGTGAAGCACCAAGGGATATTTACTTAGAATTTCTACCTTCTTGATGCATTTTTCTATGTTTCTGTGACGTACGCTAATGTCTGGAGGGGAAGAGGCCACATGCAGAGGGATAATTTTAAATGTCTCCTAACTTTTAATGTAAGCATTCTTAGCTATAAACTTTCCTCTTAGCACAACCTCAGTGATATCTCAGAGACTCTGGTAAGTTCTGCTTTCATCTTTATTTGACTCTTAGAATTTTTGTTTCTCTCATTTCTACAGTGCTCCACTATTCCCTCAAGTGTATGTTCTTGTCTTTCAGCCTTTGTATTAATGTCTGTGGTTTATCTTCCCAAGGACTTCTTGTTTTGTAACACTATAATCTGATAAGACAAAGACATCTTTTCAAATTTTCTTGTTTAAGATTTGGTCTGTGACCTACAGTATGATCTATTTTAGAGAAGGCTCCTTGGGCTGCTGCTAAGAGTGGGTATTACATGGCTGTTACATGAAATGTTTCGTCAAGCCCATTTGATTTATGGCATAATTTATCTCTGAATTCTTTATTTGTTTTTTAGTTTGGATTACCTATCTAAAGATGAGAATGGATATAGAAGTCACTCATTATTCTCATATCAAAAATAGTTTGAGCCTTTATGTGCATCTGTGTTTATTTCATGAGAGCACCACTGTTCTACTCATATTTGATCAAGTTGATCAAAATGCTACTGAAGTATATTAGGTATAGAAAACAAGAGCTGTAAGCCAGAAAATAATAGGAAAGAAGGAAGGGAAGAAAGAAAGAAAGAAATCAAGAAAAACAAAGATTACTTCAAAAAATTCATATGCAAAAATTCTGTTAATGTGAGAATGGCTATAAAAAACAAAAATGGGTTTTTAATATGTGAAAATACTACTTACTAAAATAAAGGAGAAATAAAAGTGCAAATGTAAGGTAAACAACAACATTAAAACAAACAAAAAGGGGGAAATGTTGGAGTATCTTCTAGGTCCTTGAAGACTAGAGATTGCCAGATGTGTGTGTTAGGGGTGGGGAAGAAAGGGCTGAACGTATGGATCGCTGCTCTGTCCACTCTGCAGCTTTCTCTGCACTCAGAGGGACCCTTTCTGACCTCATTTAGCCCTGCTGTTCATTGTCAATGGATTCTTTCATCCTCCCTTGTGACTCCAGCTGCTAGTGACCCCCAAGTGCATTGCAGAGGTTTGTACTGGGGAAGGGGAGCAAGAACAACCCTGAGAGATGAACAGGCAGAGGGCCTGTCTTTGTGAGTTCAATACCCACTAAGCATTAATCCCTCAGCTAGAGAGAGGAGACTGTGCATGTCAAACAGTCCACAGCAGCTTCAGGTTCAGGGACTCTAGCAATGATTCTCATGACAGATTACTGGCTTTGGAGGTTTATATATCAGTGACCTCAGGCTCCATATTCTGAGTGATTGGTCTTCTCACCGGAACTGGGGGCATAGCTAACTCTCCAATATGCTCTTTTCTGCCTGGGTTGAGCCTCCTGCTATCTGTGCTTTATAGCTTGTCCATCTCTGCGGTTGTCTACAACTCACCTCCCTGGCCCGTCTCCCACACTGGGGCTGCAGAAGGCTGAAATAGGGATTCCTGGCTTGAAACTCCTTTCTGTTCCCAGGCTCCAAGGGTAGCTCAGTTTTTGAACAGTAAGTTTCCTCTCGGTATGGTGTCCGGACATAGCCCCACGATCTGTAGGAACTGCTCTCCACGACTCCCAGTCTCTTTTCATCAGGGCTGCTTGGCTGAACTTTAGTGTGAGGAGTCTGTTTCCCTCACCTGGCCAGGGAACTGTGTGGCTGGGAGCTATTTGCTTTGACTTTTCCCCCCACAGCTTTGCCCTGCTGTTTCTCTGAGTTTTCAGCCATCTGTCACTCCTCTCATGGATTTTTTTGTGGCATCTCTTCTCTCTACAAAGGTTGTTTTTATTTTTTTCATCTTGACACCTTTCCTTAACCAGGTCCCCTATAGGTAATGCCTAGTGTGCCATCTTACTCCAGAGTCCTAAAGATAGCTAGCATTTTTTCACCATTATAAGTTTTGATATTTTTGTGAAAAAATGATCACTATCTCCATGAGGGTTTATTTCTGGGTTGTTTGTTGTATTCCATTTTTCTGCTCCTTTCTAGAATCCTTTGCTCACTTTTAAAAACTTAAATCGTCCCATGTGTAGCTTAGATGCATACCCAATGAACGTGAATACTACTTAAACTTGAATTTTCCAGTGGTACTCTCTCTCTATTGAGATTTAGACATGACCCTCACGATCTCTTTTCCCATGCAAGTCTGTTTGCCAAACTAGTAATAACACACAAGAAATCACTATAAAAGTTACCTTCTTCAAAGCAGCTTACTTTCTAGTTGGTGATACTGATGTGACATGTCCTGCTTTATGAGCATCATTATTTGTTTTAAAGAACCAGGTAACGTGCAAGAGAGAAAGCTCAGGGGTTAAGAGCAGCGATGGCTCTTCCAGAAGACCTGGGCTCAATTTCCAGCAGTACAACATGGCAGCTCACACCTGTCTGAAACTCCAGTTTCAAGAGACCCGGCACCCATGGCCAAAACATCAGTGCACATAAAAATAAAATAAAATATTTGAAAAAAAGAACCAGGTAAATAGCAATGTTTCATACTTCCCTAAATAATTTATTACAAGCTTGGTGTTGTCCCCTCTCTTAATAAACATATTACAATTAAAAAAACATTACATATGATTAGTAAGAACCCTTTCTTCACAGAAAAACAGATGGTAAGAGCAAACATCACCATCAGTTTCCCACTTCTATGTCAAGAATCTTCCCTCAAGTGTAGCTATTGCTATTAATTTTTATGCAGTCTTTTCTTTAAAAAAATTAACAGCATGTGTACTAAGTGTACATATATTAAGAATAAATGCAAAGTATATTTGTTTTTATGAGGTCATAGTCTGCATACTGTCTGTAACTGTCACATTAAAATAATATTCTCACAACTGCTACACATAGTTTTATTAGTTGTATAATAGCTTTTGCCACATTTAAGTTAATTTATCTTATGGATCTACAAATGGACATTTAGATGTTTTTCAGGTTATTTTAGGTAAAATGTACACCTTGGATTAAAGGCAACCACCTTGTCTGGCACACTGGAGAAGGCACAGGTATATTTAAAACCCTGTTAAATCCTGGTAAACCCCTGTCAATGTTCAGCCTTTATTATAAACATCCACTTCAATTTTAGTTTTACTTTTAAAAAGTTAAAGCATTGGGGGGTCGGGTTTGCTTACTTTCTAATTGATAGTTATAGGCACTTTCTTGGTGCTCTCCGTGCCTTGAGGTACAGTCTATCAGCCACGTGGCAAGCCAGACTACTGTCATACTGGCATTGTTCATTTTAAACAGTCCACGAAAGCCTTGAAGAACATAGTAGACATAGCTTCTTGCCCCCAAAACACGACGGTAGTTCCTAAATGCAGTGCTTCAGACATGACTGCCTCGAGAAGTTTTTACTTCTAAAACACTCTGTGGATTTTTCTACTTAGAGCAGAGCAGAGCACATGTCCTGGGAGCAGAGCAGGTCTGAAGACAGGTCCTCATTTTCAGGAAGGAGTGAGGTGTTTGGAAAGAGCACAGCTTTGCATTAGCATAAGGGAATGTTGCCATGATTGGTTTAAATGCAGTCCTTTATGTGCATAAGGATCCTTCACGATTTAGGCAAATTCCCTTACCATGTTTTCTATCCAGCTATGCAAGGAGAATATTTGATTCAATGTTTGAAATTTTAAGAAGGCAATTGTGGTGATATTTTATTTGTGCTCTAACAAATAAAGCTTGCCTGGGGATCAGAGGACAAAGCCAGCCACTATATTAAACGTAGAGGTCAGGCAGTAGTATCACATGCCTTTAATCCTAGCTTTTAAAAGGCAGAGATCCATCTGGATCTCTGTGAGTTCAAGGCCACACTGGGACAGAGCCAGGAGTGCTGGCACACACCTTTAATCCCAGCACTAGTTAGCCATAGAGGTCTGGAGGTCTGTACAGACAGAAAGTGATAGAGCAGAAAGAGGAAGTTACATAGCTGGAGGGAGAGAGGAAATAAGGTGGCAGGTTGCAGAAAGGTATATAAGGTGTAAGTAGACAGGAAGTAGATTACTTGGGCTGAGGATTTCTTAGCAGTAAGAGCTTGTAGCTGACTTTTCCTATTCCTCTGATCTTTCAGCTTTCACCCCAATATCTGGCTCTGGGTTTTTTTCTTATCAATAAGACCATTTAGCAATTTGCGCTACAGGTAATTTTTCTGTTTGCCCTGTGGAATCAAAACATTAGGCCTACTCAAAGGCTTTTCCTTGGTATTCTTGCCTCCTTCTGATCTGTGCTATAGGCGGAGCAGGCTGCACTGATAGCACAGAGAAAGGAGACAATGGCAAAGGCAGCAGTGGAGGTGGCAGCCTCCCTGACGTCAGCAGTGAGGTAAGAAGTCAGCTGAGTAGTTCTAAGAGCAGCTGATGCACAAATGGTGGAGAGTGGAGGTGATGGGTATGAGTAGGGATGTGAAGGGCTGAAGATGCAAACCTGAAGAGCCTAGATATAAAGGTTTCCAGGGAGCTGATGAGCTTTATACAGCAAAGGTCTCAGACCCCCTAGGCGTGAGAACTGTAACACTAGCCACTGTCAAAAGTGGAGAACTGTGTAAGTTTTGCTGTCCATTGTGGTGATTTGAATGAGAACATCTCCCATAGGCTCAGGTATTTGAATACTAGAGTTGGACTTTGAGGTTTCAAAGGCTGGTCCCAGTGAGCTCTCCGCTTGGGATTCGAAGTGTGATCTCTCAGCTGTTCCTGCTTCCACATTCGCTGCTTGCGGCCATGCTTCCTCACCAAGACACTCTCTTTTCCCTCTGAAACTCTAAGCCCAAACGAACGTTTTCTTATTTAAGTCGCTTTGCTCATGATGTTTCATCACAACAACAGGGAAGTAACGAATACACTCATTTCCCAGGAGTAACCCAATAAAACCTACTGGTTCCTCAAATGGGATCTTGGTGGTATTTTTACTTTGATCTGCCATTTTTTCCCTATCTGGGCTAGGTAAATTGTGTTTGAGTCTCCCCAAGAATGTCATCACACAACAATACCTCACTTTCTTGACCGCCATAAGCGACTGTAATACTTTTCACACTGGTTAAGGGTCCCAGTGCCAGAGGTCTGGACAAATACTGTACAATAGAGGCTGTTGCTTGTGGTTTCTTTGGGTGGCAGTTGCTGTTGCTCACTGCTGCCTCAAGTGGAGGGTTACAGAACTGCCAGGTACCTGCACTGCAAGAGCTTCTCCCCACTTCCCCACCGTTCCTAACCATGTAAAGTAAAAGGCCCCAACCAACTGACTGGTAACATAATCACCAGGTCACTGAGAGTTTTCTGTTCTTATTGTTTATGAAGCTGTATAAATAAACAGGGTTTTCTATGATTCAAAATGGAAACTTATTAAAAGAGATTGTTTAAACGACTGACTTTACTCCCAAATTGATATTAGTATAAATTAACTAAGAATAATTTAAGAAGTAACTGAACAAACTATTTGTCAAAACCAAAAGTCAATGTTTCTAACAGATAAAGAATTCCTCCATTCAAGCCAGGTGTGCTGGCAACCCTGAGTTTGTTTTATAAGCTGACTCTTAGAGCTTTAAAATTTCCTGTTTTACTGCACTTCTCACGTGCCTTCTTCTGCATGTCAAGTGCCACACTAAAGTAAACGCGAAGGAGGTCCAGGACTTAAGGCCTCAATGTGTAGGTAGGTCAACATCTCTCACTCCAGGCTCTGTTTCCCTATTGGCTGATGTTATGGAGCTCTGTAAACAGATGCTATCGGAAAGGAGGTGGTTTACTCCCAGAAATGCCCTCTAGGCTGTTCAATTATTCTCTGTCAGAGAATTGAGTCCTAAATGTTTCTCAAAACCTCTCTTTCTAAACTCTCTGAAGAGGCCCTGTGCTTCCTCCTAATGTTACCTCACCAACAAAAATGAAAATACAAACCCACATGGTATTTTCCATCTTTGCATAAAGAGTAAAGGTAACGACTTACCTTGTGTAGGTCGTGAGAAGTGAAAACAAACCACAAATAAGCATTTCATAGACATAGTGTTTGGAAGAGACAAGGGTGGACATGAGCAGTTTATTTGGGAAATGGGGTGGTGTCTCCTGAAGACAGAGGGAGGAAATAGGAGGCCTGTTACCAAACAAGTTCATCTGGATGACTAAAAAGCCAGCCTCAGTTCTTAGAAAATGTTTGCTCACCATTAAAATTGCATTCTTCACTTGAGAAAGGCTGAGACCAATAGCATATGACCTGTGGGGGATGAATGCACACTGACTGACAGACTCATGTGGAGAACTAACTGCTCAAAAGCACACCAGCAGAATAATATCTTTCAATAATTACAAACAATAAAACATATGAAATATAGATCAATAATGCAATAGTATAATGTTTCAGACCCACACTGGCCATGTTGTAATGTCCAATGAGAAAGCTCCAGTATTGGGTCATAGGCACAAAGGAATTATTTCTTGGTCTTTATTTTATTTTTGTATCTCCCAACTCCTTTAGGAGTGAACAATGTTGCCTTAGCAACTGAAGAAAAATATATATTGGACACATCTGTTGTTTATCCTCTATCATTTCAAAACACAATTTGGTTGTGCTGGCATGCAAAGTGATCCTTAATTTAATGAATGTACACAGTTTTCACAGATTTGCTATAAAAAGATCTATCTAAATTAGTTTTCAGGATTTTAGATTAGATGGAGAAAATAAATATCCAATGCTAATGGAATACATTATCATCATAACTGCCTGATTAAAATTGAGATGTTTACATAATGAAACCTGATCCAGAAAGCTGCCAAAATGTGTTTCTCATATACAGTAAACAAAAACAATAAACATTAGGAGACATGCATTAGCATTAGGACATAGCTACTCTGGCTGTTTGTCAGAATTTATGCAGGGTTCTTCATTGGCCCATATAATAGATCATGATCATTCTATTACCCATCCATTAAGCCATATTCAAATAAAGCTGCAGCTCACTTAAATGATCTGACTGTAACCTAGTCTACTCTTCCCTGATACATGTATCTTTGAGGGGAAGGAAAGAAAAGCGGGAATTTATCCGAATGACCACACTGCTGAACTGTCGCTGGACATGCAGGTTAAATATTCTACTTACAGTTTTGCATATAGGAAAGGGAGATTGAGAGGCAACATAATCTTTACAAGATTGTATGCCAATCAACAAGTACTGTACAAAAGCTAGGTACAGGAGCACAAACTAATCCAAGCATGTAAGAAGCTGAGTCAGCAGGATAGTAGTTTCAAGATCAACCCTTTGCTACAGAATGAGTTCCTGACCAGCATGATGTACAAATTTCATAAAAGTAAAAAGCAATAATAAAGCAATCAAAAGCAAAAATCAGTATTGTGGATTTTTGAGACTGGGTCTCATGCACATCAATCTGGCCTCAAATTTCTTAATTCAAGGATGACTCTGAATGCCTTGATGGTCCCATCTCCACCTCCTAAGTACTGGAATTTGCAGGCTGGGGCAACCAGTATCAGCTAATGCTTGTATTCTCATGGTAAAATACTGCTCTGCACTTCTGTTCTGGGTAAATAGTGTACATTTTGTCATCTACTCATTTTGACAAGCTTTGTGTTTAAATGGTGACCGAATTCATTGACAGTTGTTGAGATTTCTGATTCATTTTATTTAGGCATATTTTTCTACTGTTGTTTTCTTTTACTTTTTTTTAACATTTATTTGATATTTTGTCCCTTCTTTTCAGTTGACTGTTTATTGTGATATATTTTATCTGTATTATCTCAAAATTAAGTGCTATTTTAAGTGTGTGTGTGTGTGTGTGTGTGTGTGTGTGTGTGTTTGCAGGTGCATGTGCACATATGTGTTCATACACATGAAGGTCAAAGTACAGCCAACCTTAGATGTCACTCTCAAGTGCCATCCACCTAGTTTCTTTATCTTTGTTTTGTTTAAAGACAGGTCTCTCACTAGCTTGAAACTTACCAAGTAAGCTAGGCTGCTGGCCAGGGAGACCTTTTGCCTGACTCTCTGGAGCAAGGACTACAAGCACATGCCACCACACCCAGCTGTATTAATGTGGGTACTAGGGATCAAACTCAGGTCTCCATGACTGTACAGCAAGTACTTTATTGACTTAGCTATCCTCCCAATGCCTCTTATTCTCTTAACTAATAAAAAAATACAACATTTTCTCCTCATTATCAAAATGTAAGGTTCCAGTGCTTTCACTTGGTTACTTTGTAGACAAATCTTCTATTGTTTGTTACTTCATTAGATCTTTATCAAGATGTCTGATTTCTTATTCGATCTGGAGGAGTTTCTCTGTATATTATAAGTGGTATTTATAAAGAGAAGAGAACTATCTGAAGCTTATGATCCTTGAGAAAGGGCTTCTGTTTTCTTTGGCTGAAAAAGAAGTTGAGGAACTGTGAACTTTTGTGCCTTTCTGGTTATGTTGTTGTGCTGGAGAAATGTTTGAAAGTCAAAATGAGTTCTATTCTGACATGACTCACATTCCTTGTCATCAGTGTCCTTCCTTTTGCTTTGTTACAAAAAATATTGCCACTCTGCTTCAAATTGAAGTCTTAACTATAATAATTCTATTGTCCTTAAGTGTTAATGTAATGACCAGTCTCCTTCAATAACACAGATATTGATGTCCCAAATTTTAAGATACATGTTCTTAAATGTCAACTGATGTTCCCATCATGAAAACACATGTCAGACAGGACCAGGTCACAGGGTCAGGACCTCTAGAAGAGACCTGTAGAGTAGAAAAAAAAAGACACCATGAAAGTAGCCTGAAAAACAAGCTTTGACTGGGAGATTTAATTATTTCCCACATACTGGAACTGATATTAAATAAACCCAGAGCTAGCGACATTCTCTGAGGGACAGGTTAAAAAGGAGTATTTTTCCCTTGGCCTATTGATACACCTTAGTTTAGCAGGCTACACTTATGAAAATTCAAATAAAAAGTGACTTTAAATGGTATCCAGCCTTGATTTCTTAGAATTTGCTGGAAAGGGTTTAGAAAAAAATATTATTACTTCTAAGATAATCATTGTGAGAACTTAAAAATAGTTAACCCATATAAAATAACCATTGTATACTGATTCACTTTATTTCCCAAACTAATCTCATAAATGGTTAAATGTTCCTTTCATGGCAAAGCAGTTACATGACTAGATTTGGCAATTTAATATTTTTTTACAGCAGAATTTAATTTGATGAATCAACACTGTAAATAATGCAATTATGGGAATGTCACAATTGAAAGTGAATTTTGTTACAGAAAAGAGATTATAAATTCCTCAAGCCTGGCAGGATCATAGATGGAGAGTTTCAGCTGAATAGATAGAGATCCTTCTGGAGCAAGGAACATGGAATGAAGACTGACGGTAGCGATTTTAGGAAACACTGCACAAGCAATTTATGCTTCAGAATTACACGAGGAAGTCCCATAGAAGCAGAGTGCAGAATAGTGTTCCCTAGGAACTAGGGGAAGAATGGAATGAAGAGCTGTTCTTAATGGGTAGACATTTTCAGCTACAATAAAGAAATAAGCTCAGAGTTTGGATATTCAGTAATCTGATGACTAACTGTACTGTGCATTCACAATGAGGTAGGGTAGCAGATCTCACACCAAATCTTGCTACCAAAGCTCTAGAAACATCAAAACTTACATCATACATTGCTATATAGTTGTTTTTCATGTTCTTTGAATTTTTTATTAATGTGTATGCATGCATTGCCTGCATGTATATCTGTCAACTATGTTCATGCCTGGTGCCCACAGAGGCTAGAGAGGACATTGGATTCTTTATTTTTGTATTGTTTTTATTAAGAAAAATTTTTTTAAATCATTTTACATATCAAAGATCCCCTTCGTCCATCCTCCTCCCCCTTCAGCCTCCCCCTCCCAACTCTCCCCCCATTCCTTCCTATAAGAAGGCAAAGCCTCCATAGGGGTACATTTAGCAGAGGCAGGTCGAAGCCCCTTCCCTGTGTGAGGTGTCCTATCATAGAAGTGGGCTCTAAAAGGCCTGCTCATGCACCAGGGATGGATTCTGATCCTACTGCCAGGGGACCCCTCAAGCAGATCATGCTACACAACTGTATCACTTGGGCATTGGATTCTTTGGAACTGGAATCACAGCTTGTTTTCAGCAACCATGTGGGTTTTGGGAATTGAATCCCAGTCTTCTGGAGGAGCAGCTAGTGCTAAACTGCTGAGCCATCTTCCCAATCACCTAATTCATTTTAAGGTTCAGTTGCTTGTAATCATCTGCAGTCTAGTAATGTTAAATGGGAAATTTCAGAAATAAGGATTGTGTAAGCTTTAAACTGTGGGATAGTCGGTGTAGCTTCATGGGAACCTGCACCGGTAGCCAC
The DNA here is from genome assembly GCF_903995425.1 of Onychomys torridus. Classification (NCBI taxonomy): domain Eukaryota; kingdom Metazoa; phylum Chordata; class Mammalia; order Rodentia; family Cricetidae; genus Onychomys; species Onychomys torridus. The sequence continues at coordinate 85,411,836 of NC_050449.1, forward strand.
ACTAGGCATTAAGTTGTCTGTAGTAGTATTGATGAAGGCACTTGAGAGTGACAGCACCTTTCACAGCCCAGTTTTGCATGACCCAAGAACAGTAAGACGCTGGATGCTCAGTTATCAAAGATAGACCCTAGACGATACCTCCAAGTTTGTTGTTACACACCAGTGACACTTAAAGATGCAGACTCTTGTAGGAGCAAGAATAGTAGAAGCAAGCTTTATAAAGTGTGGCTACAGAAAAGTAAGCAGCTGACAAGAAGAGAGAGAATCTCCTGGGTTGGGACATGTTTCTGATATAGAAAAGGCTATTGGATTTCCTTGGTCTAGGGTTTCATACAGCAATGGAAAAACTGGACAAAGGCTGAGGTCATCACAATTAAAGTTGGCTAATTCTCCATGTGTTTGTTCATAGGCCGATGGGGGTAGAGAGCCACAGGCTCTTCGCCCATTCCTCTATCTTAAACAAGGAAATTGATCATGTGCTGTTCATATGCTGCTACTCTCACAATACATGACAGCAACTTTCAGTTGTCAGTCCAAACCCTTTTCCCTCACAGAAAGTTAATGTCTGTATCAGTGTTACAGAGTGCGTGTTTAAATAAGCTTCTCTTTACTTAAAATTGCCTCCAGCATACAAGAGTAATGATGCTGGTAACTCAGGCAGACCAAAGATAAACTGTAAAGTGCATCATTTTAGAGATTAGTGAACACTGTAAAATTAACAATGAAAAAATTCCATGTTGAGGCTGATAAGACCTGTGTTAAGAACAGGGCTTTCTTTGTTATTACAGAAACACATTGCAGTATAGAGTTCTGCACTACCTTTCGTTTCAGCCATCCATCAGGTATCTTGGACTTGTTCCCTCCGAAACGGAGGTTTGTACACATATTTTGCTCTAATAAAAATTTACTTGTAAAAGGCAAAACTAACTGAATCACTCATAAGACTATTATAAAGGAGCAAACAGTTTTCTACATGGGACAAAGTGCCTTACAGCTCCTCCGGGCCACTGCTTTGTTAGTGCTCCAGCAGTTACAAAATTCCAGACTTACAAATGGTAAGCCTGTCACTTCCTGGAAGGCCAGTCACATTGTTGAAGCAGGAGCTCACAGAGGAAGAAGCTGGAAGAGGCAAATGGGGTGTCACTGCCAGAGCCACTGGATGTACAGTGCCGTGCCTAGTAAGCAAGGTTCTTGACAGATGTTCACTTCCTAAACATTACATCTAGTCATTTTATGTTTCATTAAACATGGAACACACAATATGAGTTATCTCTTTATGTTGCTTCTGAAAATATGTTCTCAAGACAGATATGAGCATCTTCAAATTAATTACACAGTCATGCACTTACTTGCTAAAAATCAAGTTATGCTGCAGTATTGAGACAGATTTTTAACAGTGAAAGTGACGTTTCTTGGTCATCTTTTCCTGTACTTGGGGAATATGTCAGGTTACTGAAAAAGTTATGTATCTAAAAGATTTTCACTTCCAGAGCTAATCTGTAAAACTTAAGATCAATTCTAAATCTTGAAGTTACTGGGATTTTCTGTTGTTCAAAAGTAGAAACTTTATCTTATCAAAATTCTGCTTACTGTTGAGTATTTTAAGTTGTTAGAACATTCTTCATTCATTATTCAAGGATTATTTAAAAACAGAACTCCTTGCATCAGGCTATTTGGAAAACAAATCAAAACTAGACACATAGGACACACCTCACAGTGGCCAAAATGACTACACATTTTCCCCTCTCCTTTAGCTCTAGACCAACATACGTTTTCAGTTAATAGAAACCAGGTTAAGTTCTTACCTAAGGCAGTACACTTTGGTGATGCACACTTTCTGTAGCTTCCATTTCATTAGATCTGCACAAATATGACTTCATTTCAGGCTACTTAGCAGCTGGCATCTGTCTCTTTTCAACCAGATTTACATTCTGAGTCTGCTCAGACTTGGTGGTTTCTTTTATATGAGGTGAGATTTTGGTTTTAGTCTTGTCTTGACTTTGATCTTGCATTCTTCCTTTTGAAAGAGTCCAGTCCACTTGGAATTTAAATATTTCAAGGCTGGATTTCTATGAATACCTTTCTTTTGATTTCAATTTCAGGTTTTTGAAACCAAAATATGACATGAGGTTGAGATTTTAAACTTAACTGTTGTTCTTTTTTAAAAAAAGTCCTCAGATACTTTTATTTGTGTCTTTCCTTGTGATGGGGAATTAGCCTCACTGAAGAATTTGCTTTTCTGCTTAGATGGTTTAAACTTACAGATAAATAATCAGAATAGAAATAGTTGAATTGCTGTAATTTTGTCAAATAATTGATATAACTGACAATGAATACTACTGAATTTGACAGTTATGGATCAGGTTCTTGGGGCAATAGACCCAGTAGAATGTACATAGTATTTTATTGAATACAGACACATTTAACTTGTGTATAGCTGTCATCTGAGGGGATTTGTCAGATTGGATGGAAATTCTCTTGTATAGAACTGGGGTTTTACAGGCTGCTTAGCCTGAGACTCCAGAAGCCCCAGGACAAGAGGCCAGTGATACAACACCAGTTAGAGGCTGAAGAAGGAACAGGCCCTGAAGAGTACCAGTATGTGATCAAAATCTAAACAATCTAAAATGGCTAAAAAACCTAGAGTTTGGCTGGTGGTGTTGCACACCTTTAATCCCAGCACCCGGGAGGCAGAGGCAAGTGGATCTCTATGAGTTCCAAGCCAGCATGCTCTACAGAGCAAGTTCGGGGACAGCCAGAACTGTTAGACAGAGAAACCTTGTTTTGAAAAACCAAAAAAAAAAAAAAAAAAAAAAAAAAAAAAAAAAAAAGAATCTGGAGCTTGATGTCCAAGAGTAACGACCTTGGAAAATGTACTTGCTAGATGACAGTGGGCACAATCCACCCTTTCTTTCTGGTTCATACTCAGAATGGTCCTCCTCTTTAGTGTGCTGACCCACATGCCAGTCTTCTCTGGAAGCATCTTCGAGTGGCCAGTAGTGTTTATCAATGTTCTAGGCATCTCTCAGTGTAGTCAAGTTGATAACAAAGATCAGCCATCACATGAGGAGTCAGGTTGAAATAATGATGTAGAAATTATGACATTTAGCATATTAGAAAGGTCTATATTGAAAATATGACAAAGCATTAAAATTTGTATTATTTGTTAGAATTCCTCTCCTGGTCTAATGAATTTTTAAAATAATCTCCCGGTCACTGTATTATTCCATAGTAATTTAAACTTTAGTGGATGGCATTTTTTAACATGATCTGGAAAAAACTTTTACTCAGGAAACTAAAATCTGCCAAGAGACTCTAAGCCTCAGTCAACACTGTTACCCTGGAGGCAACTTATAAAAAAGTACCAAAGTGGGTTGGGGATTTAGCTCAGTGGTAGAGCGCTTGCCTAGTAAGAGCAAGGCCCTGGGTTCGATCCTCAGCTAAAAAAAAAAAAAGTACCAAAGTAAATGAACTTTGAGTTCGCTAGGCTGGGGTGGGTTTTAGCTCCATCCATTGGGCCTGCACCAGTTGGATTTTGTTAAGGTAAGCCTTGTCTTTCTGAGTTTCCCAGTGAACTTCTGCATTTCAGGTATGTGCCTGGTTACCTTGACCTCTAAGAGTTCACTGAAGCATGTCAGCCCAATTGTGGTCTTAAAAGGGTATACTTTAGACAGTGTATCAAACCAGTGCTATCTTTCTCTGTTTAAAATCTGATCATCCTCTTCTCAAACTCTGTCTCCTAACCTGTGGAATCTCTGTCCATAGGAAACTTAACTGCCACACCAAGATGGAGGCTGAGTATTACTCCCTAAGCCACATACAACTATCTTTGTGAATAGTTGATTCATAATTAAGAATTCAGTGCTTGGATCCTAGTATTGTCCACCATGTAAATTGTTCAAGGGCAATGCTGCATTCCTTCACAGAAATATCAGCATTTATGGTCAACTCCACAAACAACTCTTAGATCTTTTGCAATATATTAATAGGGAGGGATGGCAAATCTACATTTGGCATGGACTGTTATTCTTTTGCTATTACAGACTGTTCAAGCATAGGTAATTTACTAAATAAGTTTACTTGGGTCTAAGTCCTGAAGGCGAAGAAGGCACCACCATTTACCATCCCTCCCAGTTAAGATATTTCAGACTCTACGCCATGATAGCACAGCCTTGTATCCCCCAGTTCCTAGGACTTCAAACCTGGAATATGATTACACACTGTCTCACCTGGTCCTAAATTATATCACTGAATCCTTCCAAACACTTGTGTATGTAAGTGAAAAAATCCAAAGATCTTGAGAGATCATTTTTCAAGATCATATGAGAAATTATCAATGAAGGGGCCTAGGAGACAAATCAGAAAAAGGTTTCCATAAGGATGGCAAAGGGGATCTTTGAACAAAAATGTTATGAGTTAATGCAAACTGCAGGAGCAAAGAAGAAAAAAAACCTAAGAGAATGCTAGAATTTAAACTGTATTAAAAGGGTGGAACAAATGAAGAAATAGAGTTAATGAAAATAAAAAAAAACAATGCCTGATTTAAATTGATTCTGTAACAGCTACCTTATCAGAGGATGTCAGGATGTCAGGAAGGTAGCCACACAAAAAGATTACAGTGAAAGATTGGAAAAAATGGGCTTCTCTGAGACATCATTGCTGTGGTTTATTTGACTTAAATGTAACTGGGAAAAATTCTACTAATTGAACACACAATTCCACTACTTGAAATAACTTTTATTTTACACATTTTTAAAGCTTTTATTTAAGAGTGTTTTAATATATTAAGTAAATATTTTCTCCAAAAATGTAGGGTGTCATTCATTATAAAATACAGCACTGATTTGATAATACACTAAAAATGATCACTTAAAAATGTACAGAAATTGAAGAGGGTAAGGAGGGGTGTTGATTTGTACAAACCTGGTTGTAAGCAGAACTTTCTTAGTTTCTGTCCAACTAAGAACTCCCAAATACCTAGCAGCTGCTTCCCAAATTATCATATAGAGGCTTATATTAATTGTAAATTTTTGGCCAATAGCTCAGGTTCATCACTAACTAGCACTTACATTTAAATTAACCTGTATTTCTTATTTATCTTTAGCCACATGGCTTGGTACCTTTTCTCAGTATGAAATTCTTATTTTGCTTCCTCTGCATCTGCCTGGTGACTCCTGATTCCTCCCTTCCTCTTCCCATCATCCTTAGTATGTTCACCCTTCCTACACTTCCTGCCTGGCTACTGGTCAATCGGCATTTTATTAAAGTAATTCAAGTGACAGATCTTTACAGTGCACAAGAGGATTATTCCACAGCACCTGGTGTCATTAACACTAACTCATCATGACCTAACTTCAGCTGCTGCACTGCCCCGTGCCTGGGTTCACTGTAGTTACTTAACTTTCCTCAATGTTGACTCATAGCTGATTATAATTAAAATGAAATGTGAATTGATATATGCACAGGAAGGTTTTCTAAAATTTCAGATCATTCTTTCAGATACATTGTGGAAGTGGAATAAAATGAAAAGTGAAAAGTAAGAAAATACTTATTATTGCTGTTGTCCATTACCATGTGATTTCCTAGAAGAATTTCTAAGAGTTTATCACAAATGTCTGCGGGATTTGTTTCCCATTTCAGTTTGTCTCCTAAATTGTGTACAGAATTTACTAGGAAGACATGGCATACTGAGGCTGCAGAAACTCCATTTTGAAGTTCAAAGGGCATAAATTTGGAAGGTCAAAGTTGTGTCCTGTTGGTGCTACTTACCTAAACTTGAACGTATTTTTTTCCAGTTCTTCCACCTGTATAATAGAAATAATGTCCACTTTTCTGCTTTGTTCATAGCATGTAGTATTAACCAAACATTAAAAGGGATTTTTGGAAAGTAAAATGCTGCCATGATTAATTTTATTAGAATAAAACCAAAGCGGAAGTAATATTATTCTAAGCCCTGTGAATTGGGGCACTATATATTAAATTTATGTTAACAGATATTTGGATTACAACAGGAGATAATTGATCTATGCTCCCACAGAACGTTGGGCTGATTCAATTTTCTTGCACACAGTAGTATTTGCTCATTTTTATCTTTCATATTATATTATTTTAGCAACTTCATTTTTTTAGGACAGCTCATGTTTGTACTGAGGAATCTATTGGTTTAATAATTTGAAAAAGGGGAATATAAATGTATTCAGCTGCCAGGGAAGGTTTTATTTTATTTTTTACAAACAAAGGGAGTACAGTCAGTGTTTATGAAAGTCAAGCATAAACTGAGTATATGAACTAAAAGAAATGAACACGATATTTGGCAAAAAGAGATTCTTCTTTTCCTATAAAAAGGAAAAGGATATTAGCAGGGTCTTTTAAATTGAGTATTCTGTTTGATTAGGAAAAACTTGTTTCCTAAGTTATTGATGTTAAATAAATAACTATGTGGATGCTGTATATAACGCAGAACAGAATGACTACAGTTAATGAGGATGTATCTTCATATGATACCAATAAAGAGCTAAGATAAAGGACTCTGGTTCTGTGTGCTGCAAGGAGTAACAAGCCAGCCTACCAAGTGTTGTGGGGAAAGCTTCACATATGGAAGGAGAAGGGTGGCTAGCTGGCCCTGCAGCAGGGAGGACAGAGGGCTAAATCTATGCAGTCCTGTCCCGAACCCCCAGGGGAAGGAAGGGAAGTTAGCCAAGGGCTTCAGCTGTGTTAATAGGAGATTAATCACACTAGATTAGCAGGCTCATAAAGGTTGGGACTTATGTAGAGCAACCAAAACAAGGGAATGGAGAAAATACAAAATCTAAATATATAGAATGAAAGTATATAATTTGGAGTGATTAGTATGCCAATTAAAACCAGCATAAGAACTCAAAAGACTAGAAATTTTATTGTTAGCCTTGCAGGGAAATTTTTCTGTGGTGGTATTGTGTTCCTCAAAATATTGTGTACCCTAATAAACTTATCTGGGGTCAGAGAACAGAAAAGCCACTTGATACTTAGGCTAGAAAATGATGGCACTCATGCCTTTAATCCTAGCATTTCAGAGGCAGAAATCCATCTGGGATCTCTGTGAGTTCAAGGCCACATTGGAAACAGCCAGGCATGGTGACTCACACTTTTAATCCCAGAAAAAGAGCCTTTAATCCCAGGGAGTGATGGCAGAAAACAGAAAGATATATAAGGCATGAAAACCAGGAACCAGACCTAGTTAAGCTTTTGGCTGGTTAAGCTTTCAGGCTTTGGAGCAGCAGTTCAACTGAGAGGCATCCAGTCTGAGGAAACAAGATCACCTGAGGAACTGGCGAGGTGAGGAAGCTGTGGCTTGTTCTGCGTCTCTGATCTTCCAGCATTCACCCCACTACCTGGCTCAGGTTTGATTTTATTAATAAGACTCTTTAAGATTCATGCTACAATTTTCCAATTGTTTCAGTGTAAGAAAAACAAAGCAAATGATGAGTGAATGCAAAGGAGAAAATTTATTTTTGTGTGTAGAGACAAGCTTGTGTGACCATTTTTATTCTCAGGAGAAGCTAGATAGAAATTTTGCCAACATGTTCTATTAATATTTAAAAGATGCATAGCATTAATGGTAGAAGATGTGTGTTCATGAAGGCAGAATTGGGAGATAAATAGATTTATGAGTTTATATGTTACCCTGGTGGGGAATGTAGAGGTGTGTTCTCAAAGAAAATGAATCAATGAAGTGAGTTATCTCTGTACTGTTAGCTATGACCTATTGGGTCTCCAAGCCTCATCTGAGCATGGGCAGAGAGTTCCATGTGAGGCTGCAAATCCTTTCAGGAGGGCCCTGTGTGTTAAATAACAAAGACACCTGAATTCAATCTAAGTCATAAAAACATGTAAGTAAGTGGCATATTAATCAAATACAAATGCCTGGCATGAAAATTTGGGGAGCAACTGTGCTGTTTTAGGCTTTCATCTTGGTGTTAGCTTCTGGGCTGGCAACACTCACATATCCACACTCAGCTTGTGAGTTGGGGACCTCCACCCTTCCACATTCAGCTCATGAGCTGGGGACTGGCCTGTGCAGGGCCATATTATGTCCTTGTCAGCTGCTTTGTGTTATATCTGGCAAGGAAGATGACAGAGATTTAGAGGGATGGAGTAAGAAGGGTTTCCCCTTTCCAAGGCCGTGTACCTATCTCCTACTTCAATGGGTATACTTTGAGAACCACCTTTGACCCAGGTTGGGGTCAGTCCTTCCTAATGCCTGTGAGTCTGTTATAAGTTCTTCACGGGCACTCTGAATTGACTAACTCACAGACATGGGCACCAGGCAGCTTTACTCCTGCCTCAGAAACCCAATGCTAGTGTTACCAACTACCAAGCATCTAGATCAGTAGGATCCCACGCTTCTCCACTTGTTCTTCTAGCTATAGGCCTGGTCCTTTGTCCTCTAGTTGGGCTTTCGGCCCTTTACGTTGCACTTGACTCTTTCTCAGTTATCAGTTGTGAGCTGGCTAAGAATTCCTAGGTATCTAAGGAAAGGACAGAATAAAAAGTTACAATACTGTAAGACTAATATAAGCTTGCAAGAAAAAAAAGAAAAGAATTTGATAACCATCGAAAAGGGAAAGCTATGGTATTGACTGAAACATAAGACAGCAATAAATGAAAATATGGGTTTAGTAAAACCTGAAAATCAAGACTGCCTTGGCTGCCTTCCCCTCCAAATTACATGGTATATGTGATTCATAAACACCCCCCAAAATTCAAAAAGATAAAAAATTGACAGACAACGACACAGCATTCCATAAGCTGTGAAGGAAGTTGCCTTGAGCAAGGCTCCACCAGAACTCTTAGGAAGAACTTGAAGAACTGACATGAATGGCTGCCCCACAGGTGAGAAATGTTCAGGATGTTGTCAGCATGACCAAAGTTGCTGATTCAAGGATTAATGACAACAAGCAGTGAAGTGTCCGGTGTGCTTCAGAGGAACAGCCCTTAGCTTTCCCCTGACTCCTGCTTGTTTAAAATGGAATGTGGATGGTTAAGATCAAAACACAAGTGACAGCTTATTCTGAGGAATATATGGATCAAGAGGAACACTCCTCCATTGCTGGTGGGAGTGCAAACTTGCACAGTCACTTTGAAAATCAATATGGCTACTTCTCAGAAAATTGGGAATCAATTGACCTCAAGACCCAGCAATACCACTCTTGGGCATATGCTCAAAGAATGCTTAATCATACCATATGAACCTTTGCTCAACTATGTTCATAGCAAATTTATTCATAACAGCAAAAAACTGGAAATAACCCAGATGCCCCTCAACTGAAGAATATATAAAGAAAATGTGATACATTCATACAATGGAGTATTATTCAACTGTTAAAAAAATAATGACATCAGGAAATTTGAAGGCAAATGGATGGAACTAGAAAAATACCATCCCAAGTGAGGTAGCTTGGACCCAAAAAGACAAATATGGTATGTACTCACTTATAAGTAGGTATTAACTGTAAAGTAAAGAATAACCATGCTACAATTCACAGACCCAGAGAGGTTCAGTAATAAGGAGGGCCAAAGGGGCCAGGGGCTTGGGGGAATCTCCTGGCTGGACTGGGTGTGGGTGGGCATGAAAACTAGAGGGATTGGGCTGTGGGGGGGCAGAGAAGGATGACTGGAAAGGGGGGCTTTATGGAGTCAGGTAGAAGCCTGATGCAAGGGAAACGTCTGTGAGTCTATAAGGATGGCCCTAACAAGACTCCTGTCAGCAGTGGATACATAGCCTGAACAGGCCATCCCCTGTGATTGGATTGGTGACTACCCTTGTTGTTCGTGGAGAGCCTTCAGCCACTGACTGATGGAAGCAGATTCAGAGATCCATTGATCAAACACTGGGCCTAGCTTGCGGAGTCCTGCTGAGGAGAGGGGGGAGTGATTACAGAACTAGGGGGTGGGAGCAAGAATGAGCCAGAGACATTGGAGGAAAACCTACAGAAAGCTAGCCTGGTTCATGGGAACTCACATGACCCGAACCAACAACCAGGGAACCTGCATGGGACTGGCCTAGGCCCTCTGCATACATGTGACAGTTGTGTAGCTTAGTCTATTTCTGAGACTCCTGGCAATGAGGGCAGGGACTTTCCCTTGTGCTTAGGCTGGCTCTTGGGAACCTATTTCTCATGCTGGTTGCCTTGCCCAGCCTGAATACAGTGTGTGTGTGTGTGTGTGTGTGTGTGTGTGTGTGTGTGTGTGTGTGTGTGTTCCTTTGGCAGCTTGATATACCATGCTTTACTGATGCCCATAGGAGGCCTGCCCCTTTCTGTGTGAATATAGAGGAGGGGTGGCTTGAAGTGGGGGCTGAAGGGAGCCATTATTAATGTTAGCCAAAAGTGGAAATTCAATATTTTCTTTTTTCTTTTGAAATCCAACATTTTGTTTTTTGCACAGTGACCATGCTCTTGTTTGATTGTAGTGTTCTTAGTGTGACCTTCTCTGATATGGCTCTTCTGTGAGATCACTATGTTTGTGGGGGAATACAGATGTAAACATTGAGATGGTCACAATTAAAAAAAAATGAAGAGGAATGCTGGAAAGCTGGAAGATGCCTCAATGGGTAAAAGTGCTTGGAATCTTGGTGATGTTAATTCAGTGCCTTGTATTCACATGAGGGAAGGGGAGAACACACTACTGAAAATTGCCCACTAACTTCTACACACCTGTGTCAACTTCCAATACACAGCCACAAAATAAATAAATAAATAAATGCAATAAAACAAGGGGGAGTATAGAGCAGACCTCTTCATCTGCAATGTGTCCTCCAACACAACTGGGTGGAAAGAGGGATGGGAGAACAGAGCAGAGGATGTAGAACACACTAAGGATGTTTTTAAAAAGCCATATGAAAACCTATATTTTAAACTTAAACACACACACACACACACACAGAGAGAGAGAGAGAGAGAGAGAGAGAGAGAGAGAGAGAGAGAGAGAGAGAGAGAAAGAGAGAGAGATTAATTGAATTTTCCCTACACAGGCATTGTGCTCATTTCAGAAGCCATAGGTTGCCAAATAAAAACCCTGGTTTTAGGTGTTGGATACCTCCTCTCATGTTGTTGTTCAGGGCTGTTCCAGAGATTCCCCCCAAATATAGAATGTTGATATTGCTATTGGTGGTCCACCAAAACTTGATGGTAAGATCCTATTGCTAAAAACAATGCATACTTTGGTCACAGGACATGGAGAAATCAAGTTGAGATTGACCCAGAGGCTTCCTCCCTGCTGGTTTGATCACATAATGCTGGAAGGTGCTATGGAGGCTGCTGGGGGAGAAAAGTAATCAACAAACTCAGCTAGCTGTGAACCCCATGAGAATGACAGGTATGACAAGATATGCCCGTGAGTAAAAAAGTGGCATGGGTGTTATAGTGGTAACTAGCTCTCATTGATTTAAGACCCACTTCACAGGAGGAAATACTTGTCTGGTACTATATATCTGGTCACAAACCCATGGTTACAGGGCTCATAGGCTCCAGGGATGAACCTGCTACTGTTATTTTGATAAAGGAATATAGACTCAAACTGCCATTTCAATTTAGATCTTTCTAGCCATAGATCAATGCACCTCTCAGACTTTACCAGAGAAGATTTTCTGTGCAGTGGAAAGTAGTTGACATAGAAACTCTTAATTGGTCAAGCTTTGGAGAAAAAGTGTCAGTGGAGCACTCAGCCATAAAGGGGACATCCATTCTACACATCCTTTCCCCCAAGGCTCAGGGACCACATCAGAAGATCACATTTTAATAGCCAGAGATTGTGGAGGACTAGAGCTAGTGTTTGGAAGTGCTGTACTCACAAACTCACAATAATTGTGGTTAGTCAACCTTCTAGCATGGAGTGGGCAGGGGTTTATGAGCCTTTATTCTTCGCTGAAGAGCTATTGACAGTTGACAGTTTCTAGGGGAGCGACTGCCAGTTTTTGTTAATAGTGCGAATCCTAATAGCTTGACCACACTCTAGTGGAAGGTCCCACCACCAGGTGTGTATGAGCAGCACTGATTGAACTCAGTGAGTTATTGCCAACAACAACAAAAATGATGACAGGAAGTTGGGAAAGTTGAGGGTAGGTGGAGGATGTGAGAGGTGTCAATGGGGAAGTGGGGGGTGTGTGAAATTGAACAGATATGTTGTATACAATATAAAATTTTTGAAAAATTATTGAAATATATTGTCTTCAATTGAGGAGAAAAAACTTGCATTTATATTATAGAGATAAAAATGTCAGGTAGTGATCTTAAAATACAAACTACCTTTTCCACATGAGGAAATAGTGTCTACAGCAAATAAACAGGGCTCAAGAATAACTAAATACAAATGAAATCAGAGGAGTGGTTAATTCTCTACTAGACATGAGACAAGAGACATATTCACATCTTAGTGAATTTACTTTTCAAGACATTTAAATATTTTATTTGTAAAATACATGAGAATCATTTTAAAAAGCTAAATGACTCCCTTACCGCTTCACTGATCCAGGCTTGCCTTTCTCAAGGTGCCATTTCTGGGAGGAGCAATCATCATGGAGGAAGGTGCTCTCTCTCCTCTATGGTAACCTTCATGCTGGGTACCTCACACTTAGTCGCAAAACTTCTTCCTGTCATAAAAACCGGAGAAACGGTCATCCTCAAGATGAAGTCAATTAACTGTGACTGATAGTCACTCCAATTACTAGGTGAATCTGGGATGGACTTTATGACAGATGACACTGTCAAGTCCTGTTACTAGAGGACTAATTACTGTTTATCTGGTGAACATGTGGTTAATGGGTTGTGTCTACTTGACCATATAAAGAGGAGTGTTTCTTTATGTCTTAGTATCTTCTTCAGATTGTCTCTATTATATGTCTACATTCTAGTTTAATATTTACCCAAAATTAATGTAATTTTCACCACTTAGTGGGAAGATCAAGACATAGTCTGGCACACATGGTAATATTCTCTCTCTGTCATCTATCTATCTATCTATCTATCTATCTATCTATCTATCTATAATCTAGTTATCATATATCCATCTGTCTTTCTGAACAAATAAGCTGCTTTCTTTTCTTTACCTTCTTGGAGAAGACATTTGGGTTGGGAGGAAAGGAAATTTTATTTCTAGATATATTCCCAGGCCCAAGCTCATATAGCAGCAACAAATGTGTAGGAGTTAAACCGTCACCCAGTTCTCACTTTAGAATTCCTTCATGAAATCACCCTTTGCCATCTAGAGAATGTCTAATTAGGTTTTCATGGCCACACTTTGAATAAATACTGTAACTAGGAATGTTAAGTAAGGTGATACTGTTCTTTGGTTCAACGTTCAAGCTGTACATACAACCTGAAAAGAGCTGCTCTGTGTGTGGTACATCAGGGTTGTAGGCACCTTCATGGGCCTTTCCACCACAACTTCTCTGTAGTCAAATAAACACTGTCTTTTGCTTGGATAAAACATGTTGACCAAAAGCAACTCAAAGAGTAAAGGGTTTATTTACAACTTTTAGTCCATCATCAAGGGAATTCAGGTCAGGAACCAGGAGGCAGGAACAGAGGCTGTGCAGGAATGTTGCTTAGTAGCTTACTCCTCATAGCTTGCTCTCCCTGCATTCTTATACAACTTAAGACCACTTTCCCAGGGGTGGTACCACCCACAGTAAGCTGGTCCTTCCCACATTAAAAAAAATTAATCAAGATAATATCCCATAGATTTATCTACAGTCCATTTTTTTTGAGACAGGGTTTCTCTTTGTAACTGAATGGCTGTCCTAGAACTCACTGTAGACCAGGCCTCGAACTCATAGAGATCTACCTGCCTCTGCCTTCTGAGTGCTGGGATTAAAGAGGTGCACTACCACCACCCAGCCCTATAGTCTAGTCTTACGGAGACCTTTTCTCAGTTTACATTCTCTTTTCCTGCCCATTCTTTTCTTGAGGGGTAAAGGGAAATCATATTCAAGTGGTAAGAGATTGAATTAATAAAATCATCAACTGTTATATTCAGAAGGTTAAAAACTATAGCCTTTAAAGGCACTGAATCCTGGTTGCATTTTTTCTTGCAAAATATCCTGTATCTTTCCTGTGAGAAAAAATATTATCTCTTCATGTATATGTATAAATTTGTGTCAGATTGACAAAAACAAAAACAAAAATCAAAAAACAAACACCAACCAGCACGAACACTAGCATGTCATAAAAATCAGATCAGTATCTTCCCATTTAGAATTGTGATAGAAAAATATCAGAAAGTAGATTTACAGTTGAGGGATTTTCTATGACAATTCATGACCTTAAGAACTTTCTACATGACTTTTTATTATGTAGCTATTTCCTTCAAATTGAAGCATTCCTTTCTATAATAAGAAGGGAGACTTTTGAAATTCAGGAAGTAAACAAAACATATAAGCCTCAGAAAATAAACAAAACTTATAAGGGCCAGGAAGCTCCTGAAATATACAAGACTCACAACACCCCTCTGTAAAATTGTAGGAGTAAACACTTGCTGAGGAGAATCAGAAATGATTGAATGAAGAGTCTGCAAGTTTGCAGTGTGCCCCTCGGATGTAGCATACATTGGTCATCACCCATGCTGGAGGAAGCTTGCAAGGCTGCTGGGTTACATACATGCACAACTACAGACATGGAACTTACAAAAGACGTTTAGTGAGAGGAAAAATATTGGAGTATTATTTTTTGAGAGATGATGCAAGGGTATCTAAATATTAGGCAAGGTAGAAGTTATAAGAACTGGAGGGTCTCTGTCAAAATGAGACTTTAGGTTTAAATACTTACATTAAAAAATATGCTGCTATTCCAAGCTAAGATTGAAATAAGAGGCAAGCAAATAATTGGTAGAAAAAACATGTGGCAAATCAGAAAGCAACTGGATACAGACCGTGAACATGTCACCGGTTTAACTCTGCAGATGATGCTGGGAAAAGTCAAAATTCAGAGCAAGTGCTTTCTTGGCAGTCCTTCAGCTTTGTGGCTCCCATGCCCTCAGTGAGAAATGTACCAGATTCATGTTGCCTTTGGCCTGTAACCTTCATCCCCTCACCCATGACTGTTCCTAAAGCCCCCAGACTCTCCTGCTTTCCTAGTTAGGCTCTTCACTACTACTTTGATATACAACCTCATTGTCTTATTTATTTACCTTTTTCTTTCCTATACCATACCAGACCCTCCTCCTCATATACACGATCCCAGTGGATTCTATGGTATTTATAGTATTTATTCTCCGTTGTCCAAAGAAATACACATTCTTAGTCTAATGCCATTATTACAACCTGTGACACCCTCAAAGAGAAAGAAATTGGTTAGGGCAAACCCAACTAGCATTCCTTATGTAGAGGCATATTTTTTTCAATTTTTAAAAATCCATTTTACATACCAAAGGTAGGGAAAAGGGGCTGGCGAAAGAAACCCACCCTGACCCTGGAGCCCAGAATTAGGAGAGAATGGCTCAAGCAAGGCCAGTGAGAGAAACACAGTTTAGCTCATATCAGAGCCATCTTTGCCCCTGTCCAACTGACTTGTGAAGTCAACCAATCACAGAGCAGGACAGCAGAATCCTCGCCCTAGGGCCCAGGACCAGGGAAAGAAACACAGCCTGTGTTTGGGACCTGAGCCAGAGAAATGAACACTTCATCTCCAAACCCAGAACCTAGGAAATATGCCTTGACTCTGAAACTAGTACCAAAATAACTCTCTTAGCCCCTAGAATCAGAGTCAGTGAAAGAAATGTGCCCTGGCCTTAGAGGTAGTGTTAAAAAGCCAAGAAAGGCCAGTGAAAGAAACACGCTTTGGCCCTGAAATCAGGGCCATCTCTGCCCCTTGTTCACAAAACTGGCCAATCCCTGGGCAGAAAATAAACTAACCAATCACTATTGACTCTGTACCCTAGACATCCTATATAAATCACCCTACCCGGATTAGTTGTGAGCTGTTCTCTCTACCCTGGTAGAGGCAGCTACTCTCCTGGACTCCTCCTTCCCAAATAAATCTCTTTCTCAAAAGAGTATTGGGTGAAGACCTTCATTGACTGGTGAACAGAAGAACTTTGCTGGGATGTCCCATAGTGGACTGAGCAAGGGGGAGCTGAACAGAAGAATCTTGCTAGGATGTCCCATAGTAGACTGAACAAGGGGGAGCTAAATAGAAGAACCTTGCTGGGATATCCCATAGTGGACTGAACAAGAGAGAGCTGGTAACACTGAGCCAGAGATTGTGGCCCTCCAGGAGAGGAGCAGGATTGCTGTGTCTTGTGGGGAGACCATCCCCCATCACACCAGGTATACCCTGAATTTCCTGAAGAGTCAGAATACCCTTCCTTGCTGAAGTAGTTCCAGGCCTGACTCTCCTGAGAAGTCAGAGAAATTTTCTTTCGAAGGTTGGGCTGTTGCTTTGCAGTCCCAGCTATCAGAGCTGTGCCAAACAGCTCCAGGTGTCCAGGACACCTTCAGGGCAGAGCTCTTGTTCTGAGTAGCTCAAGGTGTCCAGGATACCTCAACCTCTAGGGCTGACCTGTCTCCAGTTCAGCCATCACAGCTGTGCTAAACAGCTCCAGGTGTCTGGGACACCTTCAGGGAAAAGCTCTTGTTCTGAGTAGCTTCAGGTGTCTTGGATACCTCACCCTCTAGGGCTGAACTGTCTCCTTGCAGTTTCAGCCATCAGCTGACTAATATTTTGGTGCTAAAACCTGGGACACCAAAGTTTTTGCGGTTTACTTACACCAATCAAATAACCCCCTCTCATCCCTCCTTCTGTCCCCCTTTCCCCTTTGCCTTCCCCTTGCTGCCCTGCCACTCATTCCCTCCTCCAAAAGGGCAAGTTTGTGGAGGCATGTCTAAATGAGAAGAGAAATGGGAGCACAGGGTAGAGGAAAAGGTCGGGGGTGATATAACAAGGACTGAGGATGTTTGAAAAAGCCTTATGGGAATCTACTATTTTAGATTCTCTCTCTCTCTCTCTCTCTCTCTCTCTCTCTCTCTCTCTCTCTTTCTCTCTCTCTCTTTCTCTCTCTCTCTCTCTATATATATATATTCATATAAGAGAGATTAATTTGAATTATCCTACACAGGTGATAATGCTCCTCTCAGAAGCCATAGGTTGCCAAAACAAGCAAACAGCCGCAATGAAACAGATCTATGTGTAGGAAACCTCCTCTCAAGTTGCTGGTCAGATGTGTCATAGAGATCAAAAAACAATACAAGCTATTGCTATTGCTTTTGATTGGCCACTAAAACTTAGTGGTAAGACCTTGTTGGTGAAGACATCATATACATTGGTCACAAGACTTGTAGAAAACAAGTTGGTACTGACCAGAAAACTTCCTCATTATTGGGTATCTTTCATCGTAACAGAAGGTGTTATATTAGAAGCTGGGCAGGGGGAGTTTTCTATAGACTTACCCAGATATGAACCTTGTGAACTTTAGTAGTGACTGACATAAGAAGATTTGCCAGAGGGGCATAGTGGCATGAGTGTTATAGGGGTAACAAACCATGTTATTAATAGATTTAAGGCCCACTCGACAGGAGAAAACACATGTCTAATACTGTAAATATGGTCAAGAATCAATGGTTGAGGAGCTCATAGACACAAGGAGTGCACCTACCATGATCATCCTGTTAAATGAATGTAGAATAAAGCTGCCCTCTAAATTTTTATTTTTACCCCATAGTTTAGTGCAGCTGTCAGACTTCAATAGAGAAGGTTGGGCAGTGGCTGGTGGCTAATGTAGAAATTCAGAATTGGCTAGGTTCAGAAAACATGTGTCAATGGAATACTCGGCCAATGAGACATTTATATTACTAATTTCCAAGGTGCAGGTAGCATCACAGAAGAGGAAATAGAAAGACTGTAAGAGCTAGAGGTTGGGGAAGACCAGAAAGAAACAGTGTCTTCCAGATAAGACTGCTGTAGTCATGAGCTCATAGCACCTCTGGTTGCCTGCACAAGATCAGGCTGGTTAACATTTCACTATGGAGGACGAAGAGTTCACGAGTTCCCAATACTAACTGGGGAGCTTTTTGACATTTGATGACTTCTGTGGGATGTCAGTTTCCTTAAGGATGTAGGCCATAGTAGATCAACCACTCTCCATTGGATGTACATATACCCAGAAATATATAAGTAGCATTAATTTAACTCAGTGGGTTTTATAAAATGAAGAGGGCATGAAATTGGGAGGTGGGGGTAGATTTGGTAGGAGTTAGTTGGGAAGGACTGGTGAAATAAATATCAAAATACACTGTATGAAATTCTCAAAAGTTAACAAAAAGTTATATTAAAAATAATTCGCTGGGCGGTGGTGGCACATGCCTTTAATCCCAGCACTTGGGAGGCAGAGGCAGGTGGATCTCTGTGAGTTCCAGGAGAGCCTGGTCTCCAAAGCGAGTTCCAGGAAATGTTCCAAAGCTACACAGAGAAACCTTGTCTCAAAAAACAAAAACAAAAACAAACAAACAAACAAAATCACTGACAATGGTTCCCACAAAAGCCTTTAACTATCTAACATGCTCCCTCCAGTACAAGACACAAGAACCTCCGCTGGAGTTGTTGGCCAGGGGAGTCCAAGTGACAACCCCCAAATATAGCTTAATTGGCTTTGCCCTTGGTTATCCCTGAGAGGTTGAAGGCACTTGCCCTATTGTAAGACACCCTACACTTTATACACAGGACTCAAAAGATTCAAACTGGATTTAACTTGAATAGGAACAGACATGGTAACATAGAAGGGAGAGATCCCATGCATTGGCTTCCCTGATTAGACAAAGAACGGCAGACAGCTAACGACTCCTGAGATAGAAAGAATTAGCTCTCTCAGGATGAGTGCCCTAACTGGTTATCCAATAAAAAGTGGTCAACCTTGAAGACATATATCCATAAGCAACACTAAATGGATATAGTAAGTTAAATTTACACATATATAATACACATATGTGTGTGTAAACAATAATCATTAAAGAGGCCATCAGTGTGAGAGAAAGTGATGGAAGAGGACATGGGAGGGATTAGAGGTACAAAAGAGAAGGGGGAAGTGATGTAATTATATTTTAATTAAAAAAATTTAAATGGCTTAAGAAAAAAGGTATTAGAGGCCATTTTAAAAATGCATTCTGATTATGGTCAATTAAATATTAGTTTTGCTTTATTATAAAACTATAAATTTAGAATAAAACTATTGACAACAAAAGAAAAAGAAAACCAAGTCTTCCAGAGACAATGTCTGACAGTGTCATTTCGTGTGTGTGTGTGTGTGTGTGTGTGTGTGTGTGTATGTTTGTGTGTGTATGGATGCTTACCTTGAGTGTTACATGGCCATGCTTGTCCCTTAACCACTTCTTTCTGTGTTGGCATTACTACTGGAAATGACTGTGGACAAACATTTTAGCCCTGGTTCAGTGTCTTACATGGACTATCTCACTTAATTCTTAAACTAACGCATAAATATTTATCAGTATTTTTTATCTTGCAGAGGAGAAATGGAGACTGTGAAATTGGGGAATTTATGCAGAGACATTGCTTTAGGAGATGCAGGCTGTAAATCTGGGCATTCTGAATCTGGGAGTGTACTTTGGATGATAGATTATATAATTACATGTTATTTAAAATAATAAAAGTTGTCTCAGAAATAAACATATTTCATTCTCAGTTACATTTGTGTGTCATTTTAGTTCCAAATAAAATTTACTTCTTATATATTTTGGATAGGAGTTTTGGTGAGGTTTGCTTGGATGGTACTTTGGACCATATTTACCCCATAGTTAGAGTAGGCCCTCTATCCATCCATCATTTGGAAAAGCTATAGTTTTGCTAGTCATGTGTCTTGTACTTTGCCTGGTACAAGGCCATGCTGTAATTGTGTAATTAGTAACTCCATCTAGACATATAATATTTTTAGAAGGACTATGCCTGGAATTGAGTCATTGTGTCAGCAATAGTTTCCATGGACACAACACAGCAAAGTAGAAAATGAGGCTTTCAGGCAGTGCTGTATAAATTAAGTTGGCTATGTCAAACATATTGATGTGATGTTCGCAATTAAATCAATACAATACACTGCTGCCCTTGAATTAGTGAACTCCCGATCACCTCTTCCACTCCCTCTGGTATATCTGTTCTTAGCTTTAACAGATGAAAATATAGGATGCTAAGTCACATTTGACTCTCAGGTAAACAGCTGTGTATTTTAGGATAAATGTATTCTAAGAACTGCATGAAACAGGCTTATGGCAAAAATAATAACTTGGGCACCCAGTATTTTACCTTACATAGCCGATGAATCTCCTTCTACTTGAATAAACTCAAGTAGAATCGTGAAGGTTTTGAGATTCCTTTTTGACAAAAATGTCAATCTCTCAGTTTATCTGTGGCTTAAATTACTTTTTAGAATGTCAGGGATTGAACCTACAGCCTAGAACAAGCTCAGTTCCTTGGAATTACAGTGCTGTTTAGCATTTTCTAACTGTATAAAAAATGGGGCTGATAAACCTCCACTTTGCTCTGAGTTAGTTTCCTCACACCTCAAATGACCTTCTTGGAGGAACAATGTGATTTTCTTTACTGGCAAGCCAGCTCCATCTTCCTTCCTTCCTTCCTTCCTTCCTTCCTTCCTTCCTTCCTTCCTTCCTTCCTTCCTTCCTTTATAAATGGTAGAATGAATTTTATTTTTTAATTAAGATTTTTTTTTCATTCATTTTACACACTCCTAGCTTCCCCCTCCCACCCCCCACTCCCCTCCACAAGAGGCAAGTCCAAGCCCTTCCCCTGCCTCAAGGCTGCAAGAGGTGTCCCATTGTAGGTAGTGGGCTCCAAAAAGCCCACTCCAGTGCTCAATAATATTTAAGAAGACAGTGCTAAGGGCAATACTTACTTCATCTTTCATGAAGACTGATGTATCCTGATGAATGTAGAAGCTGGTGGTACAGTAATAACACCAAGTATGTACATAATATTATGTACTGATTTGTTTTTTAAAGCCTATTTTCATTTATCTTTAGTATTTCACTCCTCTCATGTTCATTGAATTTGACCCTGTGGAAGCAATATTCTTACCTGAAAATTAGCTCTAAATTCTTGATTAAATTCAACATTTTTACCTAAGACTCTGTCTTAGTGGGGCTGTGTCTCCTCTGGTGGAATCTTAGAAGGTATGCAGAACCAGATATGACTTAAGACATCTTTGTAAGCCCTGTGAGGTGCACAAGGGGCCAGGCTCACCCATAGACTACTCTAATGGCCATAACACCTTGACCCAGCCCCTCCATGTGCCAGTTCCACCCTACAGAGTAAAAAGCCCAAATTCAAGGTTTAAAATTCCACCTGGGCTGGCCCTAAATCCAGGACTTAAAAGCCTACCAATCTCTACCTTGGAAATCTGCACCTTGTAAAGCTCTGCCCCACTCCCCAGCAAACCCTTTACAAACTCTATCTTCTGCTCAGTTCTCTTTTGCTTCTCACCCAAGCAAAGGCAGCTTTGTAAATGTTTTGGTTTGTTTGTTTTGTTTTGTTTCAACAAAGTTAGATAAAAGAATTTTGTATGGGAGTCAGAATATCACTCTCCTTTCAAAGAGTTATTGTTAATGAGGAGAATGACTATTATATTAAATATGTTAAAATGGCCCCAAAGTACAAATTTTAGAGACTCATAAAATATTTTGGAGCCTTTCATTTTCAATTGAGATTATATTGGATTAATAAAAGATGACACACATTTTTCCTAAGGAAAGGTCTTTTTATAAGCCTGTAGGGAGCCTGAGATCCCCAAATTAAGTTCATCCCTTTTAAATCACAAAAGTAAGGTATAAGAATCTTAAAATACCTAATGACAAATTGTTTCCAATGGAGGTGGACAGCTTTATAGTACTGTAAAATTCTTGTAGCATTCATGATGTGAACTGAAGCTAGGCTAACAACGTTATCATTCTAAGTGGCTCTAATAAATAGTGACTCTTCTGCATACATAAAATGTGAAACAAACCATTGAGCTGTATTTTGAGGGTTTATCTTAGCTTCCTTGACAGGAGCCTGGATTCCTGTGTCTTTTCAATAAGATGATAATTCGGTCATAGGAGAAAACCTTATGTGATGTCAGAAGAATAAGGGTGACTTGTTCAGTGATTGCAAATCAGTTATTAAATATCACTGTGACATTTGACATTGACCCAAACAAATGACTGTGAATTTTTCTTTCTTCTTGCTATTCCATGAAAGCAGACACAATCTGTCTTTAAAAATGCTCCTTTCAATCATTGTGGAGCTGATGAAAATACTTCTTAAGGATAGAGGAGCAAAAGGATTATGCTAAAATTTATAGAACAAATTAATGTTTAAAACACTATGGGAGTCAGGCAGTGGTGGTGCACACCTTTAATCCCAGCTCTTGGGAGGCAGAAGCAGGCAGATCCCTGTGTGTTCAAGGCCAGCCTGGTCTACAGAGTGAGTTACAGGACAGCCATGAATGCTTCACCGAGAAACCTTATCTGGAAAAACCAAATAAATAAACAAACAAACAAATAAATAAATAAATGGAAAAAATTTGAAAGAACCCAGAAAACCAACCAACCAACCAAACAAAGAAACACACAAATAAATAAATAAGTAAATAAATGGAAAAATTTAAAAGAACCCAGAAAAACCTTCTATAGGAAGAAAGGTACCTTTATGTATATGAAGAATGAACCCATTTTGGAATGTTAAAGGAGAGGATCACAAAGGGCTATATTCAACAAACAAATAAATTTATCAAAAGAATAGTAAGTTTCCAGCCAAGTGCAGGGTATCATTTGTTGAAAACTAATTCCTTAGTAAAACAAAAACTCAAAATTATTCTATGCAATCTGAATGCTAGTAATGAAGTTCTTGTGTTCTTGGGCTCTACTTCACATTTTTAAAAACTATTTTTATGGCCGGGCAGTGGTGGCATACACCTGTAATCCCAGCACTCGGGAGGCAGAGGCAGGTAGATATCTGTGAGTTTGAGGCCAGCCTGGTCTACAAAGTGAGTTCCAGAACAGCCTCCAAAGCTACAGAGAAACCCTGTCTCAAAAATCCAAAAAAAAAAATAATTTTATAATTAACTTAATTTCACATATCAGCCACAGATTCCCCCATCCTCCCTCCTCCCACCCCCAGCCCTCCTCCCCAATTCACCCCCCATTCCAACCTTCTCCAAGGCAAGGTCTCCCCTGGGGAGTCAATGCAGCCTGGTAGACCCTATACCAAGGCTGAGCAAAGTGTCCCAGCATAGGCCCCAGGCTCTTAAAAGCCAGCCCATGCACCAGGGACAGGTACTGGCTCCACTAACTGGGGTCCTCCCAAACAGTTCAAGCTAATCAACTGTCTCACTTATCCAGAGGACCTGATCCAGTTCCACAGGGGCTCCTCAGCCATTGGTTCACAGTTCATGCATTTCCACTAGTTTGGCTATTTGTCCCTGTGCTTTTTCCAATCATGGTCTCAATGTCTCTCACTCATAAAATCCCTCCTCTCTCTCACTGATTGGACTCCTGAAGCTCCACCTGGGGCTTGGCCGTGGATCTCTGCATCGCTTCCATCAGACATTGGATGGGAGTTCTACTTGATCTTTAATAAAACAACACCGGTATCAGAAATGATGGTGCTGGGCTCTGGTGTGGTTGCTGCATCAGCTTCCTCTGGCTCTTTTGTGGTGAGTAACAAGAATATTGTTGCCTGGATGACTGTGACTCAGACATGGATCTTGGACTTAGGCTTGTGATAGCCAGAGCTCCTCTTGTAAGTCCTACTTATCTTCCCTGCTGTGTTCCGCAGCTCTGGTTCAGCCTAACCAGTCTATCCCAACAAGCTAGAAACCTGAAGAGTTACCTCTGAAGTCCACAGAACACCTAGGGAAATGGTGAAATAGAGGAAAACATTTCAGACTTTTGGATTTTAATATGAGACATTATGCTTTTTGTTTCCTGAATGGGTCAATTAATCTTTAATTTCATTCCTATAAACTTCTTTAGTTTTGAATGTTACTTTTACATGTAATGGTACTGAGCACCTTCATTACTTCTAATATTTTTATGTAAATTACTTGGGTTTTTAGGTATGTAAACCAATGAATCATGTGGATTATGCTGCCTTGTTATCTTCAGAGATTTTTTTCTACTTCCTTTTCAAGTTATATTCTATCTTTCTTAATTGTCTAAGTTACTGAATAATTATGATGCAAATGCTTAGAAGACTAGGTTTCTTCTTAGATATTCCTGGAATATCTAGGAAGACGTTCCAGATATTGACAAATGAAGTGCACCCAAGTCTCTGAGGCATATAGTCAAGTCCAATAGGATGGCATGTGTCCACTTACTCATAGTCCCTGTGACAGACTTGTGTACTGTAGTGGGTTAATCCGTAGTACTTTAGAGAACTAAAAAGGAGATACGATGTTAAAAACAAGAACAACATTTACATCTACAGTACAAATGTAATGTCTCCTCAAGTCAAGAATCAACAGTAGAAATGGGGAAATATTTGCTTTTGGGGGGCAAGTTGATTGCTTAATAATTTCATGCCTGCAGAGAATAAGGAACTCTTAGTGATTTCAGTTTTACTGATTTAAAATAAGGCAGATAACAGGGATGCTATTTTATAACATCCTAACTGATGTGTCACACACTGACGGTGTTAAATCACTTCTGAATACAAGACAAATGCATCCATTCTGCATCCTACTGTCATGTGTTTGAAACCAAAACACTAAAGCCTGTGGTTGCTCTGGAGGCCGAGGCAGGGGAATCACTTGACTTAGGCATTCCAAGTTACCCTGGACAACTAGTGAGACACCATCTAAGAATGTACTTAAAATACTGGGTTCACTCTCTCTTTGTGGCCCACATTTAAAATCTTTTAAATACCAGATGTTAAGAATAGGGACATAATAAGTTTAAACATAACATCAGAGTCTAGAGTTTTACTTATGGTATTAATTATATTCATTCATGAAAGGATGGTGTGTATTTTAGAAGACTCTAATTTCAGCTCATGAAACCAATGTTATTTCACAGTAAGTTCTTACCATGAAGTAGTTTGTAGCCACTGAGGTTTTAAGTGGTTAAGTTTAACACAGATAATATGGGATCTTTGGCAGAAATATTTCTTTTCCACTCGTTTTTCTGGCATTCATTTAATATACACAATAAAAGAAGTAAATTAGGTCAACATATATTCCCAGCTTCTCTAAGCACATAGGAGAGCAATAAAATTAACAGAAAAGCCATTTATGTTTACTTTGACTTGAAGAGATTTTTACCAAGTGGACGACATTTCAAATGTGCTCACCAAGAGGAGTTGGAGTTTAATAGACTCATTTTGGAGAATTAAATTCTTCTGAGCTCAGATAATGCTACTATTACTTTGTAACTAAGGGCCATTATGACTCAGGAGAGATTTAGACAGTTGGCTGGTTCTGACTTTGTCACATGATGCCTCAAGATGAAGTGCAAAGGCCAACACACCAGCTGCCTTCTGATTCTTTTCCTTGGAACTTTCCTTCAGGCTCTGTCAAAAGACATTAATGAAATGGGTGTGCTCACCCTGAAGTTGACCAGAAATTGAACTTGCATCCTGGGTAGAAATTTAAGCAAGGCAGTAAGAAATTCTGGGAGAAGCAAACTCAGGGGCAGGCAGAGTGTTCCTTTAGGAGGCAGATGGTTGCCAGGCAGGGCTGCTGGTGACTGCCTTCCATCACTTCACCTTTTGCTGCCCTGTTCTGTGTTTAAGTGGTGGATTTTCATCAGATGATGGCCTTCCCCAAGTTCTTCTGAGACCCACCAGCACACAGCTGCATTAACTCAGACAGGAATCACAACCAGGACAGTGGGGGAAGAAGATAGACAGATTCCAGAGTTGAATAATGGGTTTTGGAGCCTACAATGTAAATAACAGTTTAAGTATTCTAAACAAAAAAAGATCATAAAATTATACATAGAAACCTGATATAAAAGGGGATGTTAACTTTGGAGGAAGTAAATTACTCTAAGTTAATATATTAAATGTTGGCAAGTAGCACAAAATTCCCAAAACAAGATAAATAGCATGTATATTTAATCAATTGACAGATGAGTCTCAGAGCATTTTCTTTTCTCCTCAACTACATGCTCTATAATCATATATTAATAGGATGATAATTTTATTTTATAACATTTTATGTAAAATAGCACAAGAATATTCACCCTTCCAGAATGGTTTGTCAAAACTAGTTTTTCTATCCTTTGTGGTTCTTATGTATAAAACATACAGACTCCTCAGCTGTCACACGGCTGTGGAATTCTCTGCTAAAATAGAATAATTCTTATTCCCTTTTGAAGGATTTTTTTCTGAAAATTGTATTGCATCTGACAATTTGTAAATGTTATAGAATACAGCATATCCCTGAAAAAAAGAAAGTCCTGCTTTAATTTTTATTTCTACTTTATTTTATGTGTGTGGGCATTTTGTCTGTATGTCTGGCACCACTTTTGTTTCTGGTGCCTGCACAGGGCAGAAGAGGGCGTCAGATGTCCTAGAACTGGAAGAACAGATGGTTGCCACATGGGGGCTAAGCATCAAAAACAGGTCCTCTGGAAGAGCAGCCAGTGCTCTGGATTGTTGATTCATCTCTCCAATCAAGAAACTTTGGTTTTATCTTGACAGAAACAGTTTAATTATATGCTAATATTTTTATCCAATTATTCCACTGTCTCACCATGGCACAGTATGTCTAGTTCCCATCAGGACACCAGGTGTTCTAGTTATTCTTATCATTGCTGCAACAACAGCAAACGTGAAAAACCAACTTAGGAAAGAAAGGATCTATTTTGGCTCCCAATTTTAAGGTATAGTCCATTGTGGTGCAGAGGCCATGGTGTCAGGAGCTTGGGGCAGCTGGTCACCTTGCACTCATGGTTGTGAAGCAGCTGGGCACACTTCACTCACACTTGTAAAGGAGAGAGGGTTAAACTTATATTCATCTAGAATTTCCTCTTTTGCAGTGCAAGACCAGCACAAGAAACAGAACTAACCACATTCAGGCTCATTTTTCCATCTCAATTAACCTAAACTAGAAAATGTGTGAGAACAGGCTTGTCTCCCAGGTGATGGCAGACCCTGCCAAGATGACAATCACTGGTAGCCATCACAACAGGTAAATCAGCAGAGTGGGCAATGCAATGTTCCTAGAGGGTAGTTACACACTAGGATCGACAAGGATGGATGCCTGTAGAAAGGACTGTACTACTGCACCCTGAAGCTTCACTTGTATTTTTCCTTAGATGAATATAAATTCTGACAACCACTCTTAAGCCAGCTGGCATGAGAGAAATGTGGTACCAGGAAACTTGAACTGGAAACATATCATGATCTTATCCAACTGCAGTTAATATATCCTACTAAAGTTATTTTTCTTAAGAATTTTAAAACTTAGGACTGGGGCTAGAGAGAGCTCAGCAGGTAAAAGCTGTCCCTAAAAACCTGGCAACCTGAACTAGATCTCCAGAACCCATGTAAGGTGGAAGGAGAGAATCAACTTCACAAGATTGTCCTCTGGCTCCCACATGTATGCCATGGCTGCATAGCCTCCAACCCAACCCAACACTCACGCGTGCACATGCATGCACATACACACACACACACACACACACACACACACACACACACACACACACACACCCTTCCCAGGATCCTATAATAACCCTATTGAAGACAGTTCTGGTCCAGAAGCCCTGAAGATTTTCAGTTGCTACACAGCAGATTGGTGTTTGTTTGTTGTTTGTTTTGGTATCTGTGATGGTGTCCCCATTTCTGCCAGGAAGTATGGTTCCTGTTCTCCTAGAGGCACCTCTTTCCTAATGTTCTCTGTATAGTTTCAGCCCTGGATTCATGCACCAGCTGTAGACGGGGGTCCAGAGTGTTTGAATTCATTATTGTATTAGTTCTCTCCTTTGAGCTGGTAGATGGTCTTTGTTTTCCTGACTCAGCAGATAATGAGGATTTCTCTAAGCCTTTGGTTCAAGGAAGGAAGAAAAGTTGACAGCCATAGAGTGTGCTGCTGATCAGAGTGAAGGGCTGCTACTGAGAATTTAAGAGGTGGAGAGCAGAGTTTATGAAATAAATTTGGAGATGTGAGTGCTGACTTCTACTTTTCACCTTCCCTGTCCACTTCTGGCCAGCAGGTCAGCAAACTGGTAAGGAGGCCCATAAACCTTGGTTTAGGAAGAAAGTCAGACCCTGAGTCAGAAAAGGCTCTTTCAGAGTGCAAGTCACAAATTTTTTTGCGTTTGGACACTATTGTCTCTATTTAAATCATGGCTTTTCATGTACATTGCCAAAGGAGAATTTACTAAAATCTGTTACTTACTTCATAAGAAACTATGCGCACATCCATCGTTGAGCTGATCTTCATAAAGTTCTGTGGGAAACTTATTTTGGGCTGACAGATTGAGTTGGTTCTGGCATTCAGATACAAAAGTATGTTCTCAGGATTTCAAGACTACTGTAATGCCAAGATAGTGATAATAATCTCATTCTTATCACAGGCAGAAAAGTCCTACAAAAAGCCAAAGGATACATTGCTGAACCTGGGTGAAAGGAGTATTGATGGATGGGCACATGGCTTATGTTAATGGAGCTATTTTGGAAGTTTCAAGTGTGGTTCGGAGCTTACTTGGCTCTTTCTTACTTCTAGTTGAGTCAGAAAATATATTCTTATCTTCCAAAAGGTGGTGCTTCATTGGCATGGCTAAAGAAATGGATAAAGGCAGCTTGGAAAAGAGTTCTCCTAAACATTAGAAAATGTTTCAGGGTGAATTTGTCTGAGAAACAAAATAGGCTTCTGCTCAGCAAATAAAAAATAATTCACTGCTGATGGACATGGGAGGTTTCCCTTATGAGGGATGTTTTTGTGAGAGTGAAATGCTTTCTTTGCAGATAGATGTTCCTTGTCTTGCTGGCATTGAATGCCATCTGACACCCAATTTATTTCTTCAGTTACCTAGTAAAATATACCCAACAATTATCTTTTCTTCTTCAAAATAATAGATGTTAGCCATAGCTTTTCCTTATTCTTACACCACTTTCTAATTAGGAATCTGAACAGTTGTTTTTTTTGTTTTGTTTTGTTTTTTTAAGAACCAAGATTCCAGAAAAGCAGTTATATTGTAAGGCAATGATCATAGTAACACACGTAAAATTGCATTTTAGATTTGCAAATGTCATAGTTCATTCAAATGACTAGAGGTATAATCAACTCATCAAACACATGATAGTGCTAAAGGTTGTTGGTCCTATCCAAAAAAGAATTATATTTTGGTAGAGGGGAAGGTCAAGTCAAGAATGGGAAAATATGTAAATCTTATGTAGCTGTAGATAATATATATCCTGTGTGTTAAAAAAGTGAGATGGATGTTGCCAATTAAACTTTGAAGTATGATTTCTTGTTTTAAATTATTTTTCTATACATTTGTATATTGTCTTAAAAAGAATTTTTAGTATGGTATTGTCTGCAAGAATGCTCACTCTTTCTCTCTTGGATATTTTCAGCATCTGGTACTCTTTCTAAAAATTATAATGCTGCCACTTTCTTAAGCATCATTGATGGCATAAAAATAAAGCCTTTAGACAATAACTAGAAAGTCATTGTAAATGACAATTAAAGTCATTGCATAAAAGTAAATTGAAATAATAAAATTATGACCAAGTTTGCACATAAACACTAAAGATACCCACATCATCATCTTTAGTAACAATTATGATAGGCTATCAAAAGACAAGATGATCTCAGACACAGAAAAATGTCCAAAAGCATGCAGCTCAGCATTGAAGAAGTAAGTTGGTTAGCTCTTACCTTTGGATGTGTCACCTGCTTCTCAGAAAAGTGTCTGAATTTTCCCTTCAAGGTAGGATAGTGGACTGCTTATGCCGCTGTAGAATACCTGACTTCTAGCCTTGTGATACACCTTTACTTTGCTCTTGGTCAAGACCTGCCTGTGGTAGTGTACAAGATGGTTTTCCAAAATAGATACAAACATTTCCTCCCTTTTTCCCCATGGGAATCACATCATGTGTTCCATCAGCCTCCACAGATAACCTTTTAGATCTAGAGTGTTGGTAACTGTGCAAAGGCCCATTTTATTCTTACAAGGGTATACTACTTCCATAAAACACAGCCTTGATATTTTACTTTTGTTTGTTGTTTGTTTGTTTTTGTTGTTGTTGTTTAATGTAGAGAATTGAGTCCAATGGCATAGAGTGTGTTAAGGCAGAATTCTCTACTGAATTACAATTCTTGGTACCCCTCCTTTAAAAAACAAAACAAAACAAAACTTTTTGAGACAGCATCTTACTAATGTGCCCAGACAGGAACTTAGGATCTTCCTGTTTCAGCCTCAACATAGCTTTGATTATAGGCTTTTTGGACGAGGTCTGGCTAGACTTGGTATTTTCATCTTTTCTGAACAATGATGTTACTCCATTTCCCTCTCCCATTCTCTTATTCTGGAGAGGGAAAGGAGTCAAAACGCTGGAGTGTTGTCTTTTTATTCACTCCTTTTTTCAAACAACAACAACAACTATAAACCAGTCTTTGCCTTGAGGACATTCATTAATGTCTATTTATTGGAATAGACAAATCCAGACCAAAGACAGAATATTTCTCTTTCCACATAAATATCTGCACCAATGACATAACTTATTTCATTTAAAGGAGTTATATTTATATATTTTTTCATAGATGAAAAGCAATGGGTATCTCATGATAGTTGAAACTCTAACCAGATTTTCATCTAATAAATAACATTGTTTGTAAAAGATATGATTTTTTGAACACAAGATGATATAGAGGAACAATGTCTTTCCTTGGCTCAGTGCTCATGCTCATCAAAATATTTGTAATATTTTAAAATGGGAAAAAATAATAAAACAGTGTATTCAAAGCAACCATTTTCTAAATGTTTAAAACATCAACAGATCTAAGTTCATGCAGTCTCATAGTAAGATTTAAATTTTAAAAGGTTGGAGGATAATTAACTTATCAAAAGTATAAAAGTCTAGTTACTAGTTCATGTACTCACTCCTTTTTTTGTTGCTGTGAATGACGACTTGGCAAAAGCATCTTAATTAAGGAAGGCTCATTGAGCTCACAGTTTGGGAGTCCCCTGCATCTGGGCAAGAGCAGCTCTAGCTACATCCGGGCGTTTAGACCCAGCAGCTGCACACACAAGGAGAGATGGACGCTGGTGTGCAGTACACTTTGTCCTTTTCTCCCTGGAAACAGCTTCACAGACATTTCCAGAACTTTGTTTCCTAGACTCTAAATCTTGTCCAGCTGATACTCAAGATAGCTATCAAATGCCCACCCTTCTTCGACCTATACCCAAACACATCAAACTTACCTCATAATATTCTTTCTCTGGTTCCCATAGGCTTAATTTTATTTCATAGTACAAAATTCACAGGTTCTCATCTTCTGTGGAAACAAAAACAGAACCTCTTTTCCAATGCAATGTATCCTTAGACACAAATTTTGAAATCAAGGTATCTTTAAAATATACATATTGGTTTAACATAACAGCCTTTACAATCAAATGTCTTTCTGCAATTAAAAATCCTAAAGACAATATAATCCAGATTCTCTGTGTGATTTCCATCTTTACATGGCTTATTTTTTATATCACTTTTACTGTCTCTTTAAAAGACTTTATTTTTTAAAACTATTTCTTTATACAACTGCTTATACTCTTTTTCCTCTGTCTTTCAGGCCTATGTACATATAGAATATGTGGCTTTTCTATACTATGGTTCATCTCTATAATAATCAAAACTGTTTTTTTAGCCTCCTTGTCTGGAATGACACCAAATGTCACCCTTTTTCTCCATCTTTTTTGCTGTCTCTCTTTGCGGAGTTAGATAACAGTAGCAAGTAGTAGTCATGCTGCAGCTTGAATGCTAGCTTATCTTGGTATATTCCCCACCAACTAAATTAGTCTGTTACCTTTGAATTCAGCCTAACTCAAGTTGTTAAGACATGGGCAGAAAACAGTGAGATATTTTCCATAAAATTACAGGGACAGCTTTTAATCTGGTTCCTTTTTGTCTTTTGAGTCAGATATGCTAGTTTGAATGAGAATAACCCCCATAGATTCAAATATTTGAATTCTTGGTCCTCATTTGGTGGAACTGTTTGGGAAAGACTAGAAGGTATGGACTTATTATAGGAGGTGTGTCACTGAGGGTGGATTTTGTGGTTTCAAAAGACTCACCCCATTCCCAGAATGCTTTCTCTGCCTCTTTCTTGCAGATCCAGATGCGAACTGTCAGTTGCTCTTTCTGCCATGTCTATGCACAAGCATCATAGACCCTAACCTTCTGTAAGTTTCCTTGGTACGGTGTTTTGTCACAGCAAGAGAAAAGTAATATTGAAGGTATGCTATCTTGGGAACACCAAGTCAGTGCAGATTCAAACAGAGATCACTGAGTAAGGTTTTGTTTAAGGTGGTCACAGGGGCACATTGAGAAAGTTATTTATAGGCTAATAAATTAGAAACATGTTTAATAGTGGAGCAGACTGAGTAGACTGAAGAGGCTAATGTATGATGTAGTTCCTCTTGTAAGAAATCTTCAATAAACTTTAAAAAGTGTTAGCTGAGATTTTTTAGGAATCTATTAGTAATTTAATCAAAATAAAAGAAGAAATCACTTCCATTAAAAGTAAGCAGCTATTTATTTCCCATGCCCAAGTTTCTACCTTGAGTTTCTGCCATGATATCCCTTCATTATTTAGTACATTCACAGAAGTCTATCTGCCTCTTCTTTTCTCCTTAATTATAGCCAAAAAGCTTTGAACATTGAAAAACAAAGTAATTTTTCTGCAGAATACCAGGAAGTCATTTGTCAAACAATCTTTCCTAGAAATGGATAGGCAAAAAGCCCTAGACAAAGAACTAAAAGCAGCTAATGATGCTGGAAAAAGGAAAACTAGCCTCTCCTAGGGATGACCTTCTTATTGGTTCTCTGAGATGGAGTGGCCAGTCCTGAAACCATATACAAACAAGCAGCAAAACTTGATTCAGCAAGGTGTGTGTGTATGTGTGTGTGTGTGTGTGTGTGTGTGTGTGTGTGTGTGTAAGAGTTAGAGAGATAGATAGATAGAGATAGAGATAGATAGATAGATAGATAGATAGATAGATAGATAATAAAAGAAAAAGTAGCTACCAACTTGAGAGTGGGGGGATATGAGAGGGATAGGGAAAATGATGTAATTCTATTTCAATTGAAAACATTGTTTAGCAAATGCCCTTGTGGTATCATTGAGCATTCCTTGGGTATATGCCCAAGAGGGCTACAGCTGGGTCTTCGGGGGAGATGGATTGCCAATTTTCTAAGGAAGTGTCATATTGATTTCCAAAGTGGCTGTACAAGTTTGCATTCCCATGAGCAGTAAAGGAGAGTTCCCCTTGCTCCACATCCTCTCCAGCATAAGCTGTCTTCTGTGTTTTTTATCTTAGCCATTCTGACAGGTGTAAGGTGATATCGGAGTCATTTTGATTTGCATTTCCCGGATAATTAGGGATGTTGAGCATATCAGCATTGTTTGTAATAGTCAGAACCCGGAAACAACCTAGATGCCCTTCAACTGCAGAATGGATAAAGAAAATACGGTACATACACACAATGGAGTACTACTCAGCAGAGAAAAACAATGACATCATGAGGCTTGCAGGCAAATGGATGGATCTAGAAAAAAATCATCCTGAGTGAGGTAACCAAGACTCAGAAAGACAAACATGGTATGTACTCACTCATAGGAGGATACTAGATGTAACACAAAGATGACTAGACTGCTACACAACTCCAGGGAGGCTACCTAGAAAACGGGACCCTAGGAAAGACCCAGGGATCACCCAATGACAGAGAAATGGATGAGATCTACATGAACAACCAGGACAACAGTGGAAGTAATGAAGGGCAAGGTTTGAGGGAAAGAAAGCTTAAGGGAGCAGGAGATCCCAACTGGATCAAGAACAGAAAGGGAGAACGAGGAATAACAGACCATGATAAATGAAGACCACATGAGAACAGTAATAGGCAGAGTTCTCAAGAGGTCCCCAGAAATCCACAATGATATATCCTCTGTAGACTGCTGGCAATGGTCAAGAGAAAGCCTGATCTGACCTAGTCTGGAGATCAGATGACTAAACACCCTAACAGTTGTCTTGGATCTCTCATTCAATAACTGATGGAAGTGGGTGCAGAGATCCTCAGCCAGGCCCCAGGTGGAGTTCCAGGACTCCAATTGTCAAGAAAGAGGAGGGACTGTAAGAGTGTGAATTGTTGAAACCGAGATTGGAAAAAGGACAGAGACAAATAGCCAAACTAATGGAAACACATGAATTATGAACCAAAAGCCATGGAGTCCGCAACTGGATCAGGCCCTCTGGATAAGTGAGACAACTGAATAGCTCAAACTGTTTGGGAGGCACCCAGATTGTGGGACCCGGATCTGTCCTTAGTGCATGAGCTGGC
The DNA here is from genome assembly GCF_903995425.1 of Onychomys torridus. Taxonomy (NCBI): domain Eukaryota; kingdom Metazoa; phylum Chordata; class Mammalia; order Rodentia; family Cricetidae; genus Onychomys; species Onychomys torridus. The sequence goes on from NC_050449.1 coordinate 85,446,368, forward strand.
TGTTTGGAACCTTGAGTTTATGCAGGGGCACTTTGCTCAGCCTGGAAGGAGGGGACTGGACCTGCCTGTACTGAATCTACCAGGTTGAGCTGAATCCCCAGGGGAATCTTGGCCCTGGAGGAGATGGGAATGGAGGGGAGGGGCTGGGGGGACCGTGGGGGTGGGCATGGGAGTGGGGAGGACAGGGGAACCCATGGCTGATATGTAAAATTAAAACACAAATATAATTTAAAAAAAACCAAAAAAAAAAACATTATTTAAAAGTAAAATTTGTAATAACTTGAGAAGTCTATTGAAATATACTTCCTTCTAATGTCATCACTTGAGACAGACTTTTCCTAGCTTCCTGCTGCTTCTCAGTTTTGATTGTAGGAGAGATTTCCCAAAGCTCTGTCCAAAGTGTTTACTTAAACTGCATTGTTTTCAACAGAAAGCTGAGAGCAATTTGGTTGGGGATGAGCAATGCTCACACACCTAGTAAGATAAGCAGTGCAGAAGGATTTAAGCAGGACCCTGTCTGCTATTAGTGGGTTCTGCACTCCGTGTACCCCACGACTATTGTTACCAGTGGAGGTTTCTGTGGTCAGGAGGCACAAGGGCAGCCAGCATACATTATCCCTTATGGTTCTGTTGCCTAAAGAACTCTGCTCAGTGTTCAAGGTCAAGCTTCTCCAACATGACTTTTATTTTTAGTGACATTTTACTCTACTTTTTCAAATACTTTGCTGAAGGAGCTGTAGACAGTGGTAATAATGTCCTCCCCCAGCAAAGTCTCCTGTAAAGATTTCTTCTGGAGTCAGTTCCTGAAAGATGATATCCATGTCCAACTACCTGTATCACAGTTTTTGCCTTTCCATTCCTTTGTAAAGCAGAGTTTCTTAATGTACCTAGGTTAGCTCAAAACAAATTTAGGAAAAGATTGTTGATAGAGAGAGCATGGCAAAGTTAGCTGTTTCCTATATGCCCAGAGTTTAGAGGCATTTCCAGAGCTTTAACACAATCTAACTAGCCCATTTTCATAACAATGTACAATTGATATGAATTAATTATGAGTTAATTGACTTTCAAAGCTATTTCAGAACTTGGTACAACCCAGACTTCTTCTTCTTTTCTAACACTTGCCATCTTTTTTCCTAAGCCTTCTAGGTCATGGCATTACAGGTGTAGACAGTACAGCTAGCCTTTATTATTCTTATCTTTAAATAATTGTTTAGTCTCATTCACTCTTGGAAAGTGAGTGAGTTCTGATCCAATCAATGGCTTAGTGCATAGATGTGTTCATAATTTGATGGGTTTCCTGGGAAGCAGTGGAAATCAATAGGCAGGGCCTATCTAGATGGAAGAACAGATGATCACAGATCATGGGGATGGGTGGGGGGGGAGGATGTCCTGTATGTATGTGTACCTTGCTCTTGCCTGTCTTTTGGAACCATGAAGCCTCTGCATCTAAGAGACAAAGAAAATATTTCCTCCTTTTCAACTGTTTCTGTTCAGTATTTTGTCACAGTGATGAAAAGTCACTGACACTGTTTTGTTCTCTTTCTTCCTCCCTGCCTCACTACACACACACACACACACACACACACACACACACACACACACATACACACACACACACACACTTCAATCACTCAGATGTGATTCAAGCACCAGATGTAAGCTATGCTTTCCTTATTGTCCCTTTATAAATGGAGAGTGAGAGCAATTTCTAAAAGAGGCTAAATGCATCTTTTGTCAAGTGATCCGAAGTTACCATTTCAAATATATATGTGAAGTCAGTCTTGTGGTCACAAATCAACTCCTGGCCTCACTTTATGTCTCGGTGATTCCAAATCCCATTTCTGTCACTTGGAGAACAAATATCAGAAGAGACTAGCCTTTTAAAAAACCACAAGGAGGTTCCTGAGAACATTTTTGATCCTGATTGTATTTCCTGTGTATTAATGACAAATCATGATAAAAATGTGAGGATACACAAAGGTAATTTTCTGATTCTCTTCAGTTTTATATAGTTAAAGGTATTTTCAACTTTTGAAAAACATGGATTTAGTAAAATAAATCATATTAAAGACACTGTCAATTTTACACAACTCTTCAAAATGCCTCTTTGAAGGTCATTAAAAAAAGACCATTTTACATCAAGTGATCAATATTTTTATTGCAAGAATAAATGGATTATTCATGTAAAATTTTACAGACCATTTCAAGAAAAACTCTATGTGTTTTCCATGACTACTTTTATTAGAAAAATCTTCATACAATTGTGGCCAATTATACAGTCACATCTTTATACAAAACCATCAATGTCATCAGATTCTTTTCAGAAGCTAAGCAAGTAAGAGAGAGAGTTAGGAGGAAGGAGACCCATGGTCAGGCTCTGCACATTGGGAGACAGAGAAAATTGGAAGGGGCTGAGGCAAGCAGCTCACTTGATCATATTTCAACAATGCCAACATAGAGAAAAGCTATTTCCATCAGGTCAAGGACTCAATTCATTAACTATTTATCAGATGCTTGGCGCTGAGCAGCATTAAGCTCCAACAGATGGCTTGGGACCTGAAATTTCCCATTACAGCTATATCTTGTATTCGGGTCAGTTTTATGTTCTACAGAAATATTCATTACATCTTCTCCTTGGCTTCTAAGTGTGTGCATGCTTCCCTTTATATCAACCACTTAGCTTTTCTCTCCTTCTGAATTCATCCAAATTGCTGACTTTGAGCCTTCCAAGTCAGGATAATTTTATAGTTTTGTACTCCTCTTTCCAGTAGCTCCACCCATTTCTTTAAAATAAAGGGAAAATACAAGTAAAATATTACCTTATTTAGAAAATATCAGTGTCCATTTTGTTTGTCTTTATTTTCACAGTTTTTGAGTATTAGAGAGGTGAAATGACATTTCAGAACACACATTGCCAATAGCAATAGTAACAGATTTCATTGCCAGACCAATTTTAGCACAGTAACTATTCTATTTTTTTAAAATATAACTTATGTATTGATTCTTCTGGAATTTTACAACATGCACCCCAATTCTTCTCATCTCCCAGTCCCTTCATATTGACCTCTCACACTTGCAGCATTCCCCCAAAGGAAAAAAAATATAATCAAACCAAACCAACCAAACAAAACCTCTTCATCTTCCATCTTTTCCATCTCTCCGACACTTCTTCTTTCCTCTTAGTGGTTTTGGGAGCATGTCACACAGTACACCCTTTTGTCCAATCAGCCCTATTTGTAAATGTCTTTGGTCTGCTTCAAGGCCTCTGGCCTTTGGGATATTATCACAACTAGGCCCTCACCAGACTCTTCTCAGAAATCCTACAGCCACCTAGAGTTGTGGAGATGCTGAGGGTATCATTCTACAGGACCAGTCCCTTCATGTGTTCCAAAAGAACACAGATGGGGTAGATGTTAGGATGGGCCACCCCAAGGTCCTGGATGTGGGTCTGGGTGGTTGCTGAGATGGCCAGTTTGGGCCACTGGGGCTGCCCCCGCCCCCTTCAGGCGAGGAGCGGAGGCAACCCTTCTATGTTTGTGCCATCAGTTTCCCCACACTCGTGATAAGGGGTGGAGCCATCTCTTCTCAGTATGGAGGTAGGGTGTGGTGGTGCCATCTTTCCCAGGGTCAGCAAAGGGCAGCATCAGTCCAGCATGGCCTTCTGATTTTCTTATAAATGGTAACACATGCCACAGACATCAACACAGACCATACAAGGCCCTTGGCAGCAGCTCGGGCCTGGATGGTACCATGGCTCTGGGTGGTAGCACTGGCCCAGAGATCAGCATGGCTCTAGTGGTGACATGATCCTTGAATACCAGACCCAGGCTTCCATATGGTCTTTGGTGGCAACACAGGCCATGGACTTTATTACAGACCCCAGTTTTGGTAGGACCATGGAACCAGACATGATCTGGGGCAGCAGCCCAGGCTTGGATGTCACCATGGCCCCAGTTGGCAGCACAGGCCACTCAGATTGGCATGACCCTAGTAGAAGTGTTTATCTCTGCCACCGACATGACCCCAGGTGGTGCCCCTATCTCAGGCATCCACGCAACCTCCGATGGAAACAGGAGCCACAGACATCAACACAGACCCTGGTTGCAGTAGAAGCACACTATTCTTTACCTCCATGTGATTCCTACTTTCAAAAAGCACAAACCCCCATGTGATAAGCTTTGCTAATAACTAAACAAACAAACAAACAAACAAACAAACAAACAAACCAAAAAACTTGGTAGTTACATTTTTATTACATGCCAGTTTGTAGGTCTGTTGTATCAGTGTGTCTGTTCATTTGAAATCAAAAGTACTATCAACTTCACTTTTATTTTCTCTTAATTATCTTAGTATATCTTTTGCTATAAATTCTTTAACATACATCTTGGATTCTAGTGTTAAATATTGTTTGGCTCTTCCAATTAAAAAAAAAAATGATTGCCTGTCATTAAGGTTCTTGTCTTACATAAGACAGATACTATGCTAAGGGAAATATTAAATTATATGATAAACTGAGACAAGGATTGCTTTCATGGAAGAAGCAGGTACTGAGGTTGGCTAACAATTTGTTGATCATCAGTGGGAATTCAGAACAAATGACATAGGCACAGTTTGCTTAGCTAACTGAATAAACTCCAAACCACTGGCTTTTTAGTGGATTTTAGTCAAATTGAAACATATTGTCCAGAGTATAAAACCACTTTCTGCCATAAAATATTGCTAAAATCAGTACTGTATTAATAAATTATGTAAATAAGTCAGCTTTGGTAGATGGAGGTCAATAAAATCCTCTACTACTATCAAATATTACATGTATAAATGCACGTATAAATATATAACAGCACTTTAAATTTGGGGAAAACATTTTTATTGTTATTTTAGCCTATTATATTTATTGATTATTTTTAAAAGACTTCAATGAGCCAATGCCTATGAAGAAACAAAATTATAGAAATAACTATTAGTAATGTAGTCCTTCTCTTTCTATATGTGCATTTGTTTATAAAAAATAAAATAGATTGCATGATAAAATAATTTTTAAGTTTATATGCATAAAATATTTTTGTGTCATAAAATAACTTTATCAACCTCACTTTAATGCATTACAGTCAATCATGTTTCTATCAGAATTTATTTAACCAATACTAGTATGGTATTATTTGTTTGGGATAATTTTATTCTTACACTATTTTTTTCTGGGGTAGGAGAGCTGGCTTTGTAGTTAAGAGCATTGTCTGTTCATTCAGAGGACAAGGTGTGGACATCCAGCACACACATGGCTGCTCTCAGTCATCTGTAACTCCAACTACAGGGAGTCCTCTGCTATATGCTGGTCTCTGCTGGCACTGCATTGACATGATACACAGACATACATGCAGGCAAAACATTCATAATCATAAAATTAAAAAAAGAAAAAATTCTTCCAAGAAAAAAATATATAAATTCATTCCAATGTATTCTGGTGTTTTATGTACCAGTCCTTACATTTCATATAGAATATTAAAAATGTATCTGCCCTTACTCTTGAAGGATAACAAGATAGAAAAAGACTATAGGACAGGACTAATGAATATCTCAGCGTAAGTGCTACTCAGTTTGTACCGCATGCAATAGGAAGGCATTGCAGCTTTTCAGAGCCCAGTTTAAGAAAGATCAGATGTAAAGTCCAAGAAGTACTTATTCTTTTGGCTTTTGTTGTTTTTGCTTGACATAAAGTATTATGTAGCCAATGCTAGTCTCATATTCACTCTGCAACTTAGGATGACCATGAATTCCTGATCCTCTTGCCTCCACTTCTTAAATTCTGGCATTAAAAAATGTGCTATTATATCCAGCTTTGGAAGCAGAGTCTAAGAATTTTGAGAAAGCCTGGTTTACTAGTCACTCCACAGATTGTATCTCTCTTCCCTATTTCTGAACAGTTAAGGGGAAACATATGAACAGCTTAGGCTGAAAGAAGATGAATAGAAGTAATACGGACCATTTACAGGAGAAAAGGCATGAAGGATAATGTTGATTATCCATTATAGTCCCCTTTAGTGGTAGTTGTGTGCAACACCTGTCCCAGCAGGTGCTTCTGGGAGATGGTAGAACCTTTGAGAGACTTGGTGAGAAAAAAGATGAATTAACTCATGTTCAATTATTCAGATTTTAAAATTGTTGGTTACCACATCATAACCTATTGTGCAGTATCCAGTTCAGATATGAAAGCTGTGCAGAGAATAAGTGATCAAAGAGAAGCAATGTTCTCAGCAGAGAAGAGAGAATACAGTGTACAGTTGCATGAGGTGTGCTGTGCTCATGGGACCACATTCATGTAGTCCTAACAGTGACCTTTTGTGTGTACCTGTGGATACTTTCTTAGATAACGTCTGAGAAAATACATTTTTGAGCTAAAACCAGATTCAAATTCAACATTTTTTTTTTGAGCTGAGGATTGAACCCAGGGCCTTGCACTTGCTAGGCAAGCGCTTTACCACTGAGCTAAATCCCCAACATTTTTAATAGAAGATGGAACAGCTATTCTTAGAGTGAACTTCTTTATTCATGTAGTGACATAGTCAGAACATGGAACCTGCAATGCTACAAATACTCAGATAAGCAAAATTACTTTTAGAGACCTTTAATCATAACTTGTGTGCAAGTAGCTGCCATGCATCTATGGGGTTTAACATTCACTTGTGTGTAAATTAGTGCATCAGCTGCTCTTGGACAACAATGTCTTGCCACAGGCCTGGTATTGGAACAGTATCTGAGAAGTTATATCTGATCAAGAAAAGCAGAGAGAGAGAGAGAGAGAGAGAGAGAGAGAGAGAGAGAGAGAGAGAGAGAGAAAGAGAGAGAGACAGAGAGACAGAGAGACAGAGACAGAGACAGAGAGACAGAGAAAGACAGAGACAGAGAGACAGAGAGAAAGAGCATGTCTGACAAGGGCTTTTGAAACCTCAAAGCCCACCCCCAGTAACACCTCCTCTAACAAGGCCATATCTCCTAATCCTTCCTAAACTGTCCACCAATGGAGAACCAACTGTTTAAACATAGAAGCCTATGAGGACCATTCTTATTCAAACTACCACAGGTATATAGTGATAAAAAGTCTTTTTTTTCATTTTTAGAACCATTTTAATTAAAAAAAATAGACACAAATAATCTGTAAGATCTAGAAGAGGCAGTAAGTTTGGAAGTTAGAAGCCAAGGATTGCAGCACAGATCATTTGAACTGGAAGGTATTTTTAGTCCCTCCAGATCAAACACACCACAGTGTTTCTTAGCAGTGCTGAGTCACCAACACAAAACCAGCTTTAAAGAGAACATGCATGCATTTTCTATTTATGTTTGTATTTGATATTTACTCTTCTTTTTCATATTTTCTGTAAAGTGTGATTTTTCAATGAACCTCACTGTGTTCACTGTGTTACTGCTTTGGTTAGAGGGTTGGCATACAATTTCATTAGCTGTTTTGTTCTAGTCCAACATAATATTCCTGGTACGATTTTTAAGAGATTACACTTCAATGGACCAAATTCTACCCTAGGTAGTAGACAGGGTGGGGCTATATCATGTGTAATAGAACTTTGTAGTTCTCAGTGAGGTACCCAAATCACCTCCTACCAAGGCAGAAATTGCCTTGTTTTTTGTACTTTCCTTAAAATCTAATTAGAAAGCTAATACTTTTTAATGCAAATTTATTTTATTGTAAGTGCTTCATGTAGCATTTCCAGTGTCATTTTCATAGAGATTTGCTTTAAAAATATACTTGGATGGTGATTTTATAACAGAGGAGGAAGTAATTCAACCATAAAATTAACACACAGCACAGAGCATATTACAGGATTTCAGCTTTTATATTTCACAGACTGAGCACAGACTGGAGCAATGTTTCCTCACTGGAGTTCAGACTGACCACTCTTTTTTCCTCTGTCCCTGTCACTTCTGCCTGCTGCGATTCGACAACCTTGGTGCACAGTCATTCTGGAGATGCCTATATTTCCATTGACACGTTTTCGGCTTTAGACGGAAGTAGCGTGGGGATACTTAAAATTCCCTATGAGATATGCTAAAGATTGGTTGCCAAGAGGCAGCTATGACTGCAGGATGGGATGGATGCATTGCTATTATCCATCAGTAGAAAACCAAATTGAGTTTTCAAGGTTTTTCATGAGTCTGGCCACAAATGATAACCCCTAAAGAGCCCAGAGCTTTGTACCAAGAATTAAGAAGTACCAGCGATAAATAATATTTCTGTTGCCAAGTAGCAGCCTGTTTGATGACTGCATATGTGACTATAATGCTAAGTATAGCTACATAAAAAGCTGTCTGTCCTCAGAGAAAAAATTCTTCCTGCCCTAAACTCTTAAGAATGACCCTAAACCTATTAGGATTGATTGTTATGTGAATGGCTGTGTCCTCCAAAATTCTAAGAAATTTAACCTTTTGTGTAACAGTGTTTTTGTTGTTGTTGTTTTGTTTTGCTTTTGGTTCGTTGGTTGTTTTTCTTTTCTTTCTTTCTTTGTTTGTTTCCTTCCTTCTTTCTTTCTCTTTTTTGTTTGAGCTAGGGTTTCTCTGTATAGCCCAGGCTCTCCTAGAACTCAATCTATAGACCAGACTAGCCTCAAAATTGGAGATCCGCCTAACCTGAGAGTCACGCTACAATCCACAGACCGAGGGAGGCTAAGTAACAAGGAGGGCTTAAGAGGGGATGCATGGATACCCCTGGGAAGGGGAAATAGAATACATTTTGCAGATGGACTGGGGTGGGTGGGGATGGGAACAGATAATGCAACAATGTTAGGATGTATATCTTTTAAGAAGTGATTAAACCAGGAAAGCTCTGTCCTGTTGAAGGGATTAATTAATCCTAACTTTCCAAGCATAAGAACAAGTTTGGCTTCAACTTCCTCCCAATTCTGGAAGTTCCCAGCCATTCTATTATAGAGCCCCTCACACACCCAGAGTATGGGCCATAGTGATTATAGCCTCAGCTCTGAGTGGTGTGTCTTAATAGTGGCAGTAGTTGAAGTGCTAAGGTGCATGATCACAGTGGGGTGTCCTCTTCGAGTCTTGAAGTGAACCCTAGGGACGGCATATGTTGTGGTAAGTATTGAAATAGTCAGGTGGAATGTCACAGGCCAGATGACTTGGTCCTTTGGGCTTGGGGGACAGCACCACTGTGCTGAACCAACTATTCATTGTGGTCCAAGGTACTGTATATCAGCTATGATGCTGGACTCAGTCACACAGTTGGATCTAGTTGGTTTTGCCAAGTAGCAGCTTTTTGTGTCCATGTGATGGGATGTTGGCAAGGCACCAGGGATGGACAAATGGAGCAGTAAAAGCTGGAGCAGTGACTCTGCTCTCAAGATGTTTGTGTGCTTCAGCACCAGAAGGCCTGGGGACTTCAGGGAGAAAACACAAGTTCCTTTCTTGAAACAAATCTATGTGGATGACTCAAGAGTTCCTATAACTGGGTTCTAAGCTTCTGATGAGATGATGGGATCTCTCCTACATCTAGAAGCTCTGTGTCCATGAAGTGACTTTCTTCAGTACTTTCCCTGTGGTGGTTTGAATGACATACCCTCCATAATTCTCAGACATTTTAATACTTGGTCCCCAGTTGCTAGCTGTTTGGGAGGATTATAAGTTCTGACCTTGATGGAAGATGCTATTGGAGGTGGGCTTTGAAATTTCGAAGGACTTGCAGAGTTAGGTCTCTTGGTTTTTTGTCTGTAGATTGAGATATGAGCATTCAGTTGATGTTCCAGCACCATGCCTGTTTCTTTCTTCATGCTGCCTAACATGATGGACTCCCATGTTGATGTAACTATAAGCCCAAAATAAACTCTTCCTTCTCTAAGTTAGCTGCCTTCATCTTGGTGTTTTGTCACAGCAATGGGAAAGTAACTCATACATTCCCATTCTCCTTTTACCTTACAGTGGAGAATTCCCAGTTTTGAGTTGGTAGCACATCAGCTGTGAACTTTACTTTTCACTATGTTCCTGTCTTGGGTCTCTGTGTCGGATGCAGCTCCTGATTGTCTTTGAATGATATCAGAGTGCTTCCTCACTACTCACCTTCATTTGCTGCTATTTCATTTGTTTCTCAACTACTTCTTGGTGGTAGAAAGAGGACCTATTACCTGAATAGGTATCTCTGTCTATATTCCAAGAATTGTATGCCGTCTGGGATACTACCATCACAAATATGTTAGTTTTGAACAACAACTCTTTTTTTAAAATTGTATTTGTGTTTTAATTTTACATGTCAGCATGGGTTCCCCTGTCCTCTCCACTCCCACCCCTGCCTTCCCCCTAGCCCCTCCCCTCCATTCCCATCTCCTCCAGGGTCAAGACTCCCCTGGGGATTCAGCTCAACTTGGTAGATTCAGTACAGGCAGGTCCAGTCCCCCTCCTTCCAGGCTGAGCAAAGTGTCCCTGCATAAGCTCAAGGTTCCAAACAGCTAGCTCATGCACTAAGGACAGGTATGGGTCCCACAGCCTGGGCGCCTCCCAAACAGTTCAAGCTATTCAATTGGCTCACTTTTCCAGAGGGCCTGATCCAGTTGCGGGCTCCACAGCTTTTGGTTCATAATTCATGTGTTTCCATTAGTTTGGCTATTTGTCCCTGTGCTTTTCCAATCTTGGTCTCAACAATTCATACTCTTACAGTCCCTCCTCTTTCTTGACAATTGGAGTCCTGGAGCTCCACCTGGGGCCTGGCCGAGGATCTCTGCACCCACTTCCATCAGTCATTGGATGAGAGTTCTAGCATGACAGGGTGTTTGACCACCTGATCACCAGACTAGGTCAGATCAGGCTTTCTCTTGACCATTGCCAGCAGTCTACAGAGGATGTATCATTGTAGATTTCTGGGGACCTATCTAGCACTTTGCTTCTTCCAGTTCTCATGTGGTCTTCATTTATGGTCTGTTATTCCTTGTTCTCCCTTTCTGTTCTTGATCCAGCTGGGATCTCCTGCTCCCCTAAGCTCTCTTTCCCTCGAACTTTGCCTTTCATTACTCCCACTGCTGCCTAGGTTGTTCATGTAGATCTCATCCATTTCTCTGTCATTGGGCGATCCCTGTGTCTTTCTTAGGTTCAGGAGATAGTCTCTAAAGATTCTATATTAGTTTCAAATTTTCCATAGGCAAATCATAATGCAAGGACTTAAGAACAAGGAGATTTTAGAGGGTGGTTGGAGATGATTCTAGGAAGTATGTCAAAGGACTTTGGAAGTAAGACAAACATAGCATAGAAGAAATAATGTGTTGATTTGTAGCACAACATAGTTTGATCTTGTTGGATGGTTTCTGAGAGTTCACTAAACAACCTATCCAAGTTTCCTGAGGAATACAGAACTCAGGTAGCTGTGACTAACTTTTTCCAGACTTTCTCCTGTTGTTCAGGAACAGGATGGACAATAGATGAGGAACAATATTTCATCCTATGTATACCCTTGGTAAGACCCCAAAATCAACTCAAATATCAGGCAGCCCATCTAAGCAAAGTATAGTTCCCTAATAATGGATCTTTTCCTTGGGGCCACTAAAGTAAAAACAAGGAAACCCTGTTATTCACTGTTTTTAAGTGACTTAAAAGTCTCTAATCTTGGAGATCACCCTGCTGAGACATGCATTATTAGTTTATTATTATCTTGATTGCATGTGACACCTCTGCTATATGATGTTACAATTGCCTAAGATAATTTCCAGGGACCCAAGGCTGTTTCTACTGAGCATACAGACTCTTTGCTTGGTCCTGCAGTTGTCCAATGGGTTACTGAAGGGTGGTACACAAGCTTAGCCTCTGTTTTCTTATGGCATCTCTACCATTATTGCCCTTGCTTTTATGTCAGAGTCTACTTGACTTTGCATTTAGATGTGTGGATTCCTTGATAAATACTTTGTTCCAACCTATAACACAGTATTAATTTGAAGGAGACATTTTAGACTTGCTATCTATACCCTACCCTGCCCAAGGGTTTAAAGATACTTACCAGCCACTGTAATCAGAGGCACAAGACCATGAAAGGACTGAAAAAAAGGAGGGACTTGGAAGAGCAATTATTGTTTGATAATCATACTTACAAAGCAGCACTGGGGGCTGGAGAGATAGCTCAGAACGGAGTGCTCTTTCAGAGGATCTGGGTTCTGTTCCCAGCAACCACATGGTGGCTCACAGCTAACTATCTGCCACTTCAGTTTCAGTGCCCTTTAAGGGCACTGTACTCATGTGGTGCCCATACACTCATGCAAGCTAAACACTTACATATATAAAATATAAGAGTTAAAAAGATTTATTTGCATTGTATAATTAGTTCTCAGTGATATGATATCATTGGTTATTGAGTTGAAAATAAATGTTTGGTCACATAGTGTAGTGTTACATGCTACACCTCCCCTACAACTCCACATGTGTAAAGGATGTGCAATGAAGGAGGCATTGTAAAAAAAACATAGAGAACTTTAAGTAGAGGAGAAGGTAATACTAAGGGAGGAATAAATGCCACAAGGATGCTTAAACATGACAAAAGAAAACAATACTTTATGTTTACTTAAAAACATATATTACATATAAGTTCACAAACACACATATACAGTTAAGTTGTGCCACTTGGGGTGAAAATTCTCCATAAGTCATAGACTATTTAACAAGAACCCCAGCACCAGGTATGGGAAACTTCTCTTCAATTGTTGGTCAGGGGAGTCCAAACGACTCCCCAAACAGTAGAAGTTATTGAGACTGCTTTTGGTTTCCTTCTATAACTTGAAGGTAAGACCCTATAGTTGAAGACACTGTACACTTCAAACACAGGGCTTGAAGGAATCACACTGGAACTGACCTGGGAGCTTCTTTCCCAAGGACAGTATCTCACAGTATCTGAAGGTACTTACTTACTATTCAATCTGCCAAGGTAAGAAGCAATTGGTAATCCTATCCAGCTATAAAACCTATGAACCACAACCATGATGAGCCCAGCCAGATAGCATTAGTGATGTCAGTTGATGTGCTAACATGGATGGGAGAAACATTATAAGGGCCCACTCCTAGATAAAGAGATATAGGCAATCAATGGTTTCAAAGAAAGGGAGAATATTTTTCTTCCAGAGATAAGCCAACCTGAAGTGGTCAGTTGTAGATACATGTACATAGGAGCAAGACTAAATGGGCTGAGCAAGTTGTATGTATGTATATGAGTGTGTCTCTGTGTGTAACAATAATAATTAAAGAAGATAACGTTTTTAATTTGAGGAGTGAGGAGTTGGAGGTTGGAGAGAGAGGGGTAGAAATTATATAAACATAGTACTCATGTGTAAGATTCTCAAAAACATTTTTTTAAAGGCACAAGTAAAAGTGAGATAGTGTATAGTAATATTGAAATGGCTTTAGGATTTTAACTGCATTTTAAACCAGATTACTTTTACTCCAAGTTTAGGAAATTTAATTTTAAGTTTTTAATTTTAATATTATTATATATGTTTGGGTATCTATTGAAATACATTGCTGGCTGGTTAGAGGTTGCAGTCATCATTGCTAAAATTACCAGCAATCATACCATGGTCCACTAGCAGACCCTGGACCTTTCTAGCATAGGTGACAGGTTCCTCAGAGCTTACAATAACACCTCCATTTTAAAATATAACAGGGGGAGATGTTGGAATACATTATTGGCTGGTTAGCAGTTGCAGTCTGCCATAGCTTAGCAGCTTTTTTCTCTAAGCTCGGCAATATGGAACTCCCTCCTTTCCCAATGAAGTTTCCTACTCTCTACTTGCCCTTATTTGGAGACTATCTCTAGGCCCAGAGGACTGACCTTATCTAAAAGCTGTCTCTAAACCAGATGCCTGATTCATCTTCAGCTGGACCCTTGGCACAGATCCCTGCTGAGAAGACATGTGCTAGGAGAGCTGCTATAGGTCCTACTGCCACATCCTAAGCCTTGTGATAGGAACATGCCACTTAATGCAAATTACGGTTTGTCGCCAGACTCCCCGATCCTATATGTTCCTTATATTCTGGAATAAAGTTGAACTGATTTACTCACTTCTTTCTCCCAGAGGCCTCCCTCCCTCTGTGCTCATGGACCACTTACAAGGCTTTCTGTCACTCCTTCGGCCTGGCCTCTTTCTCCTCTCAGACTGATGGTGAATAGGCCAAGAGGGAAAGAAGACCCCCACAGGTATCTTGTGTGTATGTATGTCTGTGCAGCACTAGCACGAAAAAGGTGTCAGATGCCCTGAACTGGAATTACAGAGCATTGTGAGCCATAGTGTGGGTGTTGGGAATTAAATCCATGTCCCAGGAAAAGCAGCCAGTGCTCCTAACTCCTGAGTCATTTCTCCAGGCCTTGGCAATTTCATTTTAATTATTAAAGTGCTTAATAACTGGCTTACACAAATCCTATAAAGTTAGTGCTTTCAATGAAGCAAGTGAGTTGTTACCTACATACCTGGCATTGGAAGACAGTTCCTTTTAAAACTCCCTCTTCAAAGCTCTTTCCTTTTATTATGTCAGCAACATTCCTAAAAACTGCTACAATTGCCACTACTTATCATCTTCTCTGTCTAGCTCAGAGAAGATTTATATATTTAATAATCAATGTTTGTGTGATTCGGTTTGCCAATTACTGTGTTCATTCTTGGAGCACCTCTGTTTCTTTTCTTCTTTGAACATTTAGTGTAGAGGGAAATACATACCTTAATCCAGTAGCTTTACTAACTTCTAGAAAACAACTTCATGCATGAAGTATTATTTAAATAAATTATGCTAATTCACTTAGAGATTAACTGCAGAAAAAATTTTAAACTTGAAATTGAAAGGACATACACAGGAAAATGCTTTGAAGTTAGTTCTCTTCTGTATACATTGTTGGTGACATCCCTCTGATTTCTAGTGGTCAGCCTGTTGTAGTCAGTTGGTGATCCTTTCATAGGAACCTCTGAACCTCCTTGGCCATAACTGTCAGCCTAAGGAACTCTTTGAAGACATTTTGATGGTTACTGAATTTTATCCTCAAAGTTATTACTGTTTCAGATGTCAGTGTGTGTAACTGATCCTTTAGGTCTTTTGAAATTATCTCAGGAAAATAACCATACTTGATTTAGATATAACTTTGACATATGGCTTATTTTACATTCCATTTACATGTTCAAGGAGAAAATAATAGAAGATTGAGTGTCTGGTTATCACCAATTTCTGTGGCTACCTTTGATCCATTCATTTTTATTTTTTATTTGCTTGGGGCAGCATTTCATGGCATTTCTAACTACTCTTGCAACACTGATTTTCTTCAAAGACTGAGGAAACCTGGCTGTAACTGGGCAACTTAGTACCTGTGGAGAACATCAACAGTAGAGTAGCAAGTTAAGTCTGGATCATAGTGACCTTTGTAATTAATCACATTTGCTTTCTGTTTTTTTTTTTTTTTTCTGTCTGGTTCTCATCTTTTTTTGTTTTAAATTAAAAGCCATCACATTTGCAAAATCTGTTTCTGTTTAGGTATAGTAGGAATGCTAGGTTGGAAATGCATTGGTGTGTTGGGTAGTCTATGACATTAAGCTTTTAAAATTGAAAAAGAATCTGAGTCCTAGAGGCTGTTTTACGTAGACACGGTAGTGACGGTCCCCTTGGTGCTTTGCCCTTTCAGTGTCATTTCTCATACGTCTTGCTCAGGAGCATGAAAATTAAATGACACTCAGGGGCAAACTCTTGCATGGCTGGGTGGACGAGGTTTGCGGCTGCTCTAAGAATTCACTTTCTTTGCTTTGCTCCTCAATCCTTTTACTTGCTGTATTTAAATTAAATCTAATGCTTATTTCTTTTAAATCTGAGGGCATTGTAAATGAGAATTGGGTAAAATATCCTGATAAATATTGTTCAATATGATCCATACAGGATTTTGTTTTAGTCTTTAAAACCTTTAAGAATCTGAAACAGTATTGTACCAGCTTAAAATGAAGATAATTATACTGATGGTGGTGTTTATAGATAGCTTTTATTATGAGTAATATAGACAAAATATCCAAATACAGAAATTCTAATATATATTAAAGCTGTAAACCATGTTCAACAACTGTCATTACTTATAACTTCTCTGGCTTTATTTCCTCGATCATCATCTTTTTTTTTTTTTTCTTGAAATATATTTAAAACAAAATTCAGTCCTCACCTATTTAATCTGCAAATATTGACTCAGGGAGACGGTGTAATGATAGCAATCATCAAGTGAGTTGGTTTGCTCCACATCTGTAGAAGTAAAGACTTTTTTCTCATGAAAGTTGTTAGCCTCGGATTTCATCAGGTCCCTTTCCCTCTTGGGGATTTAGTCCTTTCCTTCTCAGTTAGCAAACTCAAGTCAGGAAATAAAGCGAATAAAAAACATAAAGTACATTATAAGTATTAGTATATAATACAGGCACCTTCCTACAAACCAGTTGTAAATGGCCACTTAAGGCAATAAAGCAAGAGAGATTGTACTGTGGAAGGATGCTACTCAGGAGTGCTGTGGAATAGTATGAAGAGGTGGGATTGAAGCAGAATTCAATTAGAAGGAAAAGGGTGTGTTTAAAGAGCCCTTGTTTCTGTAGTTAACACTAATCTAGACTCTAGACATACTTATAACTTTATAGTAAACACAGAACTCTGGAAGTTTCTTTCTTATTTTTATATATTTTTATTTTTTGCTATATTTTTCTCTTTTTAATATAAGAATTGTATTTCTATCTGTAGAAATTTATAATATTTCTATATATGTAAACACAGAAAAAAAGAAGGACTAGTTAAATTCTTAAAAAGGCCACTAACTACTACGTTCCCCCTTGTTTAAACTCTGCTCAAAGTAGCTGAACATTACAGGCTCCCGGGGCCTGGCTTAATACATGTGTGTGTTAAAATAGTCTAGATTCAAGTGACACCATAAAACCCAGTGTTTTTGTAGGACCGCATGTTTTTATATACTCTGAATTTAAAGATTAACCTTGACTCATAAAATAAAGACAATTATTTGGTAACAGAATGTTCTTTCGGTGATTATATTAACAGTTCCTTCTAAAAAATGTGGTTCTATTCTATGAAATATTGTTATAGCAGCATCTTGTTACTAAAACTATTAGTTTATTTTCTGTTAGTAATTTTTTAACTTTTGCTAATTGAGGCATTCTGTTGGTACATGCAAAAAAAAAGATACTTTCTGAAAATTCACATACTTGCACTAATAGGGCTCATGGGGAAAATCAAAATGTCTGTGGACAACTCAAAGCTCCATGATTTCAAATCCAGAGCCCTTATGCAAACAATAATTGGGTCCATGGAGAGAATGTGGGTCACTCAGATAGCAGGATACCTCGGGGCCGGTGGAGATGCAGATACAAGTGTAATGGACTGAATGCTGAATATTGAGTGCAGAAGTGAGCAAAATGAAGCACAGAAATGTCCCATAAGGTTGGCAGTAAGGACTTGGGATGGAATATTCCAAAGAAGAGATGAGGAAACTCCTTTTCCATATATAAGATGAGGGATATTTTCTGTTTTCATAAAGAGTATAAGTGCATGCCCTCTTTTCTGGCTTCTCTTGCCTGGAAAAAAAGAACTCAGAGGAGCCAACACAACAATCATCTACTTCCTTATTCACTCACTTGGTCAGAGTTAATTGAAGTTAATTGATGTTATAGCCCGTCACTGATGGAATGACATTTATTAAATGGTACATAGTTATTTCTATAAAGTTTTAATAGATGAAACTCTTTCTTAATCAAGAAAATAATGATTTCCTTTATTAAGAAAAAATGCAGTTGCCATTCATCATCTTCAAATATCTTAATCAATCTAAAATTCAAACTAAATGCTGATCTGCATTTAAGTAGACTGCCCCCCAAAATGCCTAAGCAGATAACAAAGTTATAATGCTCAAGTGACAGAAATATCTAGCACAAAATACAGTGGGGAATTTCTGATAACAATTACTAAGAGAAATGATTGAGAAGTAGACTGGGAGAGTATTTAAAGTAAGTTTTGCTAATTATTCTATCCACAACATTAACCCTGAAGACCATGCAAAGAACTGTGGGTCTCTCCTTTGGTATTTGTTTTGTCCTAGATTAATTGTTAATCATGCATGAGTAACCGTTTTTAATAAAGGAAAGCAATTTTTGGCTTTAAATAATCAAAGATTTGATACTTTTGCTGAAATTTCACTTCAAGGGGCTGGCAAGATGGATTGGTGGGCAAAAATTCTTGCCACTAAGCTAGACAGTTTGAGGTGCATCCTTAGGCCACACATGGTGGAAAAAGAAAACTGACACCTGAAAGTTGAGCAGTACACACTAGCATGAGTGTGTGAGCATTCACATTCATCTATTCACACCATACACAGAACAAGTAAATGAATGTTTAAAAAGATCTCTAAGATAAACTTGCATATTTATACTTTAGAGAATATATCATTTTGTAAGAAGTCAGGTAGTTTTCACGATTTGTTTATTTATTCACAGTTCACATAATTTCATAGGGTTACTTATTCTTTGAAAAATCATAAAAATAAAATTTATAAGGTATTTTTACTTTAACAAAGTCAAAGATCCTCCCTTTTGTGGTCCTGTTCAGTCTGTGGTTATGCTTGTTGAGTTGGCAGTGAAACGTTTTGTAAGAAATGTTTCACACATAAAACCCTGGCTTTGTTTTCCATGTCCAGATTAATTGTCTATGATCCCAGAATCTCTACTGAGAACTATTAATTCTTGTTCTTTATCTTTTTGACGTGAATGTTGTTCATGTTGAAGTACTCACAGTTCTTTTCTGGAGTCCTCTGACTTCCCATCTTTTCAACACATCTGTCTTCTAGATGTGTCCAAATTTTCCTGTGGGCATTCTATATCTTGCATGGTAGTCATATATAGATGAACAGGCCACTGTTTCAGACTTGTCTCATATATGTCAGGATTCTTCAAGCACTTACTCGTACTTCTATTAGTACACTATGTACAGTAAGAGCCGGCAACAGAGGAGGTTTGAGAGGCTTTCTGCTTGAATACAAATACTGTCTCTGTTAATTCCTAGTTATATTGTCTTGAGCAAGTAAGCAAGTATCACCTCAAAGTAATATGAAAATGTAGAAAAGATAAATACATATAGTGCTGGCTAGTATGTATGTCAATTTGACACAAGCTAGAGTCATTTGAAAGGTGGGAACCTCAATTGCAAAATCGCCTCCAAAAGATGGGGTGTAGGAAAGCCTGTAGGGCAATTTTTAAAATTAGTGATTGATGGGGTGAGGCTCACCCCATTGCAGGTGGTGCACCCACAGCCTGGTGGTTTGGGATTCTATAAGAAAGCAGGCTAAGTAAGCCAGGGCAAATAAGACTAAGCAGTGTTCCTCCATAGTTTCTGCATAGATTCCTGACTACAGGGTCCCACCCTGTTTGAGTTTCTGACTTGGTTTTCTTCAATGAACTTCAATTCAGGATATGCAATCCAAATGAACTCCTCTTCAAGTTGCTTTTGGTCATGGTGTTTCCTTGCAGCAATAGAAACCATAACAAAGACACACACACACACACACACACACACACACACACACACCAGCATAAAGTAAGGGTCATATAAATAGTAATTCTTACTGTATTCTATTTTTAATATTTTCAGTTTTAAAATTACAACAGTAGTTAGGTCAGTTGTAAAAAATCAATCAAAAGAATTAAATGTTAAGAAAATAAGCTGCTCATCTTTTTTGATCGTTTATATACATATAATCAGATGTTTTTATTTGTTAAATGTAGTGTCTTAGTACTTAAGTATTTTGTTCTGAAATGAAGTGAATGAATAACTTAATTAATAAACATTGTTATTTGTTGTGGCACTGGATTTTAAATTCAGGACCTAGGTTAGCATTGGATGACTGTTGAGCCCCCAGCCTAGTCATGGAAGTGAATGTTTCCCTTATATGATTGCTAGGATTAAAATTACACCTCAGCAGGAGTACTCAATAAGTACTTACTGACCAATACAAAGACAATCAATGCTTCAATCTAAATTATTTTTTTCCTTTCCTAAAAATGTCATCGATTTTTTTCAGGCTTGAGTATTCCAATATCTACCCTAATATTTTTTTTTGACTATCCCTTTGGTTTCATCCTAAACTGTAGCTATGCCAGAAGCCTCCCCTGCCTCTCTCAAGCCTCTCCCCTCCCCTTACTCCTCTTTCATTCTTCCCTTTGTCTTTCCTCCCCTCCTTTTTCTCTCCTCCCCTTTCCCTCTCCTCCCTCCTTTCCTTCCATCGCTGCTGCAGGAACATTCTCTTCTCTAATCTGTAAACACAGTCCAGTGGCCCCTTTGTCTGTTTCATGGTTTTTGGTCCCCACCCCCACCCTCCCCCACACCAGCAAGTTCCCCATCAGTATGCCTGCCTGGGAATTGTTCTCTGAATGATACAGCGGCACTTAAGAACGCAGTATTATCATCAAAGAGCTTATTAAACATCCCTCTCCCAGAACCCCTTGCTCCTCTGCTGCATATGTGGAAGTGGTGGCGTCATTTGTCAAATCTTCTAAACCAGAAATTGGCAAATGATCTGTCATATTCTACTCTCTCATGCTCAGTCAGTGAGGCGTTCCTGATTGCTCCTGTGGCATTGCCTTTTGTTATTTTCCAGTTGACAGACTCCAGTGGTTTCAGAGTCTGAATGCCCGGATCCCCCTTTGCCACCCTCTCATTTATCTTCATCTGTTACATTGAATGGCAGCTGCTGTGGAAATTTAAAGGAAGGACACAGTGAAGATGGATAGTTTCAAAATTGAAGATGAGCAGTATAAGGTTTCTTGAAAGGTGGCGTTTGAGTCCAGAAGAAAAGGAGAATCACTGTGCCATGGGCATTTCCAGGGAATGATGGCAGCAGATGAACCAGCCGACTGCCCACGCCCTGAGACAGATGCCTGGAGAATCTTTTATTAACATAGTGTGAACTAAGACGAAGGAAATAAAAGATGGGATAAGCTAATAACTGAGTGTTTTGTGAAGGGAAGTTCCTCAATGAAGCTACACTTTATGCTAACCCTTCTCCAAGGTGGACTAACTGATCAGAACTTTAATAATTGTAAAGAGGTTGAGAAAAAAAAAATTATCTATCAAGGAGGATATATTTACCTCTCTTAAGACTCATTCTTTGGCCATCTCTGTTTCTGATCTAACATCCTTTTAGCTAACAGATAAAAGCTTATGAAATGTACCAACTTAGCAAAACCAAAGTTTTCATTGACTAAAGGCTGAGTGCTGTTAGGCAGCATCTGAGACCTATAGTGGGAATTTTCTTGCTCTGCTGTAACCTACCTACCTGATATTTCCAGAAATATATTTGAAGTGTATTTTGATTTATGACCTTCTTTTTTCTGTTTCTAAAACAACTTTGTGAAATTGCTACCACATTGAAACATGCAATTCCAGATTACCTGAACCTTTGTTCCTTATGTCTGGAACATATGTTAAGGAACATATAATCCTTGTATAATAATCTGTGTTCTTCATATTGGCCATGCATATTTAGCTCCAGAATAAGTTACCTCTTACTCCTTAGAGGAGAGACATGTATTTTTATGTTGACAGAATAGGAGTGGCAAACAGTTGAGATTTACTAAAACACAGCAGAGATTACATGCTTACTGTGAAAGACATGGGAAGCCATTAATTACTATGAGCTAAAGAATTACATGAATTTATATTTTATGAGAATTATTCTCTGAACTATGTTAGGTAGGGGTGGGTTTCTGGGGAAATACAGTCAATAGAAAAGCTAGCCAAGAAAAAAACTGCAGGTGAAGGACAGTGATTGCTTGAACTTGGAGGGTAGGACTAAAAGAAGAGAAATCTTTCATGTCTTTATGATCTCAGTCAGGGAAACTACAGCATTCTTCACAGCTTGTAAAGTGTCTAATAGTATGATATAGTTTTCTGAACCTATGTATTAATTCAAATGCAGTCACTGGCCATAGGTTAGTAATTTCTCATTATATATTTGGGTTTGAGTGTCAAATTGAGCACATGTGTGCAGTGTCCACAGATGCCAGAAGGAAGTATAGGATCCCATAGAGTTGCAGATATAGTTCTGAGTCACCTGAGATGAGTTCTAGGAACCAAAGTCTGCAAGAGCCGTACATATTCTTAACTGATGGGCAGCATCAGGCCCTCTTGAAACATTCCAATGCTTGTTGACACATCACTTTATGAGGTATGCGTCCTCTTAGTACACATACAAAGTACTGATGGTTGACACACCCAGAGATTTGCAGTTTTCAGGCAATGTTACTATAGTCTTTACTTACCCCCATTTTCATACACTCTGCAGTTACAATCTTGTTAGGAACAGGTGACTGCTGTAAAAATGCCCTATGTGTGCAAGAGTCCAGGATTTCCCACTGGTGTGTGACAAGAGTCTGAATTTGATGAAGGAACTAAGAATTATTCTCTCCTCCAAAGCTGTTCTATAACCGTATCTGTCTGTGCTGGGGTCTATAGAGAACCCATCACTCTCACAAAAACAATTCCACTTTGCTGGCTGTCTCATGCACCTTTCTTAAACTACTTCATGAATCAGTTCTGTCATCTTGCCATAGTGATTGAATCCTACTGATCAAGGCTACCAAAAGAAATGTCACAACATTCTTACCCTATGCCAGGTAAATAGTGATGCCTCCAAGCTCCTGAGAATTACATGGGGGCAGAGTAAGGGGATTCTTGACAGCATCAATATTTTTTGAGTTCTGACTAGGTAACCCATACATCGTTTTATTCATATTGAGAAGTGTCTGATAAACTGGCCTTAACAACAATTTCTTTCAATTAAACTTAGTAAACTCAGTCACTAGGAGGAGCAAGGCAATGTTAACTACAAAGATCACAGTGGTGGAATTGTGGGCAGTTATTTTCATAAAAAAGTAGAAATTAAATATTTTAATATTGATTTTTTACAAATATATTTACGCTTCAAAAGTAGTGACTTTTATATTTTTAGTATCATATTCTAAAAATAACTCAGTACATAAGAAAAAAGAACAGACACATGCCTTTAAAATATTCCAACACCCCTGCCACCAGATTGACGCATTTAGAAGGTAAGATAGCTTCTGCCCTTTTCTAGGTCCTGATTTCTAGGTTGCTGACCAATACGATTTTTAACAAACATTATGTTTGTTAAAGAATTTTAAAGATTTTTTTGCATAAATTAAGGTTCAATAACTTTGAAAAATTATTGTGTTATTTCTAGCTAATTAATTATGTAGGGAGATTCAGTAATATGTAATGATTAGTAAATACAAAGTACTGGGTGTTTATTATAAAATGATCAAAAACATTTATAATAATATTTAATTAACTTTAAAGTGATAAATGTTCTTAGGATACAGAGTGATAGGTAGAAAAGAATATAGAGATTTCAGATTTATGCTTCAGTGACTTTTTCTAAGTATTTAGTCTAATTACAAAATTTTGAATTCATGTTATATGAACAAAGTATATGAAGACAACTTGAATGTTAATCAATCAAACTATGATATTGTATTTCATTTTTGATCTTTGAATAGCCACAAAACAGTGAAACGTCGCTTAAAATTTTCTGTATTCTTTTCTGTCAACAACATATGGTTATCATCATACTGAAGGAAGTGGAAATTTTACCAGTTCATGAATATGCGCCATTGTGATATGCTGTTGATATCTGAATACCTACTTTCTAAAGAACTTCTATGTTCTCCTTTCAGCTTATTACACCTGTGTTCAGCTTTGTTAAGACCTTCTATTAACTCAAGGTTAGTCAGTGCAAAGACACAAAATTTGTTATACCATCAAATGCAACTCTCATAAGATAGATAATAGAGTAGATAACTGAATTTTGCTCATGTGATTTGTGAAGATTACTCAAACACTAAATTTGTAGGAAATAGATTGCCAATAGGAGTAATAATACACAGGATGATATAATAGTTAATAGAAAACTAAGCTACATTGTAATACTAGTGTAAATATTAGTGTGTCATTAAATTTGTAATTCAACCCAACAAGAACTCTAGAATTCTTATTTATCAGGTTTAAGTCAAATTATTTTTTTTGCAAGGAACTTACATTTTACTTTCTTGATTATCATGAAGATGAAGTAATTGTGGGATGCAAACTCTGCAAATTCAAAAGTATATAGGGAGAAAACAAAAAACATATCAGTACTTAATCATTTTTGACACAGATTTTTAAGATAATGTACAGAGGAGAAAGAGTCTAATGGAGTGTTAGGAATAAATGACTTGCCTCCAAACAGTTTGCTTCTTCACTGACTTCATTTGAAAATGAACATCTGTCTTCTGCTGCTGTTGTGCATTCTCCTGTCTACAGTAAACCAGGAGCCACAGTGATAGGATTTCACAAATTCAATGACTACTTGTTTGATAACTCAGTTGTACTTGTTTCAGATTTATACTTTCTTCAAGAATATGATTTGAGTATGCCCATATTTAAATTTTATGTGTCTTGAACAAAATGTATTATGAGAGCATGCTTAAACAACACACACACACACACACATACACACACACACACACACACACACACACACACACTGCACAGCATAAGGAAATTAGAGAAACAATGAAACATTAGATTTATTGGAAACAGGAAATACTCCCTTGACAATTTCACAGTACTCTCATATCTAGATTTATTACCTCTGAATCTTCAGGTGCTTCTTAATTCTTATGTAATTTGGGCTTTCAGAAGTTTTGATAAACCCATTTACCTATGTCAGAGAGTGATACCGATTCAAAAAAAGAATAGTGCTTAAGAACATAGAAATATCTGTTTTATAGAATTACTCAGATTCGCCTTACAGTGACACATTTCAATAATACCAAATATAATTATGTTGAGTAGAAGTTTTGTATAAAAACATGTACATTATTCTTATGCCACCGTGATATTTATAAAAGAGTAATTGAAACCACATGTATGTGAAGATTAAAATGATATTGCAACTGCCATGTTAGATACCATGGAAGAGGAATCAATGAGCACTACTAATAGTTATTACAGCAACTACTAATTTTCTGCACTCAGCATGTACTAAGCTCTCTGTAAATGTAGTATTCCATTTTGATGGTCACAATAGCAACATGTTATGTTATAGTTGAGAAAATAGAACTGAGTGGGCATCTTGTCCAAGGCCGTTATATTATGAGACACACAGGTTACACCTTCTATCTATGTACATCAACATGTGCTCTCCATAAAAATGGACAATAGGAATGGATGCTTTGTGGGGACTGTGGGAGGTGGGCAAACCTAGCACATATCAAATAACTTGTGAACAAGAAAAGGATTTATATAGAATGACAAATGAAAGATATAAACGACCAAACAGGCTTCAGCAATGCAGAAGACTGTATCTGAAGAAGAGAAGAGAAAAAATACTACACAGATGTGCAATACAATCTAAGAAAGGGTGGAAGGT